>NC_138896.1:634166-1268333 GCF_965194825.1 Balaenoptera physalus
TCCTTCCTTCCTTCCTTCCTTCCTTCCTTCCTTCCTTCCTTCCTTCCTTCCTCTTTCTCTCTTTGCCCCACAGAGAAGACTGCAAGTGAGGCCTTAAGCAAAGTGACAGCTACAACGCACCTGTTCTGATATTTGTCAGCATGAAAAGCAATGACACTGGACAGATTTGAAGATCTTTGGTTTTCGTGGGATTCCAGAGAAATTGATCTCCATGGTTCCCATTATTTTTAAATGAATTAGCTTAAAGTTCACTCATTTTCAAGACGATGTTTTAATCGGGATTTACGTGGAATTCATTCTGTATTTCCCGCCGCTTCCATCCCTCCTGAGACTCCGTTATTGACAGACATTTGTGCTCTGGGGGTCTGAATAAGACCCTTCTCAAAGGGGCTAAGCTCTATCCCTCAGCACCATGTAAGGCAGAAATAATCTCCCTTTACTAATTGCCTTAAGATCTTCAGGTATAACGTTTCATTTGAAGGATTTTGTGGGGAAATATATACATGATCAGTGTTCCAGTGGATATTCTTGCCTAATTCTAGGGTTTTACGGTTGCTTTTGGTTATGCATGTTACTAACTTACAAAATCTTTCATCCGTTGCAAAATCCCAGGATGATTCTCACATGGAGGAAAACTTTTGATGAATAAACTTTTGACGGTGAGTCCCTGCTAAGGCAAGGCTTCGGAAGAAAATGATTTCTTATGGTTGTCATCTTGTTTTTTAATCTAGGTCCAACCGAGGAGATCTCCGTGTAGGTTATACGTTGGTCTGTGTGCACGCAGCCTGGGTGTTTGAGGGTCTGTACCGGCCCCTGAAGCTGTATTTACTCCAAGTTTAATCAGCACTAAGTGAAATTGCAAGGACAAAGCAAATTTACATGAAGTAGCATTGTAAATACAAATACAATCCATAAAAAGAAGTGGGAAGTGCAGATAAAAAGAAATTGAGCAATGTACGTAACTGCCCAACGTTTGCACCAAATAAGACGCATAGCAGCACTTAGAAATTTTACTAGGAAGACCAAAAGAAACAATTCTAATTTCCACAAGAAGGTTCAGGAGAAATGATGGGAGGTAAAACAGAAGTAGTGTGGAGACGAGGAGAGAGGCACACGCAGGGCACGCTGAGAGGACCAGGGCGTGGGCTGGCATTCGAGAAGCCCAGGGCCGTGACTCAGGCTGTTGGACAGACGCAGAGCAGTTGCAGAGCTCTGACTGCCGAGAGTCTGTGCCCTGCATCCGAGGCTCTGATCTCAGTTTTTATTTGAGTGCTTTATAAATCTTAAAATAGCGCCATTTTTATTTTCTTCTAAACACTAGGCCTGACTATTCCAGCTTCATTTCAAAGGCCCCTTGCAGGTGGGTGGAAACAAGAAAGCATAGGTTTTTTAGCGGATTTAATGAACATTCTTTCACACTCCTGACACTTCAGTTTTGCCCCAGTTTTCATGGGCAATGAACACAGTTAGGTTTGAGGGCTTCTGCCCTGTATCCGGCACGGGCTGCCCTGAACCGCCTGGCCCGTGACCATCCAGTTTCACTTTTCAAATAGTAAAGTAGCTCGGGAATCCCGTCTGGGCTTAAGGTCTCCACCAGCTCCTCGGATGTGCTTCGTGGGCTGGTCGTTAAAAACACAGGGGCCGAAACTCTAGGCAGTTCCCTGCGACACGAGGAATTCGACAACCTCGGGGATGTTTCCAGCTGTTTCTCCCCACACAGCAAAGGTGTAGCCAGTCACCCCTTCACAGAGGGGAAGTGTCTTCACTCGGGCCTATGAGCTGACCCAAACTGGGTTGGTCGGGCCTGCTGGGAAGGGGCAGATTTTGTGTGGAGACAAATCCCATTTCAACACATTCATGGACCTTTCATTCAGGGGAGTGCTGTGACCATCCCCTGGACTCGAGGTTGCTGGTAACTCACCCGGCACCTGCCCTCTCCTCTCCCTCCTGCTTATTTGCGCCACATCCTCTGGGGAGACACGGTCATCAAGGAAAGGACGGTCCCCGCCCTCAGAGAGCAGTGGGGCTGGAGAAACAAGGTCCTAACGATGCAGGCGGTCAGGCCACGAGCAGGGGCCGCAGGAGCAGCACCTACATGCAACAGGAGGGTCAGGACGCCTGCCGGAGTGGGTGACATTTGAGGTGCATTTTCAAGGTCACGTTGCTTCTACGGAGAAGCCTAAGAAAGGGTGTTTCTGGCCAAGAGAAGAGCCTGGAGCGTGAAGTGACGTCAGGCTGAAATGACAAGAGATTCCAGGCGGTGAGATGCTGCCTGAGCCGTGTCTTGACGGCTGGGCCTCCGCCCACTGCTGCCCGGGGTCGGGGCTTCTGTGGTGATGGTGATTGCACCACTTAGACCACAAGTGTCCCCGGGCTCTCTGGTCCACCTTGTACCCCCGCCGCCCCACATCCAGGGGAATTCCTTGGGCAGAAACATCCACTTTCGGATCCTTGAGCACAGTTTCCCAAACACCCACCCTAAGGACCACTCGGCGGGGCGGGGGTGTTTTTTAAATAGAGAGACTTGAGGGCTCGTCCCTGGAAATCCTGATTCAGTGGGTTGGGGGATAGCTGTGGGCTCTTTATTATGTTTTTAATAAGTGTCCAAGCGATTCTTATGGTCAGGCTGGTGAGGGAAACACAGTGTACTTAGCACGTTACTGGAAACAATACTTCTTGCTACAGCATGCCAGGCATGTGTGATGCTGGTGGGGATGGCACTGGGCATTTTACAGATTAGGACCTAAAGCTCCAGGAGAAAAACTTGCATCAAAACACACCACTAGTAAGGGAATGACGTGGCCTCAAATGCAAAGCTTTTAGGTTCCCTTACATGATAGACTGAATGATAGGCATAAACATGATGAGATCCGAGTGAGACATATCAGAGCTTCAGAAGTTAATTTTTATTTTTCTACTGGACTCCATTTTTTAAAGAGTTACACTACATCAGCTGTCCATAGTTTTTAATGTAGTGATTAAAAATAGTTGTTCAGAGCAAATCAAGCTAAGTTGAGTTCATTGGAATTGAAAATTTATGAGTCTAGAGATAGCTAAGTTAAAATAGTTTTCTTTCCAAAGAAGGTTATATATTGTTTAAAAAGTTAAAAGATGTAAGTTAAATATATGTGTTTGCCTCTTCAAAATTAAACAAACCAAAAATAAAAAAGTAAAACAAATCAACACACAAAAGTATACTAGAGAATTATTTGTCAATCAAATTACTTCTTGTCACTAGTTATTTCCTACAAAACAGCTCTTTCTAATATTTGCTATATAGTACTAAATAGTTAATTTAGTCCACCCTAATTCATGATAATTGTAAAAGAACCAGATTGAAATTTGCCTCTGAATTACTCACTAGAAAACTGGTTGCTCAGCAGATTGGTATCATAAGGCAATCTAGGGAAAAAAATGCATCTTTTCCCAGCTCTTCCATACAAATGGAGTTAAATACAAATCACTCAGCACAGACCCTGCAGAACTTGTATTTGGTAAGCAATGCTATGTACTAATATATATCAAAACAATGTTTAGATTTTAAAAAGTGTTCTTTAACCTTTTACATTAAATTCGATGATGCATTCACTTTATTATATTTGTTTCTCTCTGATTAGTTCAACATAGAACGGTTTTACTAACCTCTGCAATGAAAGAGATTGCTTCCTGTATGTACTGTATTACCGTCACGGGTGATGCGGTGTTGGATTTTCTAGATTGGTTAAGGGACAATGTGATTATAATATTCATGGTGGTAGCTGCATTTGTGTATCTCAGTGAAGTGCATTTATTTATTTATCCATTCAGTAGCGACGGTTTACTAGGTTCCTTGCTGGGTGGTTGGAATAGAGACCAGCAAGTCGCCGACGCCACCTTTCAGGAGCTCTGCGTCCTGCAGGGCGGCAGGCGATATGCCCACCATCGCTCCCTGGCGGGTCATGGGCGCGCTGGGATGCTCCCAGTTCAGAGAGGAAATAACTCCCTCCGCCAGGAAGGGTTGGGAGAGGATTTCCGGAGGAAGATGTTTTAAAGACACGTCGTTTGACCAGGTGGAAAGCTTGAACCCGGGAGCGGGGTGGGACGTGCTGGCCGGCTCCCTAGCACGTGGTGGGTTTTCTCTCACTCCTTTTGTGATTCATTATTATTGCTGCATAATCAAACTTTTCTTTTCCCTTGTGGAAGCTCCTGTTTATCTTACAGTGGCATATGGGTTTCATAATACTTAACAATCCCCAGGATTATTTACACTTCACTGTCCTTGATTCCAGTATTACTGAAGCATGATTTTATATTCTAATTAATTTCTCTTGGGAGTCACTCCTGCTAACTGGAGCTTTCCATTTATTCCAGATCTTTCAAAGTCAGAACTTTAATTTTCAGTGTTCCCCCCCCCACTCCAATGTTTTATATCCTTTAAATAGAGAAAACTTTGGTAATTTTGGACTATTATCTGGCAGTTTATTTTAGCACTAGGGGGGATGAATTTTGGAGCACTGGTAATATTCACTGACAATATTCATAATTCTAGTTAAGTAGTTCTGCTGCACATCAGTCAGTTTTGAAAACCGTGACCTAGTTTCATTGCTCTGCAGGAGACCAGCGTGAGGTGTCCCAGGCAGGGGCTTGTGCTGCAGGGGGTCTGCCCTTACAGGTGGAGTTGAGGGAGAGCCTTTGCCTCGTCCTGCTCATGGGTTTTAGAGGCAAAGGTGGGACTTTACGTTCAAGAACATATGTTGAGTCACAGGTCAAGCCCCTCAACTGACGTTTTTCCACTGCCACTGACCTCCAAACCATGCAGGAAATCCCTGTGTAAGCAAATTCCCACCCCGTCCCCTGGCTGTTTAGTCTATGCCGCGTTGAGCCTGGGCTTACTTACTCCTTTGATTGGCAAGCCCAGTACTAGGAAAAACAAATGCACCAGCAAGTCCCACGAAGCTCTCTGCCCTCCGCCTTCCCAATCTGCAAACTCTTTCAGATCTATTTGGACTGAAACTTGACAAGAGCTTCGCAGGAAACACACCCCCTCCTCCCCAAAACGCCACCGCCCGGAGGACATAGTTTCTCACAGAAGCGGCTTCCAGGCTGCAGGGACCTGAGTTGCTCATGGCTTGGGAACTTTGACTCTTGTCAAAGAAGGAAATAGCTCTAATGGTTTATTTTCACTGAAGATGAAGTTAATTGTTTGATTAAAATCTACAGTTCCAGTGGCACATGAAACTGGTGATTAAGATGGGCAGAAACAGTAAGCAACTCATGACACACATGAGGTTCAAGAAAATGAAGAAGAAAAATATTTGAAGGTAAGAAAAATTAAGAAAAAATTTTACTTTTTAAAAAGCACAAACAACAAAAGAAAAAATAGATAAATTAGACTTCATCAAAACCATAAATTTTTGTGCTTACAAAGGACACTATCAAAAATAAATAAATAAATAAATAGACAACCCACAAAATGGGACAACATATTTGCAAATCATAATCTGACAAGAGACACGTATCTAGAATATATAAAGAGATCATACAGCTCAATGAAAAAAGACAACCTAACTAAAAGTGGGTGAAGGAGCTGCGTAGTTCTTCAAGAACGGTACACAAATGGCCGATGAGCACATGATAAAAAGATAAGGAGGGCCAGCCATTAGGGGTCACAAATCAAAACCACGTTGAGATACCACTTCCCACCACCAGGGTGGCCATAGCAACAAAGATGGACAAGAGCGGGTGTGAGTAGAGATGTGAGGATGTGGAACCCTCATACGCTGCTGGGAGGAATGTGAAACGGTGCAGCCACTTTGAAAAGCAGCTTGAGTTTCTCAAAAAGCTAAACATACAATTACCAAATGACTCGGCAATTCCAGTCTTTTTTTTTTTTTTTTTAATAAATTTATTTATTTAATTTTGGCTGTGTTGGGTCTTCGTTGCTGCGTGCAGGCTTTCTCAAGTTGTGGAGAGCGGGGGCTACTCTTCCTTGTGGTGTGCGGGCTTCTCATTGCAGTGGCTTCTCTTGTGGAGCACGGGCTCTAAGCACAGGGGCTTCAGTAGTTGTGGCACGCGGGCTCAGTAGTTGTGGCTCACGGGCTTAGTTGCTCCGTGGCATGTGGGATCTTCCCAGACCAGGGCTTGAACCTGTGTCCCCTGCGTTGGCAGGTGGATTCTTAACCGCCGCACCACCAGGGAAGTCCTGGCAATTCCAGTCTTAGGTAGATGCCCAAGAGATTGAAAACATACACCCACACAAACACTTGCATGCATCAAATTATTGCTGTTTCATTTAAAAAGTTTCCCCATTTGATTCTTTATTTTATTGTTTTCCAGTTTTATTGAGGGATAATTGACATATAACATTGCATAAGTTTAAGGTATACAACATAATCATTTGATATATGTATGTTTTGTGAAATGATCACCACAATAAATCAGTTAGCATCCATCATCACACATAGTTACAATTTTTCTTGTGATGAGAACGTCTAAGAAATACTCTCTTAGCAACTCTCAAATAGACCATACAATGTTATTAATTGTAGGCACCACGCTGTGCATCACATCCCCAGGACTTATTTCACAGCTGGAAGTTTGTACCTTTTGACCCCCTTAGCCCATTTTGCCTGCCCCCCACCTCTGGGAACCACCAATCTGTTTTTTGTTTCTATGAGCTCAGCTTTTTTAGATTCCACATATGAGTCAGATCACGCTTGTCTTTCTCTGACTTATTTCACTTAGCCTATTACCCTCAAGGTCCATCCATGTTGTCACAAATAGCAGAATTACCTTCTTTTTTATGGCTGAATAATATTTCATTATATATATCATTATATATATCATATATAAAATATTTCATTATATATATATATCACATTTTCTTTATCCATTCATCTGTTCATGTATTAGGTTGTTTCCATATCTTGGATGTTGTAAATAATGCTGCAATGAACATGGGGCTACAGATATCTCTTCAGGATAGTAATTTCATTTCCTTTGAGGATATATACCCAGAAGTTTAATTGTTGGATCATTTGGTAGTTCTATTTTTAATTTTTTGACAAATCTCCATGTTGTAATTGGCTGCACCAATTTACACTCCCACCAACAGTGCACAAGGGTTCCCTTTTCTCCACATCTTCACCAACACTTGTCTCTTATCTTTTTTTTTAAAATAGTCATGCTGACAGGTGTGAGGTGATATCTCATTGTGGTTTTGATTTGTATTTCTCCAGTGATGAGTGATGTTGAACATTTTTTCATAAATCTGTTGGCCATTTGTATTTCTTCTTTGGAAAAATGTCTATTTGGATATGTTGCCCATTATTTTGGTGGGGGGTTTTATTTATTTTTTTTAACATCTTTATTGGAGTAATTGCTTTCCAATGGTGTGTTAGTTTCTGCTGTATAACAAAGTGAACCAGCTATACATATACATATATCCCCATATCCCCTCCCTCTTGCGTCTCCCTCCCTCCCTCCCTCCCTCCCTATCCCACCCCTCTAGGGTTGCCCATTTTTTAATTGGATTTGTTGTTGTTGTTGTTATTGAGTTGTGTGAGTTCCTCATATATTTGGATAGTAACCCTTATCAGATGTGTGGTTTGCAAATATTTTGTCCCATTCAATAGGTTGCCTTTTCATTTTGTCAATCATTTGTTATGAATAAACTTTTTAGCTTGATGTAGTCTCACTTGCTTTTTTTTATTTTGTTGCTTGTGCTTAAGGTGTCATATCCTGGAAATCACTACCAAGACCAATGTCAAGAAGCTTTACCCCTATGTTTTCTTCTAAGAGTTTTGTGGTTTCGTGTATTATGTTTAAGTCTTTAACCATTCTGCATTAATTTGTGTGAGTGGTGTAAGATAGGGGTCTAGTTTCATTCTTTTGTGTGTGGATATCTAGTTTTCCCAGCACTATTTACTGAGGAGACTGCCTTTTCTCTACTGAGTATCCTTGACTCCTTTGCCAAATATTAGTTGACTGTGTTTGCACACGTTCATTTTGGGGCTCTCTTTTTTTTTTTTTTAATGTATGTCTGTATTATTTAAAATTTTTTTAAAAATGTATTTATTTTATTTATTTACTTATGGCTGTGTTGGGTCTTCATTTCTGTGCGAGGGCTTTCTCTAGTTGCGGCAAGTGGGGGCCAGTCTTCATCGTGGTGCGCGGGCCTCTCACTATCGCGGCCTCTCTTGTTGCGGAGCACAGGCTCCAGACGCGCAGGCTCAGTAGTTGTGGCTCACGGGCCTAGTTGCTCCGCCGCATGTGGGATCCTCCCAGACCAGGGCTCGAACCCGTGTCCCCTGCAATGGCAGGCAGATTCTCAACCACTGTGCCACCAGGGAAGCCCCATTTTGGGGCTCTTGATGTTGTGCCATAGGTCCATGTGTTTGTTGTATTGCTAGTACCACACTATTCTGATGACTGTAGCTTGAAGTCAGAAACTGTGATGCCTCCAACTTTGTCCTCCTTTCTCAAGATCGCTTTGACTATTTGGGGTCTTTTGTGATTCCATAAAAATTTTAGTATTGTTTTTTCTATTTGTGTAAAAAATGCAGTTGGAATCTTGATGGATTTGGATAGTATGGATATTTTAACAATATTAATTCTTTCAATCCATGAACATGGATAGCTTTCCATTTGTGTGTATCTTCTTCAATTTCTTTTATTATGTTTGCATGTTGACAAAATACTCTAATTATATATCCATTCCCTTATTGTAAGTTTATCAAAGGGCACTGCATGGAAAATATGAATTTACAGGTCACATTAGCCTCAAGTATGTTGAAACCCATTTTCATGCAAATATGGGATTCCTCCTGGGCGTGGAAGATTAGATTCCCATCCTCACACAGCGGTGAACCTAACACTTGGTCCCCAACGATGGATACAAAGTGTCTGACACTGAGCTCTTTTAGATGGACATGCCTTTTTCATAGTTAAAAGGTGGCCTTGCATATAGAATTCATAAATAAGGAAAACATCTTTAAAAAGCTAAGCATGGACAGAATCCAGCCATTGGAAGTGTGCGCTCTGGATTTCTGAATTTTCTCAGCACTGGAGCACAGCACGGGTCTGTGCTGGATTCCTGGGCCCTGAGCTCGCTGCTCACAAACAGACCCCTGCTATCATCCTGTTTTGCTGACTGATGCCCTTGTGCTTCCCTGGAAGACAAGATGGGGAAGAAAACGCATCTACGCTCCTTCGTGTCTCTGGCCATTTATTGGCAGAGGTTGAAATATAAACATAGTTCTGCTAAGAGAAAAGAAACATTGGTTTTATTCCAACATGTTTTATTATGTGACGTGTGGACGGTCCTCTCGTCCGTGCGAGCAAGGCCCCTGCTTTAGGCGTTTGGCCGCCTTACTGGAGGCACAGGTGAGGGTGACCGGCGGCAGCCCCCAGCTGATCACGGGCTGGAAAGAGGGGAGGAGCAGGTCTGGGACAGACACCGCGCTCTCGTGCTCTGCTGTGTTTTGCTTTGGCAACTGGGAGGCTCAGTTGTTAGAGCAGCAGATGTTTTTTAAAGACATTAAGGGAAAGTAGGGTATCAGATTCCATGCCCGCGCCTGTCACGAGTCGCTTGCCGAGAAGGGGCATCTGAACAGAACACCCAGGACGGGGGACGTACCCCAAGATCTTCAGGGAAGGCACTTGGAGATAAACATCTTCTGAACAAAAAAAATGAAAGAATTCTCAGGGCTGGTTCATTTTGATTTCAGCCATCAGGTTGCGGTTTTGTCTCCGTCTGTCCGGATGTGCTCTGGAGGCTGGGAAGGTCTACCTCCTTGCTGCCTGGGTCCCCACTTCATCCTCGCATATGCCTGGGGCATCGCGGACACTCACGCTATACCCGGGCTCTACTGCTTCCCCAAGGGTACAGCAGGGTTAAAGCACTCGGAGATGCCCCAGTGTCCTCTGATATGAACTCTACTTAAGCGAGCGGCAGGCTTCAGAAGAGGCAGACCGTATTACGACCAGCAGGGTGAACGCAAAGGATGCACGCTGCGGCAGCGGGCAGGCGAAGAGGCTGCGGGGTGCAGGGCACGGGCAGAGGGTGAACAGGCTGCAGGTGGGCGGGGCAGTGCTGGGCTGCTTCCTTGCTTATCTCCCGTCACCACTGCACTGTCTTTGGTTGTTTTGGATTTCGGTGGTGCTGTGAGCTGAATTGCGTTCTCCCCAGATTCATATGTTGAAGTTCTAACCTCCAGCACCTCAGAATGTGACTGTGTTTGGAGGTGAGACCTTTCAGAGGTGATTCATTTAAAATGAGGCCATTGGGGTGGTCACCTGAGCCCAGCGCAGGATGAAAACCGCCAGATTTTGGCGGATTGTTATGCAGGAAGACTAGCTGGTGCTTCCTGAGGCTGATTTCATTGAGAGGAACAGGCAAAAGCTGGGCTGAGGCTCACCAGTTTACACCATTGGTGTTTTTATTAAAGGTGATTGTGTGTAGCTGCCCACCAACCTTACAGCCCAGGTCAGAAAGGCACAGAAGGTGAAAAGAGAACCAGTTAAGTTCAAACTGCTTCATTTTGAATTTTTTCTCATAATTTGACCAAAATGCATAAAAGAGGTCTTGCCCTCTGGTCCTCCACCTGAAAGGCCCCAAGCAGGTCCTGTGACTGTCGGTCGAGAACCTTCTGTCCTGAGGCCAGGGCACCCTCCCTCCCGGGCTTCTGGTGCCTGCAGTGAAAGTGCTGGAAGAGGACACGAGTCGTTCTTCTCCTTGAGTGACTGCCGAGATTTGCCTGTGGCCGTTCCTCTCTCAGAACCCCATCGCTCCCTTCCATCCGGCGAGAAGGAGGGAAGAAGGCGGGCTGGTTGAGTGGCACCGCTTGGTTCTCACCTCCTGCTTCAGCATGGCTGCTTTCTGACTTTGCAAGTTGTTTGCTGCCGGGAAGGAGACTGTAGACCAGGGCAGTCGGGGCACGAGGTCCGTAGCCACCAGGAGAGCCCGGTTCCGGCAGAGGGAGGCGTGGAAGCGAGGCCGGCTGTGGCCCGCGCTGGGCAGCCTGCTGGACACCGAGGCCCCGCCCTGCTCCTCTCGGGCAGGGCAGGCATCTGGAGGATGAGAACGGCGAGGCGCGTGGAGATCCTGTGTGGCTAACGGGCTCCTTGCCAGGCGCAGTCGCTGCTTCAGCTGCTGTAGGTCCATCACCTGAAAGGCATCGTGTGCGTTTTCCGAGACAGGGCAGGAAAGGGATCCGCCCCAGGTCCTCCGAGCCCCGCGTGTGGGAGGTCTGCGGCGTGTTTCACACGGCCGCCCCGGACCCCGAGCCCCCGGAAAAGCCCGAGGCGTGGGGTGGTGGGAGTTTCCGAGTGTAAACGGTTCCTGATGATCTATATATTTTTGAAACTAAACCTAAACTGTATCTACAAAAGAACACACTAGTGTGTACGCACACACACTGGCCATCCAACCACTCCCCTCACCCCCGCCCAAATAAACACATCTCAAACGTTTTGGATCTGATTTCTTATTTCCTGCGAGCAGTGGCTGGCGCTGTACGTGGAGAGCTTCGGTTGTAAGACGAGCAGATGCCCGTGAGCGCTGTCCGCTGTCGTGGGCCGCAGCGATGCCCAGAGGCCGACGCCATTTTTCTTTCTAAGCGCGTATCCCGTAGTGCAGAACAGAAAGACTTCGCTCCTTTGAATTAAAGCCTTAATACTATGCTTGGTTTGTTTTGAGGGTTTGTCTTTTTTCTTTTGAGTAGAGACAATTTAATCTAAAAATGTCAAGTAAGCTCAAACTTTCCTACTCTGTTTTAAAGTGTGTTTCATCTTAAAACCATCCAAGAGGAAAACAGAAAAAGTCGTGTTCTTGGGCAGGTTAAAGCCCTCCTGACCATGACAGAGACATCTGAGCACAAGAGTGAAACCATCTGTCAAGCTGCTTTCACTTCACAGAGTGACAATATTTGCACGACATTTTACATTTGTATCTCACATCCACTGAAATTATCTCCCAATAGGGCCATGAGATTGTCTGCTGACCCACCAGCAACAGCGGCAGGTGTGACCCCCAATCTGAGAACAGTCCCTCTCTCCGAAATGGCCCCCTCTGCCCTCCAGAGTTTATAGTTGCAGAGAGTCTGCACGTGAGGTACCCACACCATGTCCCTAAGCCAGCTGACCGTCATTCCTGGATGAGGAAAGCGAGACGCAGAGAAGGTAAGTGATACAGAGAAAACCGCCCAGCAGACGAACCCCCGGTGTGGGTACAACTGGGGACTTCGGAATCCAGGTCCTGTGCTCTTTACAAAGAGGGAAACCAAGGCAGGGGCTTTCAGCTCCTGAGTCCAAAGAATTTGGCAGGATGGAGTTCAAGTTAAGTCTACTTCCTAGAACAGAAAAAAGAATTATTTTCTTGCCATGAGTAGTCTGACTCAACGGTCAAGCATTTTCAGTCGAGTCCCGAGGCCATTGGAGTCCGACTGCTGGTGGCGGAAGTCGGCAGGAGAGCCTCCTTCCTTGGTGCCCACCGCTCACTTGTGACACGGCCCGCGGGCATCTGGGTGTCTGTGGACAACGTGTGGTAGGCCCGGTCACAGCCTCGCTTGTCGAGTAGCAGACGTCTGTTTTTCCAATCTCTTTGGAAAACCATAAGTGCTGTAGTAAACATTAGTGCTAAAGACGGAAATCCGAAGATGTAGCTGGCCCCTGGAGTCAGATACTCCAAAAACCTTTCAGCTGCAGAAAAGCATGGGGTTGAAAACTGGAAGTTTGCTAGTCTTCTGGAAAAACAAAGCCAGTTGTAGCCTTTTTTCTCTCATATATAGAAAAAGATTGTGTATTTACATGAGTGAAAATGCCGACTGGAGCCGTATAGAAAAGATGATACTATTGCAACAGAGTGCATGCAACCTGCTGAGGGCGTTCTAGCCTTCTTACCTCAGTCATATTAGAATGTGGCCAGATATTCAGGCTTACTGGACCATTCCTGTAATTTTCTGTAGGTTGGTTTCTTCAGATGAGAATGAGAAATTAAAATATTCTAGTTTGCTAACAAAGCTCAAACCTCAAAATTCAATATGCTGAGAGGTCTGATGATGTAGACTGTGAAATGTGCTGATGAGAACACCAGCTCAGTGGGAAATCTACATCACTGCCATTCATCCATCCATCCATCCATCCATCCATTGATTCATCCATCCATCCATCCATCCACCCATCCATCTATCCACCAATCCACCCATCCATTGATTCATCCATCCATCCATCCATCTATCCATCCATCCATCTATCCACCAATCCACCCATCCATTGATTCATCCATCCATCCATCCATCCATCCATCCATCCATCCACCCATCCATCTATCCACCAATCCACCCATCCATTGATTCACCCATCCATCCATCCTTCTGTCCATCCATCCATCCACACATCCATCTATCCATCCATCCACCCATCCATCTATCCATCCATCCATTGATCCATCCATCCATCCACCCATCCATCCATCCATCCATCCATTGATTCATCCATCCACGCATCAATCCATCCATCCATCCATCCATCCATCCATCCATCTGTCCATCCATGGACTAATAGTTACTTAACACCTGCTATGTGTCCAGCACTGTTTTAGGAACTCAGGTAGCAGAACTGAATAAAATAGGCCTCTGTTCAGAGCCTCTTGTAGTTGAGGCTGATGCACATGGGAACGTTCTCCCATGTGGGGAGGCATTGCTTGGTCGCTGCCCTCCCCCAAAGGGCAGTGCCCCGCAGGCCCCCGTGTCAGGACACCTCTAGGAGCACACAACAGGAGAGCAGTTTTCATCACAGGCCCGATGGATCTTTTGAAATTATGCTTTCTTGGAAGTGGGACTATTAAAGGAATTAAACAACAAAAGTCATGGCATCCCCCAAACTGCAAAAAGAGCCATCACTGGCGTGGAAATGAGGAACACTCAGCTGCCAGGACCCTTCTCTTCCCAGAGCACGTGATCGGTGGGGGGAGGGGGGAGGGGGGAGGGGGAGGTGGGGAGGGGGCGGCCTGGGTTTCCAGTCTCTCCAGGCGCATTACCTCTGGGTCCCCTCCGTAGCCGTCCTATCAGAGGTCCACTTGTTTTCTCCGTGTCTGCGCCAGAATTTTGGATTGGACACGAGGCTGCCTACCTACAAGGCTACACACTCAACCCCCCGATGCTGTGGAAACAGCCACGTGACTGAGCTCTGCCTGTGAGGAGGGAGAAGCGGTTCTGGGCAGGAGATGGGAGAGTGGCCACCTCCATGCTGGCACTGGGATTCCATGGGTGCTGAGCTGGAGGGGAGTTTGAAGGAAACCCTTTCTCATAATAGGATTTGGTAGTGACGTGCCTTGAACTCTCAGGAGACATGGTGTTTTCCAGACACTTAACCACAGGGTCTGGGATGTGTGTGTGTGTGTGTGTGTGAATCGCACATTCACATTCATGGCCTGTGCTCTGGAACACAGTCTGGGGATACGGGGCATCAGGACCCCGCATCAGGAGGGACGGGCCCAGGGGGATGAACTGTCCTGTCACCAGAGCCAAGCACATCCTAATGCAGCCTGCGGGATCCCAGTGTCCCCCGTTCCTGAGAAGGACGCCACGGGGCGTGGACGACACTGCGCAGGTAATGAGCAGCTTAGGCTGGAAGTACCCAGCAGAAGCCCTGGCACGCCTCCTCCTGGCGGGCCTCTGGGACTGGCAGGCCTTCCTTCAGCCACTGCCCGCGGCCCAGCTCCCGGCCTCCGCGTGGATCTGCGTCTCTGGGGTTGCTCTTGCATGAGTCTGGTCCCATTCCCCAGGTTCTCCATCACGTGCACCTCCCCCAGGCCCGTCACGGCCACATCACATCCTCTGGCGGTCCAGGACGGGATCTCTGAGCGGCCGGGGCCGGCCTTGTCCTCTTGAGACCGAGGCTGCCTTGACCAGTGACCAAGAGTCTCAGCCTCCTGGACACCACCGCCTGGACCCGGAGGAAGAGATGTGGGAGCAGTACGTCCCTGTGTCGCCTGTTTCTGACCTGGACACAGAGCCTCTGACCGTCCAGCATGTGGCTGTGGCTGAGGACTGACCGCCTGCTTCTGGGATAAGGGGCGCCGTGGCCCCCATCAACTGGTCTGACCGCAGATCAAATCCTGTTACGTGAACAGCTAACTGGTGTCACACTCTTGCATTAGCAGGAGTCTTTGCTTCAGGTGACTGTGCACTTCTTCAAAATAATATTTATGCGAATTGGAATATTCCAGAACTGTGAAATAATTTGGACAGTTCCTTGGGATACGTTAAAATGGGATTTTGCCCGAGGGTCAGAAGACAGTGGTTGTGAAGTCATATTAAAAACTGCAAGGAATTTGGGGAAGAGCCTTTTGGGGTAGTTTGTTTCAATGAGAGCACAGGAGAAAAGTGGGGTACACCTGGTCTCTTCTGACCTCGGTTAGTGGAGCCATGTCTGAAGAGAGAAATAATCGTCCTGACCAGCTTTTTTTTTCCACTTTAGGACCATTCCTCCACATCATTTCCACACTCAGTGGTCAGTGATTTGTGTTATTGGTTTCGAAGTATATCTCATTTAAAATTTCAAATATAAAGAATATAAGATACGAATAGATTTTATTTAAATACTATAAAATTGACCTTTTATCTTTCTAATTTAAAAAGATGATCTGTGTATGTATTTCGAGACATACACAAATATTTCTAGTTACTGGAGAGAAGTGAAGTAAAACAGCAGGAGTAAATCATATTGAGGGATTATTTAAGAAAATAATCCAAATTAGCCAAAGTCCAGTTTGTTTGGGTTTTTTTTGGTGGAGCATTAAAAATTATTCCAGGTAAAATGGAGGCATTTACTTTTATGCACAAAATTGGGTCTCCTCTCCAGCTCCATCTTTCCTTTCCTTGCCTTCTCTTATGAATCTTTAGAATCAACTTACTTAATTCTAGAAATCATATCACTGTGCACAAGTCCATAACATGTTCGTTCAGAGGACGTGCAGGTGTGTTAGAAACAACCCAGGACCTCGTTCAGAGTCAGTGTTGGCAGTTCTAAGACGTGGTTTACTTAACTACTACGTTTTCCTGACCTTTTCTTTATTTCCTAGAAAGTCTCCAAGATAAGTTCTTGTCAAGGGCACGTTAGGCTGTCTGAGCTTTCAGCAGGGGTTTATATTCCGCATGCCACAACCTACCTTTTATTTTATTTTCCAAGTCATTCCAGGGTCCACAGGTATTTATTTTCTGCTCTCTGAGGGAAAGCACTCGTATGGGAAAAGGCAGGAAGGGCCTGCGTGCTTCTGAGTTTCTTTGTGGGGCGTGTCATCGGTGTTTTTCCTGACTCGCCTTCTCTTGCTGCTGTTTTCAGGAAAGTGTACAACATCCAGGCCCGGCACCAGCGCAAGTCTGGGGCAGTCATTGTACGTTTTCCCCAGGAAACCTTGTAAAGATCTAAACCACATGCTTAGGAAGGCGTGTTGGTGGCCCGCCCTGCACGTCAGTGTTTTGCTCTAACTTCCGGGTTGATGACAACGCTGGGGACAGTGAAGTGAGTGGCCTGTGCCTTGTTCCTCCGGCCTCTCCTGTGAGCCAGGCCCTGCACTAGGCCCTGAGACACGGGCGCCTCAGAAAGCGCAGGGGTCCCTCTCGTGCAGATGCTCACTGTCGCCCAAGGGGGTCCTCGTTCAGTAGGACAAGGTGTCCCGCCCCCGGAGGCCTTTGCATCCAGCAGGGCTTCCTGGAGGAGGTGCCGTGTCCAGCCAAGGCCCAGAGGGTAAGTGGATGTGAGGTGGAGACCCCTGGATGCAGGTCCCTGGGGGCCTGGTGGGGGCTATGCCTGGACCAGCACCAAAGTACCAGGAGCCTGACCCCTGCACGGTGACCCTTGGCCCCTGTGAAGTTGTCGGGAAAGGGTCCGAGGGCGGCCAGGAAGGAATGGCATGTCATTCCCCAGAGACGTCTCCTCCCCCTGCCCTGCGCCATGAGCCAGCAGGTCTCCTGGACGTGTGGTCGGCAGTTCCAGAGATGTTTTTGTACTTAATTCACAGTTTCCAAGGGCTAATCTCCGTGGGGTTTCTCATGTTGACTATAAGTCAGTACACCTTATTCCATAATTCCTTTATCTTACCCAAATAAAGACAACAAATAGTGACTCCCTTACAAATTCACACCTTTCCTGACAGAAAAATGGTGATAACATTGAATGGACCCGTTTATCAGCTTCTGTTTCCATACCAGCGTTTGGAAGGATAAACAATGATATAAACAGTTACTTAAGAGAAGGGTTCACTAGCCCCAAGGGCCAGGACGAGGCTGACCAGATCCACCGGGACAAGAAAGAAGACCAGGGAGGAAAAAAACCTGAGAAAGCGGAATCAAGTGAAACCCAAAGGAAAGAAAGCTATCGTTACCTTTTAAAAGAATTCTTCCATTTTAGCTTCTTTCGGCAGCCAAAGGGGACCGAGGTTTTCTTGGCTTGTCCAGGCAATGACTGGCCTCGGTCCCTCCAATCCGCCCCCTCCTCGACCCCAGCCAGCATCCTGCAGACCCCCAGGCAAGTGAGGGAGGCTAGAGGCCTTTCAGCTGGAGGTCATCAGTGTTGGGCCAGCTACTTCCTGAAATTACTATGGTTTTTCTCCCAAAGAATCATCTATGTTGGAAATATCAAATATGGCAGATCTCCTCCCTAAAAAGGAATAAAGGGCAGGTTTAGCTGCGAATGTGTGATTTTTTTTTTTTTTTCTCCTCTGGTGCCTGAAATAAAAGCAAGTTGCCCGAAGGAAGTGTAATGAGGGAGGGAGGGAGGGGAAAAGGTGAAGTCTAAATTCAGACTTTAGATTACTTATCTTAAGAGACTACAGATAAATAGGCCAGCTTGTACCAGCAGATTAGCCAGTGGACTGTTTATTTAAATTTAAGAAAAGCAGGCAGAAATGCTGATGGCCCTTAAAGCCAGGCCTGGCCTAGGGAGCAGGGCTAGAATCAGATTCCCGAACTGAATGTTTCCTTAGAGATGATCTGTGTTCTCTCTCCACTTCCCTTTGATAGATTTGAAAACTGGCCTCTGCAGAGTGCCAATAGGACTCTCTAAGGAAGGTTTTTTGGTAATTAAATATAATCGCAAAAGCTGTGACACACGCAGAAGATGGATAGTTTGCAGATCTGTCTGTTAGGCAAATTTATGTTTGCTGAGACAACTGTCCCTAACAGCAAACACTCCTTGTGTTGACCATCACTCCGGCTGAGCTAAGACCAGCCTATAACATCTGAGCGGCTGCCGTCAGGGGCAGTGAACCCAGAAATTCAGAGGCTGAGCTGATGTGTGATGTGCTAATTACATGTTTCACGGACTTTGAACTGAAATTTGCTCTTATGACTATTAAATGAAATGACTTTTTGCTAAAGAGAACCAATTTTTAGGGTTGTGGGTCTATTCTTGAAGATGGCTGGGTTGGGTCTCTGGTTTTACGTTTGCTCCAAAATCAATGACATCAGACAACCTTGACCTTGACACTGAAGCCATTGACTCTTCATAGTTGGCTGTGACTTCAGGGCCGTTGGGTCCGACTCCACCTCAAGCAGAAACATGTCAGGCTATTCCTGCCTCGCCAGCCAGCCTCCTTCTGGACCCTCATGAAGGAAGGTGCTGGGTCGACCCCGTTTTTCTGCAGATCTTTCTTATTTGAATCAATCCCTGCCTGCCCGCTTCTCCCCCCGCCCCGCCACTCTCTGAGCCTTTGATGTTGGGAGCCTTCGCCTGTGGGCCCAGCCTTTCCACACCACCCCCTCGCCAGCTTGGCCGCGCCCGGCGTGCTCAGCTGTTTGTGCCTCGCTGGTTCTCAGACCCTCTTCCCCGTGGGCCCCGGGGGAGGCCTCTGGAGCCAGTCTGACCCACGAAGAGAAAGCAGAACCCCCTACCTTAGCTCCCGGGACCGAATTCTGCCATCTGGGCAACAGCTCTGACACTGAGAAAGGGTCGGGATGGTGTGTGCAACCGAGGCTTGAAATCATTTCGCCGTCCAGCTTTGAGGAAGCCTGTCTGTTTCCCCACCCCGTTCCGTCTCACCTGTGGCCCAACCCAGGCTGCCCCAGAGCTGGGGGTTGAGGCTGCAGCCACCCCGGCCCTGCACCTGCCCCGAGGCTTCCGGCAGCCTCGCTTCTGTAAAATTCGATGGTAGAATCCTCAGAACCTGAGCCAGGAGAGGGTTTTCCTTCTACTTTCCCCTCTCGAGGCCCCTGACCCACTCCGCCTTCTTCCTGCCGAGAAGGGAAGACAAGTCACACACAGATGACAAACGAAGGGAATTCTCGGCTCTTGAATTTCAAAAGCCTGGACTCTGACGTAAGACTAAGGGCGAGCCGCGGCTGACTGATCGAGCTTGGGGACCGACGGTGAGGACAGGTAGGCCCCCGCACCGGGGGGGGTCCCTTCTCAGGGGCCTCTCGCTCGCGGGGCCGCTGGTGGTGGCCTGGATGGCTACAGAGAAAGTCCTGGTGAAGAACCTCAGGGTTCCCAGAGCCGAGTGGGCGCAGGAAGAGCCCTACGGAGTGGTCTGGTCTGGAGCGAGGGGACATTTGCTGGGCGCCTGGACATGGCGTGGTGTGGCCCAGAGGGCAGATGGGAGGAGGTCATAATCTGGGACAGCAGTGGCCTTCCCACTGGACCAGCGACCGGAGGGGAGAGGAGCGTTCTGCAGGACTGAGCGCAGACAGACCCGAGGCCAGGCGGCCCTTGGCTACCTCCCTCCCCTCTTGTGCAGCTCTGGGGACACTTGAGTCTGTCCAGCGGGTTCCCATCGCTCTGGAACGGGGCCCGCCAGCGACGGCAGCTCACTTTCAAAACAAGAAAGTGGCTTCTTACGTACCAGATTTTGAACGGAGACTAATGCCCGCCACGTACTTGGTGATAAACAGCCTCTCGTCCTGAGTTAGAATGTCTATCGTGCGGAGGAGTTCGATAGGAAACGCCATCCCCCCACCAAGCAGCAGGCTGCGAACCGTTCCCGCAGGGCCGAGTCCCGTGCGTCAGGGGGAATGACAGGCGATGGGAGGCTGAGAAAGAATACGTAACGTTCATTCATTCATTCATTCAGCAGACACTTACCAGCGTCCGCGATGCCGGGAAACACAGTCATGCGCAAAGCAGGCGAGGTTGCTCCCTGGCAGGGCACGGGCACCTGGTCCTATTAGAGTGTAACCACGTCCCCGGGAGGAAAGTCTACCCGACCGCACGGTCAGTGGCGCCGAGCGAACAGGCCTAAGTGTTTCTGTCTGTGTTTACCATGGACCTTTCACTGGGCTGTGCCCACACCCATCACTCCTAAGGAATGGGGTGGATCGCTGATTATACTTGATATTCTAAGCGTTTTTCTTGCATGGCTCCTGCTGTGGATTTCCTGCAGGTGTGTCGTATTTCCAATTGAGTTTACAAAAGCATTAACAATCATATTTTCTCATGGGCAGGCCTAAAATATATATTGTCATTGTTTTTTAAAGGCTGTGGGAATAGGTACAGTGACATGTTAAATTGCCTTTATGTTAGGTGTGGCAGGGCTGAGCTCTTCTTGAATAACAGCTTTGTTGAGACATAATTCACAAGCCCTACACTTCACCTATTTAAAGCGTACAACTCACCGCGTTTAGTACTTTCACAGTTGTGCGGCTGTCAACACAATGGGATTTAGAATGTGTTCATCAGCCCAAAGCCACTGGCATTCACTCTCATTTTCTCCCACCCACCTCCTGCCCTTGGCAACCACGGGTCTGCTTTCTGTCTCCATAGATTTGCCTGTTCTGGACACTTCATGCAAATGGCATCATACGAATAGATCTTGTGTGACTGGCGTCTTTCACTGAGCATACTCTCTTCAAGTTTTATCAGTACTTTATTCCTTTTTACAGCCAAGTAGTATTTCACTCTATTGGATAGACCACATTTCACTTATCCATTCAGCAGCTGATGGACATTTGGGTTGTTTCCACTCTGACGATTGTGAATAATGCTGCTGTGAACGTTTGTCTACAATTTTTTGTGGACACACGTTTTCATTTCTCTTGGGCATATACCTAGGAATGCAATGGCTGGGTCATATGGTAATTCTATGTTTAACCTTTTGAGGAGCTTCTAGACTATTTTTCAGAGCAGATGCACCGTTTTACATTCCCACCAGCAAAGTACAACATTCTAGCTTCTCCACAACCTCACCTCACCAGCACCTGCTGTTGTCTGTCATTGTGATCACAGCCATCTGACAGCATGTGAGGGGATCTCACTGTGCTTTGGGTTTGCATCTCCCTGATGACCAATGATGTGGAGCACCTTTTCATGTGTTTATTGGCCATTTGTAAATCTTTGGAGAAATGTCTATTCACGTGCTTTGCCCATTTATAAATCGGGTTATTTACCTTTTTATTACTGAGTTGCAAGTGTTCTTTATATATTCTAGATACAAGTCCTTCATCAGATAAATGCTTTGCAAATATTTTCTTCTATTCTGTGGGTGTCTTTTGAACCATAAAATGTTTTAAATTTTAATCAAGTCTAATTTACATATTTTCTCTTTTGGTGCTTCAGGACACAACTTCTTGATCTTAAACAAATAAACATTTTTGAATACCAGTTATCTCTAGAGAGATGATAGTACGATTTTTTTAATGTGATGTTGAACGTGAAAGCACTTTTTAAGTTTTCAGCTGACAGGTGAAAGATTATGGTTATTTGAAAACAAAATGTTTATCGCATTACTGACACAAAATGATGGCTCTCTTTCTACTAAATGTCAGACCTACCTTCACTGACGGGATCTTTCATAAAAGTCCTTTATGGCAATGTATGCGCATGTGTGTTAGAATATTTCTGTCATGTTATCACGCAGGAAATGGTGGCTTCGGTATCCTTTATCGGTAAAGTTACAGTTTCTCTCTGTTAACTTTGTTTTGAGTCTGACCCTGGAGAGGGCCCAGGGCCCTGTGAACACACAGGAGACCTTCCTGGGCTGTTTGGAGACTATTTGCAAGGAGCTCTCAGGAAGTCAGCTTTCCTTTTCTGAACTGACCAAAGAATAAGGTAAAGCAAACTTTGAAAACCTTTCGGGGAGAAGAAAACCATAAAGCCTGTCAGCTCTGGGCAGCCAAGAGCTCCCTGGCAGAGCTGGAGAGAGGCCTGCCCCCGGGGCTGGGACTCAGCTGTGCCTGAGACTGGCTGGGGTGACGCTTCTTTTCTCCTTGGCAAGACCAAAGGTTCCGAGGCTTGGTACCTGCGGACATTGATCAAATTGCAGAACAAATTAGGCCAGCCCAAAGTTCCCACATTCACTAGTATCATCATTTTTTTTGAATGGATCTGGTTATTAAAACTGAAAAGAGAAATGAGCAAGTTCAAATTCACAAGTGAAGCTTCTGTCTCATCCACCTGTTATGGGCTGAATTGTGTCCCCTCGAAGCTCGCGTGTTGAAGCCTGACCCCCCAGGACCGCATAAGGTGAGGTGATGTATTTGGAGAGAGGGTCTTTAAAGAGGTAATTAAGTTAAACGAGGTCACTGGGGTGGGCCCTAACTTAACCTGCCTGGGTCCTTATAAGGAGAGGAAATTAGGACACAGACAGGCACAGAGGGATGACCACATGGGGACACAGGGAGCAGGTAGCCTCTACACGCCCAGGTGAGGGGCCGCAGGAGGGACCACCCTGCCGACACCTTGATCTCAGACTTCCAGCCTCCAGGACTGTGAGAAGATAAATTTCTGCGTTTAAGCCGCGCCTCTGTCTATGGCGCTGGCTACAGCTGCCGGAGCAAACTAATGTACCATCTATGTTCACTAACTTCTCTGAAAGGTCTATTCTTTCCCCTTAGAAATGGGGAAAATGTAACAGTTAAGAGAATGCAAATTATCTTGTGTGCATATGGCCATTACTGGTTGCTTCAAGCAGATGTGTATCTTTCCAGCTGACTTTTGCAAAGCAATTACAAATCGCTTTTATTTTTATCTTCATTGATGATCAATAAAACAAGCAGCTGAGGTTGCTATTATTATTAGCTACAGTTCGCACAGAGGAAGTGGAGACCCTTTCCTAAGAAATTCGGCCAGAAAGTAGCAGAGAAAGGGCAGCCCCCGTTCTGGGACCCCTTGCCCCTCGCCCGCGGGTCAAGGCTGCGTTCCTGGGACCAGGCTGGTTTGCTTCTGAGAAAGGCACTGCAAGTTGAAATGACATCAGTCCAGTCTAATTTATATTATATGTATAAATATTTTACATTATTTATGTCATAATGGAGGTTACAATATGGACCAAGTGCTGGATTATCAAATTATTACTCAAAAAACAAATATACCATATGTGGTCAGGGCTGAGTTAGGTCCTGTGCAGCGTGCTGTGAAAATGGGCCTAGAGTACCTGCTCTAATAAAACTTCACTTCATTTTTAATATAATCCCCAAGAGAGGGTCTGCGCAGAATGGGGCGGCGGGCCGGAGGTTTTGTGCGAACAGCTGGAGGTGCCCTGGTTTCCAGAGGCTTTGCCCGAGGCTGAGGGCTGGAGCCACCCTTGGGAGAGGCTGGGGACGGGGAATCATCTGACGTCTGGCCCCGGACCCTGTTCTCCCAGGGCCGTTGAGAGGCAGGCGTGCCGCCTGGGGCCCTGGGCAGAGCTGGGGCATGGGGGTCTCTGGCTGAAGCCGGGCTGGTGCAGGGAAGCCTCAGGTGTCCTTTGTTATCAGGGCAGCCAAAGGGTCAGCAGCAGCCACTGCTTTGGAGTCGGGAGCCACTCCCTGGGGAGAAAGCCAGCACCTGCCCCTGGGGAGCGCCTGATACCTGGACGGAGCTGTGCCCAGCGGGGCCCCTTGCGGGGGGAGGACAAAGCGGTCACCCCAGACCAGATCCCCTTTGCCGAGGGGACAGGGATAGGCTCATGGGGACCACTTCCCCACAGCCCTGCCGAAGGTGCCCCGTCTCCAGCAGGGAGACCCCGTCACACTGGACGTGAACCGAGATCATCCGCTGGGGTGTCTTTGGCCACCTGTGTCCAGCACCAGTGAGGCAGGAAGAGGTTTTTTGTCTTCTTAAGTCCCTGTCCTGAGCCTGCAGCTGGAGGGAAGGCCACGTGGCGATTTCCGGGAGGAGCTGAGAGCGGGGCGGGTGTGGACAGCGGCCTGGCCTGGGGTCTGCAGGTGGTCCCCAGCACCGTCCGTGACGTCGCCAGGAGGCCCAGCAACTCCTCTGGGCCCTCGAATGGGGAAGGCGACCCCGCGCCATTGAGAAGATGTGATCAGATGGAGACGTGGTCAGTCACATTGCCCTTTCTGTGTCTTGACAAGAATCTCACAGCAGCCAAGTTAGAAGAGAAACTGAGGGCTTTTGAGTCAACCACAGGCTTCACTCTCTTCTACTCCATTTTAAATATAAGCAAACAAAAAGCAACCAGCAAACGAAAAGCTCCAAAAAACAAAATAGGCTACTTGGTCATTTTTCTAAATTTCCTCCTGCCTGCCTCTCTTATATGCTGCTTTTGTCTATTTTTCTTTCTATACATCACCTATCTATATCTATCATCTATCAATCATCTATCATCTATCTCTCTATCTATCTATCATCTATCTATCTATCATCTATCGTCTATTATCTATCTCTCTATCATCTATGTATCTATCTATCTATCATCTATCTATCTACCTATCATCTATCTATCATCTATCTATCATCTATCTATCTATTTATCATCTATCTATCATCTATCTATGTATCTATCATCTATCTATCATCTATCTATCTATCTATCTATCTGTCTATCTAAATTTGAGAGGAAGCCAGAGAAACACAGATGTCTCCCTCTCAACCCCACAGTTTCAGTGGGAAAACGTCCTGTGAAATTTCCCTGCCTTGGCCTTTGACAGGACTCTGGGCCTGAGACGCATGGCCCAGTGTCTCCTATTTCTCGAGCCTCGATGGATCTGAAACGGGAGAAAGAATGACGGGTCCTGAGAGGCTGTTCACATGGACTCCAGCTTCTCTGCGGAAAATGAGACCAACTACCCTGACAGATGAGTTTGCTCTGCCCTCAGGATTTCCTGGAGGAGGGGTCTCCCCGGCGGCTCTAGCTTTCTGTTTCCTGGGGGTCAGATGCAGCACGTTTTGTTTGTTAGCTTTTTAGTGGCGACGAGCTGGGACTGGGACGAGGACCTCATGGGAATGACTTTTGAGGTTCACCTTTTACGGTCTTGCTCTGGTCTGGATGCTTCAGGAGTTTACGCAAGGCTGCAGCTTGGTCTTGCTGGGTAGTATTTGGTGCCTGCACCTCGTCCTCAGTGGACAGCCGGTGCCCCTGGCCGTCGGAAGCCGTCACAGACCCACAGTCTGATGCTGGATTCTCATGAGAAAAGAGCCAGAGGGGCAGGATGTGGGACCTGGGGGAGCCGGTTCTCATGACACGGGCTGGGGCGGACGACGGGATGGGATGGGCCGGGGCGGACGACGGGATGGGACGGGCCGGGGCGGACGACGGGATGGGACAGGCCGGGGCGGACGACGGGATGGGATGGGCCGGGGCGGACGATGGGATGGGATGCTCCTTCTCAGCTTCTCAGCTGGCTTTCTTTGATGCTCTTTCTTTCTCCTGACCCTTAGGCCCACCCTCTCCAAGGGGTGGGAAGCAGGATATTTGCACAAAGCCTTTGTTCCACGGGGAGCCCTTGCTCCTTCTCCAGACAAACTCCCCACCACCACCCCCAGCTCCTTGGGTGCTGGGGCCGTCCTGCGGGAAACCCCTGGGGGCTGAGGCTTTCCTGCCTATGTGCCATCCCAAGGGGAGGAAAAAGAACCCCTTTAACTGATAAAGCCCTATTTGCGTAAAGATATCACAGCATAGAAGATGAAAACACCTATCGAAGTATCAGTCGTCTTTTCGAGGTTGGCGAGGAGAGCGAATCTCTGAACGGAAGGGGGCGCTTGGGGCAGGAGCTGTGGTCCGGGGGCTGCAGGGGGCTTGGCCCCAGAGCTCAGGGCCTGGTGGGGGCTCTCCTCTCCGGCTGGCTGAGCAGGGACTTCGGGGACGTGGCGGTTGTCTCCGTGCGGATGGAGAGTGGGTCCTGGGCTCGCTGAGTCCCTCCTCTGCTCCGTGCCCTCCCAGCCCACGCGGCCCGCAGAGGGACGGGCTGCCCATCGTGGGCACCAGCTGGTCACGTGGACCCGGCCAGCTTCCCGATGAGGGGGAAGCAGTATCCCAAGCCCCAGTGCTTGGCCTTTTTCACCATGGCTGTCACCTCTCTAAACTAAACAGTTCCCCTTTGGAGAAACCCCATTTTCTGCCGCCCCGTTCCTTTCCAGACCTTCTTTGCAATGTTATCTCAGCCCAGCCTTGAAGAATTACACAGGCCCTCAGCCCCTGTCCCCTCCTCAGGATGGCCTTTTCTCTGGCAGATGTCCTAAGTCACAGTGGGTTAGTGAGACCCCATTCCAGGACCTTAGAACAGGGCTCTAAATACAAAGCTTCTTCCAGCTTAATTCTAATTGGTTCACACATAGCAGTTCAGGGGGAAATCCATCTCCCTTCTCCTTACCGTAGAATGCGATTTCTGAAATGGAAGCAGCCTTCTCCCCCCACAGGCTGGTCTGTCGTCAGTGTCTGAAAAGTGGAGGAAAATGGAAAGTGTTCAGAGTACAGTCCACACGACACCATGTGACGTGGGCTGGGACACGAGCTACAGGCTGGTCCGTCCTGCGTCTCCTCCCCGCCCCCTCCCTTCCTATCGTTTAATCCCACACACCAGTGGGGGGCACTTGCTGGCTGCAGGTGGTCCTGGGCCCACAGCTGGGCACTCTGAGCTTGTGTACTGATGGTCCTAACCCGCCCCATGAGGACATCCACACCCTTATGTGACTTGTTGAGGTCGCTACCCGGTTTCCAGAGAAAGCCTTCTTTCCTGAAGGACCTCATTGTCGTCGTTACGTGACGGAAACATAAGAAATGTGGGGCAGGACAGGAATAAAGATGCAGACGTAGAGAACGGACTTGAGGACACGGGGTGGGGGAAGGGGAAGCTGGGACGAGGTGAGAGAGTGGCATGGACATATATACACTACCAAACGTAAAATAGATAGCTAGTGGGAAGCAGCTGCATACAGCACAGGGAGATCAGCTCGGTGCTTTGTGACCACCTAGAGGGGTGGGATAGGGAGGGTGGGAGGGAGACGCAAGAGGGAGGGGTTATGGGGATATATGTATACATATAGCTGATTCACTTTGTTATACAGCAGCAACTAACACAACAATGTAAAGCAATTATACTCCGATAAAGATGTTAAAAAAAAAAAAAAGAAAGAAATGTGGTGAACTTCCTTACAGCAGAGCAAGATTCGTCTCCTGCTCGAAGGCTCCACGGCCACTGGAAGACTGGAAAAGAGCCGTCTGACCCGCAGTGCAGGCCTCAACGCCGCCTGCCGCCCCTTCTCACCTGCAGGAATGTGCCCGCGATGGTCACGTCGCTGCGGAACTGTATGTTCAAGGCAAAGTTTACTCAACTAGATAAACTGGTCGGCCGCAGGGCGGGATGCCTGATCTTGCTAATTTGTTTTAGGTTTATAACTGAATTTACAGCTCCGAGCTTATTGCTGTAGAAAAATCACTAATGGTTATGAACGGCTTTATCTCCTGTAAAACACTATTGATGGCGCTACAGGTGCAGAGCCGGTAAGCTGCAGCCGCAGGCAAGAGATAAGCTTGGCAGAGACTCCTGCTGAAAGAATGTTCTCCGCAGCAAATCCCTACAAAACTGACACAGACTCACAGATTTCAAAAACAAACTATGGTTACCAAAGGGGAAACGTTGAAGGGGGCATAAATTAGGAGCTTGGGATTAACACACACTCACGACTATATATAAAATAGATAATCAGCAAAGACCTGCTGTACAGCACAGGGACCTCTACTCAATACTCTGTAATAACCTAAAAGGGAAAAGAACCTGAAAAAGAATGAATATATGTATATGTATAACTAAATTCCTTTGCTGTACACCTGACACTAACACGACATTGTAAATCAACTATACTCCAATAAAATTTAAAAAAGAAACACCTACATAAAAAAAAATAAAGCAAATCCTGTCTCTCTTTCTCTGTTTCCTTTGTGCCTCTCCCCACTCCAGGCTCCAGAAGAGAGAGACAGAAAAGGAAGGCAATGTCTCAACTACCAAGGGTGCAATTTTGCAAAAGCAAAAATGTTTTACTTTCCACCAGGAAAAGAGAAATGCAAGTTAAGAAGCTTGTAGGACAAGAGACACTGATTTAAATATTTTCATCCAAACTAACAAGGGTCTAAAGGAAGGACTTGTCCCTTTTCCTGGTGGAAACGTTCTACTCCCAGAGCAGAGGGTTTTGCTGTCCCAGTCTTATCCTGGGGGTGATGTCAGGGGTGGGGTGAATGGTTGGAGATGACAGGGGCGCGTCACACCTGGATGAGCCCAGGACAGATGTGAGGGGTTCCCAGGGTCCCACCTCAGACCCCAGCATGTGTGCAACACATTGTCGAAATGGGACCTGTTTCGATGAACTGGTGACGTGGGCTGGGACGGTGTCTGCCTCTAAAGGATCACCCTTTAGGTGACCACAGGGTCTTCGACACAGACACACCCTGGCCTGGGTTCATAAAGCATTATCTTGTCCCAAGGACGTCACTAGACAAGGTGACGGATGAGTGGCTGCTTTGCCCGGGACTGAGGGTTTTGTAAGGGTGAGGGGCTTCCGGTGCTGAAACAGGGACAGTCCCAGGCGAGCCAGGACAAGTTGGTCACCCTAAGAGATCACTCATTCTGCTTACTGTAAATTTTCAGGTTATAAAAGGTAAGTGGTGGGTTAAAAATCCTCGTAGAGAACCTGCAGAAGGTGAGAGCGCCTGTGAGACACCCGGGGCCAGAACGCAGGCGTGTCCACCTATTTTAGGCCAACGTACTTACTTTTAGGTCCCCCTCCATCACTCAGTCTTTCATTCCAGTCCTGCATGGTTCGCTCAATGCCCGGTCAGTCGCCTGGCGAGCAGAGCAGTCGGGCCCGGAACTCGGCCCCCAGGGAAGGGTTGTCTTCGCGAGTCTTGCTGTTTTTGTCACACACATGACTTTCTTAAATAAGTGGCCTTAGCAGACTTACCTTTACCTACTCGTTGTTGCTTGTTTGTTTGCTTTTTGAACTGTCTGTAGGCAGAGGAGAGGGATTTATTTTGCCAAATAAAATCAAGGAAGGCATTATCTATCCTGGCCAGACAAGGGATCAAAGGTCAGAGACGCGGTTCTAGCTCTTTCTGTGCTGTCACATCGCTGACCCGTTGTCCTATCACTAAAGTGGGGAGTGGGGGAAGCGATCGCGTCCTCCTTCTCCTCCTGGACAGACTGCGGTTTTCGGAGAAACGACACCTGTGAGAGCAGAAGTGCTTTTGGAATTCTTGCACATGCATAGCTGTTAAGATTTCATGGAGAGGTTCGAATACAAACTAGACGTTAAAGAATAGGTACGATTTTGTTAAAGATTACTTTTTCTTATAATGAGAATTTTGGAATGCTTGTTTTAGAAATTACAGAAATATAAAAATAAAATCACCTTGTCACCAAACACAGCTGGTGGGAGAGGATTTTTCCCTCTTACTCTTACTTAGACCAAAAGCTGGGCCCAGGACTGGTGGTCAGTGCCACCCCAGGGTGGGCACCCTGGGACTGTGGCCTCGGGCCTCTGCCAGCCCCGCACGCTTCCTCCAGGGGACCAGGCCCTTCAGTTAGCGGTCCGGGTCCTGGGCTGCCAGGGACAGAGCGGGGACTCAGGACAGACAAGACGAGCAGGGCTGTCAAGCCAGCAGGCGGGCAGCTGAGTGGGGAGCTCGGCCTCTGCCAGGGCATCGTGGGCAGTGGGCATTGCGGGCAGTGGGCACTGGACGAGGAGGGCCTGCCTCAGCTCGGGAGGCTCTGCTGGGGACCAGTCATCTTTTCCTTCAAGGTGATGTGACTTCAGTATTTCTGAACTCCGGGCCTTCATCACCCTGAGGACAGAGCAGCTGCCGTTAGTCTTGTCTAATTAAAACCGTTCTGTGCCATTTCGCTCTGAGGGCTCCACTGTGCCCACCCCGCACAGGGGGTTGGTCACTGTGCCTCGATCCAGCATGAAGCTTTCTCAATCAGTAGCAGTAATGACAACTCCAAAGTCAATGGCAGCATCAAACAAGGTCGAGTAAGCGCTGCAGAGGTGTTAGGGAGGAAAGTAACTACAGTCGTAGCAATATGGCTCATAGACTCACCTTAGGGGCTGGATGTCACGTAAGCCTTTCTAAAGGGTAGGAAATAAGCGTTGGGGACAGTGGAGGTGGCCTGGCCAGGGGCTTGGGGCGGGGTGGTAAAGCGGAGCTGCCCACAGGCTCCCAGGCCTTTTGCTTCAAGGTCTTGGGTTTAAAGCCACCCAAGGGCTGGTGGTGGAGAATTTTCAGAAGGTCCTAAGTGAGGAAGCAAGGATACCTCCCGACACCATCCCCAGGGAGCTCTGTGAACACAGGTCCTGCTGCGGAGCAGAAACAACAGGAACCGAAGTCCAGATCACGAGCAAATCTAATCAGAGCTTCGTCGTTTGTGTAAGGAGAGGAAGTGGGGCGTGTTGACTTAGCCAACGCCTGCCCTTTCAGGTGGTGCTAATGCCCCAGGGCAAACTTCCGCCCACACCCTGGAAGGGCAAGAAAAGGTACGAACAGGGTCAAGCCCCGTTCCATCCTCTCCGGAACCCACGGGGTCCTGCTCGGGAGTTGGAGTCTCTCACTCCGGGGGCGCGAGGGGTGGGGGTGGGTTGGTAGAATTGCTTGAAATAGTTTCACCCCCAAGGAGGAGGCTGGCCTTGACCTCCCTCCCCCTCTCCACCTTGCATGTCTACACTGACGGGTTCAGTACCACTTGGTGACATGTACGTGTGCGCACGTGCCGTGACTGTGTGGACACGTTTCTCTCTCTCTCACACACACACACACACAGCTGCCCACGCCAGCTCATGCCGGCATCGTAGACGAACGTGACGCAGCGCTGGGACCACATTCGGTTTTCTGCTACGGCGGCTCCTCGGGAATACTTTTAGGCCATGAGAACAATTAACTCTATGTGTTCAAACAGGCGTCCCGTGCACGGGGTTATTCTCGAGAATAAAATAATAACCTCTCCCGCCCCCCCAAATAAGGCCTCTTTCTCTCTTACTTTCTCTTCTGAACTTCTTGAAAATTTAAGTGACTTCATGACCGCGTCTCCTGTGTCTCCAGTGAAGCCGGGAACACGTGGCCCATGTCCCCAGGCCCCGCCACCCCCAATGGGGGTCGGTCCTGGGGAAGCACCAGGGCTTGTGCTGAGTGAAGACTTCTCTGCACAGGAACACGTTATTCTTCAGGAACCGAGAGGACGTCCATCTACATGTGTGTTTGTGATAAAATACGCAGAACATAAAGCTCACCATCTGAACGATTTTTTTTTTTTTTTAGAAATTCACGTTCTTTTATTTATTTATTTATTTATTTTTGGCTGTGTTGAGTCTTTCGTTTCTGTGCGAGGGCTTTCTCTAGTTGCGGCGAGCGGGGGCCACTCTTCATCGCGGTGCGCGGGCCTCTCACCATCGCGGCCTCTCTTGTTGCGGAGCACAGGCTCCAGACGCGCAGGCTCAGTTGTTGTGATGCACGGGCCCAGTTGCTCCGTGGCATGTGGGATCTTCCCAGACCAGGGCTCGAACCCGTGTCCCCTGCATTGGCAGGCAGATTCTCAACCACTGCGCCACCAGGGAAGCCCGTCATCTGAACGATTTTTAAGTGCACGGCTCAGTGGCATTAGGCACATTCCCAGTGTTGTGCGACCATCCCCACCGTCATCCCCAGAACTCTCCCCATCCTCCCAGACCGCACCTCCGTCCCCATTAAACACGGACTCCCCTGCCCCTCCGCCAGCCCCTGGAGCCCACACTCCTGCTCTCTGTCTCTGTGAATCTGATTCCTCCAGGGACCTCACAGATGTGGAACCACCCAGTGTTTCCCCTTTTGTGTCTGGTTTACGTCACTGAGCATCATGCCCTGAAGTTTTGCCCAGGTTGTCGCACGTGTCGGAATTTCCTTCCTTTTCAAGGCTGAGTAATAGTCCCCCGCAGGTGTGGCCACGTCTTGTTCATCCGTTCATCCGTCCAATGCCTGCTTTTGTAAAGGAAGTTCCTTTTGGAAAACAGTCATGCCCACTGGTTCACACATTGTCTGTGGCCAGCAGAGTTGAGAAGTTGTGGCAGAACTTTATGGACGCAAAGCCAAAAATGTTTACTCTCTGGCTTTTTAAAGAAAAAGAAACGTGAATCCCGGTTACAGAGAATACTCTAGAATAAGAAATTGTTTGGGCTGACAAAGAGGCCAATGCTCTGAGGCCTCAGACCGTCAGAACTGGCCCCTCCAGCGCTGCCGTCCACACCGACCAGCTCAGCCGAGTGGCCGTTCTTTACCTTCGACTTGCGTCAGCCCCCTCCCCAGGGGGCCCTGGGTGACCTCCAGGTTGGGGTACAGGCAGCAGCTGCCTGCTTGTAGTGGCTTGAAGAGTTCTTTGCAAGCCCCCCGACCCTCGTTCGTCCCCAGTGCTGTTTCTGAGCCACATGAGAGTGTGTGGTCGGCTACACAGCCGTGCAGGAAGCCTACATGGTGACCGGAGCAGAGGGGCCGAGCGGGCGGTGTCTCCTTCTCCCCAGCACGTTCCATCATGGTCATGGTCGTCTTTGCTCTACACCTGCAACCCCCACGCCCCTGCCAGCGATGCTCCCAGACCTGGACCCAGAGCGAAGCGGGCTGTAAGGCGAGGGGGGTGTGGCCGTTTGTCCTTGCCGTGCACAGGACTTCCTGTGTGATGGGGGACCCTCCCTGGCATTGCCCGGTACTCATGCCTGTCACAGGGTGCCCGTCTGAGAAGCATTAGTGACAGGCATTCCTAAGCCCAGGTAGGCCCCTCTTATGCCTCTGAAAGAACCCCCGGAAGAAATTTCAGTGCTGACTGCCTTAAGGAAAGCTTGCTAGAAACGTGTATTTTTAAAGATACAATTCACGGACGAGGAGTTTTGGTGGACGTTCCTGCCAATTCAGCCCACAGGACACTTCCTAGGTTAGAAGGAACTTGAACTAGACTCTGAAGGCCAGTGAGTTGCTCCATGGCCACTCATGAGGAAGTAAGTTTTCTGTGTCAGAGGAGAAAATGCCCTTGGGCTGGGAATGGTTGTTGGAAACAAGCTAAATTTCCTATGAAGGGTGTTACTTCTACCATCAATCATTTCTGCGAGCAGCTGTTTCCTTGATGACAAAGCGGCACCATTTTTACGGCCCCGAGTGAGCTGGTTGCTTGCACACGGTGACACGTCCCCTGCCCGCAGCCTGTCTTCACCCTGCTCATCGGACCTCTGGGGACCTCTGTCTACGGACCGCACTGCTTTTTTAGTAATTGTTTTTTTTTTCCCCCCTTTTAATTAATTAATTAATTTATTTTTGGCTGTGTTGGGTCTTCGTTTCTGTGCGAGGGCTTTCTCTAGTTGTGGCAAGCGGGGGCCACTCTTCATCGCGGTGCACGGGCCACTCACTATCGCGGCCTCTCGTTGCAGAGCACAGGCTCCGGACGCGCAGGCTCAGTAGTGGTGGCTCACGGGCCCAGTTGCTCCGCGGCATGTGGGATCTTTCCAGACCAGGGCTTGAACCCGTGTCCCCCGCATTAGCAGGCAGATTCTCAACGACTGCGCCACCAGGGAAGCCCCGCACTGCTTTTTAAAAGTTTGTTCTCCTTGTAGTTTTGCTGTGTATGAACTCTCTACAAAGCAAACGCAAGCTAGAGCAGTGGCCCCCGATTCCCTCCCCCAGTGGGCGTTGTGCTCCTGAGGGGCCGTGTGCTGTCACCCGGGCACCTTGGACGGGGGACCTGATGGTTACAGTTGACCCGGGAGTACGCTGGCTCTGCTGTCACGACTGCTAAGGTGCTGAGGCCGAGAAAAAGGGACGTTACTTCCGGTAAGAGGAGCCCTGCTTCTGCTCTTATCCAACTTTGGAAGCAAAAACCTGCTTCTGGCCATCCAGCGTCTGTAACAGCCTACTCGGAGGTCCCTGCATTTCAGGCCATTTCCGTGGGGCACTGGGGTGTCGCGTGTCACTTGCGATCTCTGAGCCCAGGGCCCATCGGTGTGATTGGAAAGAGAAGGAGGGCTTTATGACTTATCTTTACCTCTGGGGCTCTGGTGAGCACGTCGGAAGCGCCAGGGTTTTATCAAGTGCCCGAGCTAGACAAAAGGCTGGCAGAGGATGGCTCTCAGGCCAAACCCACCTTCCTGCTGTTTTGTAAATACAGTTTTATTGAAACTGAGCCACGCTCATTTATTTACATGTTGTCCACACCGCTTTCCCTTTACCTCGTTCCACGTGACCTTATGACCTTACGATTCGCAAAGCTCCAGATACTCACGGTCTGGCCGTGGTGCCCCTCACGAAGCACTGGTGCTTCAGGCACACCCGCCCTGCGCCGTGTCTGTGAGCTGGGCTTCCCGCCTGCCGACGGCTCCTCACTGGTTCTGACCAGGAGGGCGAGAGGGCAGCTGCACGGCTGGACGAGGGCAGAGGGTCGTCTCCTCTCCGGGGTTGGAGCTCCTTCGGGAGCAAGGCGGACAGCACCCCTCCCTGGCTGCACCTGACGCCTGGCTTGGGGGCCTGTTGCACCCCAGCCTCCCCAGACCAGCTTCCCCACGCCCCCCGGACACGCCGCCCCTGCCCCCCAGGCAGCGTCCCCTCCTGGGCCTGAGTCCCACCTCTGCAGCCCTTCCCCCTCCATGAGCGCGCGGGGCCGGTACCTCAAACCTCTCTCCTCTGGTCACAGCCGTCACAGCCAGCGAGGAACTGCTTCCTGCAGTTACTACCTCTCGGTTACCGAGGTTGAGTCCAACACCACAGAACAAAGCCTCTGTGTTAAATCCCCACTGTCCAACGCACTAGTGTGTTTTCAGTTTTCCTGGCTGAACCCTGACAGACGCAGCCGTGCCCCGGCTGAAAGCACACACTGAATGGGGAGTCTTGTATGTTATTAGCTTTTTAAGAGCATCTGAGTAACCCAGGCTGCTGTCCACCCTGCAAAGTGCCGGTCAGTTCTGAAAACTACTTGTTTCTAAGCAAAAATATTTTGTTTCATTTTAGCATATGCACTTGATTTATTAGAGTAAAACATATCAAAACTGGCTAAGAAGAGTCAGTCGGAATGTTTACACTCATAAAATTGAGGTCAATTACTTGCTGAAGAAAGTATCTTTGGCATCATTTAGAAATGTCAGATATAAGTTTGCCTGTTCCTCCCTCCCGTTTTGGTTTGAAAACCAAAATGAGTTTTAATGTAAGTAATCTGATATTAATGGCCTTGACGAACTAATGAGACCTCAGTGTAAGCAGAGGCCCTTTATTCTCCGGTGTAAACAGGGGACGATGAGCGCGTCCCGTGTGTTTCTCTTATGCCCCGTAGACAGTCACCACGACGGGTGTGGAGGCACCCCTGCCCCCGAGCATGCGGTTACCCACTTACGTACCCCCGGCTCCTGTCTGAAGCTGCTGTGCCTTGTGTCTGCACATCCTCGCCGCTTCCTGGGCCCGGTTCCCCCCCATTCCCATGACTCTGCTGCCCACACCTGTCGGGCCCCCCACCAGGCGGCGCTGGGATGATCTGTCAGGAAACATCTATCCCGCTGGACCATGAACATCTTGAGGCCGGGATGTTAGTCGGTCGTCCGTGTAAATGGGGGGCCCTCAGAAGCCCCCTGAAGGTTTGGGGATGAAGCCCTGGGCAGGGGGTCTTTAGCCAGGTGCCCCGCTCGTGTGGGCGGGGTCAGCCCCTGAGCTGTGCGTTGATGAGCCATGAGCTGACCGTCGGCTCTAGGTCCGCCCCCTTAAGCGCACCTGGCGCCCATGCACTGAGACCGCTGGGCGGGAGGCCGAGGATGGACCGACAGTGGCACCTAGTGTGTGAGCACAGATGCCCTCGTGCGGGGGCTGGACATGGGGGGTGCTGGCGGGTGCCGGCGGGGGGAGTTGAAGCAGCGAGAATGCGCTGGGTCGGCCTCTATTCGCGTCAAACTGGGAGGGTCCAGAGGGTCCTTTTTCTACCCCAACTCACGGGTCCCCAGGAGCCCGCTGGGAGTCTGTCTGAGGGTCAGGAACTGGGGGAAGGACGCCTTTCTCTCTCCTTCAGCTTAAGTGACCGATTATGGAAAGTCCAGCCCTGCCCGGGGCTGTTTTTGAGCTGAGACGTATGCCCTTTCGCGGGGTCCCTCTAGCAGCTCCCTTAATTGCCTCAAGTCTCAGATTCATAATAGAAACTGTTTCCTCAGCAGCTGTTGCGAGGGTCTCACACACTGTTTTAAGGGTTAAGGCTGGTTGAGACGGAGGCTGGTATGACTGATATTTTTACTTATGTTAGCATTTAATTGAAATACTTAGTTTATTGGCACTAGTTAATCCAAGTTGTTTTTTCCCTAGTTAAGGAACATGCCAAAAGCTGTAATTTGATCATTTTTATACGAACCAAAATAGATTTTGGCTTCAGGATGGGAGGAGGGACAAAGATTTTATCCCCTTTCAAAACTGGCCTGACAGTTTTACTACCAAAGTTAACAGAAATAAGAAGAAAGAAATGTCATAGGAAAAAAAAAGCTGTGAAAAGCCCGAGATGTTTTCATAGAAACCTGCCTGGGGCAGCGGTTCATCATGCTCTGCAGCTCCCCGCGTGGACGGGACCCGCTCCAGACCACCTGATGGTCTCCCTGCTGCAGGCGCCTGCACTTGATGGGGTTGCCGCGGAGGCGTGGAAGCCCAGAGGTAGCCGGGTCAGCAGGGAGGGCGTGGCAGAGCCCCTCCTCCTGTGTCCCCGCCGTGCGTCCTCCGAGGCTGGCGGGGCCTGGTGACATGCCTTTGCCCCCAGCATGCTCCAGACGGGGTGAGTGTTTGATGCCTCCCCCAGTGTGGCCCCCGAAACGGCAATCAGAATCTGCCCCTGAGCCGCAGGCGTGGCCAGGTCCCTCTAACGACGGCCCAGCCTTCAGTGCTTACCGACCATGTGGCACACGGGCACCGACCGGGCACCGACCGGGCAGGAAGCGGTCAGTGGTGGGAAAGAAAGACACAGTCCCTGCCGCCAAAATGTTTACTGCCTAGTTGGACCCACCATACACACACGCATTAAAATTCAGAGAATGATGAGAGTTAAACGACAACCCAAGAGTGTCAGACGAAACGTACCACTGGGTGTTGCGCAGTTGGCTCAGGTAAACGTCACAGACGCAAGTAGTAAGACTTGAAAGGCAGGAGGTACAAGGTTCTCGGTACCAAACAAGGCTTCGGTGCTAATTTGCGGGCATTTCAGGCTCATGGCGTCCATCCATCACCACCGTCGTCACGGTTCCCATCAGCGTCCCCTCCCTGAATGTAATCATATCACCACCAGCAGCCACCCCCCCTTAACTGACGTTTCCCCAGATCCCCTCCACAGGCCTGTGCAGGGTGGGAGCAGGTTCAGCGGACGGTGGGATCCCCACACCCACACGGAGGGACCACACGTGGCAGGTGTCCACGCACTGGCATGGGCTTCGTCTACATCACCTTCAGAACAGACCTGAGTGTGTGAAGCGTTGCTGCCTGGGTTCAGATCCTGGCTGATTCCCGGTCCGTCCCATGTGGTCCCTGCACTTGGCAGTGATAAACTATAAAGACCGTAAGATTTCCTTCTTCCCACTCCCGGGGATGTGGCTGATAATAATTATTAAAGAAACAAAGTTGGTGAAGGGCTTGGAAAGCACTTTATAAACACAGAGCACCATGATGCTTGTGGATCCTGGGACTTTATGATTTTTTTTACATGAGATACAGCAAAAGCTTTAATCAGAATGCCTTCTTACTCTAATGAAAACCACTCAAAAGCGGTCAATTTACTCAGCAAAAAAAGAAGTGCTCCACTTTCCAATGACCACGGCTGCTGAGTGGCGGGGGGGGACAGCAGTGCTGGTGGGTGGTCCACACAGCTGCTCCCCACACCGGTGTTCAGGGGCCTGGAGTCGGTGCTGGTTCCCAGCCTGGCCCCTTTCTGCAGGAGGTTTGGGGGTGCAGGTGGACAGATGAGGGGGTCACGAGCAGCCTGGCAGGTAGCTCCGAGCCCATGACGGCCGGCAGCGTCCCTGGGGGGCGAGGAACCTCTTGGTTGTTCCCGTTTCACTCCTCATACAGACACTTCTGGGGTCAGGAGTCTGCAGCAAATGTTTCTGCGAGACCAGATTTTTGAATTTTATGCAAAGATGTTTGGAGGTGTTTATGCTGAATTGTCTGAGTAAAGCACTTGGACGCCCAGAGTTGCCCGAATCTGGTATTATTTTGCTCTAATGTAGGTCCTGGCAGAGAACGTGGTGATGTGATCTGGCCTCGGTCTCCCTTGTTCCCCCCCTGCCCTAGGACTGTCAGCGTCCACGCCTCCCGCCCCTGCATCCTGAGCCCCGGGGCCTCGCGGCCCGGGAAGGACGTGGCTTCTGCCTCTAGGTTTGCTGCGGCCTCTGCCCCCTCCGGTGTCTGCGGGGGGCTGCTCTCCAGGCTGGGCGTCCTCGGGCTCCCAGACCAGACAGCAGACTGGTGGGCGGGAAGAGGGGAGCCGGCACTTCTTCCCCCTGCCCCCTCCTGGGCCTCCCTCGAGGCTCCAGCTCCCCTCCCTTCACAGTGGGGTGGCACCCAGGCTGGCCAGGCAGCCTCGGTCTGGGGGAGCTTGAGTTGGCCCCGGATTCCGGCTTCTGGCAAAGCAGCTCCATCACCTCCTCCTTTGTCCTGTTTCTGCCTCTGTCTCTCCGGTGTGGCTCTCACAGGCCCGTCACCCCGAACCAATTCCCTGCTTTTCTGTGACGTGAGTTTCGGGCAGCTTAGGGCTGCATCTGCCTTCTTTACCACGGCGCGTCCTGCGTGCGGCCACCTGACACAGTCTGCCTGACAGCATTCCCCACACCTGGGCTGCCGGGTGCTCCAGCCCACACACGGGGTCTGGCTGCAGTTTCTGGTGGGGCTGCACCCTTGTTGAGGACGTGGGCACTGCACACGCTGTACCTGTGGTCGTCACGCGCCTGAGTCCCTAGACCTCCCCTCTCCCCAAGCAGGGTAAACGGTGGGTCCTGGGCTCTTTCTCCCTCCTCACCCCAGAGGAGAAAAGGGCAGGGAGGAGCGTATGGCAGGTTAGGAGACCCTCGAAATGTGCAGGAATGAGACTTTCCAGGCCCAGCGTCCGCCAGCCTCGGTCCCCGTAGAGGACGCCCAGGCCCCGTCCACCAGCTGCTGCTCGGAGCCGTGCGGGCAGCGTTGCCAGAGGAGATCGGTGGGCGTCTGGGGACCGAGGGGACCCTGAGGAGAGCGATGAAGTGTTTCTTGTACTGGAGATGCAGCTTGTCTCCCCCCACTCCCATTTTGATCTCTCTGTAATTGAATTCATTCTTTCATGCGTGTACGCAGCGGAGAAGTTGCGGGGTTTTTTCCTAAAAAGCTGTCATTAAATCGATGAGGCCTCTTACGCTTGCTGTCCTTTAGAATCAGGGACATCTTACCTTGTGTCTCTCACACCCGACAGGTCTGCCTCAGGAAGCCTTACCTGGTCCCGTCGAGAAGCCCGGGATCGGTGGGCACGAAGGCCCCTTGTGTTGTCAGGCTGCGAGGTCCGGTTGTTCGTGGGAAGCAAAGCCAGGCTCTGCGTCCTGCAGGCCCGCCCGGGCTCGGCAGGCAGGCTGGGGCATCTCGGCTGGCTTTCTGCATCCCGAGCCTCTGAACACAGGGCTCGTGCGCAGGGCCTGGGCAGGCAGGGTCGAGCACGTCACCCACACGCACGGTTCTCCTTTCCTGGGGGCCCCGCAGGGACAGCCGCTCACTTAGTTGTTACAAGTGGAGGCCAGACTTCGGACAGTGCAGTGGGGACCCTTTGTGTTCACGGGGCAAGCCTGGCGGCTGCACTGGCCCCATATCAGAGGGACGGAGGGAGGACGGACTGGCCTTGGCCAAGCAGGGGTGACCGGGTTCTTTCCAGGCTCTGTCACTGAAGGCTGTCGTGCCCTTTGGACGTTCAGCACATCTGAATCCCAGTGATGTATTGAGTACATATCGTATTTAACGTGTGTATTAATAATAATATGTATGTACAGATTTCTAAAGCGCATACGTGTGTATGCATGTACGCCTCAGCTCTACCTATGCTGGGAGGGCCTGGGAACAGTGACACTCTGGCAGCAAGAACATCCTGTGTCCAGAGCTTGGATTCCAAACGCGACCCTGCACTTCAAGGCACCGGGGCTCTTCGGAGAAACGGCTGCATCCAGGTTTGGGCAGAGAAAGTACAAGTTGAGTCTGGAGCATTTATGCACCGGGGCTCTTCGGAGAAACGGCTGCATCCAGGTTTGGGCAGAGAAAGTACAAGTTGAGTCTGGAGCATTTATTTTGTGCCAGAAAGTACGGAAGTGTTCAAAAAATGATTCTGACGTGTTAAACCATTGTAAGAACCGGCTTGAAGGCACCCGCCGGCCCAGTGGGACATTTGTGCATCAAAACACACAATGATAGTTTGTAACCGTTCAAGCATGAGTTCATACTGATACAAATGAACAAAAGGAGAGATGGGAAAAGGGAGAGCTACCAGTCTCGAAGTTTCCCCACAAAATACCCATTAATTACTCATCAACTAGCAAGCATACGGTACTTAGTCATTAACTTTCCAGTGGAGAAATCTGGCAGATGCCATCTTAACCAGGGATAAAAGTAATGCCCCCCAAGGTTGGGGACCCCCAGACACGGAGAACAGCACCTCTTGAATGCACGCACAGCAAGGAAATACCAGCCAAACCCAAATCAAGGAACATTTTTATCAAGTAAAGATCTGTACTTTTCAAACATGTCAAGATCATGAAAGACAAAGAAAGGCTGAGAAACGTTTGTGGTCTGAAGGACCAGCGCTCTGAATCCACCCGCAGCCCCGGGCCTGTGTGGAGGGGACCCAGACCCTGGTGGGGCAGTGGCGGTACAACTGGGGAACCCGAGGGGGACTGGGGTTCTGATGGCACCACTGGATCAGTGGGAACTCGACGTTGGTGTTTGCACTGTGGTTACTCAGAAAAATGTCATAATTCGTAGGAAATTCAGTCAAGTAATAAGCACTGGAGCGTCACCTGTGAGGCTCAGCACCGTGTGGGTCAGGAACACGCACGCACACGGAAGCTCCAGGCGGTGTGATGAAGTGTAAGGGGGAGGGAGTCTGCGTGCAGCGTGCGTGGAACGTCTCTGCCCCTCCATCTGCGGTCCCTGGACACCACCAGCAGGGATCCCGCAACACCCGGGCTGGGCCCAGGGCCTCCTGGTGCAGGAGCCTGACCACCGAGCGCCCAGGATGGGGGACCCCGGCGTGGGAGGCCGGGAGTTGGGTGCCCCCCCGCCAAGGCAAAGCCAAGCCGTAAAGAGGTGACTATTGTTGAGTTGCTGGTGTCCCTTTTGTTTCATCACCCAAAAGCAATATTAACCATTTTATGGTGTTACCTGTGTTTCTTTCCTATTACGTTCTTCAGGAGCAGCTCTGCTTCGTGCAGGGTACCTGGCCCTGTGGACGTCTGGTCTGTGAACGCTTTCCACGGACCTCCGAGCGGCTCTGGGCCCTCAGCTGCCCAGGCCCCGGTGCCGGGACAGCTGTTTGGCTGACAGATTTGGAACCAGCGCCGGACATGTGCGGGGCAGTAAACAGGAATGAATTTTCCCTAACCTTTATGAGTCAAATATTTATTTCTGGAATATTAACAAAATCAAAAGAATTACGGGGTTCTTTTAATTTTGAGTCAAAACACACTGACGCGCAGCTTTTAAGAAATTGTATTTAATGGGTCATCTTAAATTGAAGCAGAAACAAATTCAGAAATACTGGGATTTCTTGGCCAGTATATACAGCACTGAAGCAACATTTTAAAAAAATCTCTAATGCTCTATAAAAGAGGTAATGAAATCCCTCTTTCCATAAACCGTCCATCAGATATTGATGACACCATTAAAACTCCCAAGTATACTGTGGATAGAAAGCTCTTGGGGTGTGTGTGTGTGTATGTGTGTGTGTGTTGTGTGTGTGCACGTGTGTAAGCTCCCCTGCCCCCTTTCCCTCTCAGAAGCACATGCCCCTGGGTAGGAGGATGGAGGGGTTGCTGTTTTAGTGGAACAGCATGTGTTTTTAGTAACAGACAAAAGGAAACCCACTCTTTCTCTGGGTTGGGGATGAGATGAACTGCAAATCTTCCCAAACTTTGCAAAGAATCGTTTCTGCACGTGGATTGCAATTACAGAAAGGCAGAAGAACAACAACAACAAAACCCAAAGTATCAGTCATATTGTCTAGAAACCCTTTACCTCTTCCTCTGGGTTCTGTTGTGATCATGCATCTTGGAGAACTTTGTGTAAAGGTGACGACATACAAAATACCCAGCACCAGCTACATCATTTGCTGGCCCAGAGCAAAATGAAAATTCAGGCCCTCGTTCAAAAGGATTAAGGATTTCAGAACAGGGACATGAGCTTTAAAACAAGCCCGGGGACCATTGCTGCTGCCCAGGTCTCACGCCCGTGAGGTGGGGCTGAATTGTAAGCCTCCGAAGCAGAGAGTCAGTTAGAAAGCTGAGGTTTCCAGGGTAAATAACAGTCAGTGACCGAGTCCCTGCTGAGCATGAGTTTTAATTTGAGCCTGTTGCCAAGTTCAAGGAAAAATTATTGTCATTATTTTTAAACCAGTAGTTGGAAGTAAAACTTCACAGTTTGAATCAAAGGATTTTGTGGTAAGAAGTTTTCAGAACCTTAATAAGTTTCACAGCTTGTCAAATATAAACCTCTCTCCTCCTTTGTAAAATAGAATTACAGTATTTAAACATTTCAGAGCTGGTAGGGTCCTTAGAAGCTCTCCAAGTTAATGAAATCAGACCCATGTAAATAAAGTGACCGGGAATTTGAATCTGCCACTTTTGACCCAATACTTGACCCTTTCTTCTACATTAAATTCATTTCTGTATTTTTCTCTCATGAGGTGGGTACATGACTCCATAGGAAAAAATAAATCAGTTGAATGGATTGACAGACTCGGTTACAGGGGGCCTGGCTGCGTGTATAAATCACAGCGGCCTGGAAGCATTGCGAGGCTGAGCCCCAGCTTCCCAGCGCCCGGCAGGCTGCACGTGGAAAAGGAGGGAAGTACTGGTAAGCTGTGGACACAGAAAGTCTTACACACTTATACACCCTGGTGTGAGTGTAAGTGCTCTTCCAGGATCCAGATGCAACTCTGCAACTTGGCAATTCTATTTCTAAATATTTATCTCATGTAAAACCGTGTATATGAGCTCCAGTAAACATTTGAAAAAGCAGTCATGGTAATATTCTTTGTAAAGATCCCAAACTGGAGACAACAATTCAAACCTGTATAGAAAATGGATACATATACTTGGGGTATTCATACCCTTTCTCAGCGGTGAGGAAGAATGAAGCACAGCTACCTGAATGGATGTGGACGATGGTGTGAAACATACGTGACATTGGCGGAAAAAGAATTACGGGAAATGCAAACAGCCTGATGTCTCATGTATCAAGTTATACAAATCTGAACAATGTTGCTTAAGGATACATACATGTAAACATCAAGGAAATGATAAAGGTAAAATCCACGAGAGTGGTTACTTCAGGAAGAGATTGGGATTCACGCGGTGGGGCTGGCACTCAAGGACGCGGAGGGGAGCAGAGGGGTCTATTTCTGAAGCTGCTGGTGGTGCGATTATTCATTATTTAGCTGCTGATTTGATTACTCTTGGTGCCTTACTGTACCTCTGCTGGTCATATCTACCATCTGTGTATTTATGTATCTCATCTATCTGTCTATCTATCCATCCATCCATCCATATATTCCTTTCTCAGTGGTGCATATTTCATAAAAAAATGTGTAAAGAATAAACATGGAGGACATTGACTCAAGATGGCATGTACATACATGTCCTTTTCAGAACATATTTAATAATTATGAACAAGAAATGTGCAGTAAGAACACAATATTAATGTTCTTTTCATCTTTGCAGTTTATTCCTTATCTTACATAACTATCAATTTGAACTTTGGTTTGGCTGTATTTAACTGAAAATTCCACAATAAGTAGCTTCTATGAGAAAGGTGTTTATGTTTCTCTCACCTAACAAGAAAGTAGTTCACTGGGGACTTGAGCTCATTCTAAATCCCGGTTCCACCATCCACAGGGTGTGAGCTTTTCCTTCATGCTCACAAGATGGTTGCTGGTACTCACGCCATCACACCCATATCCCTGGTTCAAAGAAAGAACAGGACAAAGGGCACAGAGACAAGCTTGTCAAATCTTTTCACTTGTAAAGAGCTTCCCCAGAAGTTTCACCCAATGACTTTTGCTTACATCTGGTTGGCCACTATAAGCTGCAAGGGAGGCAGGGAAATGCCCTTAATAAAATTGATCTTGTTAGTAAGGAAAAAGAGGACGCATAATGGGTAGGCAATTAACAACAGTCCCTACCATGCAAATTTATTGTTTCTGAATAAGAAAGCTGAAATGCAGCTATAATTCTGAAATTAAAAAAAAATTATTTAGGCTCTTATTGACAAATACAGGGCTGGCATAGTCATAGTTGATTCTGCTCACCAATGTGGTGGAGAAACCATGCTTTTTGTTTTAAGACCCTGAGATGTGTTTTTATTTTAATTCCTTTGTTTGTTATCAGAGCATTAATTTGACTACATTTAATTTGACTTACATATGAATATATTTGAATTATATTATATGGACATATATTTGAATATATGTGAATTTTATCAGTTTGACTGTATTTGTTGATTTACATGTGACTGATACATTAAACTCCTGTTTATCCAGAGTCAAAATGATCAGAAAGATCAAATACTCATTCAAGAAATATTATATTAGTATCATTTCTAGTTTTTCCCACTTGGTATATATATTTTACTGCACTGTATTTTTAAAATCTCATTCATTGATATACAGTTAGTACATAGTCTTAGTAAATCAGAATACTTACTCAACTAGTATAAAATATAGTACCATTTTTAGCAGGGTGCTTATGTAATACTTTCAATATGAGAAATAACATATTTCTTTCAAGCCACTTAAGCTCTCTCTTTCAGATATATCTGAAATAGTAAAGAAAATATTTGGAAAGCAAATTATTCTTCTCTTCTGTGAGTAAAAAAAAAAGAAAAATGACTTTTTGTATCAGGAATTGAAAAAGAGATTTCTTTAATCCTCTGGATTATTTTTCAAAGTTCGGCAATGCAAAATTCCGTGAACACACTGAGAATTCGACGGCCAGATAAACAAAGATCTAACGCGGACCCCCGCCGCTGAGAACAAATTCTTCCAGACGGAGCCGGCCCACGCCCGTCACAGCGGCATCAGCCTATTGTAAGCTCTCCGCAGTGTAGACAAAACAGCCCCCCGTCCCTCAGATCTGCCCGTGAGTCACCGCCCTGTGCCTGTGACTTCCTTTGAGACAAAACGCGAGGGGCCGCCTTTGAACAGATGCCCCGAGTGCAGTCGACGGGGACGCGGAGCAGGTGGGAGAGGACCCCCTGCAGGGCCACGCCGCGTGTCCCCACAGAGCCCACCCCCGCGGCCCACGTCACAGCTGAGCACGTGGCCACTTCTGCGGCCCCCATCTTTCTTCTTCCATCTTTCTACACATCTCTCCACCTCCTGCTGGTTGCACAGATTTCCGCAAAACTCTGAAAACAGGATCGAGGTGCAGTTTCCTGACACCTTAAATGTCTCTTAAAGAAACAAATTAAAACAACAAAAACAAATTTAAAAACACACACCTCTATCGGGCAGCCGAAATAGTTCTCTGAGTGCCCCAGTAATATTTAATGAACGATGAAAACTTCTGTCTGCGTAACAGTCTGCTTTGCTCACACTCAGGCCTCTGAGAGGCAAGAGGGCCGAGGTTTGGACATGCTCCCCCGCCCACTGGTCACTTCCGTGAACTTGGGCAGATCACCCGGCCTCTCCAGGCCTCAGCAAATCGGAAGTGTTACCTGCCCTACTTATTACCCCACCATATGGGGGGGGTCACTATTAAGTAAGAAAAAAGAAAAGCCTCTCATAACACTTTATATCAGCTCCCTAGGTGATAAGAACACTCCTTCTGTGGACATGGGGCAGGTCTGGAGGCGATGTGCGGAGGGGCCCCGTGGCCACTTTCCTTCACCTCCAGGGACCCGGAGTTCCCACACAGCTGACAGGACCTCCCCAGGGCCTCCCCTCTGGCCTCGGAGGACCACTTCCCTCTTTTGGCCAAAGTGGAGAGTCTTTGGGAACTAAGGCTTCCGAGTAAACGTCATTCATCCCTGGCAGGCGCTGGGGCTGCAGTCCGCCAGAGAGAGACGTGCTCCTGGCACCTCTGTGGACAATCCCAGCGGAGCTGCCCTGTGAGTCTCACACGGAGCCCAGACACGCGAGCCTGCGCTGTGGTTGGGCGGCGGGGTGGTGGAAATATGGGAGAGCGAGGTCTCGTGTTTAAAGATGTGGCCTCCGGGAGGACAGGGACGTATCCGTCTGTTCAGTCCTCAGCCCCTCGGGCAGAGACTGGCACGTGGTAGGTGGGGGGTATGCAGTACATATTTGTTAACTGAAGAATAAACGACAGAAGTGTGTTTTGATGCACCAAAATAAAGGACTCACAGAACAAAAATTATGCTTCATGGTGAGAGAGCACAGCAGTTGCTGCCCTGAGTTGTGGAGTTTCAGGAGGCGGGGACCTGGGATCCCAGAGGCTCAGCTACCGGCTCCTCTCCAGCCCCGTCCAGAACAAGACACGCTGTCACCTCCAGGCTGGGGGTCCACGCATCACCCGCGCTGTTCACTCCGCGCCCCACACCGCAGGCCTAGAACACTCTTCAGCAGGACCCCAGCTGACCAGGCAGCTTCTCTCCTCATGGGCACAGCCATCTGCATCCTTTCATGACCCACCTCAGCAGGTGACACTCACCTGGCCAGGGCACTAAGCAAGGATCTCCTCCTTAGTATCCATTCTCTGGAAAGTAACCTCGATTCTGTCACAGCCCTTAGAGGACCAGCAGGCAGGACCCGGTGCTCTCGTTGCTGCCTGAGTTCATCCGAAAACCAGAAGCACATGGCCTGCCAGCAGAGGACAGCAGTGGTCCGAGATCCAGGTGCTGCCCGCCCCCTCCCTTTGGGTCCCACTGACGGCCTTCCCTGCTAGATTTAAAGACTTGCTCTGTCCCCCTCCCAGGGTTCTAATGTGAAGAGATGCTTGTTTACTAGATCGTGCTGGGAAATCCCAGAGGAGATCAGTGTGGCCAAGCTGAAGCGGGGCTGTGTTTTCCACGCTTCCAGAATATGCTGGCATCACTGTTATTATCAGCGTCTCACTGAGAAAATAAGTGAAAGGATTTACCGAAAAGGCAGAACAGAAGCAGGTCCTGTGGTGTCTGTGGTTCCGTAACCCAGCTGGGCTCAGAGCTGAGCTCTTTAGTGGAATCTGCTGCTTAGCAAGGACGGTTACTTCCATATCTTACATTACAACGTGCCTCTATGCAGGGATCCAACAAGGCTTTGTGGCTCTTATAAATTTTCTTCACTAAATAAATATTTTTTTCAAAAAAAATTTATTGAACCCTTCCTACGTGCTGGGATTATGTAGGATGTGCTGGGAACACAGTTACGGCTGAGCCGCCGCTCCGGGGTGGGGGCTGCTGACCTGGCAGGTCAAGTGCAGGTCGTGAAAGGGCCGGGCTTGTGGGGAGCTTGGGGGGAGGCTGGCGGCCGCGCAGGGGACGGCTGGACAGGGGCTGAAGGGCCACAGGAGGAAGGTTCTCTGGGAGAAAGGGCTGAAGCCCTGGTCCTCACCCGGAAAGCGGCCCTCCTCCGACAGCTGACGCTCAGCGGGCTCGGATCTCGGGGTGGGGGGGCGCCCAGCGCTTCCGTGACTGACCTCAGCCCTTCTCTGCACATCTGGGAGGAGGGTGTTGGGCCAGCACCCGGTACAGCTGCGGAGACCGAGGTTCGGTTCAGAGGGTGAACCGGGCTGCTTGGGGCCCCGCACCCAGTCACCGGGTCCGGACGTGAGAGCTGCTGCTCTGGACCTCCGTCCTCTGCCCCGGGGTCCCATCCTGGACACGGCCCCCCTCGCCCCCCATTAACACCGCGGCCCTCTTCCGGGCCCAGGGGTCCCTCCGCCTCCCGCTTTACTTCCCGCCGATTCAGGGGTGCTGGCTGCCCATCCCCCCACTGCAGAGGCGGAGGCGGCACCCGGGCCGGCGGGCTCTGACCCTCTGCAGGCCCGTCCTCGGAGGGACTGCTTCGGCCTGACCACCACGACCCCGCTCGTCACCCTGATTCTAAGTTCAGGCGTTTCCGTGCCAAGCACAGGGCTTGGCGTGTCCACCAGGGATTCACTGTGAATAAACCAACAAGTGGCTGGAAGTGACAAATGCTGCCCTTTAAGGGCAAAACTTCTGGTCCTAAATGTCCCTCTGCCGGTCACTCTGTGGGCGGGGTCTGCAATTGCTGCTCTGCCAGACGGAGCTTCTGGGAATGTTCTACATTCTGCAAGGCTCCTGGGTCACCATCCTTTACACACTCAGCACGTGTTCACGTTTCTTGGGCAGCATTTTTACATCAATTGTTCTTTATTTTTGTTCTTTGCTCTTCATGCTATCTCCCTGGACAGGATTTTGATTAAATTCAGTGAAACCGAGTTACAGGACACGACCACTGTTTGAGGGCAGGCTCTTTGAACTGAAACCGTTCCTCATGTTCACTTTTGAAATGAAAAAAAGAAAGAGTTCTACGTTTAATTTAAAGATATTCAGTGGCCTCTGTGAAGACAGGTGAGTAGAACGAGACGACGTTTGGACTCCTCCCCACCAGGACTCCTGGCCCACGTGCCCCAGGGGACATCTGCGTGTTTATCTCCCTTTTCCCAGAGTCCTTTCTGTCCGTGTGTCACACTGTTATTTGCTGGGCTGTGCCCGTGGCTGCCTGGGCCCCGACCTTGGCGGAAACTCGACTCTGACACAGGAGGTTGGGGCCTGGCCCAGGCAGTTTGGCTCTGGTCTCCATAGCAACACAGTGGTCCAGCCGGATAAGGTGCTTCCCTCTAAGGACACCTCACAGCCAGGGGAGGAGTGCAGACTAGGCCACAGGAGACTTCTCTGGTCTGGTGTCCCAGCCACGTCCTGCTGCCCTGCGTCCCCCATTTTGACCCGGGCTGGGCACCGGAGGCCAAGCCGCCACCTTCCTGGGTCAGCCTAAGAGCACGGGCATGATACTATCACAGGGTTTTCGAGTCATGAGTAATTTGTAAAGCAAAGACATTCTTAAAAGCTGTCATGAAGTTCCTGTCTTGCCAGCCTTTTCTGTGGTGTAGATAAAGGTGGCACTTCTACTAGGAAACACACATTAGGTTCCTGTCTATCAATGAGTAAAACTTTGCCGCTTCTCATGTCCTCCCTCTTTGTCCTCCAAATTACTCAGAAAGAAACTGTCTCTAAGGTATTATGGAGAAAGCACTAGATCACAGTGAAAACCCTGTGCTCTTCGTCTGCCTCTAAGCTGTGTAGTCTCGTGACCTGCTGTCAGTCACTGATGCCCCCTGGCCCCAGGGCCTGCGCTGTTCAGAGGGGAGAGCGTGCTATTCCCAGGCCTCACGCCTTTCACAAGGGTTTACCAAGAGCTTACAGCGTGCGGAGAAGCCACCCTGCCAACCACTGCCAACAGTCAACTCCGTCTTCCGCCCCTTCCAGCTCTTTTCTTCGGCCAACACTTTTGTGACTGCCTAGTGTCAAGGGCTCTGGAAGCCACGGGGGTGTCAAGGTCACTGCCGCATGGTCCCCATCAAGCGTAGAAGACAGACTCTCACTGTCTCACGACCCTCCAGATTCGGCGATAAGATTGTTCACAGGACTGCGGGGCACATGGGGGCACTGGCCATGCGCGGCCTGTGAGGACACGATGCTTACGTTGACTCTTAAAGGTGGTGGAAACCCAAGTAAAGAGGGGGCAGAAGTGCATCTGGGCGGGAGGGGCGTGTGTAAAGAAGGCCTGAGAATCAGGAGCACGGGGGGGTGGGCCTGGGACGGGCCCCAATGACCAGCATTAAAGGTGTAGGCTCACAAAAGAAGCGGCTGGGGGCTGGGCTGGGCTGGGGGGACACGGGCCGAAAAAAATAGAAAAACAACCAGAATTCCGGTGTTGCAGAAGCCAAGGGAAGAGGGTGCTTCACGAGGAGATTCCTAATCTCTAAGCTGTTCATGCCTCAGGGGCTCAGGAATCAGGTGTTTTCCTTTAACTTTCCACAGAGATTAGAATTTGAAGATATGGGTTTGACTGAGGATTAAGGCAGAATATTTCGGAATATGGTAGGTTACGAAATAGTTTTATAAGAATCTTAGATGGGCTTGTGGGGGAAGCGAGGAGATGGACTCAGGAACGCGCGGCAGCGGCCGGACCCTGACTCAGACCCGCCAAGCTCTCGCGCAGTGCAGGGCAGCCCAGCGCCCCTGCCGGCTCGACAGGGAGACCACGCGTGGGCCTGAGGTCACAAGTTACCAGTTAGGGAATTAGGCAGATTCAGAAGTCTCTTAGTCGTGACGCTTCACACTGTCTCTTAGACCCGAAGGCTAAAGAATGAACTGCTGCCCATCTAATCAGATTCTTCACGCGTTGTTCACGTGGATCAGCCTGTGTTTTCCACGCTTTCTAGACAGTGTTGCTGGGAGATGCATTGTCGTGGCTCGGGCAGGTGTACGGGGATAGTCTGTGGCTCTGTGTGCACTGATTTTTATTGTATGCATGTTATTGTAATGATATGGCTCAGGAATTATTAAATTGTGCACCTGGAAAGCGTAGAGTTTGCAAACCTCTCTTCCCTCTCCCTCCCTCCATCCCTCTCTGTCTCTCTCTCCCTGTCTCTCTGTCTCTGTCTCTGTCTCTGTCTCTCCCTGTCTGTCTCTCTCTCTGTACCTGTGCCGCGAGACCCACCATGATGAGTCACCCAGGACAGCGCTGATCACCTGAGCCGGAAGAGCTACACTGCTCGGCCAGGCTCATCACAAAGGGAAAACAGGTAGGTGGAATGTTTATTTCTCCAGAAGAGACGTTAGAAGTGAGTGTGAAATCTCCCGTCTCCAACACAGGAAAAGCTCTGTTTGGGAAAATCAGGATGTGTCCTTAAGTGGACGCAGAGAGTCAGGTGGACTTGCTCCCTGGTGCTGAGGAAAGAGACGGCCCCCCAGATGCTGGGAGAGGAAGTCGGGCAGGGCAGAGGCTGGGCTGGGATTTTAAGCGTAATAGTAATAAAAGCAGAGAGCTTTGTGGGGCTCAGGTACCCCTTTCCTAAAAGTGATTGTTTTGCTTAAGATCAGAAAACTTGAGCACTGCTTTTTACATTTTTAGCTTTCTTTCTTCCATCTTTTACTTTTATTATCTTTCATTTATGAGATGCCAAACTAGTTCAGACTCAAGGACACACTGAGGTCACGAGTGGCCTCAGGTGAGGGTGGGGGAGGGGTTTGAGGTGAGCTGCTGACTCGCGCTGCTTCTGCCCTGGCTTCTCTTAGCAGATCTCTCTTCTCTCTGAAGAGCGTTTTCTTACGTGGAATACAGTTTTTGCTCTATGATGGGTTTGCAAAACAAACAAACAAAAAAACCCTGAACATTCTGTGCGTTGCAGGACTTCTTGTGGGCGTTTGGGTGGCGTCTATCATCCTGAAAGGGGTCATTTACATAACAAGACCCAGAATCCAAAACGCTGTGCAGACAGCAGTTGTACTTCTTCGGGGCTCCTTGGGGGAAGGGGCTCCCAGGGCCGTGCTCTTCTGCTATTTTTTATGCTAATGAACCGTGGAAACTGCTGAGAAGCGGCAGCGGGTCTGTGCTCCGCCAAAGCCCCGTCCCCAAACTGCCATGGCTCAGCACCGCCTCTCCTGTTTTTCAGGGGTGGCCACGTGGAGATTTTTTGCGAGAACAAGGACAGAACTAACCAGTGAACAGAAATAATTCTGAGGCGTTTTCTAAATAAAAGAATGCTACAATAATTTGATAAGGGAACCAAAAAGGATGAAAATACTGAAGATATAAACTCATTTGTGGATAAGAGTAATTCAGTGAACACGGAGCAACCTCTCTCGACATTTTCTGTAACACATTTTTGTAACTTAATGGACAGAGAACCATTACGTGGTTATAGAATTACTTTCAGGGCCTCTGGCTGGACTTTTTAAAATGCATGATCATGAAGCAAAATTTCACTATGATGAAGCTATTTAAATGTGATCAGTTGCTTTAAGGGCATAAATCCCAATGGAAATTTTCCAGGTACTTAGTAATTGTTTCCAGTTCTAATTTCCCTCATAGGAGGGTCAAGGAGAAGCAGACATTTTAAGCTCTTTAGAGAGTCCATTAAGATATAATGAGTTGGAAAAAACAACTAATAGAAGGGTATTTTCAAGATAGAATTGCAGAAATTCCAAATATTTGCAAGGCAATATTTATCCCAGCAATGTCCTATTACACAGTGTGACGTTGTAGACATACGTGAGCCCCTGTTAATTTTTACCTTAGACCCACAGAAACTGCTTGGCATCGGGATCGGGTTGGATTCAGAGCTGGACTCACTGGCCGAGCCCCTCGCGGACCCCGAGGGTGAGAAAGCACAGCGTGGCCGAGACTCTGAGGCTCTCAGGAGCCCCGCTCTGTCTGCAGGTCGGTGTGGCCCACCTCCTTCTCTTACGTAGGATAGAGTTGCCCCCCGCTCTCTTATTAATTAGTGCCAAGATACTCACTGATGAGCACAGCACAGAGCTGGCCCTGAGGAGGTGGTAAAGAATTAGCACATTCTCGACTTTCAAGAAATTTCCCCTTTTGTTGGTTGGAGGCAAGGCCAGGGCAAGACCGACTTAAAAAGCTAAATAAAACCAGCAAAATTGTACCTCAGCCAGGTGACCAGGGTCGACATCACCAGTGACAACTCGTGCTGAGATCATGTGCTCTTGATGCGAGGTGATGAGGGGTCCTTACCTCTGGGGTCTTCTTCCCAAAACTCCAGTCTGATCGTGAGAAGAACGTCAGACAAGCCCACCGAGGAACATTCTGAAAAATGCCTGACCTGCCCTCCTGAGAACTGTGAGGGCCATCAACCCAAGGGAGGTCCGAGGAACCGTCACAGCCCAGAGGTGGCCAGGAGACCTGGGGACTAACCATGGTGTGGGTCCCGGTGGGACGCTGGGACAGAGAAAGGCCACCTGACCCAAGTATGGTCTTAATAATAACATATCAGTATTGGTTCATCAACTGTAACAAACGAACCACACAAATGTAAGACCCTTATAGAGAATTCCTTGTACTATTTTCACAGTTTTCCCATAAATCTAAAAATATTTTAAACAGGTAAATTTGGAGAAGAGAGTACCAGGCAGCATGAATGACCGCAGCTGACATCTACAGAGGTGGCGTTCTGTACATGGGGCTCGTCTAAGTACTTTACAGAAAGCCATCTCCTCAGTCCCACAGCATCCTGGGGGTAGAGGCTGTCACCCGGGATGGGGTCCCAGGCCCATGTCCGGCCTGTGGTCGGAGGCTGGAGCCTCTGTGGCTGAGGTGACGCTGAGGCCTTCGTGGAGGAGGAGGGCCCTGAGCCTGGAGGACATCCCGGCAGGAGCAGAGGGCCAGTCGGCCTGACCGCAGGGGCGGCTGAAGGAGGCCAGTGGCTGTGGCTGTACACTCAGCCTGGCACCTTGGCCTGGATGGAGCCACCGTTACCAGCTGGACACGCAGGAGAAACTACAAAACTGGACGACACACGGGAGCCGCCGGACAGCAGGCGGTGGGGCCATGACTCTCAGAGGACAGGGCACAAGCCGTGAGCCCCATGCCCACCCTGGGGGTCTGCTGGGGGGCACCCCTGGGGCACAGCAAGGGGAGCATAGACAGAACCTGGCCTGCCCCCACACAGCCAAGGAGGGGAGGGGGACCGATAAAGAGAAGATTCTGAAAGCAGCCGGGAAAAGCATGCACTTCCTAGAGGCTGCAGAGACCCAAATAGTGAGTGATTTCTTGTCGGCACCGATGAAGTTCCGGGAACAGTGGAAAGATGCATTTAAAGCGCTAAAAAGAAAACTAAAACTGCCAACTCAGAATCAAATCCAGCAAAGTCTTTTTTTGTGTGTGTGTGTGCTTCACGAACATAATTTTTTATTTGCTATGTGGAATAAAGACTGGGGAAGGGAGACACAAAACTTAGAGACACCAGTTAAGAGGGTATTATATTACAAGGGTACAAAATAATAGGAAAGGGCAATTACATACGTAATTAGGAGAGAAAGCCAATTCAGGAAATTGTGTTTCTTTCTAATTGATAGACTGCCAAGAATTGCTTTTTCTTTTTTCTTTTTTTAGCATCTTCATTGGAGTATAATTGCTTTACTATTGTGTGTTAGTTTCTGCTGTATAACAAAGTGAATCAGCTATACGTATACATATATCCCCATATCCCCTCCCTCTTGCATCTCCCTCCCACCCTCCCTATCCCACCCCTCTAGGTCATCACAAAGCACTGAGCTGATCTCCCTGTGCTATGTGGCTGCTTCCCACTAGCTATCTATTTTACATTTGATAGTGTATATATGTCCATGCCACTCTCTCACCTCGTCCCAGCTTACCCTTCCTCCTCCCCGTGTTCTCAAGTCCATTCTCTACGTCTGCATCTTTATTCCTGTCCTGCCCCTAGGTTCTTCAGAACCTTTTTTTTTTTTTAATTTAGATTCCATATATATGTGTTAGCATATGGTATTTGTTTAGCTCTTTCTGATTTACTTCACTCTGTATGACAGACTCTAGGTCCATCTACCTCACTACAAATAACTCAATTTCATTTCTTTTTATGGCTGAGTAATATCCCATTGTATATATGTGCCACAACTTCTTTATCCATTCATCTGGCGATGGACACTTAGGTCGCTTCCATGTCCTGGCTATTGTAAATAGAGCTACAATGAACATTTTGGTACATGACTCTTTTTGAATTATGGTTTTCTCAAGGTATATGCCCAGTAGTGGGATTGCCAGGTCATATGGTAGTTCTATTTTTGGTTTTTTAAGGAGCCTCCATACTGTTTTCCATAGTGGCTGTATCAATTTACATTCCCACCAACAGTGCAAGAGGGTTCCCTTTTCTCCACACCCTCTCCAGCATTTATTGTTTGTAGATTTTTTGATGATGGCTATTCTGACTGGTGTGAGGTGATACCTCATTGTAGTTTTGATTTGCATTTCTCTAATGATTAGTGATGTTGAGCATCCTTTCACGTGTTTTTTGGCAATCTGTATATCTTCTTTGGAGAAATGTCTATTTAGGTATTCTGTCCATTTTTGGATTGGGTGGTTTGTTTTTTTGATATTGAGCTGTATGAGCTGCTTGTATATTTTGGAGATTAATCTTTTCAGTTGCTTCGTTTTGCAAATATTTTCTCCCATTCTGATGGTTGTCTTTTCATCTTTTTAATTGTTTCCTTTGCTGTGCAAAAGCTTTTAAGTTTCATTAGGTCCCATTTGTTTATTTTTGGTTTTATTTCCCTTTCTCTAGGAGGTGGGTCAAAAAGGATCTTGCTGTGATTTATGTCATAGAGTGTTCTGCCTATGTTTTCCTCTAAGAGTTTTATAGTGTCTGACCTAACATTTAGGTCTTCAATCTATTTTGGGTTTATTTTTGTGTATGGTGTTAGGGAGTGTTCTAATTTCATTCTTTTACATGTAGTTGTTCCGTTTTCCCAGCACCACTTTTTGAAGAGGCTGTCTTTTCTCCATCGTATATTCCTGCCTCCATTATCAAAGATGAGGTGACCATATGTTCATGGGTTTATCTCTGGGCTTTCTATCCTGTTCCATTGATCTATACTTCTGTTTTTGTGCCAGTACCATACTGTCTTGATTACTGTAGCTTTGTAGTATAGTCTGAAGTCAGGGAGCCTGATTCCTCCAGCTCTGTTTTTCTTTCTCAAGATTGCTTTTGCTATTTGGGATCTTTTGTGTTTCCATACAAATTGTGACCTTTTTTGTTCTAGTTCTGTGAAAAATGCCATTGGTAGTTTGATAGGGATTGCATTGAATCTGTAGATTGCTTTGGGTAGTAGAGTCATTTTCACAATGTTGATTCTTCCAATCCAAGAACATGGTATATCTCTCCATCGGTTCGTATCATCTTTAATTTTTTTCATCAGTGTCTTATAGTTTTCTGCATACAGGTCTTTTGTCTCCCAAGGTAGGTTTATTCCTAGGTATTTTATTCTTTTTGTTGCAATGGTGAATGGGATTGTTTCCTTAATTTCTCTTTCTGATTTTTTGTTGTTAGTGTATAGGAATGCAAGAGATTTCTGTTCATTAATTTTGTATCCTGCAACTTTACCAAATTCATTGATTAGCTCTAGTAGTTTTCTGGTGGCATCTTTAAGGTTCTCTATGTATAGTATCATGTCATCTGCAAACAGTGACAGTTTTACTTCTTCTCTTCCAATTTGCATTCCTTTTATTTCTTTTTCTTCTCTGATTGCTGTGGCTAAAACTTCCAAAACTATGTTGAATAATAGTGGTGAGAGTGGGCAACCTTGTCTTGTTCCTGATCTTAGAGGAAATGCTTTCAGTTTTTCACCATTGAGAATGATGTTGGCTGTGGGTTTGTCATATATGGCCTTTATTATGTGAGGTAGGCTCCCTCTATGCCTACTTTCTGGAGAGCTTTTATCATAAATGGGTATTGAATTTTGTCGAAAGCTTTTTCTGCATCTATTGAGATTATCACATGGTTTTTATCTTTCAGTTTGTTAATATGATATATCACATTGATTGATTTGCATATATTGAAGAATCCTTGCATTCCTGGGATAAACCCCACTTGATCATGGTGTGTGATCCTTTTAATGTGCTGTTGGTGTTTGCTAGTATTTTGTTGAGGATTTTTGCATCTATGGTCATCAGTGATATTGGCCTGTAGTTTTCTTTTTTGTGATATCTTTGTCTGGTTTTGGTATCAGGGTGATGGTGGTCTCGTAGAATGGGTTTGGGAGTGTTCCTCCCTCTGCTATATTTTGGAAGAGTTTGAGAAGGATAGGTGTTAGCTCTTCTCTAAATGTTTGATAGGATTCGCCTGTGAAGCCACCTGGTCCTGGGCTTTTGTTTGTTGGAAGATTTTTAATCACAGTTTCAATTTCAGTGCTTGTGATTGCTGTGTTCATATTTTCTATTTCTTCCTGGTTCAGTCTCGGAAGTTGTGCTTTTCTAAGAATTTGTCCATTTCTTCCAGGTTGTCTATTTTATTGGCATATAGTTGCTTGTATTAATCTCTCATGATCCTTTGTATTTCTGCAGTGTCAGTTGTTACTTCTCCTTTTTCATTCCTAATTCTGTTGATTCGAGTCTTCTCCCTTTTTTTCTTGATGAGTCTTGCTAATTGTTTATCAATTTTTTTTATCTTCTCAAAGAACCAGCTTTTAGTTTTATTGATCTTTGCTATCGTTTCCTTCATTCCTTTTTCATTTATTTCTGATCTGATCTTTGTGATTTCTTTCCTTCTGTTAACTTTGGGGGTATTTTTGTTCTTCTTTCTCTAATTGCCTTAGATGTAAGGTTAGGTTGTTTATTTCAGATTATTCTTGTTTCTTGAGGTAGGATTGTATTGCCATAAACTTCCCTCTTAGAACTGCTTTTACTGCATCCCATAGGTTTTGGGTCTTTGTCATTTGTTTCTAGGTATTTTTTGATTTTCTCTCTGATTTCTTCAGTGATCTCTTGGTTATTTAGTAGCGTATTGTTTAGCCTCCATGTGTTTGTATTTTTTACAGTTTTTTTCCCTGTAATTGATATCTAGTCTTGAAGCGTTGTGGTCAGAAAAGATACTTGATATGATTTCAATTTTCTTAAATTTACCGAGGCTTGATTTGTGACCCAAGATATGATCTATCCTGGAGAAAGTTCCATGAGCACTTGAGAAGAAAATGTATTCTGTTGTTTTGGGATGGAATGTCCTATAAATATCAATTAAATCCATCTTGTTTAATGTGTCTTTTAAAGCTTGTGTTTCCTTATTTATTTTCATTTTGGATGATCTGTCCATTGGTGAAAGTGGGGTGTTAAAGTCCCTTACTATGATTGTATTACTGTCGATTTCCCCTTTCATGGTTGTTAACATTGGCCTTATGTATTGAGGTGCTCCTATGTTGGGTGCATAAATATTTACAATTGTTATATCTTCTTCTTGGATTGATCCCTTGATCGTTATGTAGTGTCCTTCTTTGTCTCTTGTAATAGTCTTTGTTTTAAAGTCTGTTTTGTCTGATATGCGAATTGCTCCTCCAGCTTTCTTTTGATTTCCATTTGCGTGGAATATCTTTTTCCATCCCCTCACATTCAATCTGTATGTATCCTTAAGTCTGAAGTGGGTCTCTTGTAGACAGCATATATACGGGTCTTGTTTTTGTATCCATTCAGCCAGTTTATGTCTTTTGATTGGACCATTTAATCCATTTACATTTAAGGTAATTATCGATATGTATGTTCCTATTACCATTTTCTTAATTGTTTTGGGTTTGTTATTGTAGTTCTTTTCCTTCTCTTGTGTTTCCTGCCTAGAGAAATTCCTTTAGCTTTTGTTGTAAAGCTGGTTTGGTGGTGCTGAATTCTCTTAGCTTTTGCTTGTCTGTAAAGGTTTTAATTTCTCCATCGAATCTGAATGAGATCCTTGCTGGGTAGAATAATCTTGGTTGTAGGTTTTCCCCTTTCATCACTTAAAATATGTCCTGCCACTCCCTTCTGGCTTGCAGAGTTTCTGCTGAAAGATCAGCTGTTAACCTTATGGGGATTCCTTTGTATGTTATTTGTTGCTTTTCCCTTGCTGCTTTTAATATTTTTTCTTTATATTTAAGTTTTGATAGTTTGATTAATATGTGTCTTGGTGTGTTTCTCCTTGGATTTATCCTGTATGGGACTATCTGCACTTCCTGGACTTGATTGACTATTTCCTTTCCCATGTTAGGGAAGTTTTCAACTATAATCTCTTCAAATATTTTCTCAGACCCTTTCTTTTTCATTTCCTCCTCTGGGACTCCTATAATTCGAATGTTGGTGTGTTTCATGTTGTCCCAGATGTGTCTGAGACTGTCCTCAATTCTTTTCATTCTTTTTTCTTTATTCTGTTCTGTTGTAGTTATTTCCACTATTTTATCTTCCAGGTCACTTATCTGTTCTTCTGCCTCAGTTATTCTGCTATTGATTCCTTCTAGAGAATTTTTAATTTCATTTATTGTGTTGTTCATCATTGTTTGTTTGCTCTTAATTCTTCTAGGTCCTTGTTAAACGTTTCTTGTATTTTCTCCATTCTATTTCCAACATTTTGGATCATCTTTACTATCATTACTCTGAATTCTTTTTCAAGTAGACTGTCTATTTCCTCTTCATTTGTTTGGTCTGGTGGGTTTTTACCTTGCTCCTTCATCTGCTGCATATTTCTCTGTCTTTTTGTTTTGTTTAACTTACTGTGTTTGGGGTCTCCTTTTTGCAGGCTGCAGGTTTGTAGTTCCCATTGTTTTTGGTATCTGCCCCCAGTGGGTGAGGTTGGTTCAGTGGCTTGTATTGGCTTCCTGGTGAAGGGGACCGGTGCCTGTGTTCTTGTGGGTGGGGCTGGATTTTGTCTTTCTGGTGGGAAGGGCCACGTCCCGTCGTGTGTTTTGGGGTTTCTGTGAACTTATTATGATTTTAGGCAGCCTCTCTGCTAATGGGTGGTGTTGTGTTCCTGTCTTGCTAGTTGATTGTCATGGGGCGTCCAGCACTGGAGCCTGCTGGCCGTTGGGTGGAGCTGGGTCTTAGTGTTGAGACGGTCATCTCTGGGAGAGTTCTCGCTGACTGATATTACCTGAGGCCGGGAGGTCTCTGGTGGTCCAATGTCCTGAACTCAGCTCTCCCACCTCAGAGGCTCAGGCCTGACACCAGGCCGGAGCACCAAGACCCTGTCAGCCACACAGCTCAATAAAGCTGGAAAAAAGCCATTTCCCTCCTCGGTATACATCAAGTAGGAGACAGCTAAATATGTAAGTATCTCAATGGCTTCTTAAGTGATGGGGAAGATGTGATTCATGAAGGACACCAGCTCAAGTTTCACAGCCTAGCTCTGTGATCTTGGACCAGGCAGTTAACTTCTCTGTTCCTCAGATGTCCTTTCGTGCAGCACCTCCTCACTCCAGAGGCCCAGTCAGGTGCGAGGGAAGGGCTGTCGCTTGCAGGCTGTGCAGGGAGGGAGCCCGTGAGGCTGGCACAGGACACTGGCGCCGGCAGCAAGGTCTTTTTTGAAAAGATAATACAACGTGATCAAGTTGGGTTACTATACAAATTGAGTGTTCTTTAATATTCAAAACTCTACGGACACAATTCAAGACATTAACAGAACCAAGGAGAAAAATCATATGATCATCTCAATAAATGTAGAGAAAAGGCATTTGATAGAATTAAAACCTGTTAATCCACACACTTTCAGCAAAGCAGGGTGTAAGGGCAGGTCCAATGCCACCATCGCTTCCTTCTCTATATTGAATGCTTTCTCCCTGAGATGAGGAAAAGGCAACTACATCTACCATCATTTCTAAGGCAGAGAAAGGATATAAAAGAAAATTTTGTAAAGAAAGAACTAAAACCACCTTTTTACAGAACACAAAATTGTGTACATGAAACTCCATAAAGAATTTATAAAAAGCACCTGGTCTAAGACATTTACTTAGTAAACTCACAGGACACAAAGCCGATGTATAAAACTTATTTGCATTTCTATATTCTAGCAACAAGCAATAGGAAAATTGAAGTTAAAAAGTAAAATTTGCAATAGCATCAAATATCTAGGAGTAAATCTAAGAAAACCCGTGTACAACCACTCACTGGAAAACACAAAACGTTGCTGAGAGGAATTAAACAAGACCTACGAAGTGATGCAATAAACCGAACTCACTTTGAAAGACACAATGTTGTTAAGGTTCCAGATCTCCCCAAATTTATCTGTAGATTCAGTACAGTCCTTGATCAAATTTCCACCTACTTTTTAGATATTGACAAGTAGATTCTCAAATTTATATGGAAATGCAAAAGAATAGATAGACTAATACTTTTTTATAGAAATTGGAAGAGTCGTTTCGTCAGGGGGCAGGGGAGCAGATATGAAGTTGGAAGGTGAAGGGGGAAACCTTCTGAATCCCTGGAAACTTGTGTACCTGAGCAGGGTGGTGGTGACACAGGCATTTATGGAAATAAAAACCCATCAACCTGTACAATGGAAATTAATGCTCCTTAAACAACTTACATGCAAGTCAAAAAGAAACAGGAGGAGAAGAAACAAAACCTGTCATAACGTCATTTAAAAATCTTTAGGATTGGTCCACAGTGCATACACCACATAAAAACCTGTGATATAAAGCTACCGCAATCCGTAAAGGAACATTTATAATCTTAAATGATTATATTTGAAAAAATAATGAATGAGCTCCTATTCCTAGTCCAGAAATTAGCACAGGAAAAACCCAACACATCCAGAGAAACCAGAAGGAAAGAAATCATAATAACATGGAAATCACTGAACTAGCAACGGAATCTTTTATTTTAAGGGTTAATGACCAAAGAGCTGTTGAACAAGTTCCTGGGGTAAATGAACCTTGGCGCGTATGGCTAGAATGGGAGAGTGAAGACCCGTAAAATATGTCAGGATCGATGGCGGTGAGAGGTGCAAACACGTTGGAATGGAAATCATAAACAAATATAAACGAGTCTTGAACAAGTTTATGTGATAATGAAAAACAAATGAGAAAATTCCTACAAGAAACGATCAGTGTATTTCATAAACAGTGAACTAGAAAGTGGTCTCTGTCAAAGCACAGTGGACACAGCAGTCGGTGGGGAAACTTCGGAAGCACCTCTGTCGAGGCCAAGGGTGAGGCCAGGCTGCCCACGGTGATGGCTCACGTGTCACCTGGAATCCAGGTCCAGGCCAGAGTGTGCGTCACAAGAAATGGAACGGAAGAAACATAGCTGGCGTTATTCCCTGAGTTTGCTCAATTTGCTGCTGAGCATACCAGAATTGAAAAAACAGTAAAATCTCCAGTCTTAAGAACAGCACAAATATATAAAATAAAATGATATTAAAATTATATTTTATATTAAAAATAAAACCTGGACTTCCACTGCTGGGGGCCCAGGTTCAACCCCTGGTCAGGGAACTAAGATCTCACAAGCCGTGCAGTGCACCCCCTAAAAAAATTAAAAATCAAAAATTAAAAAATAAAATAAAACCACTACACAGAGACTCTAGCAAAGCGAGAACAGAAGCCACAAGTGTTCAAAGTTATTTGTAAGAAATGAAACTGACAAATACCTAGAATATTTTTTAAATTTCCTCAAAGAGATTAGAAAAGGAAAAACAAATACAATAGAAAAATGACAAAAGATATGAAGAGGGAACAAAAAGCCCAACAGCCAGTGAACACTGAGGAGCGGTTTCACGGGGTGAAGTCGGCGGCACATCCTCAGGGTGGAGGGGACTCGGGGCGCGAGGGCGGAGTCGTGCGCTCGGGGTGAAGGCGAGGCGGCAGCTTTGAAGCTCCCGGGGCGGCATCTGGGGGCTGAGGTCGCGAGTCCCTCACCACCGAGAGGGCGCACCTCCAGGTGCCGTGGAGAGACCCTCGCTCCCCTGCACCCGAGATTCGTCCAAGAATTGCAAACCCCCATGTTTTAGTGGGGGCTGTAAACTGTAGTTGTGAAATAACCAGCTGTTAAAGTGGATGAACTAGGTCTACACACATCAGCAAGGATAAATTTAAAGTGTTAAATTTTTGAAGCTGGTTATAGGATGTTATATGCCATGCACTTTAATTTATGTGATATTTAAATACACAGAAGAGTACATATTGTTTTTAAACACATGCACATGCAGTAAAAGTCTGAAACGCGTGGAGTAATACACACCAACTTGAGAAGAGGTGGTGGAGACAAAGGGTTTGTCTGTATTTAACTGTGTTCGTGATGCTTTATTTAAAAAAATAACGTCAGCAACAATACAGTAAATGTTAGCTTCTGTTCAGTCTCAACGGAAGGTAGTAGCTGTCTGTTGCACTAATCTGCTTTTTTGTGTTTAACATGTTTCCCAATTCAAAATAAGGAAAATGTAAAGCAGTAACCAAGTACTTTTATTAATAATTCAGGAAAAGGAAAGGTCCTCGAAAACAAAAGCAGGGGGCCCGGGGGTGGGGTCAGACCCCAGAAGCTTCGTCGCTGCCCAGGGAGGGTTTCACCGAGGTGGGTGAGGAGCCAGAGCCTGGAGGGTGAGCAGGGAGGGGGGAGGGGAGGGGCAGGGCCCTGCTGAGGCAGCTGGACTCCGAGGTCCTTGGATGGAGCCCCTCCTGGGACTCGGGGTCTGCTCTCAGCACCACCCCCCCCCCGCCAGGGGACATTTCCCATCCACACTCCCCCCGGATCCTGGGAGGAGAACCGTCCAGATAAGCCTGGGGGGCTGGGTAGCTCAGAGCAAGCAGGCCTCCACCCCGCCTGCGACCCTCTCCAAACATGACCCCAGCGGCAGAGGCGGCCCCATTGCTGTCCAGCCCGTCTGGGACCCCGTAAGCAGGTCCTGCCTCCCCCACGCCGGGTAGAGGCGGCCTGAGGCCAACTGTGGCCACATCGGTTGGATGGGTGCACGGTGGCGCCCAGGCCTCTGAAATTGCCCGGACCGAGGCCGTGCGTTAGGGGGAAGCAGCCCCGCTCTGTAAGGGCAAGCTGGGGGTCTGGGGAGGACAGAGGGCTTGGAGTCGGCAGAGGTGACCCAGCTCCACCCTGAAGGGCGGCTTGTACAGGGCAGGTTTGTACCCTGGGAGCCTCATTTCCTCATCTGCAAAATGGTCCAGTACTTCTCTCACAAGGTTACTGTGAACACTTAAATCGATGATCAACAAGCAGTGCTCAGCTCACGTTACTGAACACATTCTAGGGCAACGCCAGCAAGCGGCCTGGGCCTCTGAACCCCAGCTTCTCTGCTGCAGGAGCCAGGCGGGCAAGGCTGCCGGCACCGGTGGGGAGGGTGCCGCCTGGGGCTCTAGCGCAGCTTGGTTTTCTTCTCCCTGCCACTTGCGGACCAGAGTGAATGAATATCCTACCTATAAAGGGCCTCCACGGTACACAGAAGAGAGTGCGGAGGAACCCCGGCCAGAAGGATCAGGAGGTCGCGGTGCGGGGTGAGCCTGGGTCCCACGTCCCCGCGTGTGAAAGGACCCCTCACAGGCCTCACATCCTGAAGCCCGTGCGGCCTGGACTCACGCTCTCTCCTCCGGGCACTGTGCTTAGGCTCCCCTGACCCTGCGGACGGCTCTGAGAGGCAGGCGCCTGATTCCACAGGTGAGGAGACTGAGGCGCGGGGGTCACAGCCGGCGAGCGGTTCCCCCACTGTGCGTGGCTCCACGCCGATCGCCGGACCAAGCCCGGCACGAGAAGAGCCAAGTCAGGAGAGACTGGCTGCCCGGACCGCGGGGAGTCTGCTCTCTGCTCCTGGGGGAGACCTGCGTCCCCCGGCTCCGCAGGCAATCGCTGCTTCCTGGGTGGTTTTCCGCCCCCGGGGGAGGATGCAGAGCAGGAAGCCCGTCCCGTGCCCCTTGGTCCCAGGACTCTGACTGTGCCTGAGACCCTGGGACTCGGAGTCAGGGGGAGGAGGACGAAGCTGGAAGGGGCCCGAGCCCCGACTCGGGGCTCGGGGTGGGCAGAGCCCAAGGTCGCACAGTGGGGCTCCCAGGCCCCAGAGCACAGAGGGATCAGGCAGGCATTGCCAGACTCAAGGCACCCAACGGAGTGCAGGACAGCCGCTCGGGATCCCAGGAAGCTGTCTGCCAGGCGGCCCAGGCCCCTGGGCAGCTAGCCGGGTGGAAGTCAGCCCCGGGAGGCCCATGGCCTGGGCAGCCGTGGGGGCAGCGCCTGCAACGTGCACAGACCAAGTATCCGTCTGCTGAGTGTGTGGGCAGGAGGGCTGGTGGGGCCTGGCTGGGATCCTAGGTACCAGCTACGCTTTGGGGCCCAGGGCAGGACCCTGGGTCTACAGAAGGACCAAGGATGGAGGGAGGTACTGAGCTAGGACTCTGGACATTTGTGGCTCCTAGGCGACTTGGGCTCTGAGGATGCAGGAGAGGTGAGGCTGGGCCTCCGAACTCTGGGTCTCAGTGGATGACTCAACGCCCAGCCCCAGTGGTGGGGCTAATGCTTCCATGCACTTCCTTCTCCAGGAACAGCCCAAGTACAGAGCATAAGGGATCTGCACCAAGCAAGTCCCAGGGGCTAATTTAGGAAACCGCAGAGGACAGAGTGGAGGAAACCACACAGGACTGACAGAGCCGAGCCCCCCCAGGTGGGGAGCAGCGGGTGGCAGGCTGACGGAACAGACACAGCACTGATCCCCGCCTGTCGGCGATGGCAAAACACCTCCCCAGGAAACTGTACCTGCCTTTGGTGAAAGACTGCTTTTCCGTGGTCCCAATCCTAAATAAGCCAATCAACCGATCACTGGCAGATGGGCTACTTCTATAATTTAAAAGTGAGTTCATTAATAAGTTCAAAATCAATGGAGTCTTGACCAATATTTATAAGGAATGAAATAGATAATAGGAATATCCACACATTGCACGTAGCAAGATTGAATGCTTCTTCATGAAACTTGTTCCGATTGATGTAGAGAGGTGTCTGTGTGTCTCCTGAGTGCATTTGTGATGTGGATTTCAGTCAAAGGCTTGAGCGCCCCTCCTGGGAGCATTTGCTGAGACACTGAGCCAGGTTCTGCGTGAGAGCTGTGGCTTTAAAAGGTCAGCTCTGGTCCAGGGGAGGAGCTGAGGGGCCCAGTGTCCTGTTGGGAGGAGGAAGTGACACAGAGGCTCGAGGAGCTTCGGGTGGACAGCAGCACGGGGCCAGCCCTAGCAGGAGCCCAGAGTGTGTGCACAGAGAGTTCACATGTCCGCCACCCCGAGTCTGGTCCATCTTAGCTTTGTTCAGGGTACCGGCTCTCACGCTGCTCCTTCGGGCCGATTTCCAGTACGATCTCGTGGGGCCCAAGGGCTGAGCCATCTGGATTACACTGACACCTATGACATCACAGAAACAGATTCTTCGGGCTACAATAAAATTTTCTTACACAAGGACATCAAATATCTGCTTACACTTGAAGAAGTTTAAACAAGAGTCTTGCACGAATGTAGCGTTCTCTTTGGCCATTTTCCGTTCTGCAGTGGTGTTGAGAACCTTTCTCTGGCTGAAGTAATGTGGTGATATCATCAGATCTTTGCTTCCAAATAAATATGTACCAGAAAGCAGCTTCTGGCCCACAAGCACCGCTGCTCAGTCCTCGGCCCGCTCAAGACGACCCTCCGCAGATGAGCTCACCAACCAAGTTGTCTGGAAGTGGGTGTGGATGAAAATTGAGGTGCCAACCCAGCTAAGAAAGATACCACAATGGCAGTGGGTCAGGGCCCGTGTGATACTGCAGGCGAGGACTCGGGGACCCACCACAGAAGGTGGAGACTCACCCACCCTCCCCAGGGAAAGACGGCAATTTATAACTGGGAAATCGTCGTCTTTGGTTTAGAATGTCCCTTCAAGGGTTTCTTCTTCAAAGTGAAGAAAGCAGCACAGGGATTTAAGGGAGTTTTGCTACATTTAGAGATCAATTAGTCCGTAACCTTGAGTAAAATTATAAATTATTTTAAAATAGTCATTATAGTCTGCCTGAATTGTGATTTTCAGCCATGCTTTCTTCCCATGGTTGTCCCTGTGGCACAATTGTGTCATTTGGTTTCAGTCAAAAGTTTTTTTGGAGCCATAAATTTTTCCCCAACTTTTTATTATGAAAAAAATTCTAATGTATAGGGGCTTCCCTGGTGGCGCAGTGGTTGAGAATCTGCCTGCCAATGCAGGGGACACGGGTTCGAGCCCTGGTCTGGGAAGATCCCACATGCCGCAGAGCAACTGGGCCCGTGAGCCACAATTACTGAGCCTGTGCGTCTGGAGCCTGTGCTCCGCAACAAGAGAGGCCGCGATAGTGAGATGAAGAGTGGCCCCCACTTGCCACAACTAGAGAAAGCCCTCGCACAGAAACGAAGACCCAACACAGCCAAAAAAAAAAAAAAAAATTCTAATGTATAGAATAACTGTTGAAAAAAGGACACAGTGAATCCAATTTAACTTCCATCCAGATTCAACAATTGTTACTATTTTGCTGTCTATGCAAACACACAGATATGTATACATATAATTACATGTAAATATAAATGTATGTAAAATGTAAATATTCAATATACAATATAATGCTTATGATGTAAATAAATGTATATTAATATAGTTAAAATATTTAAGTAAAATGTAAATATTATAATTATAAAATATGAAATTATAAAAATATACATCACTAAGTATTTGAAAGTAAGTTTAGCCATCACGATATTTCACCCTTAAATATTTTAGGATGTTTGTTCTAAAAGTAAAAACAACCTCCTGTGTAACTATGATACCAGTATCACCACTAAGAAAATCAACAATTCCACATCTAGTATCCAGTCCACATTCAGATTTCTCTGATTGTTTCAAGGATGTTTTTATAGTCGTTTGGTGTTTTTTAAACAAGGATCCAATCTAGGGTTACACATTGCATTTTGTTATTTCTCTTTAGTCTTTTTTTAACCTAAACCAGCACTGTCCACATATGCAAATATAAATATTCCAGCAGCCACATTAAAAAGTAAAAAAGAAACAGTTGAAATTAATCAATCATATATTTATTTATATGACTTGTATGACTAAATCATGATGATGTGAACATGTAATAAACATATTTTAAAAATTATACCTTTTTCCATGCTAAGTCTTCACAATTTGGTGTCTTTTACATCTGCTGTAGATCTTGATTGGGACTGGCATGGACACGGTGGTCTTCCCAGCGGGAATCCCTGGATTTTCAGTGGTGTTTATTTTCTGCACTTTTCTTTTCAAAACAAATTCAAGGTTCTCTTCAGTCAGACGACTGACAATCGTGCCGTAATTTCAGGATCTGAGGACGCGTTGTGCTTCTCTGGCTGTCAGCGGTGGGGCCCTTGGTGTGAGCAAGTGTCTCGTGTCGACATTACCAGCCTCCTCTCGACCCCTCGCCGCCGGGTGAGATCACGGCAAACAAAGGGAAAACGGCCTTGCTGCTTTCCAGAATCTCGGCCCCAAATATGCACAGTAAACAAAGAGCAAGTTTATTAAGTAACTGATCGTTTTTAAAGAGAAGCAAATTAGGAAACTTGAGGTCTCTCTTAAAACTTACTAAATAAGGGCACCCAGGTACACCAGCGAGCGCACAAAGACCGCGCTCCCAATTAGTTTACGTTTCAGTGGGTGTCAGGTGAGGGATCGGACATAACCTGAACAATCTGAGTCTGTGCAAGAAGAGATATGGAGAGATTAAAGCTGGAGGGCGGCCAGGGTGGCTCGGGGGTGGGGTGGGGCTTTGAGTATAAACAAGGCCTTCGGGAAGGCCTCATCCAGGGGGAGTATCTCCGCAGCAGTTGGAAGAAAGGGAGGGGAGGGCGTATGGATTTCTGGGGAGTGGGTCCCAGATGGAGGACCACGTGCGCAAAGACCCTGAGACTGAAAGGTGCCTGGAGTGAGAGAGGGGTAGAGAGGAAGGCGGGAGGGCGGACAAGGGGAGGAGGGCCCACTCCAGGGGCAGGACCAGCTGGACGCTCGGGAGACACAAACACACAGCCTGTTCTAGCAGCCGTGAGATCAGATGCGAGCACCAGGGGGTGATGCAGATGGAGAGGTGGAGACATCCAAAGACTGTGCCCTGGGTCTCCAATATCAGGGCCGAGGGGAGATGAGAGCCCAGTGAAAGAGGCTGAAAAAGGATGGCCGGGGGAGGGAGACCCCAGGAGTGCGTGGTATCCCGGGAGCCACGTGAGGAAAGAGTTTCAGAAGGAGGGGATGGTTGACTGGGGCTTAAGGCTCTTCTATCTTCCCAGCGAAATAAGAAGCAAGGTCATGGTCTCAGCCCCAGGAAGGGAGAGGCGCCGTCAGAGGCCCGATGAGAGTAGAGGTAGAGCATCTCCAGCTGTCATTCCCTGTCTTTATCGGCGTGGACACCACCCCAGGCCACGCCCTCCTCATCCCAACCTTACGTGGAGAGGTCGGGCTCTTCACTTTCTCCCCATCTGCCATCTCTTTTGGCCCCGATTCAGCCCCCTTCTGCCGAGTGCAACCTTAGCATCTTATTCCCTTGCGAGAGAGCTTCCAAGAGCTTTCCAATCACCTACTTCTCAAGTCCAGAGTCCGGCTTCCCGTCCAGATCAGCTGTGAAGAACTGGTTTATTCCTTCATGTTACCTGTCCTGCCCCCACGTGACTCCCTGCCCCCGGGTTAGCTCTGCGCTGCTTTGTTACCTGCGTGACTTCTCGCCTTTGCAAGCGCTGCCCTACACCTGTCTTCTGCTGCTCCTTTAGCCTCTAGTCTGCCTCTGTTCTCTAACTTATTACACAAAACACCTATTTTCTGTGTCACCTATATCGGTATTTGCATTCATTTACTCCTTCAACAAATGTTTACAGAGTATGACTTCTGTAAAAGAAGAGAGATTTTTCTAAGCACCTGGCCGGTTTTATTTTACATATTTCTCTAAGTGTTTACCATCCACATCTTGCCTCTTTAACTAGTCTATACATTCTTATAACAAGAACTACAAAATTTACTATGTAAATTACATATTTAGCTACTTGGATTATAAGGTTACAAGAAAACCCAAGAGGGAAGCAATTGCACAGGAACTATCAAAGAGGAGATACAATATCAAAGGTACCCTTACGGAGCATAGGAGAGCTGTCAGCGAGAATAAATCACTTCCTTCATTGTGTTGGCTCAGTTCCTGCTAATGTAGCCTGGCGCCACCGATAATAAAAGTAATCCGATTTTTTTAAGGTGGGGAGAGGGAAACTTTACCCAAATCTTAATGTTAAATTTCCACAGACCATTTCATTTTATGATATTTAGGCACTGGAATATTTTCAATTGATTTAGCAAATAGTGAGTGAGAATTTGCCAATATTTGGCCAGCAAATATTCACCAGTCTGGCAATCAATGTTGGTTAACTCCCGGGAGAAGACATCAGGTTGAGCCAGGAATCTGAGGATGGTGGCATTAGTTGTCTTCACTTTAACCCCCTTTTCTCTTTCTCTTTGATTCCAAAACGGCAACTTGTAATTATGTAACTGAAAATAACTTCTGCAGACACGTGTGTTCTTTCCTGTGTAAGCGTCTCCTGGGATGGGCATCTTTCTTCCACAACGAAATGTGCATCTTTTTACACTTGAGAAACATCCGGGAAGAAGTCAGACCCCCATCTGGTTGCCGACCGACTGCTTTCTGTGCGTCTGTCTCTCTGTCTGCTGAGCTGTCCCTCAGCCCCTCGTTTCTTCCCAGTGAATATGCACTTACTGCATTTTCCTCCGCCGCCTACTGTGTAACTACATATATATTTACATCTCGCTCTGTTTATTTAAAAATTGTTTTTCTGTTCATGAAACTAGCTGTGCTTTTGGTGGAAGATGTAGACAATATATAAAATATAAAGAAGGAAATGAAAATTACCCATGATTCCACTACCTTCTAACATTTTCTAGACTTTAATAATATTATTACATAATAATATTATATAATAGGTCCAATGTATCATGGCACACATTTTCATCATGAGGATTTTTCCATGGTAATAAGTATCCCTTAGAAAACATGATTTTTAGCTATGGTGTAATGTTTCACTGTATGTACAGTTTAATCGTTCCTTTTGTCAAACCATCTACCTGCTTTCTGATATTTAGCTATTAAAATGTTTCAGAAACAAAGTACAGCCCTGATCATATTTTTGGTTGTCCTCTAGGATAAATTCTTATACGTGAAATTCCTAGAAGGTTCTTGATACATCTTGAAAATTTGCTTTCCTAAAACCTGTACTAAATTATTCCCTAAGCGTTCTGGGATGACGTTGTATTTACTGCACTCTGTTCCTTCCTAGTGTTAGACCAAGAAATACGAAAGCAAGCTGACAGAGCGATTTCTTTAATTTGTTTCTCATCTGCTCCTGTGGCTACGGCTGCTTCTGGCTGATGTGTCCAGGTCCACACCTCCTCCTGCCTTCCCTACTCTGGCCATCGGTGCTCCGTGCGCCCAGTTTTCCTAACTGGGAACCTCGGAATTATCCTTGACAGCTGCGCTCCCTCGTCCCCCCGTGGTGACCCCACCGACCACACTCTGGATACTGCCGTTTCCCTCGCCTGCTTCTCTGAACTCTGCCTTCCTAACTGGCTTTTCCATCACCGTCTAACCTTCCCTTCTTAGACTCCTCGGCGTGCCCTTGAAAAGTAGCTACAGTTACGAGATTCTCCCGTTTGCTGCTCAGGAGTATGACCAGGTACTTTAATATGTCACGGAGTCTTGTCAGCTTGCCATGAAGTCACGCCCCCTCACCCCTGTGCTCCAGCCACACGAGCCAAAGACTGCCCTCCCCTGCCCCCTCACTTTGTCCCTCCTCTGCCTTTGCTGGAATTCCTGTCCCTTTCCTCGCTGGGAAACTCAGTTCACATGTCCCGTCTTCCCGCAGCTGACCTGACTCCTTCAACCACGAAAACCCGCAACTGAGCTTCCCGTTTGTTGTGTCTGCCGGCGTTCAATGTGATCGTCTTCTCCTGGAGCTCCTGGAGGTCAGTAACTGTGTCCCTTGTGCCAATAAGAGAGACTGGCACCTGCAGCGTGTGCTTCAGCGTCTGTTTGTTGTGTTGTTCTGTAGGCTCTCAAGTATGCATAGCGCTGTCTTCACCTGGCCCTGTACGTGAGCCCATGTGCACTCACTGACCAGGGTTTTAAACTTTAATTTAATCCTTAGCAGGTTATTTGGATTGTCTTAAGAATCATATCAGTTCCATTTCTGATCCACTGCTTAGAAGTGAACGTTTTAAAGCCAGAAAAATCAGAAGCTTGCAGATGCTCTGACCAGAGGACCCCAGACTGGGAACAGCCAGGGTTGCTTATAATTCATGGTCAGTTGATTGGATATTTTGTCTTGTCCTTAAAAATGTTCAACACTTAATGGGAATTCCCTGGCGGTCCAGCGGTTAGGACTTGGTGCTTTCACTGCCAGGGCCCAGGTTCGATCCCGGGTCGGGGAACCAGGATCCCACAGGCTACGTGGCGTGCCGTCCCCCGACCCCCCACAAAAGCAGTTAAGTCATGAGAAACTGGAAAGACCTAGAGGTTGCAAAAGACAGCAACTTCTGACGTAAAAATAAAGATTACAAATGGATCCAGTGAATAGTTTCCGTTATTCGTAAGAAGTTAGTGGTCTTTGGAGGAGGACCATTCTGTGGTCAATTCAGCTGTTTTCCATACGTTGGTTGTGGTTTTCCTCTTGAACTTGAACTTGCTTTGCAAATGCCAACCATAGCAGCTTTTCTTTTCTTTCCTTCCCCTTTGATCACAACCCTACATGTTCTAGGATGGATGTGCTAATATGAAAGGTTTAATGGTTCTACAACAGGAAAACCAGCCTAAAATATTTTCCTTTGGCCAGAATTTCTCCTTCTCTTATCACCAGTTGCACCAAGGTTTCAGATTGCAGCATGTGGTTTACTGCGTGGAGCTGGGTTTCCATCAACTTTAATTCTGGTGAGCAGATCAATGTCTTCCTGGATACTAATACCCTTTTTTAGATTAATACTCTAAATGTATGAACCCGTCTTATCAGATAACTTAAACAAGCAATCTCTGTGCATTAATTGCTATTGAGGGTTAATGTTATTTATAAAATGAAATCAATATAATCTCTATTGCTCATTAACTGAGATGTTCTGGGCTCAATTCTGTTTTGTTTTCCAATTAAGTTCTATTATTTTTTCTTATTGGCCCTTGAAAAGTAGCTGTGGAAACAAACTTAATGGTTCTGAAAATGTCAGAGTCAACCAAACACCCTAATGGAAAACCCTATATATTTGAGTCTAAAAAGGATCCAATGTTCAATTATTAGAAATTGCAAGAGACTTTGTTATCATATATCCATCCCTTATTCTACACTTTTTAAAAAATTGAGTGACTCAATGTAAAAGTCAGATAGAGGCTTTCTCTTGGTTCATTTCATTCTCTGAATAAAATCAAAAGCCTCCCAGCACTTTTGTTCTTGCTGGTACACTTGGCGCCAGCAGAAAGGCCAACCCTCTGCGGTGAGGAAGGGCATGTCCCAGAGGACGTCGCCGCTGGAAGCTGGCTGCCCCAAGGATCTGCTCAAGGCCCAGCCTGTGTCCCTCTCCTGTAGGCTCTTGGTTGGCTGAGTAAGGGTCCCCAGAGACATCCCCATCCTAATCCTTAGAACCCGAGACTTGTCACCTCATGCAGATGTGATGGAGGATTTGGGGATGGGGACGAGATTCTGGATTGTCCAGGGAAGGGCCCTGAATCCTACCACGGAGAAGCAGGAGGGTCAGAGAGAGGACAGGTGACGGCAGATGCTGAGGTATCCAGGAGAGCGGGCGGCTTCCAGAAGCTGGACGAGGCACAGCGTGGACCCCAGAGCCTCCTGAAAGAGGCTGCTCCACCATGGCTAGATTTTAACCCGGTGAGACCCATTTCAGATTTCTGACCTGTCAGATAATAAATGTGGGCCGTTTTAAGCCACCAAGTTGTGGTCATTTGTCACAGCAGCAACAGAAAACTAACGCAGGCAGGAGAGCTCTTCAGTGTGTGACTCTGGACCATCGCTGGAGCTGGGCCGGGCCTTGAGTGGCCCATTCGGTGCCTTGAAAGAGATGACTGACCCGAGAAGGTGAGAAATTTCCTTCTAAGAGCGTTTTTAATAATGTGGCTCAGAGTTTTGGAAACACGGGTAAAGCCCTGCCCCAGGACGTCTCTAGCTGAACGTTCTAGAACCTGCCTTTTCTCAGACACTGCCCACCAGTAGTAGGCAAGGACGATGGTGTTTCAGGATCAGATTTACCTGGCCTCTTCCAGGAACATGGTTTGGACTTTCGGAGGGTGTAGGTAAGTGGAAGCGATGAGATGTGGTTTTCTGGGGATTGTTCTACTCACCATCTTTACTTTTCTTAGGCTAGTAAGTTTTGTTTTGTCTGTAAACCAATAAAATCCAATGTTTTGGGGGTAGGTCTGCCCGTCACCCGACACAGCACCTTGGTGTGAAGCAGAGAATTGACAGCCATGTTGCTATTCACTCCAGAGCTTCTGGACCAGAAAGTCCTCAGGGAGAGAACTTTCTGGACCATTTTATCAAAAGGATAATCCAAATATAGCAAGATTTTGCCCACACAGCCTGGTAAAGTGGTGGCTGAGGCCGGTTTTCAGCTCATGTCCCTTGGAGACATGTCTTTTAGTCGCTAGAGGGAAGGTCAGTGTCATAAAGAGGGACCACACTAAAACAACAAAAAAAGTGGGCCTTGGGGTGAACCCCCAGCCTCAGCTGAAAAGTGCCCCTCCTGCCGCAGACGAGCCCTCGGGTCCCCAGCTGCCGGGGACAACGCTCCCCCCAGGCGCTGTCCACATGCTGAATGGATGTGACGTGCTCGCGGCCCAAGTTGTCTGAGCCATGAGCCAGGAGTGTGACTTTGGACACGTTGCCTAAACCTTGGGGGAACTCCACCAGCAGAGGCTCAGAGACAGCACGATTCCTACCGCCTTGGGGATTCATTCAAGGATGCAGGAACAAGCCTTTACCCGGAATCCTTCCATCTCCAGACAGGAGCTCACAGAAAGTGTGTGTTTGCTATACTTCAGGCCTTGTAATAAGCCCTTCGGTTCGTTCGTCACGGCCCTGTCACGGCTCTGAGAGGAGAGGTGGGTGCTGCGCCTGGTCACGCCCCGCGTGGGGGCCCCTGCCTGCAGCCTCGTGGAGCGGCATCTCAGACAAGAGATGAACCGGCCTGCAGAGCCCTGCCCAGCCCCGCGAGCCCCTCACCAGCCTCCCGCAACCTCTGCATGCGCACACTCACCGCCATCCACAAGCTGGTCTTCTTCTCTAAGGGAAACCCCACAACCTTTCTCCCGGCAACCTCAGAAGAAATGGGGGGGATGGCACAGCCCTGCAGTCACTGCTGCATTTAAACAGCCCCCCCCCCACTTCTTTATAAAACAAGACAACTGATGGCTTTTGCTTCTGTGCTTGTTTGGGTGGAGGAATTGCACAGAAGGCTGAGGTGCTGAACGGCCAGGAACAGTGACGAAATCCTGGAAGGGAAATCTGATGCCCTGACGCACCTCAGCCGGTGTCCTCAGCAGGTGTCAGCTTGCTTCTCCAGGTAACAGCCCCGAGAAGCCAGGCCCTGCTCCCAGACATCTAAGGGCTTGGGAAATATCCCCATCACGCTGTCCAGGCACTAACCTTAGATTGTCTGGAATTCCCGCTGACTAGACCTGGGAATAGCATCAGGATGTCCAGGACAGAGGTGCTGGGAAACTTCGGACAATAACCTGGGTGCAGACACTGCTTTGACTGCCTGTTCAGGCTGGTTCGCTTTTGTCTTGGTAAACAGTTTTACTGTGTATTTGTTTTAGTATGAAAATAACTTTTCAAACTCATTGGGTTAATTAATTAATTATTAATTGTTGCTGCCGTTTATTGGCTGCTGGCTATGCACCAGGTGGTGTATGGGATGTGCTACACGTCTCTTCTCTTTAATCCTGCTCACCCCTCCAAGGCGTAAATGTTATTATTTCTGTTATCTGGACTGGAAAACAGAGACTCAGGTCCCACCGAAGCCAGAAGTTACACGATCGCGAAGTAGCAGAGGTGGGATCTGAACCCAAGTCTGTTTGTACAAAGCGATGCTCATCCTTGGTCCCACTGTTACTGTGCCTCTTACACACAAGTTCTGTGTTCCTTGAAATACTGGGGGTGGTGTCTTTGTGGAGCCCGAGGCAATAATTTCTTTTGCTTGCTTGCTCTTCGGAATATCAAATGTGGTCACGTGATTGATAGGATTTTTTTCTTTTAGATTCAGTGACCTCCAGAAACATAACACTTTAAAATACATACACGTATCCAGAGAGACCCAGGCTCTCTTTGCCCAAAGTACACACAGCCCAAGACACTTACCATCGTGTGCAGTGGGCTTCAGTGTTTCATCCCAGAGACTCTCTATGGGAAACAGATGGGAGGGATGAGTGAGAGCTGAGTCAGCCTCTGGTTCTAAACAGTCTGTCACCACGGAGCCGTTGCCACTGGTGAGGAGCCCGGGGACCAGATGGGGTGAGACTGCCCTTCTCTGCTCTGGCGTCGAGGAGTCCTCCCCTAGACACGGCTCTTCTTACTGAAGGCCAGGGAGTAATGTCCTCACAAGTCACCATTTACTATGTAAAGTACAAACGAGGGGCCCCTCGCACAGACACGGTTCCCAAGACTTTCATTCATGTATTATTTGCGCTCATCACAGCCTTTGACTTTTCCCATGTGGACCCAGTGGTACGTAGCTCTGCTCAAGGCTGCGTCTGACGGCCTGGATCAGAAGCATCTCACTCATGATTACAGTTTTAGAAATCACGTCCCACTGAATTGTAGCTACCTTAAAACCAGATCAAACTGAAGCTTAAAAGAATACTGCTGACAAAGCACCCTGATCAGACGCTTCCTTGTGTCATCCTATGAAAGGCAAGTGACAATAAACGTTATCGCCAACAAATTATTTCTATTATTAGAACTTTCATAGTATGTTGTATTTCTAAACATGGCCGTATTCTAAAGTAGTAGTTAAATAAAAGATGTAGACTCTGTTGAATCATATCAATCTCCCTTAATCGACTCTTCTTGTTTTCCCAGAATAAATTTCTTTAAAAAATGAATCAATAATTTTAAGAGTTGATGTAATTTGCATTTTTTGTCTATTTCTGAGGGCAGATTGGTTGACCTCGAGCTAATTTGTCCAGCGTGGTAGCCACTCAGCTACATGTAGCGGGCGAATGCCTTAAAGGTGGCTGGCCCAGATCGAGAAGTGCTCTGAATGTAAAACACAGACCAGATTCTGAATGTAAAACATATCAATGGTTTTTAAATGGGCTGTTTGCTGAAATGATAGTATTTTGGATATGTTGGGTTACACACAATATATTATTCAAATTAATTTTACTTCTTTCCTTTAAAAAATGCAGCAACTAGAGAAAAAGCACAGGTGCCTTACATTTGTGCTCTTGTTCTATTTCCATTAAACAGAGCTAATGCAGAGTCACCTAGAACACAGAGCCCCTTTCTGGGCTTTCAGCCATCTGAAAAAGCCAGAGTCATTCTTTTAACCCAGTTTCACTTTTAAGAATTCAGTGGAACCATCACTTACTAACTTGTACCATTTAATTGTAAATCGTAACCTAATGGCAAAAAACATGTAATTCACCTTCCAAATAGGCTCTCTTTACAAGCAAGGAGTGACTTTCTCTGGAAAGGTTTGGCTTCATAAATTTTAATTGATAGTAACACTAATAAACTAAGGGGGATTAATTTACAATTATGGTTTATAAGGAATAAGCAGTAGAAAACTCTGTGAATGTGCCATAATATATGCTGCATATAAATTAACACTACACTGTTATAACGTTAAACTGCATTATTATATGTCTGTCTTCACGCTTGCCTTCTTGGCTTCTGGTAAATTGGCAGAGGTTTAAAATATGAAATTAGCTTCTTAACAACCAGGCGTAATTAGTTATAACACTCTTCGATCAAATCATTAAACACACACACATGCAATGACTTGTAAGAATAATTCACTCTGGTTTCTTTGCGGGTCGGATCTCCTTGTCTCACAGTTTCCAGTTTAGCCCAGATGAGCAGGTGCCCTTTGAGATGGAGTGAGGTTCCTGCAGCCTCTCTGGCAGCCATGGAGGAGCTTGAAGACCAGCAGGATGCAAGCGTGTGTCACCTGTTAGCCTGTCATTTATGTGTGATGCTATTTTTGTTGTAACACTGCTGGTTCCTTTCCACCCTTGTACACACACACACAGGTCATCCCTTTGTGAGTTTCGCTGTCATTCACCCTGCTGTCTGCACAAGGCTCCTCCTTCTTTTCCTTCTTTAAAGACAAATGTCCAAGTTCTCCATCCCCCTTGACAACAGTATGTTGAGTAAGAAGAGGAGGGGAAAGTTAGGTCAGTTTAGTTAGGATGATCAGTTAAGAAAATGAGCTTCAAGTGTAAAATATCCAGGGATGGTTTGTTAACAAGCAGTTTCATGAAATGACATGCTTTAATGTTTAGAAAAACCATAAATGCTCCATTAAACGGTAGCTGTCTCATTATAGACTCAAACATCATGGCAACAGATGAAGTTTATTTACAAACTTAGTTTTTTTTTTTCTTTTTTGGTTCATTAAAAAATTAATGTCTGAAGAGATTGGTTCAAGATGGCGGAGTAGAAGGACGTGCTCTCACTCCCTCTTGCGAGAGCACCGGAATCACAACTAACTGCTGAACAGTCATCGACAGGAAGACACTGGAACTCACCAAAAAAGATACCCCACATCCAAAGACAAAGAAGAAGCCGCAATGAGATGGTAGGAGGGGCACAATCACAATAAAATCAAATCCCGTAACTGCTGGGTGGGTGACTCACAAACTGGAGAACACTTATAACACAGAAGTCCACCCACTGGAGTGAAGGTTCTGAGCCCCACGTCAGGCTTCCCAACCTGGGGGTCCGGCAATGGGAGGAGGAATTGCTAAAGAATCAGACTTTGAAGGCTAGTGGGATTTGATTGCAGGACTTCGACAGAACTGGGGAAAACAGAGACTCCACTCTTGGAGGGCACACACAAAGCAGTGTGTGCATCGGGACTCATGGGAAGGAGCAGTGACCCCATAGGAGACTGAACCAGACCTACCTGCTAGTGTTGGAGGGTCTCCTGCAGAGGCGGGGGGGGGGGCTGTGGCTCACTGTGGGGACAAGGACACTGGCAGCAGAAATTCTGGGAAGTACTCCTTGGCTTGAGCCTTCCTGGAGTCCGCCATTAGCTCCACCAAAGAGCTGGGTAGGCTCCAGTGCTGGGTCACCTCAGGCCAAACAACCAACAGGGAGGGAACCCAGCCCCACCCATCAACAGACAAGCGGATTAAAGTTTTACTGAGCTCTGCCCACCAGAGCAACAGAAAGCTCTACCCACCACCAGTCCCTCCCATCAGGAAACTTGCACAAGCCTCTTAGATAGCCTCATCCACCAGAGGGCAGACAGCAGAAGCAAGAAGAACTACAATCCTGCAGCCTGTGGAACAAAAACCACATTCACAGAAACATAGACAAGATGAAAAGGCAGAGGCCTGTGTACCAGATGAAGGAACAAGATAAAACCCCAGAAAAACAATTAAATGAAGTGGAGACAGGCAACCTTCCAGAAAAAGAATTCAGAATAATGATAGTGAAGATGATCCAGGACCTCAGAAAAAGAATGGAAGCAAAGATCGAGAATATGCAAGAAATGTTTAACAAACACCTAGAAGAATTAAAGAACAAACAAATAGAGATGAACAATACAATAACTGAAATGAAAAATACACTAGAAGGAATCAATAGCAGAATAACTGAGGCAGAAGAACAGATAAGTGACCTGCAGGACAGAATGGTGGAATTCACTACCACAGAACAGAATAAAGAAAAAGAATGAAAAGAAATGAAGACAGCCTAAGAGACCTCTGGGACAACATTAACCACAACAACATTCGCATTATAGGGGTCCCAGAAGGAGAAGAGAGAGAGAAAGGACCCGAGAAAATATTTGAAGGGATTATAGTCGAAAATTTCCCTAACATGGGAAAGGAAATAGCCACCTAAGTTCAAGAAGTGCAGAGAGTCCCAGGCAGGATAAACCCAAGGAGAAACACGGTGAGACACATAGTAATCAAACTGACAAAAATTAAAGACAAAGAAAAATTATTGAAAGCAACAAGAGAAAAATGACAAATAACATACAAGGGAACTCCCATAGGTTAACAGCTGATTTCTCAGCAGAAACTCTACAAGCCAGAAGGGAGGGGCATGATATATTTAAAGTGATGAAAGGGAAGAACCTACAACCAAGATTACTCTACCCGGAAAGGATCTCATTCAGATTCAATGGAGAAATCAAAAGCTTTACAAACAAGCAAAAGCTAAGAGAATTCAGCACCACCAAACCAGCTCTACAACAAACGCTAAAGGAACTTCTGTAATTGGGAAACACAAGAGAAGAAAAGGACCTACAAAAACACACCCATAACAATTAAGAAAATGGTCATAGGAACATACATATCAATAATTACCTTAAACATGAATGGATTAAATGCTCCAACCAAAAGACACGGGCTCACTGAATGGATACAAAAACAAGACCCATATATATGCTGGCTACGAGAGACCCACTTTAGACCTAGGGATACATACAGACTGAAAATGAAGGGATGGAAAAAGATATTCCATGCAAATGGAAATCAAAAGAAAGCTGGAGTAGCAATACTCATATCAGATAAACTGGACTTTAAAATAAAGAATGTTACAAGAGACAAGGAAGGACACTACATAATGATCAAGGGATCAATCCAAGAAGAAGATATAACAATTATAAATATATATGCACCCAACATAGAAGCACCTCAATACATAAGGCAACTGCTAACAGCTATAAAAGAAGAAATTGACAGTAACACAATAACAGTGGGGAACTTTTTTTTATTTTAATAGTGGGGGACTTTAAACCTCACTTACACCAATGGACAGATCATCCAAACAGAAAATTAATAAGGAAACACAAGCTCTAAATGACACAATAGACCAGATAGATTTAATCAATATTTATAGGGCAATCCATCCAAAAACAGCAGATTACACTTTCTTCTCAAGTGCACACGGAACATTCTCCAGGATAGATCACATCTTGGTTCACAAATCAAGCCTCAGTAAATTTAAGAAAATTGAAATCATATCAAGCATCTTTTCTGACCACAACGCTATGAGATTAGAAATCAATTACAGGGAAAAATACATAAAAAATACACACATGGAGGCTAAACAATATGTTACTAAATAACCAAGAGATCACTGAAGAAATCAAAGAGGAAATTTAAAAATACCTAGAGACAAATTACAACGAACACACGACGATCCAAAACCTATGGGATGCAGCAAAAGCAGTTCTAAGAGGGAAATTTATAGCAATAAAAGGCTACCTCAAGAAACAAGAAAAATCTCAAGTAAACAATCTAACCTTACACCTAAAGGAACTAGAGAAAGAAAAAACAAAACCCAAAGTTAGTAGAAGGAAAGAAATCATAAAGATCAGAGTAGAAATAAATGAAATAGAAACAAAGAAAACAACAGCAAAGATCAATAAAACGAAAAGCTGGTTCTTTGAGAAGATAAACAAAATGGATAAACCATTAGCCAGACTCATCAAGAAAAAGAGGGAGAGGACTCAAATCAATAAAATTAGATATGAAAAAGGAGAAGTTACAACAGACACCACAGAAATACAAAGCATCCTAAGAGACTACTACAAGCAACCTATGCCAATAAAATGGACAACCTGGAAGAAATGGACAAATTCTTAGAAAGGTATAACCTTCCAAGACTAAACCAGGAAGAAACAGAAAATATGAACAGACCAATCACAAGTAATGAAATTGAAACTGTGATTAAAAATCTTCCAACAAACAAAAGTCCAGGACCAGATGGCTTCACAGGTGAATTCTATCAAACATTTAGAGAAGAGGTAACACCCATCCTTCTCAAACTATTCCAAAAAATTGCAGAGGAAGGAACACTGCCAAACTCATTCTATGAGGCCACATCACCCTGATACCAAAACCAGACAAAGATACTACAAAAAAAGAAAATTACGGACCAATAGTACTGATGAATATAGATGCAAAAATCCTCAACAAAAGACTAGCAAACAGAATCCAACAACACGTTAAAAGGATCATACACCATTATCAAGTGAGATTTATCCCAGGGATGCAAGGATTCTTCAATATATGCAAATCAATCAATGTGATACACCCTATTAACAAATTGAAGAATAAAAACCATATGATCATCTCAATAGATGCAGAAAAAGCTTTTGACAAAATTCAACACCCATTTATGGTCAAAACTCTCCAGAAAGTGGGCATAGATGGAACCTACCTCAACATAATAAAGGCCATATATGACAAACCCACAGCCAACATCATTCTCAATGGTGAAAAACTGAAAGCATTTCCTCTAAGATCAGGAAGAAGACAAGGATATACACTCTCGCCACTATTATTCAACAGTTTTGGAAGTCCTAGCCACAGCAATCAGAGAAGAAAAAGAAATAAAAGGAATACAAATTGGAAGAGAAGAAGTAAAACTGTCACTGTTTGCAGATGACATGATACTATACATAAAGAATCCTAAAGATGCCACCAGAAAACTACTAGAGCTAATCAATGAATTTGGTAAAGTTGCAGGATACAAAATTAATGCACAGAAATCTCTTGCATTCCTATACACTAATGATGAAAAATCAGAAAGAGAAATTATGGAAACACTCCCATTTACCATCGCAACAAAAAGAATAAAATACCTAGGAATAAACCTACCTAGGGAGACAAAAGACCTGTATGCAGAAAACTATGACACTGATGAAAGAAATTAAAGATGATACAAACAGATGGAGAGATATACCATGTTCTTGGATTGGAAAAATCAATATTGTGAAAATGACTATACTACCCAAAGCAATCTACAGATTCAATGCAATCCCTATCAAATTACCAATGGCAATTTTACAGAACTAGAACAAAAAATCTTAAAATTTATATGGAGACACAAAAGACCCCAAATAGTCAAAGCAGTCTTGAGGGGAAAAAATTGGAGCTGGAGGAATCAGACTCCCTGACTTCAGACTATACTACAAAGCTACAGTAATCAAGACAATATGGTACTGGCACAAAAACAGAAGTATAGATCAATGGAACAGGATAGAAAGCCCAGAGATAAACCCACGCACCTATGGTCAACTAATCTATGACAAAGGAGGCAAGGATATACAATGGAGAAAAGACAGTCTCTTCAATAAGTGGTGCTGGGGAAATGGGACAGCTGCATATAAAAGACTGAAATTTGAACACTCTCTAACACCATACACACAAATAAACTCAAAATGGATTAGAGACTTAAATGTAAGACCAGATGCCATAAAACTCTTACAGGAAAACATAGGAAGAACAGTCTTTGACATAAATCACAGCAAGATCCTTTTTGATCCACCTCCTAGAGTAATGGAAATAAAAACAAAAATAAACAAATGGGACCTAATGAAACTTAAAAGCTTTTGCAAAGCAAAGGAAAGTAGAAACAAGACGAAAAGACAACCCTCAGAATGGGAGAATATATTTGCAAACAAATCAACAGACAAAGGATTAATCTGCAAAACATACAAGCAGCTCATACAGCTCAATATCAAAAAAACAAACAACCTAATCCAAAAATGGGCAGAAGACCTAAATAGATATTTCTCCAAAGAAGATGTACAGATTGCCAACAAACACATGAAAGGATGCTCAACATCACTAATCATTAAAGAAATGCAAATCAAAATTACAATGAGGTATCACCTCACACCGGTCAGAATGGCCATCATCATAAACTCTACAAACAACAAATGCTGGAGAGGGTGTGGAGAAAAGGGAACCCTCTTGCACTGTTGGTGGGAATGTAAATTGATACAGCCACTATGGAGAACAGTATGGAGGTTCCTTAAAAAACCAAAAATAGAACTACCATATGACCCAGCAATCCCACTACTGGGCATATACCCTGAGAAAACCATAATTCTAAAAGAGTCATGTACCACAATGTTCATTGCAGCACTGTTTACAATAGCCAGGACATGGAAGCAACCTAAGTGTCCATCGCCAGATGAATGGATAAAGAAGATGTGGTACATATATACAATGGAATATTAGTCATAAAAAGGAACGAAATTGGGACATTTGTAGAGATGTGTATGGATCTAGAGACTGTCATACGGAGTGAAGTAAGTCAGAAAGAGAAAAACAAATATAGTATATTAACGCATATATGTGGAACCTAAAAAAATGGTACAGATGAACCAGTTTGCAGGGCAGAAATAGAGACACAGATGAAGGGAGCAAACGTATGGACACCAAGGGGGGAAAGCGGCAGGGGGTGGTGGTGGTGTGATGAACTGGGAGATTGGGATTGACATATATACACTAATATGTATAAAATGGATGACTAATAAGAACCTGCTGTATACAAAAATAAATAAACTAAAATTCAAAGATTCAAAAAAAAATTAATGTCTGAAGCCGCCGGAACACTGTCTGTGGTTTACATGCCAGACTGTTTGCAGGAGAGGACGCCGTGGTTTAGGGCAGTGAGATTTAGGGGCCCCGTGGCATTTTGTGTTTCCACTGGGAAGAGACAGCCACGGTCACGCAGCTTTTCCAGGTGGCACCAAAGTGACAGCATCCAGAAGGCTCCTGGCCGGGGCTCAGGCCCCTCTGAAGTATCTCTCTGGACAGCAGCCCCACTAGCTTCACTGAAAAACTCCAGCCTGAGAAGAGCACACGGACCCGTGCCAGTGAGGATGGGCCAGAGCTGAGCAGGGGTCTGGGCAGGGGTGTCCCTCTGGTCCCCCGGGTTCGGGGCAGGAGGCCGGGCGATTCAGGGGCCCCTCATCTGCCAGGCGACCTCGCCTTTCTCCTCCTGCCCCTCTGGCTACTCTGCCTGTGGTGCATGTTCACAGAGAAGCCCCCCGAGGCTGGGCCGGGAGGTGCAGAACGTGGACCCCGAGGCGCTAAGGCCGCCCCCCGCGCCTCCCGCACACCCCGCCCCCGGCTCTGCCTGCACCGACCGCGCTGGCTCAGGGGCCTCTTTGTCGGGCTGCGGCGGGTCCTTCTAGCAGGAAATCCCTGATGGCTGCTTTGGGAGGGACAGGCTGGGAAGGCACTGCCATCTTGGGCCCTGACATCATTGCCGGTGTTTCCCTGACTTTCCTTTCTCAGTTTTCAGACTCCTTGGCTGCGCACACGTATTTGCTGAGCGAGACAGCGCCTCGGTCACCAACTTTCTGCCCCAGCTTTCTGCCCCACCTGCACTCTCGTCCTGACCAGGGACAGAGTCTCTGTTCTTACGGCTCTTCTCCAGGAGGACCTCTGCCCCTTCCTTACGTCTACAGCCCCAGCTTCACGTCCAAGGGGACCTTTTCCCAATCACTCAGGTTTTCCTTCCACTTTTCCTGTTTCCTCGGCTGTCACTCCCTCGGATCTGGGCCCTGCCTTCCAAGGGGCCTCCTGGTCACCTGACCTTCCGAGGACCCGAGGTCATCCCGACCCCCAATCCTGCGGGATGAGCCCCGGCCTGACGTCGACTTCTCCCAGCAGGACGGTGGTCCCGTCTGTCTCCCTGGGTGGGGCTCGCACTCTCCTGGCCTGGGCTTCCCGGGCTCTGTGAGCCCCTCGCCTCACATTTCCTACAGAACTGTCTCCCCTGATGGTCAGCACCGCCCACTCTCAAGCTGCCATGAAGCCTCCCGGGTGGGCGACCCCAGCCCCTGGGCCGCCTCTCACTCCTAACTCAGGGCTGTGAGTGATCAGACCTCTTTGGCAAATAACTGGGTCCTGCGTTTTGATACTGCTTCAATTTCTGCCCTGAGAAATCAGTCTCCTACTGCTTCTTTTTCACCCGTGTACATCTCTCTCCCCACAAGAATCTACACTCATGGAAGGGATTCCTTGAGGCTCTCAGATTCAGGGATGTTTGTTTCAGTCCAGGCTCACCATCCAAGGCCCCGGTCTATGTCCTTCGACTCATTTCTTTCCCCCTGGACATCCGTCAGAGTTGGTTTATTAAAGAGATTATTTGCATCATGTTCCAGTAAGGTAGTAAAATTTCTTCTAGTTTTTTGTTTTCTATGTAAAATTTTCTTTAAATGTTATTTTTTATTAGCTATTAGTTTTTGCTCCATGATCCCAACTGTTATCTGAAGAGACTACTTTCCAATAACAGGAAGGGTCTGGGAGGGATTCCCTTGGTTGTCCTGGGGCAGGAACTGAGGGAGTGGGGTTGTTCCCGGGGACTCGGGGGCTGGCGGAGGGGAGGGTGGGGAGGGCTCGGTGAAGATGGGCAGCGAGACAGGACTTGGGACAGAAAAACTTTGAGAAAGACAAACTTTGAGACTGTTTGTCATGGGGGCAGGCGGCTCCCCCTGCACGGCAAGGATCTTCAATAGAGCCAACGAGAGGGTTATCCCGGGGATGTAGAGTTTGGCACGTGGGTCCACGGATAAGGAGATGGGAGGGCTGATCTTGTCTCTGGGTCACGTGGACGGTCTCTCAGGGTTGACGTCTCCCGAGATCTCCCTGGTCTTTGGAGGAGAGACACAAGAAGAGTTTACAGGGACAGGCCATCTCACAACCCACAAAATCCTCTCATCATGGTCAGAACCCCACGTGGCAAGGGGGGTAGATTGTATCAACTCCACGTTCAACCTTAAAAATGGAGATTCAGAAAAGGTAAGTCCTATGTTAAAGAGCAAAGTGTCCAAGGTGTGGTCTTACTCCTTTTATTTAAAACCCTGTGTTTTATCAACGGCATCCTCTCTCTCCTGTTTCTCTCTCTGCTGTCACTGAGCTGGGGGGGCAGCAGACTCTCCTGTCCTCATAGCATTGCCTAGGGCCTTGGCCAGTCTGATTCTTCAGCCGCTAAAATGCTTGGCTGTCTGGTCACCTCTGGGTTTCAAGATGTACGTCATCAATTGTGCATCCAAAATTATTCACATGGGATAGCTCACATTTTGCCTTTGTTAAGGCTGTTCTGTGGTCCCTTATTACTCCGTCATTTTCCATCATTATTTTTTAAAATATTTTGGGTCAAATATACAATTTATAAGCAATTATGACATCATCATTGTTACTACTATTTTAAAAATTCTATTCCACTAAATTGCCTTATGGACTGTTTCTTTTTTCTATGTCAGTTGCCTCCATATACCTGTAAATTTCCTCACTCTCACCAGCTCTTCTAATTCACACGCTAGTGGTCCCCAGACCCCTGTTTCCAGTTCCATCTTGAGATAATACTTAGATGAAGGTGTTTAAAATTTTTTTCTTCAGATGATTTAATTTTGGCCTAATCCCCATGGTTAATTTCCTATTGGAGAACATCATTTATCTTTAAAAATGCAAATTATTATTTCTCTTTTATTTTTCCTTAAATATACTAGAGAGAATCAGAAAATAGACACCATTTTATGCTCTATCTCTGATTAACATAAACTTGCTTTAAAATTATTACTTGTTATTTGTAGTAGGAAAAATTTGTAAGAGCCAATATGTCCAACTTCTAGAGAAATTGTTAAATAAATTATTAACGTTCATATTATAAAGTTTTCAAACACATAATGAGCTTTATGAAGAGCAATTTGGCAACATTTACGCTCTTTATCGCAGAAATCCAGTTCTAAGAATCTATTCTATGGAAATTCTCAGAAATATGGTGAAGGACTTACATACAAGGACGCCTCCTGAGCGTGATTTATATAAAGATAAAGCATTGGAAACAGTTCAAAGAATAATTGTGTAATTAAATACTATCAAGCCATAAAATCATGTTTTTGCAGATTAGGTATAATAAAAGTGCTCATTATACAATGTTGAATGAAAAAAATTCACAATATAAAAATATACAGACAGGGCTTCCCTGGTGACGCAGTGGTTGAGAATCTGCCTGCCAAAGCAGAGGACACGGGTTCGAGCCCTGGTCTGGAAAGATCTCACATGTCGCGGAGCAACTAGGCCCATGAGCCACAACTACTGAGCCTGCGCGTCTGGAGCCTGTGCTCCGCAACAAGAGAGGCCGCGATAGTCAGAGGCCCGCGCACCGCGATGAAGAGTGGCTCCTGCTTGCCGCAACTAGAGAAAGCCCTCGCATAGAAACGAAGACCCAACACAGCCAAAAATAAATAAATTAATTAATTTAAAATATATATATATATACAGACAGTCTGCTCCCAAGCTCCTTATATACTCACTAAATGGAACAAACTACTTTTTATATATGTGTGCTTATTTTGCTTAAAATGAGAATTGCATTACTGTTATATTCTTCTGGTTTTCATTTTTAATATAATAATATAAATGGCATGCATTTTTCTAGTATTTATTCAAACACAGAAGGTATATAGAAAAGAAGAGCTGCCTGAAATAAGCCCCCGAGCACACGGAGCAGGTTAAGCTCGGGGAAGCAGTGGGGATTGGAGTCAGTGATGCTTGCCTGAGGGCCAGGCCCTCTGGACTCTTCGCCAATTAACATTTCTCGGCGTGAGCTGGTGTGTGAGGTGCGAAGGAATGAGGACGCTTTCATCAAAATGAGGTGTCAGAAAAGATCTGGATTCTGCAGCCCCTTCTACTCTGAAGCACCAGGGAGGAGGGTGTGGACACCGGGCAGAGACTTGAAAGTCTTCTGCATTTAGTCACCAGCAGAGAGAGTTGTGAACAGCGAAGCCAGTGAAGCAGAAACAGATGGCTCTGATTTTCTTTGAAACGTAGACAGATTGAGGGGAAGAAGTTTGGCACAAATACACGGGCGCTTTGGCCAAACTGAAAACATTTGAGAGATGGTATGAAACACTGGAGGAACATGAAAGTGCCCGAACACTCCCACCGAGTGTGATGTGATGGGGACCCGAGGGGACGGAGAGCTGGGAAAGGCGGGGCCGCGGTTCGCATCCTGGACAGACGGACACGGAAATCACCCCCGAAAGTGAAGGGACCTGTGTGACCTCGTCGTCTCCACGCTGGAAGCCGTGAGGAGGAGAGGGTCTCGTCTTCAAGGGCCCAGCTTCCCCACCCCGCCCTCTGACCCTCTCTCTGTGACTGGGACATGTTTAAGTTGCCTTTTGTAGAAAGCAAGGAACAAAAAAATTCTTCAACTCTACTCTCAGCAGTGATCAGAACAACCAGACAGAAGATGAGTGAGGAAGTAGAGGCCTCGACACCACAATAAACCCAGAGAGACACGCAGGACCCCCCAGCCAACAACAGACGCACGTGCCCCCAAGTGCACACGATGGTGTCCAGAACAGACCTTAAATCTCCATAGATTTTAAAATATAGACATCATGCAAAGTAACTTTTATAGTCATGACAGGGTGAAGTTAGCAATTAATAATAGAAGGAAAACTGGGGAAATCACCGACATGTGGAAATTAAGCAATACACTCTTAGTCAATGGATCAAAGAAAAGTATCACAAGGGAAATTAGAAAATACTTAGAGATGAATGAAAATGAAAGCACAACATGTGAAAATTTTCTAGAGATACTCATTTTAGCCTATTAGGGTTTTATCAGTTTGGATGCTTTGTTGAATAACAGATCTATTTCTGTTATAATAACAAAAACTCAACTTGAGTGCCTTAAACAATAGATAAAAAATTATTTTGAAAAATCTAGAGATAGTTCCTCAGGTGAGATTTGATCTAGCAGCTCAACTGAGAGGATCAGGATTCGGGACGCAGTTTCTCTCTGTTCCTCCAGTCAGCTCTGTCCAGGCAAGCATGCTGGGCCTCATGGTCACAAGATGGCTGCAGATGCTTCCTGGGCTCCATGCTTCTAGGCTCAAATCTAGCAGAAAATCCAAACTCTTGTCAACTGAAAAAAAATGCACAATCTGAAAGTTGAGAATTATGTTTTGTTCACTGCCCTTACTGAGGACTATAGCCTGGCACACAGCCTCTCTGATCACCCTGAGGGACTGTCCCAAAGAGGTAAGGGAGGAGCCAGGATACAGGAGTTTTTGCTGAAAAAAATGAAGTAGGACATTGAAAGATGACTACTAATCACAAAAATAGACATCTCAAGTTAGTGGCCTTAACTATCTAGGGCCAGCGTCCTGTTTTTCTCCATCCTGAATCCCCTATGGTGCGCCATCAGGGGCTGCAGTGGCTGACGGCTTGAGGGCGGACAACATCCGTTGTTTACTGAAATGGCAGGAGACAGGCCCCGGGTCATGTGTCCACCCCTCAACCAAGGTCTGTGGTCAGGACACTGATTGGTTCAAATCAATGAAGGACCCGCCTCTGAGCTGGGAGGAGGGGAGGGGGAGTGTCCGGTCCCATGTGACCTGGGAAAGCAGGGCAGTGGCCAAGAATCTGAAGAGGGAGTGGGTGTGGGCAAAGAGGACCCGATCATTCCACAGGTGTTTAGCCTTTTAGACTTTTTCTAGATAAAGAATTTTTTTTTTCAAAATGGATTACTATAAATATTATTTCTTTTGTGATCTTCTTTCCTAGTTCAAGGTTATATGACAAACTTACTGGAAAATATTTTCAACCTTTTTAATAATAAGATGTGATTTTCGTTAGGAAATTTGTATTACATTCCATGATAATGTCATACAGTGAAAACCTCTAAAGGTGACTGAATACTTTTTTCCAGTTAGAAGCCACGTGGACAAGATAGCCAGGTAAATTGTGTGACATGTATAAAATAGCTTGCAAATAATCATGCAGTGTCCAAGAGGTAAACGTGACAGCAGCTAAGTCTGAACAGTTTGACATGGGGACAGTAATTCACAGAATTAACAGTAATTTATAGAAAGCTTGTTTTCTCATTTCTAGGTGACACAGATGGAAGTGAAGAATTTGAAAATTGAAAATGCAATAATACATATGGTACAGGTTCTGGAAAAGAAAAAGCAAAAGGAAATATCTCCTTTCTGTTTAGGAAAGCATGTTCCAGAAATCATGTCCTCCAGAGAAGTAAGAAATTGTGTGCTCGTGAGAACAAACTGCTATTTCAGTAGGTGCTGGGTAAATGTTTGTTTACAGAAGAAAAGTTTTAAAGGAATGTGTATGGGTTTTCTAGGGCTGCTGGGACAAGTACCACTGATGCGGGCTGGGGGGCGGGGATAAACAACAGAAGTGTGTGTCCCCGCGGTTCGGGGGGCTGCACGTCTGAGATCAGCTTTGCTTCCCCCAAGGCCTCTTCTTCCTCCGTCTTCACATGGACTTTCCTTCTGTGCATGTCAGCCTCCAAACGTCCACTTCTTATAAGGAGGCCAGTCCTCTGTGTTAGGGTCCACTCCTGTGGCCTCATTTTAACTCCGTTTCCTCCTTAACAACCTCATATCCAAATTATGGATATAATAATCTCACCCTCTGAGATCCTGGGGGCTTCCAACATATGAATGGGGGCACAGTTCAACTCAGAGCAGAGCAAACAACACATCAAACCACAGGAAAAGAGGGGAAGAAGAGATTCCCTAGGAAGGTGCTGAGAAACCTGGCCTTCCCTGTAAAAGTGGTTTCGGAGCCCATGGTTTGATGGGAATAGGGCCAACCCACTCGGGGGTGCGGACTGGGCCCGCCTGGGCCTTCCTGACACAAGGCTCGGCAGGGGTCTCTGTGACGCTCCTCAGCCCTCCTGTGTCTGTGTGTGGAGGGTCCACGAGGCCACGGGCACCATGAAACCCTGACTGCCACCCCTCCCGGTCAGTGACACCATGCCTGGTGAGGCAAGCTCAATGGCCATAACATCCCATGTTTAGGTGACAGCAGAATGGCTCTCCTGTCATGTGGCCGTTGTGTCACAGAAAGCACCCTTTATCTGGATTTCCTCAATGCCGTTACCATCAATGGGGACAGAACTCTGACCCAGTGCCACTGTCCTGGGACTTGGCTGTGCCCTGGAATCTCCTCGGTGTCTACACTTTCTGCTGCCAGACCCCACCCAGACACCCTGCTTCAATTAGTCTGGGATCGTGGCCTGGATAATGTTTTGTTTTTTTTAAAAGCTCCCGGGGTGATTCTAATGAGCTTGAGAACCGCTGTCCTTGATCAGTCCCCATAAAGTCTCTGCTTCCTACTCCAGGGCGCCTGCTTTGTATCAGCCGCTGCCTTTGCACTGGCCGTCCCCCTGCTAGGTTGTAAACTGGTCCAGGGCTGGGGTAAGCCTGGGCTCTTCATCTGGAGAGTCTGGTGCTTAACGCACACCCATCCCATGGAGGCTACGAGGCTGATGAGGACGAGGACGTCTTTCCAGCCTCATTGTCTGTAGATGGTGGAGGTGGGTCTGAGGTCCAGGTGGCGTGTCTGACACCTAAGACCAAACCTTCACACTGTGTCATCACTCTCAGAAAACCCACTTAGACACATAAAGTTGGCTTTCTGGTGTTGGGGAGGGAAATGACATGAAATGGGGGAACTTTTAGATCCTTGGATAATTGGTGAAAATCTTAATCATCCCACACTGTGGAACTCAATTCTAATGAATACTTTCTAGAAGGACATCTGCATTCTACCTCAAAACTATGACCAAAACCTCTGCAGAATTAAGACCTTTGCCACTAGAATATTCATCTGGGTTTTCTTCATACAATAAACTTATTTTTAAAAGCATTTTCTCCTTAAAAATTTCTGTCCCCACAATTTTGACGATGAAGTATAATTGTTTCCCTATGAATGAATATTTTCATTTATCCTGTGCCTTGGATGTCATGATCAGCAAGAGGGAAAAAAAATAGAATTTAAATAAATTCTTAAAACCAAGTTAGTTACCCAACTTCAGGAAAAGTTAGTTACCCAACTTCATAAAGAAATAGTAATCAATAAAGAAACTTAAGGAAAAGTTAGTTAACCAACTTCATAAAGCTACCATAATCAATATTGTGTTGTATTGGTGAAAAAGTAAAGAAATGGAATAATGGAGCAGAATAGAAGCCAGAAATAGACTCACACAAATATAGTCAAGTGATCATTGACAAATAATCAAAGACAATAAAATGGACAAATGATAGGTGTTTTCAAGAAATGGTGCTAGAACATCTGGACATCCACATGCAGAAAAATGAATCTAGACACAAGCTTTACTCCTTTCACAAAATTTAATTCAAAATGGATTATAGACTGAAAGATGAGTACAGAACTGTAGAAATCTCAAAAGATGACAAAGGAGAAATGTAGGTGAAGTTGGGTTTGGCAATGATGTCTGAAATGTAGGACATCAAAAGCTTGATCCATGAAAGAAAAAACTGATAAGTGGGACTTCATTAAAATTAAAAACTTCTGCTCTACAAAAGAGATTGTTAAAAGCATGAAAATCCAAAATACGTAAAGAATTCTTAAAACCCAACAATAAGAAAACAAACAACCTGATTTAAAAATGAGCAAAAGGGCTTCCCTGGTGGCGCAGTGGTTGAGAATCTGCCTGCCAATGCAGGGGACACGGGTTCGAGCCCTGGTCCGGGAAGATCCCACATGCCGTGGAGCAACTAAGCCCGTGAGCCACAACTACTGAGCCTGCGCGTCTGGAGCCTGTGCTCCGCAACGAGAGGCCGCGATAGGGAGAGACCCACGCACCACAATGAAGAGTGGCCCCCACTTGCCACAACTAGAGAAAGCTCTCGCACAGAAACGAAGACCCAACACAGCCAAAAATAAAATAAATTAAAAAAATAAATTAAAAAAAAAAAGGGCAAAGGAACTGGACAGACACCTCACTAAATAAGGTTTACAGATGACAAATAAGCACATGAAAAGATGCTCCACGTCATACGTCATTAGAGAATTACAGGTAAAACAGTACACTCTCGTGAGAATGACTAAAATCAAAACACAGAAAACACCAAATGCTGGCAAAGATGTGGAGCAGCGGGAACTCTCATTCACCGCCGGTGGGAATGTGAGGTGGTGCCGTGAGGTGAGTACATGATTTTAATGTACGACCCAGCAACCCCACTCGCAGTGTAAGTGTCTACATTAAGCTTTTGATTGCCGAGGCATCCATTTCAAAGACATCCATCTGGAATAAACACTTTGGCAGCCGATGACACAGCCACTAGCAAAACAGCCAGGTAAGGAGCCAGACCACCCCACCCGTGAAGTTCCCCTTTTAGAAAGCCAGCCTAGATCTCTGACAGCTGAGTGACCCCACCTCTCCTTTCCTGTGCCCTAATTCCCACCGCAAAACCCTAGGCACCCCGACTAGACCCAGGTGAGTGCCCCAGGGCATTCCTAGCCAATGGCATCACTAGCTACACACACTTGGTATTGACCCAAATGAGTTGAAAACTTGCGTCCACACAAAAACCTGCACATAGATGTTTACAGCAGCTTATTCATAAGTGACAAAATTTGGAAGCAAACAAGATGCCCTTCGGTAGATGAATGGATAAACAAACAGTAGTACATCCAGACAACAGACTCCAATTCAAGAATAAAAAGAAACAAGCTATCGAGCCATGAAAAGACATGGAAGAACCTTAAATGCATATTACTAGGTGAAAGAAGCCAGTTGTAAAAGGCTAGGCACCGTATGATTCCAACTACATGACATTCAGGAAAAGGCAAAACTATGGAGACAGTGAAAAGATCAGTGGTTCTCATGGGTTTGGGGCGAGTAGAAGGATGAACAGGTGGGACACAGGGATTTTTAGGGCAGAGAAGTGATCCTCCTGTGTGATGCTGTGATGGGGAGATACATGGTATCATGCATTGGTCAAAACTCTTAGGCTGTGCAACACAGAGCGAATCCCAGTGTATCAATATTGGTCCATCAACTGTGACAAACGTACCGTCTAATGCAAGATGTTCAGAAACAGGGGAGCTGTGGGGTGCAGGTCCATGAGAACCATCTGTACTTCCTTCTCAATTTTCTGTAAACCTAAAACTCTTTTAAAAATAAAGTCTATTAATTAAAAATTTAGCCCAATAAGTCATTTGTTTTTCTTTTCTGAAGTGTCGAGATAAATACTATACCTAAAAGTAATTTAATTTCCCATTCTTATATTTTAAAAAAAAGAATGAAATTCAGCGTGTTCATTTGGGCTGTGAAATTAGAATGTTTTAACCTGAATCTTCAGTGTGAGTAGTTCACCTCACACCATTTCAGCTCCAAGACCAAGAAATAGCATGTCTACTTTTATTTTCAACCCTCAGTTTATTTTTGGCATATAGATTAATTTCCCAGTAGAAATTTATACATACATGAAAAGATGTACTAGAAATTTATATTAGAAACCTCACAGTTCATCAATTAAGATATCCTGAAGAACGTTGACTAGAAAGTAAACAGTCCCAAGATCGCAGCTGGGGTCACGAGAGTTCCTCTCCGAGACGTCCAATGTGGATTAAAAGAGATGATGTGTGTGACCCAGTTAGCATGGTGCCTAGTATGTGGGAAGAGTAAAAGGAAAACCACGCGACCCCGACCAGGTTGTGCGTGCGGTGAAATTCCGTGGCCCAGAGCGGCTTCTGGAAAACTCTTCTGTCCTCAGCTGCACCATCCATCCCCCTCTCCCAGAGGGCTCAGCAGGCACCTCTGTGTCCTTCAGACCTTGTGTGTCTCATTTTGCGGCTCTGAGTTAGCAAGGCACACGTCTTCTGCATCCCGTTGTGAAGGACCCCTGCTCTTTGGGGAATTAGCTCTTTTGTGGTCTATTTAGAGTTTCTACTCTTCCGAGGTCAGTTCTGGTATTTTATATGTTCCAAGAAAACCATACATTTCACTTCATTAAGTTTTTTGAATTTATTTGCATAGAGCTGAGCAAAATCACATTTTATAATTTTTTGAAAAATATTTATTTTTAAGAAGGTAATTACTAGGACATATCACACAATCTGAAAGGTATAAAGTGATACACTGTACAAAAATAAATCTCCTTTCTACTTCTGTACTTAGGAGCCCTTCCTGAGGGTCATTGTTATAAGCAGCTTGTTTTATCAACTTACAAAATTATTCTCTGTACTTGGCCTGCAATATCCCCGTAAGTATAGCTGTAATGTCAAATCTTATGTCAGAGGTTTGAGTTCAGAAAATATATTCACTTCATTCTTCACTCTTAACGAAGTTGCTGATCCACAAGGCAATTGCCTGCCTACTTTGCCCTGCAAAACATTCCAGCATTATGCTAATTCCTTCATATTTCTCCCATCTTGTTCCCAAAGGTAACCAGCTCCTTAGAGGGCTGCCAATTTAAAGACTAAATCTCAGATGGCAGCTCAGGGAAATCAAGAAAGTAGAGACCCAATGTTCTAAACTCATGCAGTTGTATTTAATCTGCTGAAATTTACCTTGTATTGAGAATTCCAATAAAAACCAAAGCCCTTCCATGTGGTGTAACATTTTGGGGTTGCGTGTGAATCTTTTGAACGGCTTTGCTCAGTTAGGTAAATGGCCAGCATAGGGCACCTGTGATCAGGCACCCAAAGGAACACAGCAGGGGAAGTAAGTAGGGTGAGTAGCCAAAAGGAGCTTGCTTGTTCCTTTTTTTTTTTTTTTTTTAGCATTTATGAAAAATATACAAATGGTATTTAAATGCACACAACACTGATGAAAAGATTTTTTTTTAAAGATTTGTAACCAACAATATGGTGGAATTATTTGTTTTTGTTCATCCTTTAGTCAAACTAGTATTTAACAAAAGATTTAATATTGAAAGAAGGAGAAGAAAGGAAACCAGAAGAAAGTTGTGCTAAAGGGATGTTCCCGAGCGTTAGTGAAAGTTAGGATGTAATATTTTCACCTAAGAATACTTAGCGCACATGGTTGTGTAAGCCATTCATCTGAACCAGAGATTCCAAACTGTGAGCATTCAGGAGGTTTGGGAGCCAAAGACTCAGGTGATAAATGGTTAAAACTGAACACACTGTAAGAATTCAGGCGGAAGCAGACGCAGAGGAGCCTAAAGACCAGAGCCTGGGGACCTCTCGCTCTGCTGACCAGCTACAGGAGGCCACAGAGCATTGACAGGGGTATTGGTCATTCGAACTACTCAGAAGTGCATTTCAAATTCTCAAAGCCTTGTTCAGTCTTTAGTTAATTGTTCTATACCTTGCTTGATTTTTTTTACTGGATGTGTTCTGTGACAAATTAGGAAAAAGTCACATTTTCTCTTCCCTTCTTAAAAATTTTTTTAAAGGGTTTTATTTTCAGAGAATAGGGAGAACTTTGCTGTCACGTGCCATTTTCGGTCATCAGCCCCTGGAAGTGATTTCTGAGTCTTCATGAAAGCTCTTTCCCACCTTCTTACAAGCCTTCCTGGTGCTGGGACCGGCCTTGGGGCTCCCACCACTGGGACGAGGGGTTAAATAGCCCCCTGCACGCCCCCTGAAGCAGCAAACAGTTTGCCTTTTTACACAAAAGCTGCATAAAGAGTTTTCCATGTTTAAGTGACATATGAACCAAACTCTGCAAAGTGCTCCAGAATCCCTTGAAAATCTCGAATGCAGAAAGGTGCCTTGAGCTCAGCTCTGCATACAACAAATTTCATGATTTTTGATGACCTCTTCGGCACCAGTGAAATTTTCCAAAGCCCCACGTGTAAAAGTAGAAAAGGTCTGTTTTTAAATTTTAATCACGTATTTTTAAAATTCATTCATACGATTAAAAAAGTGGCAAAAGGATGTCACAATGGGAATTCTCCCTCCCAGCCCCGGCCCCTCTGCCAGGTGCCCTCCCGCGTGGGACTGAGCGTTGTCTCTGAATGGTTTCTGAGGAGGCGCTGAGATCCCGGGGCGCCGAGCAGCCCAGGATCCTTACAGCCATGACTCCCTGCGTTGGAAACACCTGCACAGCTTGTAAAGCGCAGATGAGACGGGCTGGGTGTGTGATTCAGAGCTGGAGAGGGTCAAAATCTCCTGCAAATCCAGAGCCTGCCGTGGTGTAGACCACACGGTACACTGGATGTTCAGGCCTGGCTCCGGAGCGGGGCTCTCAGCGTGTCCAGGGCGACCACACACCGTGCACACCTGGAGGGCTGCTGGCCAGGATCTTGCCGATAATACAAACTGTGTCTCAGAGAACCAACTGGAAAGCTTTGCTGGGTAACGACCAAGTCAGGCATCGCTTAATTATGCCCCCACTTGGTAGCACACGTGCGTGGCCAGGGGCCGTACAGGCTTCATGTTGCATCCACAAGCACCCTGGGGGTTGGGTACCATTGGGACCATTGTCATTGTTTCAGAAGTGAGGGCACCGAGGCTGAGAGAGAGAGAAAGTCACTTGCTCAGTTTCACACGGCTTGGAAATGATAGAAGTCAGGTTTGAACGCTAATCTCTCTGTTCAACGTCTGTCCTCTGCATTTCACAGACTGCCCGCCTCGCATTGAAAGGTGCAGTGGAGACAAATCAAGCCTCAAGGCTTAGGAAGCAGTAATTCTAACGAAGACGACAGAAATTGGGAACCTTCAGTCACGGCCACAAAATGAAAGTCTTAAGTGAAATGTTTTCTGTCAGCTGGTGACGAGCCAGCCTCAGTCCCTCCGAGGACAGAGCAGGCTTAAAGGAGAGGGGATTCAGGACGGCCCCGAGAAGAAGCTCCTCAGGAGGGCAGTGGACGCTGCTTCCTTTGCGACCACGAGGCACCGGCCAGGTGTCGCACGGGGAGTGGTGGCTCCCACAGCAAAGAGTCCATTTTTAATCCTACTGGAAATAGGACTCTGGGCTTGGTTTGTTAGGTCTCAATTTTGTTGTCTGGAAAGTGCATAAAAATGTCCAAAGGAGGGGAAATTATCATCTTGAGGAGACAATGAAGTCACAGATATGAGTGACAGGCACGTGACAGGTGCTCCGTAAGTGTGAGCCCCGTTTTCCCATTTCGTTGAATCACTTACAGAACTTCTCCAGAGGTTCAATTTTTTTGTTTGTTCTTAGAGCTAGCTCTAAGATTGTGTGGCGAGAGAATGAAATTTTGGCAAAAGAGAACTTTTAACAAGAGCTTATGGCCCTGAACTGCGTGTCAGCGCAGGTTCTGGGGGACGCTGATGAGGCAGATGCTGTCAGGGGGGCGGTTTACGGGACCCGCTGTGTTTTCTGCTCCTTTTGTCGTGAACCTAAAACTGCTTGAGAAGCAAAGTCTAGTTTTTAAAAAAGAGAGAGAATTTAAACATAAAGAAAAGCTGAGGGAAAGGTTTCCTACAAAGCCTGTGGCATCTCGCCACAGACCACAGACCCTCTGCTCCCTCCGGCAGGTTGGGGGCAGAATCACGTGACTTACCAGTAGAAAAGCCCACAACTGAGGGTCTCGCCCCCGCTCGCCCCGGGCTCTTGCCTGTGTGCACAGGTACGTGCGTGCATTTTCACCTGAAATCTGGGCAGGACTTTCTGGTGCCCCCTCCATATCTCGGTCTCCCTGTCTGTGAGAATTTACCTGGCTCTTCCCAAGTTACAGTCACCCTAGTAACTTTGCTTAATTCAATATTTTGATGTTTTTTAAACACACAAAACATGTTCAAACACTGGAGAATCATGATTCAGTGACTGCCCCAAAGCCTTGGGCAAACTTCTGCAGGTAACACGAGCTTATGAAGACAACTTGGGAGGGGCACGGGGCTGGCAGGGGAAATCTAGTTAGAGATGCCGTGCAGCTTCACTTCATTTCAAGGAGAGCAGCGCCTCGGGGCCAGATGGTAATGACAGCAATCGCCTCACCTTATGGAAGAGGGCGTTTAATAGACCTCAGCATCGCTCACATTTCACACTGGCGTCCAGCTCCCTGGGGAGACAACACCCATGGCTGAGATTTCACACTGCTCCTCTCTTCCCTCCTGGGTCAAAAACACAACGACCCAGGGCTTCACACGCACTTGGCATCAGGGTCTGGGCGTTGTGAATGTCTATACTCCAGGCACTGTGTCGGTGTTTCTTGGGGTTTTAATTGTTCGACTCTTTGGAGAGCTGAATACACTCGAGCTGTCTCATCAAGTGCGGAGTTAAATGCAGCCGCAGCCTCGGGTCTGGTTCCCACGTGTGCCCGGCCAGCACCAGAAGCCGTGTGAGTGATCTGTGGACAGAAGTTCTAGGTTTCCTAGTGAAAATGTAAAAAGTGCACACCTTCCCGGCAAGAGCAGATAAAACTCAAACCAGCTGCCAACCTTCAGTCTCCTGCTAATCACCCGCTCCATCTGCTTTTTGTGACATTGACTCACACAGTTTTATCAGCCCCGGCCCTCCCCGCTCCTTCTAAAGTTACCAGGTGAAGGGCCAGGGCCCTGCAGCGGAGGTGACAGTGGGGCGGCTGGGACCTGCCTCTCCATGTCGGGCCTCAGATCCTTTCTTGGACGGATGGGGTTCTGGGCCCCATCTCTGCCTTTTCCACAAGCTCTCACCTCCTGAGCACCTGGCCCAAGGGGGAGCAGTGATGCTTTCTCCCGGGAGCTCATCACTTTCCATCTGTTCTGAGGCTTCTGTTATCACCACTCTCTGTAGTATCCTTTCCCCTGGCTCCTTCCTTCCTGCCTAGACACATTCCACGGCCTCTTCCATCAGAACAATTTTGGTTTTGGCTTTCTCTCTTCTTAAGATACTGCCCTCGTCCTTCCACTGTCAAGCTTCTAGCAGGAGTAATACACACTATCTCAAGTCTCCATCATCCTTTTTTTGTTGGTAAACAGCTTTTCTGAGATCTAATTCACATACTATACAACTCACCCATTTCAAGTGTGTGATTTCAATGGTTTTTAATGTATCCACAGACACACAGTCAATTTCAGAACATTTTCATCACCTCAGAAAGGAACCCTACACCCCTCAGTTATACTCTTTTAGCCCCTCATGCCTCCCTTGCAGCCCTAAACAACATTTTTACTCTGTAGATTTCTGAGTCTATAAACTTCCCTATTCTGGACATTCTTGTGAATGAATTGTATAATATGTGGTCTTTTGTGACTCACTTCTTCACTCAGCATAATGTTCTTGAGGTTCATCCATGTTGTAGAAAGTCCCAGTACTTTATCCCTTTGTATGGTAAAGCAACATTTCATCTTGTGGATATGCCACAGGTTGTTCATCTATTCATCAGTTGTTGGACATTTTAGGTTATTTCCACCTTTTGGCTATTATGAATAATGCTATTATAAACATTTAAATAATTTTAAAAGGATGACACCCTCCCCCTTTATTTTTCCCTTTTCCCCCTTTTGGGAGCCAGACATAAAAGACTAGAACATTAAAAAACAAAAGCATACATGGGGAAAATTAAATAGTGACCACACATGCCTAGGAAAGGCTCAGAAGAGACCTGAGAAGAACTTTTTACACCTCAGCTTGGTCCTCAGCATAAAGACAGCCTGCACAGACACACACACACACACATACCATGAAACAATAAACAAAATGATAACAAAAGCCAGCAATCCCCGAGGAAGGGAGTAGGATCCAATTTACAGTTACCACGTCATTCAGTTCAAATGGCCAGTCTTCAACAAAAAATCACAAGGCATACAAAGAAGTAGGAAAGTATGGCTGATATAAAGGAAAAAATAGATCAACACAAATGATCTCTGAGAAACAAAAATGGGAGATACATTAGATAAAAACTTAAAACAACTGCCATAAAGATGCTCAAAGAACAAATGGAAGACGTGGGGAAAGTCAAGGAAATAATGTCTGAACAAAATGAAAATATCAATAAAGAAATTGAAATCCTAAATAGATATCAAAAAGGTTCTGAAATTGTAAAGTACAATAACGGAAATGAAAAATTCACCACAGAGTTGCAAAAGCAGATTTGAGAGGGCAGAAGAAAGACTCAGCAAACTTGAAGATAGGACAATGGAAATTATTGAGTCTGAGGAATAGAAAGAAAAAAGAGTGAAGAAAAGTGGACAGAGCCTAAGGCACCTGAGGAAACCATCAAAAGGACCAGCACACTCATAGTGGGAACTCCAGGAGGACGAGGGAAAGAGAAAGTGCCAGGTAAGAATTACATCTAGCTTCTCCTCAGAAGGCACACAAGCAAGAAGAGAGAGAAGTGAAATATTTAAAGTGTTCAGAGAAACCAAAAGCACAGGCAACAAAAGAAAAAAAAATAGACAAATTAAGTAATTTTGTATATTAAAGAACATTATCAGTAAAGTGAAAATACAACCTACAGAGTGGGAGGAAGATTTTGCAGATCATACATCCGACCAGGGTTTACTATCCAGAGTATACAAAGAGCTCCACGACCCAACAACAAAAAGACAACCAACCCAACTCAGAAATGGGCAGAGGACTCGAGGAGTTTTCCTCCATTGGTTCAGCATCACCCGTGTCCCATCTCTCAGAGAAGCTGCTCCACACAGGCAGGGGTGAGGGAGGGAGGGAGAGCGGGCAGCTGTGCAGGGCGGGGAGGACCGGGAGGAGCCCCACCCCTGCCCAAGGAGGCCTCTCACGGGACATTTGGATGGAGTCCAGGGTAGAAAACAGACATTTGCAGGAGGAGGCTGGGGGATAAGGCAAGACATTTGGTGCAAAGGGATGGCATACACACCTGACGAGGGGAAAGCTCGTGCTGGGTCAGAGGAGGGTCTCAAGAAGTTCGTGGTAGACTTGGCTTCCTGGGTCCTGACTGTGTAAATGTCTTTATTGTATTTTTATTCTCAAATGGCAGTCCCACTGGGCACAGAGTCTGGAGTCAAAGCCGTTCCTCTTCAGCGTTTTGAAGCCCATCTAATTCTCATTTCTTTGTAGTAATTTTCTTTCTGGAAACCTAAGGGACTTTCTTTACAGTGAGCAGATTAGAACCTGCTGCTTTAAGACACTCTATTGAGGGGATTGTTCCAGGGCCGTGAGCGGCATGCCCGTCCAAAGACAACTGATAACGCACATCACAGATACAAACAATGCAGAGTCCAACGTGGAAATAAAGGGACTCCACTTACCACAGCACTAAAGACGGCAAAATGCCAAGGAGGAATCCCAGCAAGAGATGTGCAAAACCTACTTGAGGAAAACTGTATAACGGTTCCGAAAGTACAAAAAAAGTTGAGCAAATGGTAAGAGATGCCGTGATCGTGGGTGAAAAACGTGTCATTGTGAGGATGTCGATTTTCCCTGAGTTAATGCAGAAGTCAAAGAAAGACCTCAAAGAAACGCGAGGAGGATGGTTTTTATCTAAGGTCCGGGAGCCTGGGCGGCGGGTCCCACAGTGTCTCCTGCGTCCCCGCAAGTCCTCAATTGAAGCTGGACCCGGGGAGCCCCCTGCCGCTGGGTGCTGAGCTCTGCCGTCTGGAACAGGCAGGTCCGTCTGTCTGGAGCTGTCATGTTGCTCGGGGTCGGGTGCGGTGGGTCCAGAACCTTCCGTGTTTTGGGCTGACGTGGGTCCGTCCTCAACTCAACGTCCTCTGGAGCTTCACCCAGCTGCCTGGATGGTGGGTCCCCAGCTGGCGGGAGCCCAGCACCCACCCTGGGCTGGCTGGGGTGCCTCCCTGCCCGTGTCCTGAGCAGCCTGGCCTCGCGGGTGGTGTTTCCTCCCGGGGACGTGCAGGTGCCGTCAAGGCTCGCAGGCTTCTGGAGTTCACCCTCCTTCTTTCTGGCCTTTGGCTCTGCAAAGCCCAGGGGCTTGGGTGGGATTGAACCTGGCGTCCCCCCCCCCCGCAGGCTTGCCCCCTACAACACAGCAGTTTTGACAGAGAAGGGGACCCTCTCCAGCTCTGCCACTAATTTTCAGAAAGCAGATTCATGAGAGCTGCGCCAAGAAGGAAAATGGGACTGTATTTTCATGGTTTCTTGTATTTACATAAAGATGTCCTGGCCATTTACAGGAGAATCACCAAGAGTGGTCTCTCTAGGGTGTGGAGGTGAAGCAGCTGTTGAGGGAACGCATGGCTTCAGTCCTTCCATCCACATCGGTGATTATCAAGTCCGACCAAAGCTGAAAAGTCAGTGCTCTGGTTATCCATATGGAAAAGAATGAAAGTGAATTTCTATATCACACCATTTGAAAAATCAGTTCCAGGTAGAACAAATAAATATGAAAGACAAACGTATACATTGTTTAGATGATTATATAGGAAAATACCTTTGCAAACCTAGAACAGGGACAGATTTATTACAAAAGACAAAAATGCACAAATATTAAAGAAAACACTTGATAAATCGGATTACATTAAAATTTAAGAATTTAATTTTAACTTAATTGATTAAATTATGTACGTTGCTCAAAAGACACAATAAAAAGGATGAAAAGAAAGACAAAAACTGGGAGAAAATTAAATTATTTTTATTACATAAAAATAATAAAGAGGGCTTCCCTGGTGGCGCAGTGGTTGAGAATCTGCCTGCCAATGCAGGGGACATGGGTTCGAGCCCTGGTCTGGGAGGATCCCACATGCCGCGGAGCAACTAGGCCCGTGAGCCACAACTACTGAGCCTGTGCGTCTGGAGCTTGTGCTCCGCAACAGGAGAGGCCGCGACGGTGAGAGGCCCGCGCACCGCGATGAGGAGTGGCCTCCGCTTGCCGCAACTAGAGAAAGCCCACGCACAGAAACGAAGACCCAACACAGCCAAAAATAAATAAATACATAAATACATAAATAAATAAAAAATAAAGGAATTCCTTTAAAAAAATAATAAAATAATAAAGAGTTTGTGTACAGAACACACAAAGAATTTACAATAAAAAGACAAACAATCCAATAAAAAATTGGGCAAAAGCCTGGACGAAACACTTAACAGAGGAGGAGGAAACACGTATAGCCCACCATCATGAGGAAGATGTTTCACCTGGTGGCAAAGGCCGGGCAAATGGCCTCCAGAGAACCCACTGCGCTTTGGTCAGACTGGCCAGAGCTGAGTCAGGTGGGACCGGGGGCAGAGGGAGGGTGTGTGGGCCCAGCTCCGTGCACCGTGTGCGGGGTGTGAAAAGGCGGGCGCTCGGAAGAGATCTGGGATGACCTGGTAAACTTGAACGCGCTTACCCCCTGTGCGGCAGCGACTCTATCCCCAGAGGAACCGTGGCCAGTGAACCAGGACACGTTGGCACCCACACCCGCGCAGCTCTGGAACAGCTGGGGACCCGTGGTTTACAGAAGCAGCGCAGTTAGCAAGAGGCTGGGACCTGCCGCAGCGACGGCCAACACTGAGCTGCTCGGTGAACGCAGCACGGATGCGTTTCATAGCACTTCAGTCAAAAAGAAAGTCACGGAAAGATGCACAACATCAAATTCCAGTTAAATAAAGTGCAGAGGAAAAACAAACAAAAGGGTAGAGCTATACTATGTGTATGTACGTGTTCATATGTAGTATCTATATTACATCTATCTCTCTATTATCTATGTATCCATCTACCTATCCAACTGTCTATCAGGAAAGCAAGGAAATGATCATCAAAATATTTCGGATGACAGTTAATTGGGTTGGAGGGTGGTATGAAAAGAAAAAGTTCAAAGAAGCTTCATCTGCATCACTGGGGATATTCCATTTCTTAAGTTCTTTGGAAGATACATGGGTATTTTTATCACTATTTAAATAGAACATGGATATTATATTTATTATTTTATGTGAAAGATACATCTCACAAAGACAGTTAATGGCGTAAAGTCTCAAGTTTTCTTAGCAGTTTTTTTTTTTCTTTTCCTTTTCAGGGCTTACGTCACTATCTTATGGGGAGAGATTGAAATTAAACATTTACATATCCACAAATTTAGATAAATTGTAATGTTAAAAAAAAAGAGACTAATTTGATGCCCAACAGTATCAGTGATGGATCCCCTTCTGTTCCGCTGCATCCGTCCCACTGCATCCTTCCCGCCTCACTTGGAGTCGGCTCTGGACGCAGGTGAGAGAGTGTCCACAAAACCCGCACTCGTGGACGCGTGGGTCTGCAGGCCTCCGAGCCCCCTGCAGCCTCGTCCTGTTGGCTCGGAATCCGGCCACATGTCAGCCTCTGGTCACAGTTGGCGGGTGACGCGTGGACGGCGGTGCCGCCTGGGACACGCCCAATGTGCCGTGTGGACACCAGCACTGTCCCTGCGTTTTGTCACCAGGCAACAGCGCCAAGGAGATTGGGCGGAAGCCGAAAAATTCAATAGATGACGTCCGCGGTGGAGAGAAGAGATTGTTTCCACAGTGAGACCTCAGCTTCTCACACTGCATGTATTTCTTGAAGCGGAAACCCAGGAGATGACCAGATGCACCCTTTGGTGAAGCCCTGGCCCTGGAACACGAGCCCGGGCCGGCGACCCAGACCTGGTGCACAGCTGAGGGGGAAACGTTGGTTCGCAGTCCTTTTTGAAGTCTGTCTGGAGTAAAGCTGAGCTGAGTGCCCTCTGTGCTGTGCTTTCTGGCCTAGTTTACACTGTCTTCTGGGAAGCCCTCCACTGACAATGGGATTGCTTTAGAGAAATGATCAAAGAAAGTATCTCTAATCGTATGGTCTTGATTTCTGTGCAGCAGTAATGAGCCTGCCAGCCCCTGCCATTGTAGGAAACTATAAATAATGCTGCGTCCCTTTGATCACCAGCTCTTAACTCTCATCTTATTTACTTTCCAGAAACAAGCACTTGCCAATAATGGTAGGGATTCTAAGCCACTTACATGGGGAGGCTGCATGGGTCTACGTGTTTGCCCCTGAACTGAACAGTTACACTTTTCAAAAACATGTGAATGTTTTCATAGCTTTGCCCACGAGGGCCCTGGAGGGAGGGGGCCATGCCTGGCGGGTCTGCCGGGGCCCACGGGACACACAGACCCCCATCCTGTGCCCTCCTGGTTGGTCCCCACATTTCTGTCACTGTGTTTCTGTTTGACAGAAATTTATTTTTGAAATTATTAAAAATAATTTTCATCAATTGCTGCTCCAAAAGGAGACTTTGTGACGACTGGGCCGCTTGGTCTACTGTGCGTCGGACGTGGGGAGTTGTCAGACGTGTCGTTTATCTGTCCTCTGACCCCTGAGGGAATCCTGCTCCCATCCTCTTATAAAACAAACAAGCAAAACCCAAACACCTCTCATCTAGAAAGTGTGTGGTTTTGATCGCACGTCTTTTTGGCAGTGTGGTCTCCGTGTGGTTCTGAGGGGACCCCATGGGAGAGATGGCTGGTCTCCACTCTGGGCTGGATGTGGTCAGGTCCCGTGTGGTCGCTCTAGACCAAGAGCCGAGCCCCTGCAGGGGAGGTGCGCTGGCAGTCAGGCTCTGGAGAGGCCCCTTCTGGGTCTGTGTGAAAGGACCGAGGCCCAGCCTGCGTTTCCACAGCCTCCTGTCTGCCCCAGGCGTCTGCCCTCCCAGCTCCGTGTCCCTGAGCCTCTCTCGCTGAACAATCCAGCTCCTCTCCTTACCTTCTTACTGATTCCCACCCCGGCCTCTCATCGGTTTTATTGGGGAAGGAATTCCAAAACAGTTCTTAACAACAAAAGCCACAAACATTCTTCTCAACCAAAGACGAATATATCCCATAGGACTAGGGCTGGGAATAGAGAAAGTGGAATTCAGGTCGGGGACTGGTGCCCAGGTCATCGCTCTGCAGAGCTGGGGACTGCATCTCACCTGGAGGGTGGCAGTGTCACTTAGGAACCCCTCCCAGGGCTGTTCAGATTCTTTGCTGACCTGAAATTTGGTTGTGCAAAAATCTGATTCAAGTAACTAGACTCCTGGAGGTGGGGAGAGGCCTTTTGCTAAAAGCAGATGCGGTTTCATTCACTGCACTGGACTTGATCCACGTTCCTCGCAGCGAAGATGCTTCGGGAAGGACCACCAGGGCTTCCTGAAAGTTCTGGTGTTCAGGGGTCACTTGAAGCTTTGAAAACACACAGACTTCTGAGGTCACCACCCTCTGAGGTGGTCTCTACTGCTGAAAATCTTGAAAAAAATTGGAAAGGAGAAATCCTGTCTTCATGTGAGGTTTCCAGTCAGTTCGGTTCCAGACCAATGACACTCTCATAAGCATCTGAGAGGCAGCTGGTTGGCGGGGCCGGTCCCACCTCCCTCAGAATCTTCTGATGTTCACTGGGACCCCCACTATGCATGCCATGGAATGTTCTAGCATAAACTCCACGGTGAAACCCAAACAAGCAGTGATTGGGTCTAGGGACCAGGACACACGGCCAAGAATTTAAAGGGCGAGCTGTGTTCTCAATAATCCAGGAGTTATTGAAGAGACTTCATCTGTAAGAGGACAGCGAAACCTGAAACCCAGCAACCATGGTCGTGGAGCCCACATCACTTTCAGAAAAGTGGGGGGTCTCCCCCATGTCGATGGAATTTGAGTTCAACTCCTGAGCATTCCAAGACACAGTGATTCTATAGGCCACGAATATTCGTTATTTCCAAGTTCACCCCAAAGTTTGCCTTACATAACCCACGTTAGAGAACTCGCTCTAAAATGTGGGAAAATGTGGTAAACATCTCACTTGGCCCCAGGCGGGATTTCCAGCCGTGGAGGTAAATACAAGCTCTGAGTCAGAATAAAATCATGCACAGGATCTGAGACAAATCTGACAGTCTTGCTTTTTTCTCCATGCCTTACTTCTGTGAAAATGGATGAGTAGAGGAGGATGCATGGTACAGCACCTTGAACTGCATATTCTTTTGGGTCAGGGATGTGATGAGCAGATACAAGATGACTGGGAAGAAGGGGGCTTTTGAGCAAAACTCAGCCACGACTACATGCTGGATAAGGGGCTCCACCTTGAAAAATGTCACTGAAAGAGAGAAAGCCTTGAACTTTGCCACTTTGCCTGTCAAGTTAAACAAGGAGAAGGGAGACCCAAAGATGGGGAAGGACAAAGAAAGAAGAAAAAATCAAGAGTAGAAGAGCCACTAGCTCCCTGGGCTCCAAACTCTCATTACCAACCTTCTGCCCACCAGCCAGCTCACCCCTTACCCCTCACCTAAGCTGCTGCCTAAAAGACAAAGTTTTCTTTAAAACAATGCCTCCAGGCCAAAGGAAGAAACTAGAAAAGTAGAACTACTGAAACGTATGTATTTATTTTTCCAATCATACGATGTCTTTGGTACTTTTCTCTGCCACTGGCCAAGACTAACTTGCAAACCTTTGACTCTGCAAGAGAGACATAATATTTTTTTTTAATTTTATTGAAGTATAGTTGCTTTACTATTGTGTTAGTCTCAGGTGTATAGCCAAGTGATTCAGATATATATATGTATATGTATGTACATATATATACTTTTTCAGATTAATTTCCATTGAAGTTATTATAAGCTATTGAATATAATTCTCCGTACTATACAGAGTAAGTCCTTTCTGTTTATTTTATGTATAGTAGTGTACATCTGTTAATCCCATGCTCCTAATTCATCCCTCCTCACCTCCCCTTTGGTAACTATAATTTTGTTTTCTATGTCTGTGAGTCTGTTCCTGCTTTGTATTATTTTTTAGACTCCATATAAAAGTGATATGTAATATTTGTCTTGAGAGAAATAATATTTTTAAAAACTCACTAGGCACCCATTATATCAAAAGCATTATTTCAGGTGTTATTTTTTTGCCTTAGATTTTAATTTTGTATATTTTTTAACTTTCCACTTTGAAACTATTTCAGATTTACAAAAAAGTTGCAGAGATGGGATGAAGACTCTCTGATGTCCATCCTCCAGGGTCCCCAAATAGCGACACCCTCCCCAACCTTGGAACTGTGTCAATGCCCTGTGCCCCCTGTGGCTGTGGACCCCGGGCCAGAGGGGACTTGTCAGAGGCCAGAATTCAGCTCAGCCTCCAGACCCCAGGGATCTGTCCTCCCCTCCAAGTTCTTGGTCAGGACCCCACCCGACTGTACGGAATGCTGAGCGTGAGGCTGGGTGCTCCCCCGTCTCAAGTCTCCCCTTCAACTGCAGGGGGCGTGCACTCAGAAGTGCTCCCTGGGGTCTCACACCGACCTGGTTGAAACCAGATGTATTGTGTAGAGCTCTGGTCACAGTGAGAGAAACACATCTACCGATCAGGGAAGAACGTTTGCAAGGAGATTTGGGCGCCTGCTTACTCGTGGGGAGGGTTGGGGTCAGGACCCTTGAGCACAGGCAAGAGCCCCTCTCTCCCCCTACCCCTAAATGACCTAAATGGGAAAGAAATCCAAAAAAGAGGGACTATATGTATATGTATAGCTGATTCATTTTACTGTACAGTAGAAACTAACGCAACATTGTAAAACAACTATGCCCCCAATTAAAAAAAGGGGGGGGGCTTTAACAAGAGCCTAACCAATAAATAAATAAATAAATAAATAAATAAATAAATAACCCCAGAGAGCTCTCTGTTCCTTTCACCATGTGAGGACACAGCAAAGAGATGGCCATTTATGAACCAGGCAGTGGGCTCTCACCAGACACTGAATTTGTCAGTGCCTTAATCTTGGACTTCTCATCCTCTAGAACTGTGAGAAATAAAATTATGTTGTTTATAAGCCCAAAAAAAGAAAAAGATTTTATTTTTAGGGACAGTTTTAGGTTCACAACAAAAAGGCATTTTGTTTTAGAAATTTAGAAGACCACTGTGTAACAGTATTTGAAATTCTTGCATATTCTCAAAACAGAGTTAAATTAATCAGAAGAAAGATTGGTTTCTTAAAGAAACACCTCTGCTAGAAATCACTCTCCATTTTGCAATTCTTATTTGTGCTTCACAGCAGTTTGAGTTAATTTCTTTTTACAAAAAAAAAAATAGTGAGTCATCGTTCAGAAAGGAAAAAGGAATTGAAAAGAGAGTCTTAAAACTTGATCTTCATGACATGACATGATACTATACATAGAGAATCCTAAAGATGCTACCAGAAAACTACTAGAGCTAATCAATGAATTTGGTAAAATAGCCAGATACAAAATTAATGCACAGAAATCTCTTGCATTCCTATACACTAATGATGAAAAATCTGAAAGAAATTAAGGAAACACTCCCATTTACCACTGCAACAAAAAGAATAAAATACCTAGGAATAAACCTACCTAAGGAGACAAAAGACCTGTATGCAGAAAACTATAAGACACTGATGAAAAAAATTAAAGATGACACAAACAGATAGAGAGATATGTCATGTTCTTGGATTGGAAGACTCAACATTGTGAAAATGACTATATTACCCAAATCAATCTACATATTCAATGTAATCCCTATCAAGCTACCAATGGCACTTTTCACAGAACTAGAACAAAAAATGTCACAATTTGTATGGAAACACAAAAGACCCCAAATAGCAAAAGCAATCTTGAGAAAGAAAAACAGAGCTGGAGGAATCAGGCTCCCTGACTTCAGACTATACTACAAAGCTACAGTAATCAAGACAGTATGGTACTGGCACAAAAACAGAAGTATAGATCAATGGAACAGGATAGAAAGCCCAGAGATAAACCCATGCACGTATGGTCACCTTATCTTTGATAAAGGAGGCAAGAATATACGATGGAGAAAAGACAGCCTCTTCAAAAAGTGGTGCTGGGAAAACGGGACAGCTACATGTAAAAGAATGAAATTAGAACACTCTCTAACACCATACACAAAAATAAACCCAAAATAGATTGAAGACCTAAATGTTAGGCCAGACAGTATAAAACTCTTAGAGGAAAACATAGGCAGAACACTCTATGACATAAATCACAGCAAGATCCTTTTTGACCCACCTCCTAGAGAAAGGGAAATAAAACCAAAAATAAACAAATGGGACCTAATGAAACTTAAAAGGTTTTGCACGGCAAAGGAAAACATTAAAAAGATGAAAAGACAACCCTCAGAATGGGAGAAAATATTTGCAAAACAAAGCAACTGAAAGGATTAATCTCCAAAGTATACAAGCAGCTCATACAGCTCAATATCAAAAAAACAAACTACCCAATCCAAAAATGGGCAGAAGACCTAAATAGATATTTCTCCATAGAAGATATACAGATTGCCAACAAACACATGAAAGGATGCTCAGCATCACTAATCATTAGAGAAATGCAAATCAAAATTACAATGAGGTATCACCTCACACCGGTCAGAATGGCCATCATCAAAAATCTACAAACAATAAATGCTGGAGAGGGTGTGGAGAAAAGGGAACCCTCTTGCACTGTTGGTGGGAATGTAAATTGATACAGCCACTATGGAGAACAGTATGGAGGTTCCTTAAAATACTAAAAATAGAACTACCATACGACCCAGCAATCCCACTATTGGGCATATACCCTGAGAAAACCATAATTCAAAAAGAGTCATGTACCAAAATGTTCATTGTAGCTCTATTTACAATAACCAGGACATGGAAGCAACCTAAGTGTCCATCGCCAGATGAATGGATAAAGAAGATGTGGCACATATACACAATGGGATATTACTCAGCCATAAAAAGAAATGAAATTGAGTTATTTGTAGTGAGGTGGATGGACCTAGAGACTGTCATACAGAATGAAGTACGTCAGAAAGAGAAAAACAAATACCGTATGCTAACACATATGTATGAAATCTAAAAAAAAAAAAAAAAAAGGTTCTGAAGAACCTAGGGGCAGGACAGGAATAAAGACACAGACCTAGTAGAGAATGGACTTGAGGACACAGGGAGGGGGAAGGGTAAGCTGGGACGAAGTGAGAGAGTGGCATGGACATATATACACTACCAAATGTAAAATAGATAGCTAGTGGGAAGCAGCCGCATAGCACAGGGAGATCAGCTCGGTGCTTTGTGTCCACCTAGAGGGGTGGGATAGGGAGGGTGGGAGGGAGATGCAAGAGGGAGGGGATATGGTGATATACGTATACGTATAGCTGATTCACTTTGTTATACAGCAGAAGCTAACACAACATTGTAAAGCAACTATACTCCATAAAGATGTTAAAAGAAATAAAAAATAAAAATTAGCTGTATCTTTAAAAGAAAAACTTGATCTTCAAATTTGGGAAGAGGGAGGGAGCTGATGACATCATAGCCTTTTCCCGGTGGCGGTTAGGGAGCCTCGAAGTGCGGTCAAAGGGTTAGTCCCTGATGATTTTGGATCAGTTTTCAGCTTGCTGTAGGGAGGGTCCAAGAGGACCTTGTTGTGAGAGGCAGGTAAGCCGGGAGCTGGAAGCGGTGATGGCTGACCCGTCCTTCAAGACAGTTGATGCCTCAAGGGACAGGAACATTCCAATCTACTACAAACCAGCAAACTTTTATGGCAGAGGGAGCCGAGCTCTGTCCTAACTGTTAATTGCTGTGTGTGCATTAGCCCATTAGTCCTCTGGTTACCCCACCCTCACTCTGTGCCCATGGCGGGTGTGGAATCTCCCGGCCGGTGGAGGAGCTGGGATTTACACAGGGCATTGGTGCTGCAGGGGCTTCTCCCAGCCACGTCCCAGCCTGATTCCAGCAGCTGCCAGGGACCAGCCCCCTGCCCAGCATCCTCACGGTGTCTTCCAGCCACGGATGCTGGGACTCATTACAGCTGAGGACAGGTTGCTGTTTGCCTTGGGACACAGAAAGCTACACTTATGATTGTTTAATTGGACCTTAATATAGATGATTTATCTAGGCCCATTCATCCTCTTAAATCTTATTTCATTTAGCATTTCTACGTTGTTCATTTTACAGAATAATGACTCAATCATTATTCTCCCCAAGTTCCACTTTGTAGTAAACAGAGTCCTAGTGATTTTTTTCAAATTAAAGAAGCTAATGGATTTGGTAAAGTTACCCGTTAAGGGACCCAATATGGACTTTCTTTGCTTTTGTAAGGAAAAGGTTGGGACACGGTTAATTTGCTATGCCATATTCATAGTTATTTGTTGTTGAATAAGTATAACCCTCAGTTTGATTATGGGAATATCACTGATCCATGTGTAAAATAGATTATCCCATTAGATCTATTATTGGCCAAATCTAACTGCTGGCAGCCACCAGAAACCTTGGCCTGCAGAGGAGGAAAGAACCAGGAATTGGGGAAGCCGGCGTTGACCTTGGGAGGGGCTGCTGTGACAAGCCATGGCAACCACACATCCTGCCCCTTGCCCAGAAAAGGACCGAAGGTTTGCAGACTGTTTCGGAGGGTTCATGACTGTCTAAAGCAGCTTTAATAAACCCTTTTGGATTTATATAATACATTTCTGTCTTTAAAACATTCTATTCCAATTAAAATCCAAATTTCTAAGCTATGGAAACAGATGCATGAAGAAGTGAAATGATTTAACTGATGTTACAGGACGAAAACATTAACATGAGAAAATGCATAGACTCCTTGCTTGCCTTCAGAAGACAGAGGTCCTTGAATTCAGTTCCAGCCCGTTTCCCCTTCCCTGACATCCCAGAGAGGAAACCTGGATGGAAGAGAGCCTGAGGGAGCTCAGTGAGCAGCCGTGGGGTAGGGGTGTGGGCTGGATAGATGGAGTCCGCGGCGAGCCAGCCACAGCTCCCTCCGAGGTGCCCTGGGCTGCTCAGTCCTTTACGGCCGCTGGGATGGGCTGGGAATGCGACACGATGCTCATGTGCAATCACGTGACACCCAGGGCGTCAGGGCTGCAGCCCTGCGTGAGCTAGAATGCTGGTTCAGTAGCTTTGACCGCAGGTCAGCCTCAAACGGGACCCCGCTGGCCACGTTTTTCTTTCTCTTTTTTCTTCACAAGCGGAACAGACAAACAAACCTTAGGTTACGAACTTCTGCTCTAGTTTTAAACCCAGAAATGCCCGTGAGAACTAATATCTAACATGTTAGGTGGTTCCTCATCTCCCGAATTCTCTTTCCGCTGCATCTTTTCTCACGCACGCCCCTGTCCCAGGCCCCGATGAGGGTATGATGATTCCTCTTTGGAGGCGTGTGTTTCGGCCAACCGCAGGGTCTGCTTTGGAGGCCTGAGGGTGGGCCTGGGCTGCTCAGCACACCGGGACCCCAGCCTCTTGGGACGTAGAAGTAACACCCTCGCCCTTGTCCAGGGAAATGACACAGGAAACTGACGGGCCACCGTCTTCCACGTGAGGGTGAGACAGAGGCTTACGCCCAGAGCAGGGACTGTGGCCACCAGCCCACGGTGCTGCAAACAGGCGGGAAGCCTGCTCCCATTGTCATCACATCAGCCTGGCCACAGACCGTCTCTGAAACACACAGCATCAGAATTGGAAAGGGTCTCAGGGATGGTGTACTCCAAAAAAAGGAAACTGAGGGTCAGAGAGGTGAAGGGCTTTGTGCCCAAGTTAGGTCATTAGTCGAGAGGTAAGACAGGCTGGACTTCAGATCTGCTGGTTTTCAGCTGGGTTATCTGTCAGCAGTGTGTTGTTACCACCCTATTTATGGCTAAATAAATGTCTCCCTAAGAAACGAGTGTGCTGTACTTTCAAATGCATCTTAGCCTCTTTTTTCTTTTTATTGTGGCAAGATGCACATAACATAAAATTCACTACTTTAATCATATTTAAATGGTGTTAAGTACGTTCACAGTGTTGTGAAACCAGCATCGCCGTCCAACCCCGGAACTCTTCCCGTCCTCCTCAACTGAGACTCGGGCCCCATTAAACACTAACTCCCCAGCCCCTGGTAACGTCTCTTCTGCTTTCTGTCTCTATGAATCTGATGCGTCTAGGGACCGCACGTGAGTGAAATCATACAGTGTTTGTCCTTTGTCCGGCTTGTTTCACTTAGGATAATGTCTTCGAGTTTCATCTATATTATAACGTGTCGGAATTTCCTTCCTTTTTAAGGCTGAATAGTATTCCACTGTGTGTATGGCCCACATTTTGTTTATCCATCATCCATCCGTGGACACACAGGTTGCTTCCACCTTTTGGCTGTTGTGAATAATGCTGCTGTGAACATTATTTTACAAATATCTGTTCAAGACCCTGCTTTCATTTCTTTTGGGTACACACCCAGATGTGGAATTGCTGGCCCATATGGGAGTTCTCTGCTTACGTTTTTGAGGACCTGCTTCCGGTTTTGCGTGGAGGCTGCACAATTTACTTTCCCACCAACTGTGCACGAGGGTCCCAGTTTCTCCACACCCTCACCAATGCCTGTTTTTTTTTGTGGATAACAGCCATCCTAACCGCTGGGGTTTTGATTTGCATTTCCCTGAGGACTAGTGACGTTGAGCCCGCTGCAGGGGCTTAGCCTGGGCGCACAATCTGTTGTCCTACGGCGTCCCCCGCCCCCCTGCACACAGTGGGGGACACGTGACGTCGTGGCTCGGCGTGTCCCCGGCTGTGAATGTTCTGACAGGTAGTCTGAAGTTGGAAAGTCAGTCCCCTGCGGCAGAGAGCTGAGAGGGCTGGGCTGGGGGCACGGGTCAGCCGGCCTAGTCCGTTCCTCTCCTTCCCAGGCTGCAGACGCCGGTCAAAGCCGCCGGCTCCCTCAGCCCCACCCTGCTCTCCATGCTCGCGGCCAGCTGCCTACACGTCCCTCCTTTCGGGTACATGCCAGGCCGCTGAAATCCTCTGAGCTGCTTCCCAGCCTAGGGCTCCTGGAGGCGACCCCTCTCCCACTTCTGGTTTAGTTTTGCTTTGACGCCTGCTCCAGACCCACACTCGCCCCGAGTCGCAGCAAGCCCGTCTCCTGGGGCCCTGGGGTCCCAGCCCCTCTGCTGTGTGTTCAAGGGGGAGCCACCAAACATCATCGTCACCATTACAGTCGGTTCCTGCTTGACATCTGCGGGCTTTTCTCCCGCATGTGACACCAGCTTCGTGAGCCGGCGTCAGTGGATGAGTGTCTGGGCCTCTGTGCTCCCAGCCTTCGAAGCACACACGGTCACACCAGCCCCAAGGCTCTCCCAGCCGAGCCGAGGCCCAACACCCAAGCATGATTTATATGCGTCTCTGTCCTACAAATAACCCTAGTTTCTGGAGCTTAGAGCAAATGAGTTGCAATTTGCGAATTTAGTACACAGTAAACATGCAGATCAAAGGAGCATATGCTTCCCAGGGAAAACCAGGGCATTTGGTCCCATCTTTAAACGTATGTGCAGGCACTGTGAAAAGATTCTTCCTTTAAATGAGCTGAATAGGTGGCATTAAAAAAAAAATCCAGTGAATTAGTGACCTGAAAATAGCACAGTTCTACCCTATTTTCCTACTTTATTCTAATTTCTTTTCTTGCAAAGAATATACTTTCCTCTTAAACAACTTCCCCTCAGGAATTGGCTCAATTCCTAAAGAGATGCTGGAGTTACCACTTGGGAGCTCTCTTGCTTGGGCAGACTTCCTACAGGCCCCTCTTAAGGCCACTTGTCAGGTGGCCTTTCCGCTTTCTGTGAGTATCGGCGATTCTGGCCCTCGCCCCGCCCCGGTCTTCTGAATTCATTCTGCAAAGACTCCAGTCCTCAGGGGCCCCGACACCTTTCACAAGGTCCCTGGGCCTTAGCAGTTCGAGTGCTCCACACAGCAAAGAAAGTTCTGGGCGTCCTGGGCCCCAAGGACCAGGCCAAGCGCTGCCCTCAAGAGTCAGTTCCCCCAGCTCCCCAGTTGGTGATGCAGGTGGGGTGAAGGCTTTTATCCGTTTCCTATTGTTACTGTAACGAAATACCAAAACCTAAGTGGCTGAAGGCAACACAAACCTATTATCTTAGAGTTCAGTGGGTCACAGGCCCAGGTGGTGTCACTGGGCCAAAGTCACTATGTCAGCAGGGCTGGGCTCCCTTGTGGAGGCCCCGGGGAGGACCCACGCTTTGCCTTTTCCAGCTCCCAGAGGCACCCGCAGTCCTCGGCTTGTGGCCCCCTTTCTCCAAAGTTGGCGATGTCATCTCTGTCTCTGAGCACAGCCAAGAAAGGGTTCTGCTGTTAAGGACCCAGGTGACCACACTGGGCCTGCCTGGATAATCCAGAATAATTTCCCATTCCACCTGCAAGTTTCCTCCTTCCTCGCAAAGTAGCGTCATGGGTTCCAGGGACGAGGATGTGAACACCTTCGTGGACCAGTACCCCACCTGGAGGAGGCGAGGTGAGCCAGGTTACCCGTCGCCGCTCCTGTTGGGAGCGGTTCTCAGCCAGATCCCTGCACTTTCTACTTTTATCCAGCTCGGCCCCACATCTGTCCTCTGTGCCAAAGCTCCTTCCTTGCTGTTATTGCCGTCTACATTTTTCTTTAAAAAACTCGTTTGCCTTCGGGTGTGATTTTCTCTCCACTAGAAGCTTCAGAGCCCATCTCTCTGAGTCTGCAGTCCCCCACGGAGAGCTCTCGGCGGTCCCTGGGGCCAGTTATCAGTGGTTGTCCCCACACAAGGCAGAGCCCAGCCGGCTCTCCAAGCACATTTCCCGTTATGAGGAGAGGAAAGAGCTTGCTGCCTCTGGGATGTTATGCTCTGGAGCACATGCTCCCGACCAGTGTGAGTTTAACACCTTTGCTTTTAAAGTCCAGAAATTTCAGGGACGTTTTTCTATGTGTGTATCTGTAACTTTCAGAATGAGTTGATTGTTTAATGCATGACTCTAAGTTATTGTGACTTTAATCATGATTATAAAAGAGTTTGGATTTTATGAGTGACGAGGGCATCTATATAATTTGAAAGACGGGACAGGTAAGAGATGTTATTTATTTGATCTGGGGACTCTGCTTGCTGTGAAGGTGGCTTTGTGGGCACCAAAGATGAATCTAGTTGGCAAGATTTTCCTTGAGGGCAGCAGGCAGTGTCCCTGGGCTTATTCATTTTCCTGCGTCCCTCATGAAATGACCCCAGTAGTATAGTCTTCCCCAGGCCCTCTCTAAGGAAAAGCTTTCCAAGCTCTCTCCACGGGAACAGTTGAGACAGGGTAGCTGTGTAATCTTGCCCCTAAGGCTGTGGGGTGTGGCACAAGGCCGCCCACCCAAGAGGCTCGGGCCTCTTCCTTGGTGGTCATGTTGGGGGAAGAGAATCTGCACTTCCAGAATACTCACATGCCCAACAAGAGGCGTGTGCCCTGGCCTCCCATACAAAGCCGACCTCTCTCACCCTCTCAGGCGGTGGGACCCACATAAAAATGATGTGTTCCTGGTCAGGCAGCCCCCACTCCATCTCACTGTGACCTCTGGTCTCACTTTCCAAATCCTACTTATCTGGTCTGACTTTGAACTTTTCCCTTTCATTTGTGCAACTGTCAGCTCAAGGCACTTTCTGTGAACTGAGATTTTCAAGAGCCCTGCAAGAACTGTCCCTTTCCTCCTTTTTTGCGTTTTGGTACATTTAGACCTTTCTTTCCTCTTGAAATTTCACCTCCACCCGTTCTCTTCTGAGAACCCATTATGGGCTTGACATGAAAAATGGACTTCAGTTAAAGCTTATGAAATCATACTATATTTATGATTTTTTTCCCTTTGATATATTTAACCATTAGGCCATGTAAAGCTGTAACAGACTCGCAACCTGCCTTATAAAAACATTTCCTCGCAAGATCATGTTTGCCTGAGATGGTTTTCCTGCCTCTACAAGACAGATTTTTTACATGCCTTCACATTTTGTAATAAATATTCTTCACTCAGTGTTTTCGCTTCCACGTGTGGTACTGACTCCAGAGGGTGTTTTCCAGTTAAGTGTGTTTCAGAGCCTTTATTCTCATGTTTCCCATTAGACTTACCGTGCTTCTCCAGGCAGCTCATCCTGCGTGTTTTTAACAAGTGGAGTGTTGGTGGAAGCTGATCAGTGATGTAAACCCACCCAGAGATCAGTTCATCTGCCTGCTTTTACTTACTTAGCACCACAGACCTAAACAAAGGAGACACCAATTTCAGATTTTCTGGCCTCATTTTAAGGGTGTTCGTGGTACTCTGCACTCGGATGTCAGTCCTTGGAGACAGTGCAACTCACTGGAGGTCATTCAGAAGGTTTGTGATTATAGAGATGTTTCAGCAGGGGCCAGCAAAGCTTTGGGGTCTGCTTGGAGCTTTCAGCTCCTAAAATAATCTTGTGAAGTAAGTAGAAAACAGATCTAACAAGGCTAAGTGATTTGCCAAGAGTACAATAAATTAACACGAGCCAGGGCTAGGTGGGTCTTCTGGAAACGAGTTCAGGCCCCTCTCCCACCTGAGGTGTGGCCCCAGGGCCTTCCTGGACCTCCCAAATAGGTGTCTCTGATGAGGACTTGATGATAGCATGGACTTCTCGGCTGAGAGGCCCAGAGGGCACAAAACCAGCCTTTTGCCTCTGGAGCGGATTCTGGGTTTGCACACTCGACATGGAATCTGAGCTGCTTTGGCCGTGATCACCTGACCCCCTTCAAGAGCATGGAGGAGGTAGGACAGAGAAGTGAGTAAACCAGCCTGACCCCAGTGAGCTGGACTCTCCCAAGGACAGTCTGTAACTGTGACATGAAACCCAAGGGACACGTTGCAAGATGGAGTGTCGGTAACTGTTTGGTGTTTAGAACCGTGGGAAACCTTGTTTATTGTTTATGTGATTAAATTATTTCTCTTCAGCTTACCATCAGGGAAAGTGTGCACACGCACATACACACACACTCACACGCACACACACACACGCACACACACACATACACGTGCACACGCTTAATTAAAGACCAGCACAACCACTGCCTCCACCGCTTCTGACGTGGAAATTAATCTAAAGACAGAAGACAGAACATAAATAAAGGGACCAAACAGACGCACGGTTGTCACATTTGTTTGCCTCGTTCCTGTTTACTCCCTGTTTATGACTGTCCTGGAAAATTGCTCTGATCAAAAGGCTATCAGGACAAACCATCGTTATAGTGACTGAGTTTGCAAGTTTCCTTTGAATAAAAGTCCTGGAGGATCGCATGCACAACAAACTGGACAACCTAGAAGAAATGGATAAAATCCGAGAAATATACACTATTTTAAGACTGAATCAGGAAGAAATAGAAAATCTGAATAGACTGATTACTGAGTCAGTAATCAAAAAACTCCCAACAAACAAAAGTCCAGGATTGGATGGCTTCACAGGGGAATTCTACCAAACATTTAAAGAAGAGTTAGTATTGCCCCTTCTCAAACTATTCCAGAAAACTGAAGAGGAAGGAACACCCCCAAACTCATTCTACAAGGCCAGCATTACGCTGATACCAAAACCAAAGACACAACAAAAAAATAAAATTATAGGCTAATATCTCCAATGAATATAGATGCAAAAATCCTCCACAAAATATTATCAAACTGAATGCAACAATACATAAAAACGACCATACATCATGATCAAGTGGGATTTATCCCAGGGATGCAAGGATGGTTCAATAGCCACAAATCAATCATCCACAAATCAAATGTGATACACCATATCAGTAAAATAAAGAATAAAACATCACATGATCATCTCATAGATCATTTCATGATTTAAAAAACTCAACGAAGTGGGCATACAGGGAACATACTTCAGTATAATAAAGGTCTTTTATGACAAGCCCACAGTGAACATCATTCTCAATGGTGAAAAGCTGAAATCTTTTCTTCTAAGATCAGAAACAAGACAAGAATGCCCACTCTCGCCATTTCTTTTTAACATAGCATTGGAAGTCCTAGTTACAGCAATCAGATAAGAAAAATAATAATAAAAGGCATCCAAATTGGAATGGAAGAAGTAAAACTGTCACTACTTGCAGATGACATGATACTGTATAGTCATACAGTTATATAGTTATACAAAAAGCTAATAGAACTGGGCTTCCCTGGTGGCGCAGTAGTTAAGAATCCGCCTGCCAATGCAGGGGACACAGGTTTGAGTCCTGGTCCGGGAAGATCCCACGTGCTGCGGAGCAATTAAGCCCGTGCACCACGACTACTGAGCCTGTGCTCTAGAGCCCTCAAGCCACAACTACTGAAGCCCACATGCCACAACTACTGAAGCCCATGTGCCTAGAGCCCATGCTCCACAATAAGAGAAGCCACCGCAATGAGAAGTGTGCACACTTCAATGAAGAGTAGCCCCTGCTCACAGCAACTAGAGAAAGTCCATGTGCAGCAACAAAGACCCAACGCAGCCAAAAATAAATAAAATAAAAATAAAATTTAAAAAATCTAATAGAACTAATAAATGAATTCAGTAAATTTGCAGAATATAAGATTAATATATAGATATATGTTGCATTCCTTATACTAATAAAGAACTCTCAGAAAGAGAAATCCAGAAAACAATCTCATTTACAATCAAATCAAAAAGAATAAAATACCTAGGAATAAATTTAACCAAGGAGATGAAAAACCTATACTTTGAAAATTCCAAGACATAGTCAAAAGAAATTAAAGATGATATGAATAAGTGGAAAAATATACTGTGCTCATGGATTGGAAGAATTAATATTGTTAAAATTTCCATACTACCTACAGCAATTACATCAAGGAAATGCAAATCAAAACCACAATGAGATACCACCTCACACCTGTCAGAATGGCTATTGTCAAAAAGATAAGAAATAACAAATGCTGGCTAGCATGTGTGGAAAAGGGAGCCCTCATGCACTCTTGGCAGGAGTGTAAATTGATGCAGCCACTATGGAACACAGTTTGGAGGTTCCTCAAAAAATTAAAAATAGAACTACCATATGACCCAGCAATTCCACTCCTGGGTATATATCCAAAGAAAACGAAAACACTAATTCAAAAAGATACATGCACCCATGTGTTCACTGCAGCATTATTTACAATAGCCAAGATAGGGAAGCAACCTAAGTGCTCATCATCAGATGAATGGATAAAGAAGATGTGATGTATATATACAATGGAATATTACTCAGCCATAAAAAAGAATAAAATTCTGCCATTTGCAACGACAAGGGTGGAATTGGAGAGTATTATGCGTAGTGATACAAGTCAGAGAAAGACAAATGCTGTATGATATTACTTATATGTGGAATCTAAAAATAAAACAAATGAATGAATATAGCAAAACAGAAACAGACTCACAGATACAGAGAACAAACTAGCGGTTACCAGTGGGGAGAGGGATGAGGGGAGGGGCAAGATAGGGGTAAGTGATTAAGAGGTACAAACTACTAGGTATAAAGTGAATGATACAAAGATGTACTATACAGCCCAGGGAATAAAACCAATATTTTATAATAACTTTATATGGAGTATATTCTATAAAAATATTAAATCACTATGTTGTACACCTGAAACTAATATAACATTGTAAATCAACTGTACTACAATAAAAAAAGAAAAAAAATAGTGGGTAGAGAAATGACTGGTGATTTTTTTCTCACCGCTCGCGTGACTTTCTAATTTTGTGGCAGGTGTAGAAACGTGTGGTGCATTCCTTCCCCTGGGGGGTGCTTCTGGACACAACTACAGCCTCTGGGGCCCACTGATCTGGGTTTGAATCCTGCTCCGCTCACCACGTTTGCTGTGTGACTTGAACCCAATCACTGTGTGCCTCGGCCTCCCCATCTGGAAGGTGGGGGCATCAGGAGACGCGGTGGTTGTGAAGATGCTGAATGAGCACCCGGGTCCGGGGAGCAGGGCCTGGCACACAGGGAACTCTGTCCCCGTCACTCCCTCTGCAGCAGGGTAGGACCCGGCAAAACTTAGATCAAGACACGGGTTGACTATGGAACGATTTCATAAGCACAAGTCACTGGCTCTGGTTCTCAGGTCGGGTTGTCACCCAGAGGGCGGGGACCGTGGGCACCCAGGACCCTCCTCAATGGCAAGCGTGTCCTGCGATGAACATTCAACACACTCACAGGCGGAAGTGAGCACTGTGGCTCTGGTTCAGAAAAGGGGACATGTTAACTGGGATGTGGATTTGAAATGCCTGAGGAACAGACGAGCTGGGTAGTTGGGCTGAGTCACAAAGTCCGGGGAGGGCGGTGCCTGGTGAGTGGATGCCCGCATCTCGGGGAACCTGCAGGTCCAGCAGTGAGCTATCCCATGTGTGCGTGCACCAGGGTGGTGCACAGGGCCAGGCAACCGTTTCCTTCCCCGCGCGGTTCCGTGCAGCCAGGGTGAGAATCAGAGAACACGGCCCCTGTGAACCTGAACCCCAGGGTTACTATTCACAGGCTCTGAAAGCTCAGGGAAATCCCTCAGCTTCCTGGAGACCTCGGTTCTCATTTGAAAAAGAAGGAAGCAGCGGGAAGACGTTCACCCGCAGGCCGCTGTGAGGATTTAATGGGATGGTCAGCGAAGATGCCCAGCATGCTCTCTGTGCGCACGTAGGGCTCACTGAGTGCTAAATGCCAGCATCATTTTACTGTTAACTTGAAAGTCAGTGGGTTGTGGGGGAATGGGGCCCGAGCCTATAACTCTTTCGTCCGGTTTTCAAAAAAAAGTAGAAATCATTAACTAAGCAGAAAAGAGCAAGAAAAGACATCTCAGCATGAAGCAAATCTCCTACCATATCCTGGAAGAATTACAGTCGCAGTGAAGGTGCAGACTGTTTCATTTAAAGGAAATGTATATTAATTGAACTCTGCAAAGTTTAGACTAGGAACATTGAACACTGTGGCCAAAAGCGATTCTGAGTTTCTTATTCAAAGTCAGAGCCTTTTGTACCGGCCTTGTTGGGACAGGAGCTTACAGCTTCTGCTTTCAGGACAAGTTGGGAGGGCCCGTCCCGTGTGCAGCCCTTCTGCCTGGAAGCTCAGAACCCCCCTGGAAGCAGCCCTTGGGCAGACCCCTCAGTCACAGGGAGGGTCCAGGGAGTACCCCACCCCAACTAGAGATGTCTGGCTTTGCTTTGTGGGTAAAATCTAAAGGCCCTTTATCCTTTGGTGAGTGTTCTCATCTCTCCCTCTGGATGCGTGTGCGAGAGGGGATAGGGTTCCCTCTAAGTGTTTCCACCTGCACGTCCCAGAGCTAAACCCATCCTGTTTCAGTTACGGCCTCAAATAATACACATAAACACTTGATACATCGGGTAATTTATGTGGTCTGCTTGTCTGGATTTCCCCAAGAAATTCCACTCAAAATTCTCCCACATTTAGAGTGGGAAGAACAAATCCGTTCTTTGGGTTACCATGAAAGTATGCTATTCATCAAAGAAATTCATATTCTCTGAAAGTATGGTGATTCACGTCTGTGTATACATCACACTAACAACCACATTTACGAGAACAGTCGGAATGTTCCTGAGTGAGCCCTGCATTGATTTCTCACAGTCACCTGGATTCCTGTGTGTGAGCAATGCTTCTCAGACTTTGCCAGAATGTTCGGTGCCTGTCTGTAAATTGCATATGTGAATTTCCACAAAACATTTCCATTTTCCACCAGTTTGTTCCTAAAGTAGTTCCCATACTGACATTTATATTCAAAGCATTAAATTTAGTAGCATTAACTATTACCTTAAACTCTGAATCAGGAAAAGATTAATTTCTTATTCTTTATTGTGCACACGCGTACATGATTTTAAGCTTTCAAAGCATACATGTATTATTTAGCATTACAGGTCTTTACACCGGGAAAGGAACTCAAACATTACTTAGTTGGACCCAAGAGTAGAGTGTTAACCGTCTTCCTCAGACTGGGGAATCTCACGTTCCTGCCTCAGTGCCAGGGGGTCCCTCCCCCAGAGAACAATTGCCTCTAGACAATGGGGCTCAAATGTGAAAATTCGGGGGTCTGGGAACTGAGAAAAGAAGATGGACTTTCTGCTGGGGAGACCGTCCTCAGCCCCTGCTCCTTGCTCCGTCCTTTTCAAGGTTATTGGAGATGTTGAGCTACACCCTATCAGTGCACATCCTTTCCTATCCTAAGAGCATTTTGCTCTAAGAGTCTCTAAAACCCCCTGCGGGCCAGGTTCCTTGGGCTATGGCTCCAAACCCACCATTCGTCACGGGAATTGTGACCTTCTGCTTTCCAGTCTCCATGGCTTTGGGTGACAAGAGATATTTCTGAGGGTGCTTTGACTAAATTATGAGATCAACTCCACTCCCATTTAACTCATTATCAATTGTGTTTTGGTTGATTTGATTTGGCCTCTCCCATTTTCAGATTTTTTTTAAAAATCTAATTTTATTTCTCTTTGGATTTTATTTTTAATAATAAGTTCATAGCATTTCCCCAAAACCAACAATGCCACATAGAAAACATGCTTTAGACTAAGAAAAAAATAAACATATTTTTCAGTCCTAAAAACAGAAGAGTTTATAACGGCAGCAGAACGCCTGTGATCACTGATTGCCAACGTTAACTGGAGAATCTTCCGTTGCCAGCGATGCGTCCTGCGTAAATGGATAATTAAGCCGCACCTACTCCATCAGAGCTGCCTTATTGCTTCAACAGTAACTAAGACAACCCCTCTCTTCCGCAGCCTGCCCCCCGGGAGAGCGCTGGGACGCCAGCCCTCCCGTCGGAGGAGTCCGACCAGTGGCCCTCGCTGGTTCCCGTGGACGCGCACCCCAGCGCCTGGTCCCCGATATGACGGGGGATGTGGACAGGACGAGTGGCCGGGGCCCACCTCACGAGCGGGTACCCGCCGCCCCCAGGATCCTACTGCCGCCAGGCCGCCATCAGCCGCCCCCGCCCCGGCTGAGGGTTCAGTCCGCGCACCCCATCCCGCCACGTTCAGATGGGCAGCCCCCCGACCCAACGGCTCAGACCCCGTGCACACGCGCTGCGTCCGCTGACGCTAGACGCCAGCGCCAGCGTTTGGACGAGGTTGTGACTACAAGGTGCCTCGTGTCCACTTTCAGTCGAACCCTCTGCCCGGTGCAGTCGCTGCCGCTTCTTCCCGTCTGCTTTGAAAGCTCCGGGGCCTCGGGGTCCCCCAGGTGACCCCGCAGGGCAGGCTCACCCCTAAGGGCTGGGGACCGAGGCTGAGAGGGGTGCAGCGAGACGCAGAGCCGACTTGGGTCCTTCTCAGGGGTAAATCGGCTCCCCTCCTGGAATACTTGTTCTTAAAGCTCCGTTTGGTGGATGGCGAAGGAGTCGGTGGCTCTCTGGGAGAAAGGGCGAGCCCCGCAGTCACCTGGGTGGGATCTGACCCCCCCCCACCCGCGCCCGCGCCGCCGGGGCCCCAGGAGCACCTGCCCGGGAAGGACACGGCTCCAAGGCCCTCTCTTTGTTCGTCTTTGCACAGCTGAGAAAGCTTGGGATTTTCAAAAGAAATTTCACTAAAACATCACAGGAGAACAAACAACGAATGAACAAAGAAGAGACAAAAAGCATAAAAACAGCCTTCAAAATTCCGCCGTGGAGGCCTTGGGGCTCACCTCCCGCCACGCTCGCCCGCCTTCCGGCAGGCAGAGCCCTTCCTGAGCATGTCCCCCGCCTCTGCCCCAGCCGCTGTGTTGCGGGAGAGGGTCCTGCTGCCAAGGAGAGAGGGTATGAGATGAACGGTCGGGGCCACAGTCGGAAAATGCAGCCGCCCCCGTCACCTCTGGCGGGCCCAGGACCACGCCTGGGAAGTGAGGCACTTGGACCAGCCCCAGGGCCTTGGTCAGTAAGCTGGAAATAAGCATAGTGCCTGCTGATGGGGGACGTGAGGACGGCGTGAAAGGACACATGGGTAGTGCAGGGCACAGCACTGACCCCTGGTCAGCCCTCCCACAGGTGGGCTCTCACTGTCACCAACAGCCAACGTGAGCCTCACTTTCCTGCTGCCCCAGCCTGGCTCCTCACGGGCAGTGGCAGTGGCATATCAGGTGTGTGATGGGCTCTGGACCCTGGCCTGGGCTCTGTTCCAGCTGCCAGTGACCAGTCAGCCCTCCCGCAGCTCATGGGGACCCTCAGCCGAAGTTATTTGTTCAGGAACAGGCACAGGACCCAAGTGAGATCCACCAGGACCCAGTAGACTCAACCCTAGCACTTTGGTTGGTCTGTTGGAAGAAGTTTCTTTTTTTTTTTCTGCTGGGGTATATGAGACTTACGTGGCTGGAAGGTTCAGCCGGCCCCTTGAGACCACCAAGGGAGGGCCCACCTGACAAGTGAGCACCTTCAAAGATGCAAAGCCGAGAAACAGAGACAATGGTTGGTGGTCACATTGAAGGTGGGTTTGCCCTTGGGCTCGGCAGCTCTGGGAGACAGTTGGCTGTTTAGATTTTGGGCCCCCTCAGCTGCAAGCAAATCTGGAGTGAGCTCCCCCAGAGCGAGGTATGCTGTCTGGGCCTGCAGTCTCCCTGGAAGCAAGTGGCCCCCAGGGCTTGATGATCCTGTATTGAAGGCAAAGGGTGAGCCCATAGATGTATGAGATAAGCAGTGGGGCCACCTCTGTGGCCTGGGCTTCTCGATCTGGAGAAACAGCCAGAAATAGGAAATTTCTAACCATTGTCAAGTGAACAGAGAAAAGTTAATGTTAAGTCACAAACACGACACTGAACTATGAGGCATCTCTGGGCCCCGCTGCCCAGCTACTGCCTGGGGACAGTTTTATCTCAATAAAGCGAAGCCCCCAAATGTCAGAAAGGACCTGTGTCCCCAAGCGGTAGGTTTTGTAGAAAACTATTTGGTGACAATAGAGCTGATTGGTAGCTCTTTGGTGGCTGCTCCAGCTAACGCTCTGCCCTCCCCACCCTGTGTTCAAGCAAATAGCGGATCCAGAAAAAAACATCCCCATAAAATATGAGTAATAAGCCGAAAGAATACGAAAGGACCATGTGCATAAACAGGACAAATTTTTAAGTAGAAGGAAAGGAAAATTAGAAGCAAAGAGCAAAGAAGAATACACTCAAAAAGAAGAATCTTTGCAGGCAATAAAAGAAAATTTTAGGAAAATACTTCTCCATTCTCTCAAATAAACTGAAGAGTAAATAGATTTCGGGGGGAGTTGGTTGAGAAATACCTTAAAAAAGAGATACAGAGAATATAAAAGGAGATTGCAGAACCCAGAAAGGCAATTGAGGATAACAATATAACTGTTAATGGGAAAAAAAATGGATAGTTTAGAAAACATTGGAATATACACCCCTGAACACAGTCAGTAGTATGAGAAAGTCGCCCAGACTAAGGGAAATAAAAAGAGCTAGTGAAAAAAGATAAAATGAAAACTATATAAAGCCGGACAGAAAAGAACTAAACTGAGTATAATTGGTGTTTCTGAAGACTGAAGAGAATAAACAGGAAAGTAAAAGCACTCAAATATAATAGAATGAAACATTTCTAAAATAAATATAAGACCTGAAACTGAAGGTGAAAAGGACACACGTTGTACCAGGAAAAAATAATGACACCGAATTATAAACACTGAGTCATATCTTGGTAAAGTTATGGAGATTTAAGGATAAAGAGTAAACATCCAGCAAAAAACAAGGCACTTGTGAAGATGAACCTCAAACTTCTCTTACAGGAACACTTGATGCTTCAAGGGGAAGTGAAAATTCTCTAGGATTCCAAAGGGGAAAAGCGTGGCCTAAGTGTGACTGGTAATTTCTACATAGTTAGAATTTTAATTCATCATATAAAAACTTAGGCATATAATAGCCCAAAACATTTTTGGAAAATCACTTGGTGATTGTATTTACTGAGAGAGGAATTAAAATAAAGAACGCAGGGATTCAGAAGGAGCAAAATGAAAGAACACGTGTGGATGTTATACATAATTACAAGGAGAATCAAATGTACCTATTTAATAGGATAAGACCAACTGTCAATTTTCCAAAGACTGTACTTTTTAGAACAGTTTTAGGCTCAGAAGAAATCAAGAAGAAGGTGCAGAAACTTCCTACAGGCGCTTGCCTCCAGCCCATGCAGTCTCCCTACTGTCAACGTTTTCACCAAGGATGAGCTATATCGACACACCATAATCGCCCAAACCCATACTTTACCTAAGGTCCACTCTTGGGGTTCTACGTTGTATGGCTTTGGACGAATGTGTAATGACAGGTATCCATTATTATAATATCACACACAGTAGTCTCACCGCCCTAAAAATCCTCTGTGCTCCCCCATTCATCCCTCCCTCTTCCCCACCCCCAACCCCTGGCAGCCCCTGGTCTTTCTACTGTCTCCATAGTGTTACTTTTTTGGGAATGTCCTATAGTTGAGATCATACAGTCTGGAGCCTTTTCAGATTGGCTTCTTTCATTTAGTCATATGCATTTAAGGTCCCTCCATGGCTTTTCATGACTTGATAGCTCATTGCTTTTTAGTGCTGAGTGACGTTCCATTGTCTGGATGGACCACAGTTCATTGATCCATTCACCTGCTGAAGGACATCTTGGTTGCTACTAAGTTTGGGCCATTGCGAATAACGCTGCTATAAATATCCATGTGCAGGATTTTGTGTGGACGTGAGATTTCAACTCCTCTGGATATATACCAAGAAGCGCGACTGGTGCGTCACCTGGTAAGAGCACGTTTACTTTCATGAGAGACCACCGACCTGTCTTCCAGGGTGGCTGCAGCATTTCGCGATCCCGTCAGCAAGAATGCGTTCCTGCTGCTCCGCGTCCTCCGCAGCATTTGATGCTGTCAGGTGTCCGGATTTTGGCGGTCCTCCTAGGAGTGTATTTAATTAACTCTGTCAATGTTTAAAACTTAATAGCAAGTCTGGTGACAAACAAATTATCAAGGAATGAGGGAAAGTAAGGTGAAAAACTGAGAGAATTAAAGTGACATAGGAGAACATAAGTATTATAATTCTTCAGAGAGTAAAAGTAATTCTAATGTAGCTTAAATATCTGGAAATGCAGCTGGAAAGAGCCAGGAGGAAACTTCAGTGCTCTTATGTCCTCATATGTAATATCGGGGAATCTATAAAATTACATTTGTTTTTTAAATCCAAAGTTTAAAAAAAATTTACTGAAAGAGTAAATGAAAGATAAGGAGGATGATTTTGGTGGCCAGAAAATTTGAAATCGGGGTGGATGGATTTTTTACAGTTTTATGTCAACTTTAGCCTCCAGCTTACAGCTTATTTCTGTATTTATTTTGGTTTCACAGAACCGAGAAACTCCTGTTACATACAGATAATTCCCTATAATCGAACCCTTTTTTAAAAATTTAACAGCTAAGCTTAGACTCTCAGGGAACTCGGATCAGCCTGGTCTGGAAGCCTGAAGTCCAAGTACTGAACGTCTGTGTCAGGCTGAACAACTACATTCCCAAGTGAACCTCTCGGCTGAGAAGGAAACCCTGAGCAGATTGCCCTGCCAGGTACCCAGTGTCATTTGATGGAAAGATGCCTTTCAAATATGCCCAGTCAGCTTGGGCTGTCGTAACAAAACCCCACAGATGGCACAGCTTAAACGACAGACATACTTGTTTTTCGCAGTCCTGGAGACGAAGCCCAAGGTCAAGGTGGGCAGCTGGCATCCGGTGTGGCCCCTCTCCTCGCCGTGTGGCCGGCTGCCTCCTCACCAGGTGCTCACGCGGCCCAAAGCAACCGCGCCGTCACTCCTTCACCCTCTACGTAAATCACGCTGAGCTGCTTGTTTTCACCTGTCCGACTGGCAAACGTCGGGAAGCCTGAAAACGTTCCCTGTATTGTGGGTGTGGATACAGGAAAGGTCGGCTGCAGGTGGGCATGCGGTCCGGGATGCCCTCGACAGTGGGCGCCTGAAACCCCATCACAGCTGTAACTCACCCGCCCTCTGACCCAGCAACTCCACGTCTGGGGATTCACCCCACAGGAATCCTCGTCTCCGCGTTCCATGAGGTCTGTACAAGCTTATTATTCATTGCATCATTGTCTGGCAGCAAATGTTCGGAGAAAATACGCACGTCCCACGTGAGAGCGGCTAAATAAATGGGTGCTTGCAGAGGACATGGCCCATGAAATAAACAGGGAGAAACCTCACACGGACAAACATGGAGCCACGCGCCAAGCCTACTGCAAAGGTTCCCAAAAGAGCATCATTTAACAGTGTGTATCATTTACTTTTCTAAAGAGAGGGAAACATGCATAAAATATCTCTGAAAGGATAGACACTTCAAAGGGGGATCAAGGAGAGGCTTGTCTCTCGATATATTTCTGGGTCAATTTTATTGTCATAATGTTTACTTTTTTAAATAATTTTTAGTCCTTATTTCAAAGTTAGTTTTAAAATGTATGAAATGAGGCAAATAAAAAAATATTCCTTCGTAAGACTGGCAGACCCTGTGGGCTCTGGGAGGTTTGGATCCGCCATCGGTGTGGTGACTTCTGCGCTTCGTTGAGCCACCGACTTAGCTGTCAGGCCATGGGATTTTAAATCTACTGGGTTTATTTGATGCTCTATTAAAAATGGTCTAATACATGAAAAGTTCTCCCTCTCTTGTCTTTGTTTACAAAATAATAAAAATCCCTTTCATGTAGTACGTGAGAATCCCACATGCAAATTAAATTTTCGCTGCCTGAGTCTTCACTATTTCAAAGAATAACTGAAAGTTTTGCCAAACCTGTCATCTTAACCAGCTGAGCTATAAAGATTTTATATAATCCCATCATCCAAACAAATCAAGGACAGTGAACATTTTTTCTGTAGTTTGCATTGCATCCCGTTTTCAAGTGCCATGTTGGGACCCATTGGTGAGTCACAAAGCTTGTTGGGTCACAGATAGCTTTTTGAGAAAATGAAGTACAATAGAACACAACAGAATAGAAAATATCCACGAATCACACATAATAAAAGTGTATGTTCTGGGCTGTGGTGAAAATTGTATTTCTTACATTCCAGGTGCTGAGGGTTCTGAGGACACAGTGATAAACGGGAGTAACCCTTTTCCAGCCCTAATAGGGTTTACAGTCCATGGGGGAGAGGCAGGCAGTACAGAAGCAAGAAATAAATAAGCCAGAGCAGATTATAAACAGTGCCCGGAAGGAATCAAGGAGATGCTGGGCGGAGGTACCGGCGTGGTAACGTCTTACTTACATGCAGGACCCACAGACGGCCGCTCCGGGAGGTGATGTTTAGTTCCACGTGGCGGATGCAGGGAAGCTACGTGTGAAGGTCCCAGAGAAGCAGCTCCAGGCACAGGGCACGCAGGTGCGGACCCCAGGCCGAGGAAGAGTAGGGGGTGTTCTAGGGATGGAGGCCTTGGGAATGTAGCAGGACAAGGCAGGAGAGGGACGAGCTGGACCAGGCCAGGTGTCCCGGGCCAGGGGAAAGGATTCGGTTCTAAGTTCAGCGTGAGGCTATGGAAGGACTTTCAGTTTAAAAATATCATCCTGGCTTCTCAGCCTAGGATGAACTGGAAATAGGTCAAGGTGGCTTCTCCAGGGGGCTTCAGGGGGGCGGAGAAGAGGGGTGGAGGAATCTGTCCTTGATTTGGAGGCGGGCTGGCGGGGCGCCAATGCAGGGCAAGCAGCAGGGAAATGTAAGATGACCAGTCTCACGGCTTTGACAGCTGGTGACACCAGCACCATCGGCTGCATTTTTGTAGCCATCTGCTTGTCAACAGACTTGATAAAACGTCAGTGGCGTGACATGCGATTAGCTTTGGCCTCATGGATTGTGCTTCAAAGTGATGTGCTAACTTCACTTCAGATGACATTCTAAGCGTATGTTCACTGTCACGTTTAAATATCGTGTATACGGTTGACTTTTGAACAGCACAACTTTGAACTGTCCACTTACGCGTGGATTTTTTTCAGTAAATACATGTATGTACTGTAAATGTATTTTCTCTTCCTTATAATTTTCTTAACATTTTCTTTGTTGTAAGAACACAGTAGATAATACATATAACACAAAATATGTGCTAACCGACTGTTTATGTGATCAGTAAGGCTTCAGGCCAACAGTGGGTTATTAGCAGTTAAGTTTGTGCAGGGTCAAAGTTACAGGCAGATTTTCGGCTGCACAGAGCTAAGTGCCTCTGACCCCAACATGGTTTAAGGGTCAATTGTTCATAGATTTCTTATGACTTTGAGCTATTCGGTTTATGCTGAAAAAACTTAGAGGCTTATATATGTAGAGTTTTCTTTTGACCTGATAGCTTCAAATGATGTTTCATGTTGGCAGGACCCGTAGAGCTATTTTCTAAAACTTCATAAAATAGTAAGAACTTGAGCGATTTGATCATCTTGGAAGGTGACTCCTCATGAAAAATACGTTGTAGCTTATTCCTCACTTCTCGTCACGTTGGTTTTATGTCCTGCTCTGGCAGCGTGGACGCAGCTGAAACATCAGTGCTACATGGTGTGATGTGTTATTGATCTGGAGTCTGGTTAACCTTTCACATTCATTTTCAATTTTAAAAAATATTTTTAGCTTTTAATAATAATCTGTTTCTAATTTTAAGCAAAAATTTAAAAATATTTAAAAAATAAAAAATGATGAAAAAGTACCACTTAGAAATATTAGAATGGAAATATCCCAGTCTCTCTACGTTTATAATAATTCTGTCTTATATATCATAGTGAAACAAAAAAATATTCCAAACTGCACTTAAATGGTACCTTATACCAGGACCTCAGGAGAACACGTGGTGCTGGGTTCAGTTATTATCAGGGAACGATTATGAACTGAAGAATTCCTGCCCGAGCAGGTGCGCTGGGCTTATCCTGGCCTTTGGTAGAGAGGATGCCCGTGGGCCGCTCAGGCTGAAGCATCCACGGGCCTCCACTTAAAACAAGATCGATGCAGGGTTGCACTTGTGAATCACCAATTTGTAGATACCAAGTTCAATTTTAAATACAGGTATTGGGAGAAAGCAGATTTTAAAAGTCTTTTTTTAAAAAAAGGACTTAAACTAGAAGCCCAAGCCATTACATCCGAGGACTCTTGCTCTTTCCTTTGGCTTTCAAACAGTTAAAAATCTATTTTTCAAAATTAAATTGGAAGAGGATGTTTGCAGAACCACTGAAGCGCATCTCACAGCCCAAATGTTCCAGGGACATGGTTCAAAAACCACAGAAACACACAGTGCCTAGAAATCAAGATATTGATAAGTTAGGAGGGCAGAGGGCATATTAGAAGCTGCTCTGATGACCCCCTCCCAGGCCCCCACCCATCTCAGGGGTGCTTGGGCTAGGAGCCAAATCATGTCTGTAATTTCTGTGCAGTTTCAGAAGGGCAAGCAAAAGAGGGGGGGGCCCAGATGTTGCCCCGCTCTGACCGCTGGCCCTTGGGCAGATAGGGTCCCCCCGAGCTCAGTTTCCTCGTCTGGTAACACCAGTCCCGCAGGGCAGTTCCGAGCAGAAAATGAGGAAAATTGTGTAAGTGGCCCCGGACAGCGCCTGGCTTGTAGGAAGTAATCACTGACCGGCAGACATGTTAATCAATCAATCGGCAGGGCGTATTCTGTGTCCCCGGATGCAGTGTCGAGTATAAGAACCAGAGCAACAGACCAGGTGGCCCGCAGAGGCCTGGCCGCCAGGAAGTCACGTCCACAACGGGGGAGGGTGGGGGACGCAAAGGAGAGGATGGCGGTCCGGGGCCAGGCTGTGCGGGGCTCAGGGTCGGGGGTTTTGTCTAAAGAACAAAGCACTGAAACTCGTATTCAAATGTCACGTGCTTGGTCCACTACTTCATTTCTGAGCCATTAGTTTCTTGGGGCAGAGCTGGGCTGTGGTTCTCAGTTAAGGAAGCTTGGAGTTGGCAGTTGGGAGCTGGACTCAGGTGCACCGTGCACACCTGGGGGACATGCCTGGCCTCTCTGTATGTGAACTGAGCCCAATGTCAGTGCGGTTCTGAAGGAAGAGACCATGACCAGTGACTAAGGTGGGAGAAGGGACTGGAGAACCTCCCTCACAACGTGCACAGACAGCCCTGAGCTGAGGCCCAACTGCCCCTGACCGGACCCTGGAGGTCTCTGGTTTTAACTGTTTCCCGTTCAGTTAGTTCGTTCACAAGAGTGTTTTCTTAAGTGCTTTTCACCCATGAGTTTCAACATAGTTTTTTCCAGTGATATTTAACCAACTGACTAAACAATTGTTATCCTGAATTCAAACTTAGGTTTTAAGAGCTATAAACAACACCTGATATCTACTAGTCCTCAAAGCATATATGTAGGTATGTGTGTATGCATGTAGGCATATGTATATATGCAAATATGCATGTGTGTATTATGTGTAGTGTAGGTATGTGTGTATATATGTACCTATGTGTGTATGCACATGTGTATATATGTATGCGTGCAAATGTGTATATGTGTATACATGTATTTGTATTATGTGCATATATGTGTGTGGGCACGTGTGTACGTGTGTATGCATGCACACACGTATGCATGTGCATTGTAGGTATGCATGTGTGTATACACATGTGTGTACATGTGCATATATGTATGCACATGCATGTATTTGTGTATGTGCGTGCATGTGTCTATGTGTATGCATGTACACGTATATGTATATATGTATGTGTGTGTCTGTACATGTGTCTATGTGTGTGCATGTACACATATATGTATATGTGTATGTCTGTACATGTGTCTGTGTGTATGCATGTACACGTGTGTGTGCATACATATGTGTATGCATGTACACGCGTGTGTACGTGTCTGTGTGTATGCATGTACACATATGTGTGTATGTCTGTACGTGTGTCTATGTGTACGCATGTGCATATAAAGCACTCTCTCCCCCCCCGCCCCGAGACACACGTGGTTCCCTTTTCCCCGCGTGGGAAGCCCCGAGGCCCCTGACTCTGAACCCGTGCTTCAGCACAGCTGTCAGCATGCCCGCTCCCTTCCCGGGAGGCTTAACGTTTGTGGAAGAAGCTAAACTGCTTTCACACCTACGGAAACAGGTAAAGCAGACCTCCTTGTCTGAATTCCTCCTGGAGAGAATAGAAGTGCCCAGCGTCCAGGCCTGCCTAGGACTCGGGGTGATGGGCCCTGTGCCGTCCACACGGGGGGCAGGTGGGTAACCTGCAGTTGGCATCTGACCTCCTGGACGCCTGTGTGCATAACCCAAGTTCCAGGAAGAAAAACAATCCCCGGGAAACCAAGCCAAGGGGTGGGGATGAGGAACAAAGGACGAGCACGGACCAGGGCAGCGGAGCTCGCGGCCCCGTGAACCGCCACCCATGCGGCCTGTGCTGCTGTGTTTGCTCAGCGCTCTGGTCACAAGGAGATACTGGATTCCCGAGGGCGGCTCCACCCGGCCCGCTGAAAGTCATCCCGCCCCCTGGGAGGCACGACCCCCGCCCAACCGCTCTCACTGCCTGGGAGCCGGGCGGGCAGGTGGGCACCCCGCCCCCCGCACCTCGTGCCGCAGGCCCTTGCCCCCCACTTTCAGGACAGCTGCTGCTCCTGGCTTCACTCGGCATTTCTCAAGCCGTAGGGGGACTCTAAGTGGTCTGTCTGCAGGGAAGGTGCTGTGGTCAAAAGGACAGGATAATTAAAGAAGAGAGAGAGAGAGAGATGGCTGGAATCCAGCTCTGAATGGTCTCCTCTGAACCATTTTTGAGTGTACAGCTTAGTGGTTGGGTTGTGCTCTCACTGGTGTGAGCAGACCCATGGTCCCTCTGAAAACACAATGTCCCTGGGAGGGACAGCGTATCAGGCACCGGGAGGACGAGTTTTCTGAGGCGATGGGGTCACATCCCTTCTGTAGCCGGAGAGACAGGACAGACACAGCCTGGGAACCACGGGGCTCGGGAGCAAGGGAGAGAGACAGGGGCAGGATGTCACAGCCGACCACTGGGTTGCCCCACTCTAGGGCCACACCAGCCCCCCTCAACCAGACAAGGGGAGATGTCGGAAGAAAAAGAAAATGAATCTTTCCCGGATTATAGATGCTAATGGTTAAAATATACGGGCAAAAACCATGATGTAAAAAATTCTGTTAAAGATAAAATGAAAAACAATGTTTTTAAAAAAATTTTTAACATAAAGATTTACCAGAATAAAGTATATTATAAAGTTCCTTGGTAGTTCCCAGGAATAGAATTCTCCAGTTAAAAGAGTCCAAGATATAAAGCCACCATCAGTGCAGAGTCGAGGAACGGGAAGAGGTCCTCCATGGCACTCCAGGCCCATGGCCGGGATGCAGGGATGCAGCTGCCTCCTTCAAGGAGGCATACAGAAGTGCTCCTTGCTTTTAAAAAAATTGGGGTAAAATACACATAACATAAAATTCACCCTCTCAACCATTTTTGCGTGTACAGCTTAGCGGCAGTAAGTACATTCGGGATATTGTGCAACCGTCCCCACCATCATCCTCAGAACTCTTTTCACCTTGTAAAACTGAAACTCTGTCCCCATTAAACACTAACTCCCCATTCCTCTCCCCCAGCCCCTGGAAACCACCCTCTGTCTCTGAACTTGATGATTCCAGGGACCTCGCGTAAGTGGAATCATACGCTACAGGTCTGTTTGTGATTGGTTATGTCACTGAGCGTAATGCTGTCAAGGGCCATCCATGTTGTAGCCTGTGTCAGAATTTCCTTCTTTTTAAAGGACAAATAGTATTACATTCCGTTGTGTGGATAGACCACATTTTGTTTACCCATTCACCCACTGATGGACACATCCCAGCCTTTGGATATTGTAAATAATGCTGCTGTGAACATGGATGTGGAAATAACTTCTTGCTTTTTAAATTCCATCACTATTGGACCAAATCTCACCACGTGACATTCAGCTGCCTTGTCAGGGTCCTCAGAGCCACGGTCAGGTCTTGCCTGTTGTTTCTTTTTACGATGACTGTGGTAGGTGATCCTCATTAAAGATGGTTTTGATTATTCTTTCCGACTTTCCGGAAGTTAGGATGGGTCATTAACTGGGGCTTTCTTGAGAATTGTCTTTCCAGTTCCTTTAAGGTTTACACCAAAGTTCTGACTCGTATCAGGGATGAAAATCTTGACTGAAAATGAGTTAAAGTGATGTGGCTAAATGAAAAAAAATAAATAAGAGTTTGAATATGGTGTAAGACAATGATGCTTTCTTGGCTTAGCTGAAATGGGTCTGAAAGCCTAAATAATCAAAGATCTGGGCAAACAAATGTAGGAAGGAAGGCTTATATGGGAAATCAGCAGCAGGGGAACACAAGACCGGACAGGAACTTACAACCTAGCAAGAAATGTAACAGGATATTTATGTAATTTCTTAAAAGCACACTTTGTTATTTTTTAAAAAAACGTGAAATATGTATCAAAGTATAAATAACCCACGACGATTTTGGAGTTGGTATAGCTTTTCCTTGTGGTGATGAACAAAAGCTTTATGGGCCCAACATTTACCTGATAATAGGAAGGCAGGTAATCGTTGCAACCTGGGCAAAGCGTGGCTGGATTTGGGTGCTGGGGGGGCAGGGTTTAAATCCCTATCTGCTACCGGGGTCAACTACTTCCCCTTCCTGAATTTATTTCCATCACTGTAAAATGGAGAAAATGATTTTTTAAAAAGCTCCCAAGGATATTTTGAGCATTAAATAGCACGTGTTTTAAAGTGTCTGGCCCACGGCCTCTCCTTCCCATCCCTGAGAGGCGGGTTTCACTGGTCAGGCAATGACGCCTGTGTCGTCATCGTTGAAAAAAGTCATTTTGTCTGAGCCAAACTAGTTCAGTTGCTAAGTAAGAAAAAAAAGATACTTTCACAAATGAATGATTCAAGAAAGAGGTTCGGCCCCAGCAGATGTGCCTTTGGTTCTCCATCAAAGGTCTCCTTCTGCTGGGCAGGTCAGCACGTTGAGGCCAACTGTGTGAAGGGAACTGTGTGAGGTTTTGTTTTTTCCTCTGGGTTCTTTGGCATTTGGTCTTTTACCAAAACACTTGTGTCTCTGGGGCATCTTTTGGTCCCAGCTGCATTTAAGTGAACCCCTCCCACGCTGCGTGGTTCTCCTGGGGGCGTAGCTGTCCTGTGATACTTACAGCTGTGTCGGCATTTTGCTTTCTCATGCCGCTTGCAGCTCTTTGTATCGTGTACACAGTGAGGAAACGCAGGATGCTGGTTAGAAACGCTCTGGCCCATCCACTTCTTCGTGTGATCACCTGGAGACGTGTCTGGTTGCCAGTGTTAAGCCGTGAAGCAGGTACCTGCCTCGGGAGAGAACTGCTAGGTGTGGAACATGGGGAGGATTAGCCCAGAAAACCGGCACGGGAATCCCGAAACCTGCGTCCTAAGCTCATCTCTTACCCCTGGCCGCTTGCTGGATGACAAACAGCCACCGTGAGCGAGCCGTCCTGAGCGTGTAACACCGTTTCTAATGTCATGTATTCAGTGCAAATTGAGTACCACTGAGCGGCTGGTACAGGGATGCCGAGGACGGACCAGGGCGAGACCCTCCCTTCCCCGACATCTGTGTGGGAAGATGGATAGTAAACAGTGGATCACAGGTGCGTCAGGGTCCCGACAGGAGGAGGCCGAGGTGCTACAGGACCACGGCTTCAGCCTCATCGACTGGGAGGTGGACCGAGTTGGCCGGCCTCACGGAGGGCCACTGCTCTGAACCCGTCTCGTCCAAATAGCTAAAGCCCACCGGAGGCAACTCCTTGGGAAGCCAGTCAGCACACCTCCTGTGCAGGGTGGTCTTGGGTCCCGGCCCGGGGCAGGGCAGTGGGGTCTCGGGGGATGCTCCTCGGGCCGGCCGTGTCCTCCACTCCGAGGTTCCCAGACTGGGAGACCAGTGGCCTCCGTGACCCAGGCAGGGAGGTGCAGCCCAGACCTGCCCGCTCCCTCCTGGAGGTGGGTCTACAGGGGAAAGAAGGTACCAGGTGCCCCATTAGCATATTTTTAGAACAACTGCCGGCAACCCAGGCTTTGATCTGCTGGGCTTTCTTGTCTCAGAATGCCTGCCGTCCTGGCAGGAAGTCAGCGGGCTGTTGACTTTACTGGCAGATAAACAAGCCTCCTTTGACCCACAGAATATGGCAGAAACTGATTTCCTTCCCACCGCCCGCGGCGTGAGGCCGCCCGAGATGGAGGAAGCAGAGGGCTGAGCGTCGCATGGATTCAGAGCAAAAGTCAGGGCTGAGTATCTAGCGAAACGCTGCCCGTAGAGGCAGGAAGGAGGAGAGGGCGGCAGAGTCTCTGCGACTCCTCAAGTGAGGCCGGGGGACGGTCCAGGAAGGAGAGAGGGATGGACCTGCTCCCCTGGACGCGTGCTTTGCAAGCACTGGTGGCCATTTCCCCGGTGGGTTTTCACCCTGCATCTGCTCCGTCTTATTTAGTGAAATGATTGTAAATGAACTTGAAAGACAAAGAAGCATTTCGGTGACGGTGTAACTGGTACATTGAAAACTAAGACTTGGGGAGATAATCATAAAAGCAACTTTTATTTTTGTCCCTCTTCTACCCACTTCAGGCTGCTCATCGAAGTTTAATGGTACTGCCCCCCTTCCCCTGGTGAAACATCAGGCATCTCCATGACATTCTGTTCGCTGTTCAATAGAAAATCCCACCAATACTGTAAGATATAAAAGCAAGCTTAATTAGGCAACTACAATGCTCAGTCCGAATGGTGAACAGAACTCTGGACTTGATGCTGCATTAAATCTCCAGCCCTGCCCCCAGCCGGGTGGGTGGGGCTGCCTCAAGGGTGGGGGGCGGGGGAGAGGGGGCCGGGGAGGGGCTGGTTCCTCTCTTTCCTCCACTTTGCTTATCAGGCTTCTGACCTGGCCGTGGGCAAGGGGCTCCAGGGCGCAGCGGTGAGGAAGGGTAAGGAAGTCTGTGTCCACTGATGCTGTCACACAAGGCGTCAGGGTCACTGAACCTGGAGGGTTGTATCGTTGTCTCCCCTGTGGGCATTTCCACGGGTTCACGGGGGAGGGGCACAGAAACATTTGCTTGTACTTCCCCAAATGAAGATGGTATATTTTCTCTGAAGAATTCCAGGAAAATACTCAAATGATTAGGATAATTTTATTTGGTGACAAAACTGAGGCCATGTCAACAGAGAGCAGGGAATGGGTTATTTCCACGTGGACTTAGAACGGGGACGAACCAGGTTGGTTCATTTTCTACGTCCTGGAGAACGGCCGGCCCAGCTTCTGTGCGCGTGGCTGCCGTGCCCCTGTCCCTCTCCTGCCTGACCCTGGCATCCCCTGGGGAGAATGTGGCCCAGACTGTGGCCAGGGTGCTGAGAAGGGGAGGGCCCTCAGTCCTGCCAAGGAGGGTGTTTGTGGCATGAACCTCAGAGCTTAGGTCCTAGTCTCCTGGAGGAGCAGTGAGTCTCCACTTTGGAAACGGGAGGATGTGACCACCCCATAGGATATGGGGGAATTTATGAGGTTAAGGATTGAAAGTGCCCTTCACGTAGCCGAGGTGAATGAACATGGATTCCTCCTCTGTTTCTCTAAAAGAGCTCACCGTGAATGGGTGTCATTAGCGCCAATCACTGGTTAGGATACAGAGTACTGTCAGTATTCAAAATCAGTTGCTTTGTAGATTAACCAGGGTGTTATGGGTTAATCTGAACCTTTATCACCATCTGACTTTGCTTTTTGAGAAAAATGTTACAGGTTTTAACCAACTGTTTCTACATGAAATCTTGGACTAAAAACTGGCAAATGTAATGTGTGTGTGTATATATATCTATGGAGAGAGAGAGATTACATATATGTGTACTCTATCTATTTATCTGTCTACCGAGATCCATCGGTCAATCGACAGATAGAATTTTGTTACCAACATTCCCCAGCCCCTCTGCTCAAAGCCCCAAGGACATAAATGACATTAATTAGAAAACAGATTGCACCCCTATCAGCTATCTGACGGGTCTTCAGATGAACAAATACCCAAAGAACACTTGAGAGGGTTGGGTTTCTGCAGGGCAGCCTAGAGCACGGGGTGGGGTCTTGCCCGGGCTTCGTCTGGGCTGGAACCGGCGAGCCCAAAGCTCCGGGTCCACGCTTCCCCTCCTGGTGGATCACCTCAGGCTGCTGGGGAGGCCCATCTGTGCAACCTGGTGACACCACGCGGGGCCCGCGGTCTGTCCTGCCGGGCGGGGTGGGCAGAGCTCGTGCAGGGCAGCCCCAACACCAGGAGCGCCCCCGGGGAGACCAGACCGACCCTGGGCTTCCCGCGGGCCGCGTGCTCCGGAGGTTCTCTGCAGTAACCCTGATCGCAGAGGCCTGGGACCGAAGGGCCAGGATTGGTGGCGTGTGTTTGTCTGGGATGTAGCCCCCTCCCCCGTCTCCCTGTCAGTTATGTCACCCACCTGTCCCCCCAGCAGCTGTCCGTGTGCCAGGCAGCCCCACCCCAGTCTGGGGCCCCTGCCTCTCTTCCTCCTGTTTTCCCATCGGCAGCCTGTGACCGCGGAATGTGGTCTGTTCGGCCTCAGTTGTGTCAAGTGGAGTCACTGCCTTCGAGCCTGACTTTGAGCTGGTGTCACCGGGAGCGTCCTTCTCTACCACTGCAAACCCCTGTGGACTTGCAAGTGTGTCCACTGTTTCCTGACAGCCCTTCTTGTAGAGAAGCGGGACGGGTGTCTGCCTGGGGTTGAGGGAAGGGACAGAAGCCAGGGGGCCGAACTCTGGGACGTCCCGTCTCCAGTTTCCCAGCCACTCGATAGAGACGGGGCCTGGGGGGTGGGCCTGGCCGGCGTGACACCTGCGGGGTGTCCTGCACCTTCACAGCTGCCTCCTGGCAGAGTTTCCGCCCAGCTTGTTCAGCAACCACTTTAATCATTTTGCTAAAATCTTGACAGTTACTCTCACGAGCAAGTTGTTACAACAGGTTTCCGTTTCTGCCTTCCCTTGTTTCATGCACACACACATACACATGCACACACACAGGCACACACGCATACACACGCACACACACATACACACGTGCACACACAGGCACACACACATGCACACACATACACAGGCACACAGGCACACACACATACACAGGCACACATGCACAGCCCCTCCCTGAAGCCAGCCAGGCTGCACACTGACTATTCCAGCCTCTCCTGCAGGACAACCCTGTCCTTGCTCGGCCCGCCCCGTCCCCCTCCACCTGGAAGAGGGCACAAGGCGGCCATGGCCTTCCTCCAGCACCCCCCCTTTCCCCCACCCAGCCGGCAGCTCCGAGGGGCTCGGCTTCTCCGAGGGGCTGTGGCGTCGCCTCCAGGCATCAAAATAGCAAGTCCCCTCCTGCCCTCCCACAAAAGAAAGAAAACATCCTTGCGCCCTGGCCCTCTGCCAGCTTTCCAAAATAATTAAACTTCCCTCACGTTCAAAGAGACTGTTCTCCAAGCCCGCGGGGCCTCCGCGGCAGTGACCGGCCTGCCCTCTAGACCCTCAGATGACACGGCCAGAGACCCGCAGGCTGACGAACAAGCCTCCCGTGACCCGTTTCCTGTTGTCCAGGTGGCAGAGGCCTGTGGGTCCAGGGCCGGGGGCGGGGCCGCTGCTGAGGCCAGAGGTGCGTCCAGGGTCACCGGCCCCCTCGGGATGGGCTCAGCGCGTCTCCAGGGCAGCCTCTCTGGGCTTCTCTGCCTGCGCCTCCTCAAGGCTGATGCTCAGCTTCTTCTCCCCGTTTCCTCATCCTGGGCCTCTGGCCTGTTGACAAACACCACCAAGCAGAAGCCCCATTAGACATGGGAGCCCAGCTCTCTCACCCACTGCTGGGGTTGGAAGGTGTCGGTGCAGGAAGAAGAGCAAGGTCTTTGCGGCCGACTTGCCGGCTCAGGTGGCAACTGGCACTGACCACGCAGGCTCTGGGCAAATACTGGCCTCCTGGAAATAGGAAGGAAGCTATTTCCAAATAGTGGAAGCTCAGTTTCTCCACCTTTAAAACTGAGGTGACGTACATGATCGTTTTGTTTTGCTTTTTCAAATTACAGATCATCTGTGCAAAAGTCCTGGTGCTGGGCTTGCTACAAAATGTCATCAGTACAGTATTAGCGTTATTATTGTGAAAAGCATGTTTTCTGTGCTTTTGGTAAATTTGCGTGAACTGGATCGTGAAAGGAACACAGGACAGCGACAAAATGGTAGACAAGGGTTGACCTTTCATTTTTCAAAACCCTGGAAAATATACTTCAATTTAAAAAAAAATTAAAACCTTGGGGGACTGTGAAAGAAAATGAATTTGACTTCTGTTGGTGCTTGGGAACACCGGGTGTTTGTGTTGGGTACCTAGCAGCTGAGTAGACTTAAAGCTTTTAGGCCTTAGAGTCAAGGAATTCAAAACTAAGGACAGGAAAATATGTAGAGGATTTGAATACAATTCCAACATTTTGAGCCCCAAATGCTCAGTTCCAGGGTTTAGCAAAATAAGCTTTATCTTTACTCTCCATCCCAAGGATGTGTACAATTTCATCTGAAATGCTCATTTGATAAGCTTGTATTGAGCGCCTGCTGTGTGCTCTGGAGACTCAGCAGTGAACAGAGCTGACAGTTTCCGTGTGCTCTGAATGCTTAGAGCCTGTGACTGCGGGGCTTTGGTAAAAGATGCGGATTCCCGGGCCTGGCTGCTGGAAATGGTGACTCGGCTGTGGTCGGAGCCAGGCTTTATTGTTCCTGAAAGCCCTTCAGGTGCTCTTACCTGCAGCCAAGACTGAGTGAGCGTCTCCGAGGAAGGCCCTTGTCGGTCCTGTAAGGATGCTGGAGTGTGTCCTGGTGAGAAGGCAGGATGTGGAAGGTTTTGAGCAGAGGGGCACCGCGGTCTGATCCGCGTTCTGACCGACGTGGGCAGGCTGGAACAAAGACAGTACTCTCCAGACAGCAACTCCTAAGGGTTCTCATCACAAGGAAAGAGGCACATTGTTTTCTATTTCTTTGATTTTGCATCTACATGAGATGATGGATGTCTCCTAAACTTACTGTGATGACCACTCCACGATGTAGGTAAGTCAGACCGTCACCCTCTACGCCTTATACAGAGCTGTCTGTCAATTATATCTCAATAAAACTGGACGAAAAAATAAAGTGTCTCTTTTGTGAATAGAAAGAAAGAAATACCTAAAATGCCTGACTTCAATGTCCCTGGGGGATGATTTCACACCCGGGTGACGCCCGAGCCCCACACCCAGCCCCCTCACCTCCGGGCCGGGACGCTGGGAACCCCGCGGCACTCTGTGCTGAAGCTCGGACTCTATTCATGCCTCTGCACTTGGCTGTGAAACCTATCTTTTCATAGATTTTTTTTTTAAGATTTTTTTTTTTTGATGTGGACCATTTTTAAAGTGTTTTTTGAATTTGTTACGATATTACTTCTGTTTCATGTTTTGTTTTTTTGGCCACAAGGCATGTGAGATCTTAGCTCCCCGACCAGAGATCGAACCCTCACCCCCTGCATTGGAAGGCGAAGTCCCTAACCACTGGACCGCCAGGGAAGTCCCTTTTCATAGATTTTTAAGTTGAGAGATTTTAAGTCTGTGACAGGCAACTCATATATTTTTGGGGGTGTGGGGTTCCAGAAGATTCTTTCTTTTTTTTTTAAAACTCTTTATTTTATATTGGAGTATAGCCGATTAACAGTGTTGTGATAGTTTCAGGTGCACAGCAAAGGGACCCAGCCACACATATACATGTATCCATTCTCCCCCAAACTCCCCTCCCATGTTTTTAATGGCGTCCTTTTGCAATATCCTTGCTGTTAATGCTCCCTAGCCTTCTGTGACAGCGGAGGATGGAATTTCGTGGACGTTTTGAAAGAAGAAAGAGACAAAGGAAGTGAGAAAGCAAGTGACGGCTCAGCCCGTGAGGAGAGGAGCAGTCGGTCCCAGCCGCCCGACGGCTGATCTGGGCGATCCACCGGAGCGTCTGTGCTGTTGGGTGCCCAGGTGGTCACCGTGAGTGCCCGGAGGGGACAGAGCCAATCATTCACGAGCGTCTCGTAGGTCAAACCAGGCTTTCTGTGTATTTTTTTAGGCCGGGCATCAGGAAGGCTTGGCCTTCCTTTGCTCCTAAGTGAGGCCTCCGTCTGAAAACACAGCCACAGACTCAGTCACTGCCACGGCCACGCACTGCCATCAGTGTCCTTGGTCGTCCACGGCCACGTGCAAGCAAAAGGGGTGGAGCTTCCCCTCCCTCAGCCTCCTGGTCGCTTCCGGCGTCTCCCCACCACCGTCACGCCCTGGATGCTGGCGGGAGTTAGTGGTGCCCTCAGCGAGCACACGGACGGCCCAGTCCACACCCGCCTGGACACTGTGGGCCGTGCTTGTGCTGTTGCCACGTCACCCCTTCGTGTTGGGAGAAGAATGAAGGCCTTTGTGGACTTGAGGTGAAGTCAAGCTCAGACAGCCCCCAAACACAGGGCGTTGTGTTGGGTTTCAGAACATTTTCTCGTGGGTGTGTCACTTTTGTATCTGAATGTCGTCACTGATGGACAAATCTACCCCTTCACACGCATGTGTCTCGAACCTACACTGCCTCTGTCTCCACAAACTGGCGCGTCCTGGGCTGTGAGCTGGATTATAACCCAGATGTCCATTCTTTTGGAACCCGCCCCTGACCTGAGTGCTGCAATCTTCATGGAGTCCTTCGTGGTGACTTTATTGATGGAATTGAGAGAACCTCACACAAATCCTTATGCACTTTCTGAGTTTTTAAAACTTTACGTTTTTGCCCCAAATTTAAATAGTTATTCACAACTCTCCAGTGACGCGTGATCCTGAGAGAAACCTCTCCCCTCCCCCATCAAGGAATCAAGTCTCAATTGTGGCAAAAAGTCCCTTTGCCCTTGGTGGCCTTACATGGAAAGTGATTTAATTGCTGACTTAGCAGCAACAAGAAAAGTAAAATGTCTCCTATTGCAGTCAGTCACCCACCAAAGCTGTGATCATGTGATGCTTAGTTTTAGATATGAGCCTTACATTCCCTACTCCAGCCGGGACACTCCTCTCAACTCTGTTTCAGGAGCCTGGGGTGTTTTATTGTGAGTTTGGGTTTGATTTCTGATCATAAGGAGCAGAAGAAAAATGAGAAAATAAATGACAGAATTTATAGAGGGAAAATGAGATCAGACAGAAGAGAAAAACATAGATCATGAAGATAATAAAGGAAGAATAATGACATAGGCGATGTAAAGCCCCGTAGGAAGGCTTGTAAGAGACTCAGGAGGTGCTTCTGAGGCCCTGGGAGACTCAGTGCCAAGTGTGGGCTGCTGAACGTGATGGTGAAACTCCCCGGCAGTGTCAACAAACAACAAAACTTCTCAGAAGCCACATCAGGGACATAAATACTGCTCTTCTGGTTCCTTCTGTGCAGGGATGCTCAGCTGGCGCTTGGGACACTTTGAGCCCCGTGATTCTCCACCGTGGGGGCCACCCGTGCCCTGCAGGAGGCTGAGCTGAACCCACTGGCAGCAGTAACCCCGCCTCCCGCTGTGATCATCAAGCCTGTCCCCACATGTGGCCGGTGTCAACTGCCAACCTTGCCCCCAGTTGACGAGGGCTGGCCTGTGAGATGCGGGTGGGGCAGTAGGGAACAGACGTGGCGGGGAGGTTCATGTAATTCTCTTCCGTGTCCCTGCCGTGTCAGGGTGTCTGGTGGTGGGTAAGGGGTTATCCTGATAGGACTTAATTTTAACTTGGCTTTGACCCCCCCCACCCTCCACGATGTGCATCCTTCCCTGTTCCCGCAGCTGGAGGAGGCCTTCAAATCAAGCTCATTTGCCTTTGACAATCAGCCCTTTGATTCCACGTGCCCTTTTGTGAAGGGCTCCAGCTCTGTGATCTCCTCAGTGCCCAGGCTGCAAAACCCAGGTGTAGACAAGGCCTCAGACAATAGGAAGACTCATTAGCAGCCTTTGAAGTGTGCAAACAAGGCCCAGACGCCTCCGCCTCCTTCCTCTCTCGTCCCAGCCCCCATCCAGTGGGAGCTGGAGCAGGAGGGGAAGAGCCGGTCTCTGTGCCAACCTTCATTTCAACACTGGGTCCAAAATTCGATTTAACGTCTCCAGCCCCCCTTCCTCTCCGCCCTTAGGAGCTGCCCCTCCTGGCCTGGTGCGCCCAGCCCACCCGGGGCCCTGCTCACTGGCATCCAGGATTCCTGACATCTTGCCCTCGCTCTGGGAAAGGGAAATGTGTAGACGTGCATCCTGGAGTGTGACGGCCCAGAGAGGCTGCTTCCGTGACCTCACGTACTCGACACGGGAAGGCAGGCGGTTATGGGGTGAGAGGAGAGACCAGGAATGCCGTGTCGGCTGGAGAGGGTCGTTGGGGAGCGCGGTGCTGATGTGGAGTCCGCCTCGATAGCCTTTAACGTCAAGGGCAAAGCAGCAGCGTCTCCTGGGGCCTCAGGACACGGATCTGTGATGTCTCAGCAGGTGCCAAGTGTCTTCAGTCTCATAGCCGACCCTTCCTTAGGAAACACTTTCGAATGTCATCCCAGCAAACGCTCCCTGGGGAGGGGCTGGCAAGGAGGTTGGGGCCACGACCTCCCTCGGGTCACCCGGGAGGTCACGGCCAAATCTGGAAGCAGGGTCCCCGCCACGCCGGGGGTCCTCGCCTGGTGTTTGGGGTGGTGAGCCCACCGTTCCCCCACACGGGTCAATACGAGGGGCCAGGGGGCATCCACACCCGACTGCAGGGGACCCATGTCACGCTGGTCCCTCCAGATCCTGGGACAACGCTCCTGGCTTCAAATGACATGGTCTCTCCTTCATGAGCAAATCTGAACTTAGTCATTCATAAGTATTATTTTTATTCCCAATGACTACAGGTTCACTGCTGAGGAGCTTTTGAAAATATAAAGAAGCAAAACAAAACAAAAGAAAATCAACCACCAGCCCACACTGCTACGTAAAGATCACTCTTGCTAACATTTTGTCTGTATTCATCCAGTTCTGTCATTGCAAAGATGTACATTTTTTAAGGAAAAGTCATTTACTACTTTTCCTTAAAAATTTCCTGAAAATCACAGCACACTTTGGAAGGCATCACCAGGTGGTATGTGATTGCGGTCTCAGAGCAACGACCCTTAGACCGCCACATGCATTCACTCACCCTGGAGTTTTCAAAAATATGGGTGCCTGGGTTCTGAGCTCAGAGATGCTTTTTTTTTTTTTTTTTTTAATTGGTCTTGAGTGTGACCTGGAAATCGGAATATTTGAAAGCTCCAGACAATCACATTCTGCAACCAACCTCCGCTGAAAACCTGCTCCTGGGCCTTCCTGCTAACGGCCGCTTTCGCAGGCCAGCACTGGCCTTGTTGGACCTGACCTCCACCAACACTCCCGCATGTGAGGAACTACTCAAAATATCCAGCCAGCAGGGACTCGACTGCTGTTGGCAACGTCGGCACGTAGGCCCACGAGTGGAGCAGCAACTTGAAGAATTATAACGTAGGCTGCACCCATCCTGGCCCAGCCTCCATCCCCACGTCTCCCGGGAGGAGGTGGGCTTCAGGGACAGGCCAGCAGGTGAGAAGGCAGAGCGGGAGGGGGCTCTGTGCCTGAGACCCGCGGGCTCGAGTCTGCACGGTGCACGGCTGCCCACTCCTCCGGAGGTGCCATGCGGGGATGCCCGGCGTGCCTCGGACTTCCCCAAGTGCTGGGCTCAGGGTGGGGCTCTCTCATTTGCCATCAGAAAACGCTAATTCCCATTGCTAGAGCATTAAGTCTCCTGGCAGTTTGTGCTTTTGTTTTTTTAATAAACAAGATGGAGATTTTCTTGATGTGCTTTCTTTCCTTTTCTGTTTGTCTGAGGCACGTGCAGTCCCGAAGGGGCCCACGGTCGTTGGTGCCCCAGCAGCTTGCAAGTCACCATGCGGTCCCCCAGCCTTCAGGTCCCTCACAGGCAGCGCCGAGGTCTGAGGCCAGGGCCCCTTTACTGTCCTCCTTCCTCCTGGGTCTCCGTCCAGCTCACGCTCTGAGGCTCCTGTCTGCAGAGGAAGGTGCTGTGTGGTGAGCACCTCCGAGCAGGAGGCCTAACCGTGGGGCTGCCCGGTGGTGCTGGGCGCGGACAGAGCACAGCCTGACAGAAGTACACACAGCCTCTCGGTTTGAACAACGTGAGGGCAGAGTGTTTGCCCCCCTGAGCTGCTGACCCAGGGAACAAGAAGCAGATAAACCTAAAACCCTTTGGAACCTGGTGCATGGACGGTGGGAAGTGAGACGGTGCAGCTGCTGTGCAAAACTGTCTGGCAGTTTCTCAAAAACGTAGAAGCACCACGTGATACGGCGATCCCACTCCTGGGCAAAGACCCCAAAGAACTGAAAACAGGGTCTTGAGGAGATATCTGTGCACCTGGGTTCACAGCAGCTAAAAGTGGAAACTACCCAAGTGTCCAACAACAGATGATGGATAAACAAAATGTGGTCCATCCACACAATAGAATATTACTCAGCCTTAAAAAGGAAGGAAATCGTGACAGAGGCTACAACAAGGGTGAACCTGGAGGACATGATGCTCATGAACTAATCCAGTCACAGAAGGACAAATCGTCCAGAAAAGCAGGACTCCGCTAATATGAGGTCCATGAAGGAGTCAGAGTCACCGAGGCAGAAAGTAGGACTGTGGTTTCCAGGGGCTGGTGAGGGTGGGGACTTTGTGTTTCATGGGGTTAGAGTTTCAGCTTTGCAAGACGAAAAACCTGTGGAGACGGATGGTGGGGATGGCTGCACCACATTATGAATGCACTTAACGCCACTGAACTGGCACCTAAAAATGGTTAAAATGGTACATTATGTGTATCTGACCATAATTTTTTAAAAAAACCAAAACCTTGCTTTTGTGAACCATACACAGAAAACAACACAAAATCTCCTCGATGCAGCAGAGAATCGCTTTTGTTGCTGTAAGTGTTCAAAGAAGGAAAAGCCAGGCCAGGCCCGACCCATCGTAATAGAAAGAAAGGTGTTTTCCTCCCGACGCTTTGGCAGGAGGAGGTGACACTGGTTTCTCTCTCTTCGTTTCCTGTTCAGTTTTCTCATTTCACTACTCAGTGGAGACACGCTTTTTTCTTTTCTTTTTCTCCAGAGACCCAGATTCAGAAAGGGCTAAAGAGAAAGAGGTTCCATGTCGGCCCCAGGAAGGCAGTGGGTCTGGGGGTGGCTGAGAAGGACCCCTGCTAACTCTTCCCCTGTGACTCCACCAGCCCCACTTCATCAGTTCTTTTATCAGTTCTTTCATATTTCTATAGCTATATCTTTATCTGTAATTAGATGTTTTTACCTTTAAAATACATATTTTTCCACTGAGAAAGCTAATATTAAATCTGAAACATTTTATAATCATTATAAAAGCTAATATTATAATATGAAACATTTTATACTCATTGTCATAGAATTCCTGAGATATAAATTCTGTTTATTTTAGCTTCAGTGGTAGATGAGAAACTCTTGAAAGAAGTGATTGGTCTAGAGAAGGGTTGTCAGTTGGGGGTGGGGATGGCTTACAGACAAACTCCCCACCCAGATCCCCACCCTAACCCTCTCACCCTCCAGATTTGGGTGTAAAACCAGTGACCTCGTGGGCTGAGGAACAAGTGTCCTGACCCCACCCCACTGGCTGCCTCCTTGGCCCCTTCCAGTGCATATTTTCACATAAAATAAAAAATGGAAGCAAAAGGAAGGGCAGAAGTTTTAATTTGAACACTATTCTGATGTTAACAGAATACGTTCCTCTCCAATCTGTGGTCCTCAAAAGCATGTAGAAAAATTCTCTTTACCTTAAATGTGTGTATTAGACAGGACTGACTCAGCTATGTTGCAGTAACAAATAAGCCCCCAAGTCTTACCAACATGATAGCAGTTTATTCCTTTTCCACATCACAGTTCCTTCCTCTGACGGTGATGCTACCTGGAGGGCATGACCCTCGAGGTCAGGGGAGAGGAGGGCATGACCCCTGAGGTCAGGGGAGAGGAGGGCACGACCCCCGAGGTCAGGGGAGAAGAGATGAAGGGCTGGCCCAGCAGCCTGAGCTGCCTCAGCCTGGAAAGGACCCAGGGCACGTTTGCTGTTCCAGACATAACTCAAATGTGTTAAATGGACGGGTGAAACATGACTTGGAATTAAGGAAATAAGTTATCGCTAGAACCTTTAACTTAAAGAGAAGTTACGAACATTAGTGTCAATTAGAAATTTAGCAAATTGTGTTGCATTTTTAAACTTAAGAACTTTAAAAAGTTTTTTGCACATACGTCACATGGTTTTATTTTCTTCAGCCAACATTGGACTCCTACACTGACACACGCATGCTCAGAGACCCTTCACGCTGGACTTTTTCTCAAGGACCTTGTGTGCTAATGGTGACATAGCTGCCTTTTCACCAACAAATGTTCCCATTTGCAGGAGTTCCAGCTCTGCAGGGACTGTCTCCAGACCATGTGTGTTTTTGTCAAGCGTGCTGTCATAATGACTCCCATGTAAAGGGCTTGCCTTATAAAGGAGACATAGAATCACCTAATTCTAATGGAATTTACCTGACTTAGGAAACAAAGGCAGGGATTTAGCTAGAAATTGGCACGAGTGGCTCCCACAGAAATCAACAAGAGGACTGGACCCACACGTGGTCCGGCAGAAGGCCCTAAGTCACCGGCCCTCACCCGCGCCTGACCTTCCCCTGCACCGCTCTCCCGTCCTGAGTCACCACCCGGGCAGCTCTCTGGGAACTCCGTGCAGACACGGAGAGCAGATAACACACTTTATAAGTCAGTGAATCAATGTCAGTTGTAGCTTAGGGCATGTCAGGGCTGTAGGAACAGTATAAACTTATACAGGGTGTGAACCAGGCACAGAACAACAGAGAGAGAGGCCGTGTGTTTTCACATCGGTGATTAACAAGGCCAACGCACCCTCTGTTGACGCTGGGGCCGTGCCAGCTGCGGCGGCATGTGGGTGTGGGAGTCCCTTTGCAGCGGGAGCTGGCGGCAAGGGCCGACGTGCAGGAGCCGCCCGCGAGCCCTGCGGCAGGAAAGCCGTTCCTTCGCGGGCCTCACCCTCCTTCCAGCGGGCCACCCACACGGGAAGAGTGGCTCGGCCTCCAAGACCCGTGAGCAGAGTTGTGACACGCAGGGGTCAGAGGAGGGGGCGTAAGGACAGACGCTGGTGCGACCTCGCTGGGACCCCCGAGGGCGGCCCACGTCACCAAGCACTTCTGTCCGCGCTCCGGCCACTTGCTCTCAGTCGCCCCGTAAAGGAAGCGGGTCCAGGCTGGGGGCCAGTGCGCAGTCGGGCGGCGCTCGCGCTCCAAACCCAGCCTGAGCTTCTCCACCTGCACGCTCAGCTTTTCTCGCTCTGTCACAGAGCTGATGCTTCCAGATCCTGGGCAGCGAGGCCCACGCGGGGTGGGGGCGACTGGAGAGCCGGTCACACCTGCCAGCGTCACCTCCACCACCTCCCTCCGTCCCGTCCTCAATACAGACCCCGAGCGGCCTGGCCTCTGGCTTCCGTGAGAGCCAGATGCCCGATTCCTGGACGTTTTCTGGCCTTAAGTGCGTTGGCAGCTTATCTGACTTGTGTTTTCAGTCGCACACTGTGACCTGATGTTGGTTTACAGGTGGCAGCCGCTGCCCTGGCGTGTCCCTGGGCAGAGTGTCAGACGGAGGGTGGGTGGGAGGCCAAAGTGGGGACAAAGGAAGTGACGAAGCACAGACGTGTGCTGGGAAACTTGAAGATCTGAAAACAGGTTCAAACCAAGGAGAGGATCAAACGGGAGCAATTCCCATTTGTGGTGTCCCTGCAGAAGAGGGACCAGGGAAGCCTGTGGGCAGAGCCCTGTGACAGGAGGCTGCTCCTTGGCTCAACGGATGGGAACAAGTTGCTAGAGATGCAGGCAGATAAACGGAGAAGAAATTGCTGGGTAGGACCGTGTAAACAGCCTTCAGAATAAAAAAAGAAAGAGAAGATGGTGCGGCAGGATGACAAGCTTACAACTCCTAGCATCCAGGGCACCCCGCTTCCGGCCGGGCCCTGGGGAGGCACTTCCCACGGCTACGCCCGAGTTAGGACGGGGAGCAGGGTCGCCAGACGGTGAGACGCTCGCCCGAGGCCCCCACGAGCCCACTAGAGTCTGACTCTGAGTCCGTCCTTAATTGAGGAGTGACCAGAGCGTGCGGGAAACCCAGCCCCCTGGTGGCTTCCCGTCCAGCGCTGATTCCACATCTGCACTGAGTGGGCAAAGCCTGGACCAGAAACACAGAGATATGGGTTTTATCGATGTCTGGTCACCCATCGATTCACCACGGAGCACCTTCAGAGGACTTGCTAAATAATCCACAAGAGTTCCTCATGACTCTTATCCTCAAGGAAACTGGGGAGATAAGACTGACACCAAAGAGACAGGAGCAAACAATGACACCACCGGGTCAGGACCACCCGAGGTGGTGGCCGGGGGGCCACCAGCCCCATTCACACAGCGAGGGTGCGGGGAGCTACCCCGTCAACTTTCTCAAGGAAACAGCAAATTCCGGGTTCAGAGGAGCCACTCTCGCCGCCACTATCACCTGGATGAACAGGGAGCCGGGGGACGGCGGCGTATTCTCAGCCTGCAGACGTGGCCTCTGCTTCCCGGTCCTGGGCTCCCCCCAGCATTTCAGGTGGAGTGGAGCAAACTACAGGGCAAAGGGGAGTTTGAAGAAAATACATGTTCCAAAGGCACCTCTTCACGCCTCCTAATCTGATGCTTCCCAGCCGGGCAGTTTTAGTTCCAAGGGGACAGGCCTGGGCCTGCCATCCCAGCAGAGGCCAGGCTCCTTCCAGAGCCATTAAATGATAACTTACAATGATTTATCTCCCTTAATTTACACAGCCACCCTCAGAAAGCTCTCTAAATGCAGGCTAGCCTGTTATCTTAAAAATGCATTCATCAGTAAAAAGCACAACGAAAGCCCTTAAAGCCATAAGCTAACAGGGTAAGTTCCTCCCAGGTGACCAGGGAGGACTCACCGCTCTGAGTCCTGAGTCTGGTCCTGGCCAAGGCCAAGCACCGGTCACGGACATGGACACAGCAGGGCATCTCCCGGCCACTGTTCCCGGAGGTGGATTCGGTCAGGACGGTGACGTGCGCAGCGCTGTACTGTGGGGACAGGGCAGGGGGAGTCGCGGTCAGGCAGAGCGTGAGAGCCCTGTGAGGTTCCCAAGTGCCAGGGAAGTAAAGACGCTACACAGACAGCAGCTGGACCCTCACACCGGCACCTCTCTTCGTAGCTTAAATAAGCGATTTCCCTGTCGTTTAGCGGCATGCTGTAAGATGCTGGAGCAGGAGTCGGATTCCAGGGTCCCATCCACGTGGGAGACACACACTCGGCCACGGAGGGCAGGCAGGCTGGCCTCCTCCGACAGGAGGGTCAAGGCTGGTCCAGAGCAATGTCGGCCTAAAGGCCCTGCTTGTCAGGCCGGAGGGCAGAGGAGACGGACGTGTCGTCTACAGCCGGAAGGATGGACAAGCGTGGGGTTCTGGAAGAGGCAGCAACTTTGGGGAAAATCCCTCACCACTGGAGGGGGAAACGAGTACATTTTCTCATAAAACCAGGTCCCAGGGGTGTCCCCATATGGTGACGTCAGTGGTGGAGGCTGTGACCCCAGTATCCCCTCCAGGCCCGCAGGCGCCTCTGGGGGTCGGCTGGCTGTTTGCCCAGTTCTAGCCCCGGGACGGGGGTCCTGTGAGCACCAGTGCCCGGCCAGGGGGGCAGTCCTCAGGCCTGGTGCCCAGAATCTAAGTCCTCGCAGGGCCCGGCCTCTGGGAAGCAGAGAAGGAGCTGCCCCCGCTGAGGAAAGACGCAGGGGGGCAGCTAGCCCCTCTCGGGCACCTGTGGCCCTGAGGCTGCTTCCAGGATCGGACTTGGCACTGGTTCTCACACCTGGAGGAGAAGCGGACCGGCCACTCACAGCTACACTCGTGTGTCTGAGGCTGGATGTAGGTAGGGTGCCCAGGCGTCCGGCTTGCCCCTGACGTGGGGCTCTTAGTGCTAAGGCTGGGATGGTCCCTGGCCCACAGGACAGAGGGTCACCTAGGGCAGGGTGGAGCCTTGAGGGCTGAAGTGTTTCTTTCTGGCCGAGCTTTCTGGTGGAGAAGGTGATTATGGCAATGTTTAAACTTACGTGATAGGAGCAGGCAAATTATCTTCAGCCGGTCAAAGCCCCACCCTGCACCTTTGTGACTCAGTGACAGAGCGCGGGCACTGGGTTGAGCTGGACCTGGAGGGGCCCACAGCGCCCCACCGCCTGCTGGGACAGCACCCAGCACATGGGGTCCGAGGATCCCTCCTCTTGAATGGAACCGGGGACCCACTACGTTGTAGGGGCTCTGACGTGACCAGGTCACTGGTCACCTGGATAGCTTGTTGTTTCAGGAACCGGGTATATAGGCGAGAGGATGTTGTGGAGAGGCGTGGTTTGGGTGCCCAGACCTCCTCTGAAAACGGCCCCACTGATCTCAGGATGGTCCCACCGTTCTCACACTGGCTGGATGATGGTGGACGCCGGCTCAGGACCGGCCAATTCCTTTCTCCCCCCAGAACGTGACGTGTGGCCACAGACACCGTAGTTCCGTCCAGGGGCTGGTTAACAACGACTTATTAGGGCCTTCCGGAGATGTGGGGATGCTGGGATGAGACGCTTGTCCGGGGACGCCCACTGGGAACCACCACGCTGACAGGTAAGCAGAGGAGGCTGGTTTGCAAAGAACGTGGAAACTGTGGGCACGTCCAGGTCAGACGGGAGGTAACAGGCCGGCGCAGGAGGGAGGGGAGAGGAGCCCGACGGCTTCCTGCTGGTCCCGGAGGACGCCCACCCCCGCCCACTGTCTGCAGTTCATACACGCCCGGGGGGATTTTACCCCTCAAACCAGACGCACCCCGCAGAGGAGGAACTTGCATGTTGCTTGTTCCGAGCGTCTCTCTTCAGTAGTTCTCCCGAGGCTGCCGCGTGGCGGACGGGGCTTCCCTCGGCTCCCCTGTCGGGAGGACACGTGCAGAGTCAGAGTTCGTGTCCCTTTGCCTCCTCGTGTCCTGAACATGCGATAGAGCAAAGGTGGAGTGAAAACGATGTCAACTTCCAAACGCATCGCTTACCAACTAATAACGTGCATGCAGATAATCACCCTGAGGTGAAGTTTAGAATCAGTTAGTAACGATTTCTCTTTCCCGTGCATCCCTAATTCAGATCGCTGCATTAGCACATTTGTGTAAGATTCGAGTATGTTCCTGCGAGCTTGGGCGACTCTCCACGGCAGGATGACCCTAAGCCCTCCCCTGCTCGTCGGTGCCCGGGAGACCTGGGGTCTGGTTTGTGGAGGGCATGCCTCACGTTTCAGAAGTTCATCCCGTGAAATCTAGGCTTGGAGGAGAATAGGGGCATTTCAGTGACTAGTTCAGCCACTCGGGTCGCCCGAAAGACTGGGCCCTTCTGTGGACGTGGAGCCCGGCCCGGCCAGCCCACCCGTGCTCTGCGGACCCCGGGGAAAGAGCAGCAATGGATTCAGTGCGGAGTAGTGCGGGCAGAGGCTGGGAAAAGGGCAGAGGCTGGGCCTCCCCGGCCTGTCCCGTCCGTGAACCTGGCTGGGGGGTAAAGTCCCCGGGAAGAGGCAGACCCCCGAGTACTCTGGCTCTCCTGGACCAGGAGCCGGCCAACCACGGCCCCGGGCCAGATGCGGCCCCACAGTCACTGCTTCTGTAAAGCTCACAAAACACCCACGCCGTGTGTCTGCGTCTTGCCTGTGGCCGCTTTGCTGCAGCGAAGGGACGAGCAGCCCAACAGAGAAAAGACGAAGGTATTTGCTCTCGGGTCCTTCTCAGAGGAAAGGTCGCAGGCCCTGTTCTCGGCCCACGCCGAGTCAAAGCATCAGGACGCCTGCAAGTGTTCTGGAACTTTCTTCTTTGCGACCAAGCCTGCTTCAGGCTGGACGTTTACAGGAGTGGCGGGTTTGGAGTTAAGAAACTGTTATCAGAGCCCTTCCCTTGATCAACACTGACGGCTTTCTTAGATAAGCCGTGAGTTTATTCCCAGGCTCCCCTCGGGATCTCGTGCTTTTCTGGGGCGGGTGCAGCGTTCGCTCAACTCTGCCACAGTGGCCGAGGCCAGGGGAGGGGGGACGCCGGGACCAGCTCGCCACCCCCTCCCCAGGGCCCCCTTCTCTGCTCTGCGTGGGATGTGAAACCAAAACGTCACAAAGGTCACCCCTTCCCCCCCCTCCCAGGAGCTCACAATCGTACTAATGCTCCTGGTGACTCTACAAAGGCAGTTACAGGTCCCCTTCCAAAGGGCGGGAGCCAGGCAGAACATCGCGCTATAAGCAAATCTGAAACAGAGATGAGTAATGGAGCCATCAGAAAACAGGGGAAAGAAAGCCTTTCACTTTCAGCTCTTGGGAGGATGTTTCTTCAAGGGCTCAGGAGATATTTTAGCCAAATTTAAAAATGTTCCAACAAGACATCAGTGCAATTGAGAGGACCACTTAATTAACACCTTCGGGGATGGAACGAAATCTGCTGACAGCAGAGGGCGGGGGTGTTTGGCAGATACACACGGGACTTGCCCGAGGCCTGTCACTCCTGTGTCACTCGGGAGTGGTACCTGCAGCCTCCACTGAGGAGGCAGCTGGGGACAGAGGTTGTAGAAAGCTACAGTTCCGTGGAAAGAGAAACACGGTTCCGGGCAGTCTTTTGAGAAACGTTTTGAAGGCAGCGAGGTGGCCCTCGAGGGAGGTCTGAGTAAAACACTGTTCCTGCTAAAGGCACACAACGCGGCGGGGGGTTGGGGGGGGCGCGGGCATCGTCACTGAGTCTGAACAAGCCTTGGAGGCAGGGTCTGGGCAGTAGGTCAGAGCGCGTCTGTGGCAACATGCGGCAGCCGGCCCAGCCGCCCAGGCCTCCGCTTCCCACCCCAGGACCCTCAGCCGCAGCACCTCCCAGGAAGCCACCCAGCGTGGCTCCTGAGCTGGGAAAGGTCATTGCCTTGAGTTTCTGCTTCAGACTTTCCAGACTGTGAAACTCTAGGGGACCAGGGGAGAGGGAACCGAGCAAAAGGGGAAAAGGAACAATATTTGCCTCTACTATCGTGAGAGATTACCGGCCAAACCCTCAGACATGGTGATTGCTCATGTGTTTAACTACTTTTTTAAATAGCAGATACCAGTGTGAACCGGTTTGGAGAAAGCGTTTGCAGGATAACAGCTCTGCCATTTGCAAACTCTGAGCGAGAGATTCCCAGCTCCTCGGCCGGAGCTGAGAGGCCTGAACTCAGGGGGTTGGGAAGGTGAGTCTACGTGAGCCCCCAGCACTTAGCACCGCCCAGCGCACCCACACAGCAGCCGGTTCACCACCGCCCCCCTCGCCCCCCGGGTGCAGACAGCCCTGAGCCTCTCTCTGCAGTTGGGGTAACGAGACAGACTCGGCAGCTTCGGCTGCCCTGGGCCCCGGTGGAGATGCTCTGCCAGCAGGACCGAGATCTCTGAACACCTTCTCTCTGCTGCCCTCACTCTTGCCAGATGTTACTTCCTGATGGACCTCAGTTAAAACATTTCCCATTTGGACTTGGAGGGATTTCAAATCTTTTCCTAAATGTGACTGTTTCTGACACAGATACTTTAAAACCAAGGGGGTCCAAACTGATTAAAGTTACAACAAATTGGGACTCTGGAAAGTCCATGTCATCAGCCAAGGAAAGAGATTAATCTGATTGAATAATGAGTTTCATCTGGATTTGCCTTGCCATCTGCTACAAATGTTTTCCAAATTGTGTAGTGTGAGGGCAGGGCTTCATGGAGGGGTGTATCAGCTATTGTAACAAAAGTAACATGGTCTTATCCTTCCAAAAAAGGTAAATCTTTCCCCCAACGTCCACATCATGTAAAACAAACACATGGAGACATGAGAGAGCAAGACTTTGAAAGTTGTAGGTGCCTCTGAGCAGTAAATCCCCCATGTCAGCCTGTAGACTTTTTGAGCATTGACACTTGTTCAGTTAACACCTGACTTTCTCTGAAACTGTCAACACACACAGCTTCTGATAAAGAGAACATCAGACCAGGAGGCGAACCTGGAGATCGCTGGCTTCAATCCACCAAGGTGGCAGGTCAGAGAAACGAAGCCACGGGAGCTGGGGTTCCGGGTCCTACCACAGGGCCTGTCGTCGTGCAGGCGGCGACAGAGGCCGGGAGCAGAACCAGGGGCCGCGACCCACAGATCCTCTTTCTTCCTGCTGTCACGTGTGGCTTTGCAATTCCTTCCGCTCTGTTTTATTTTGGTTTATTTTATTCTATCTAGTGCATTTTTCATTTCATTTCCATTCGTGTTTTGCTTTCGTCTGTGTCCCAAAACACCACCACAGTAAATCATTGCAAGGTGGATAATATTTTCTCATGGGAACAATGATAAAATCGAGGGCCGTGTTTCTAATCAGGAATGTAACATCAGGCAGATGGTATACATGAGCAACAGCTTTCATAAGGCAAAGATTAAACAACCACAACCTTTAAAACAATTTTCATCTCTGCAAGCCTCAATTACCTCATCTGTAAAATAGTTATAATAGTGGGGTCATCTCATAAAACTGAAGGGTTAGTGGAGAGCATGTAAACAAAGAACTTGACGGCGCCCTTGAAGTCCGGGGATACCCTTTGTTAACTGTCAGGTGCCTGCAGGCACTCGGCACATTCGTTGGCCGTGATCCCCGCGACAGTGTTAGGAGGTGGGCGCCATTATTATTCCCGTTTTAAACATGAAAATATAGATGCCCGGAGACACAAAGCAAGTGTCCAAGGCACGGGGCCAGTAAGCGACCCAGCTGGCATTTCAACCCAGATGATGTGACTTCACAGTCTAAAGGATCCACCCCTGCTCTGCAAGCAGAGCTGACATGTAAGAAATAATGTTAATATTTTTATTTCTTTTAAATACAAGAGTTATTATCCATATCATACAGAGCAGGATACACGTGCTGTGACCATCATTTCAGAAAAGGCCTCATCAACTCTCAAGGTAGTGAAATAGCAAAATATAAACCTATTGACCATGGCATTGGCCCCAAACTAATAGTTGGGGGATACATGTCCAGTCATTTAGGAGCACTTTTTACGTTATATGAATATATGACCCATATTATCATAAAATTCGGTCCAACAAAATATGAGCTCATGTTTCCTTTTTTTCTGAATAAATTTCAGACTCGACATAAATTGTCTGAAAGTGTTGTGTGGGGCTGGTGTCCCACGCCCGCCGCTGCTGTTAAGGGCGTCTGAGCTGCTGTTTTCTGTGAAAAGCATGTTTTTTAAATTATGAGAGATGTAAATTGTCCTGAAAAGGATAGAGAATGAAGTAACATCGTTTCACACCTCCACCCAGCATCTCAGACCCCAATGCTGGATAAATTTCAACACTGTTTCATTAAAACTCTTAGGAAAATAGGAATCAAGGGGAAACTCTTTAACCTGAAAAGCATAGCCCTAAATATCCCACGATTAACCACACGTCTCAAGCGCTGTTCCCTTTAAAGGTGGGAATGTCGAGACAAGAGTGTCTACTTTGCCTCCTGTGTCCTGAGACGCTTGGACCTGCGGGACCAGCCACGATGGGAAGAGCCAGAAGAAAGCACAGACTGGACTGTCCCCACGTGGTGGTGGACGTGGGCTTTGCCGTGGTCAGTTCCTGGTGGATGGGGCGTTTGCTGGAGAATGTGGCTTGTGTGACAACAGTTCTTCGCTTTGGTTGCCGTCTGCACTCAGGGCTGCGGCCACGTGGTCAGTGTCAGGCCGTGTCCCATGGGTGTTGGGCCAGAACGGGCGTCTCCAACTTGGTGACGCAGAATCCCCAGATACAGCGGAGGGGCCGACCCCGCTCAGCGCGTGGGCAAGCCCCACGTGGACACCGTGTCACTGCGCTCTCTGCCACGCCACATGGGGCCCGCAAGGCCTAAATTGTCCCTGACTGTCCCTGAATTGCGTGTAGGGCATCGCCAAGGATTATCCCAAACTCGGCTAAGCCACAGAACCAGAGGATTACTGGCACCTTCGGGTGCTTGAATTTCCTGAACAAAGATCCCACTTGCAGCAGGAACCCCGGGATGGGGCGCCCGGCCTCTGGGGATGAGCCCGCCCAGGAAGGGGGCTGTGAGCTGCTGGCTCCCACCCCCGGGGAGGCGGCTGCAGGGACGCTGGAGTCCTGCTTTGTTCAGCATCACTTACCAATCCCTTCAAGAAAGACCAGTCCGGTGTTGCTGTTCTAGCCCTTGGGGTGAGCCGGGAGCAGCTGCGAAGCGCCTGCCCTGGAGCCTGTAACCAGGGGCGGTGGGCGCTGGGGGCTTCCACTTTCTCCTTGGAAGCCCGTCAGCTTCTGCTTTGTAGGAATGACGTGATGTTACTGGCCTGATCCCACCTCAGAATTGTGTATTTCCCTGTTATTTAGCGACTTAAAAAAGTCTCTAATAGCGCTTCTTTACCCTGAGGTCAAGTTTGTCTTCCCTAACGCCTCGATTCCAGTTTCTGTGTCTTTGGAATCTACCTGGGCCTCGTCCCCGGGTGCAGGGCCCCTGCCGGGAATTCCCAGGGGAGACCCAGGCCCGGGCGCTGCCTCCTCTACGGGGAGGACGGACTCCTTCATTGCCCCGCTCTTTCGGGTCCATCCTTCCCGGCCTCGCGAAGGTGGTTTGCCGTCAGAGCCCCTCTATCGCTCCGGGGCCCCAGGCCCCTGCCGGGGATGCCAGATGCCCCTGCCAGCCCCCAACCCAGCCCCCTCTGATCCCTGGAAGCACCCCAGCCTTTCTCACAAGCTCAGCTCCACGTTTGAGAGAACGTTTGATAACGTGTTCCTAGCACTTCGAGATCGTTGCAGCTGGACAGATTTCCGATTATTTATCCACCACATTTCTGGAACCAGAGACTCGTGCTCGAAAGCCAGGGATGCCTCAGCTCTCCTCACCTTCGGCTGCTCTTCTCTCTGAAATGCATCCAAGGACTGACTCAACCCCCCACCAAAACACGCAGCCATCTGAGCACTTCCCGCGCGGTGGGAAAGTCGTGGAGACGGGGAGGAGCCCGCGGTCCCTGCACAGCTGGTGACGGGGAGCCGCTTCCCAACAGGAAGATGCCGAAGATGCAGGTGTCTCGCGGGGTCACCTCCGCCCACAGCGCCCCGGGTCTCACAGGAAGAGGCAGAACATAAATCCATACGGTGATTAAATCCCAGGCCGCACTAGTTCCACAGCCTGAAGATTTATGGCCCTTTTAGACCAGAACCAACCCCAGTGCCTCCTGTCAGGCCTTCTCTTCTCTCTCCTTCCAAAAGTAAATATTTTGGCATTACAACAAGTGATTTTACGGATGGTTTCTCCCCAGATCCTAGAGCAAGCTGATGGCAGGATCAGCTTTTCACACATCTTTCAACAAAGCCCTTCATCAATGGTCCCACCCTTGCCTCTCTCCCCACGCGTGTGCGGTGTGAGCATGGACACGTGAGTGTAACACACACACACACACACACCAGACACACAAATACACACCGCACACCCGCTGCACACACGTGCACACACACGTGAACATGCACGTCTGCCTGACCCCGTGACCCAGGACCTCGAAAGACACCTGGGTTCTTGCACCTGCTGCATTCTTTACTGTTGTGTCTTCCCTCATGCAGTCAGTATAAATGTCTCTATCGAGGGCCCCTGTTCAGGCGCATCCGGGGGCGGGAACGTGAGTGGAGTCACCTGTTGAGCGCCTGCCGTGTCCTGGCTCCTCACCACCCCCCCCACCCCGGGAGATGGATTATGACCCCATTTGACAGGCAAAGGAGTTGAGTCTCACAGAGAACAGTGAGCCTGTGAGCGACTCACAGCCCCTGACACGAAGTCTGCTCTTTCCGTGCCAGGGGCACATCCTCCACACGAACCAGATGGAGAGCTGGCTCCGCTGTGGCGCCATCACTGACCCTCCGCCCCGAGCCCCTGGCTCGGCTCCGGGATGGCTCAGGCTCCTGAGACGGGCACCTGCCGACACACCTCTGCGTCCAGGTATGGGCCACGTCCCATTCATCACGGCGTGGTCAGTGCTCCGCGCAGCCCCAGATCCCTCTGGCCGTGCTGGGTCCGCAAGCTTTTCACCGAAGCCGCCTCTCCTGGGCGGGGCTGATGGCTCAAGATTGTACAAACAGAGGCTGGGACGTCTCCCTCTGAGCCGTTCTCCTCTCCCCTTCGTGCTTGGCAGGAAGCACCTAAAGCGCCGCGCCACGCCTTGGGCAGGGACATCCCAGCCCAGCCGCATCAGGGAGGTCGTCCTCCTTGTCTGAGGCACAGCCGCTGTACCTGGAATGCAACAGATATCCACATACTTCCTCCGTAAAGTCACAGCTAAAGTTTTGTTCTCAAAATCAAGATTAATTCTGCTCAATAAAATCCATTTCTAAAACCTTTTCAAAACCTAATAACTGGTGTTCTAAACCCTAATCTTCTTAGAATGCACATTTCCTTCAAACCACTGCCCTCTCGCAGTGAACCACTGGGTAAGAGACGATCACAGCAAACACGTACTATACGCTACGCGTGCCAGGCAGCCGCCCCAGCGCTCTCCAAGTACTTTCTGCTTTTAATCATACCCTATGGATTAGCTGCTACTATCATCATCCCCATTTTACACGTGAGGAAATGCACCACAGGAAGCCTACGTTGCCAAGGCCACACGTCTGCTAACTCTGGAGTTCATGCTTTAGTTCTTTAATTTCTCATTTACGTAGGTAATATATTCATCCGGCTCGAAAATCAAAACAATCTAAAAAGGCCAAGTCTGCCCCCACCCCCAGTCTCCTGCTTTCTCTCTCACCAGCCCGGACCCCAACTCCTTCCTACCTGCAGGTGCAACTTCTACTACTTTCTGGAGCATCCTTTTTGAGCTGTAGATGCCAATGCAAGAGCGTGCGAATATGTTCCTAGGTTCCTCCCCTTGTTACACAAACCGCAGGTGCTGCGCACGCCTGTGTCCCCAGTTAGTGATCTCCCTGCCGGACCTTCTCCCTCGGTTCACAAATGTCTCTCGTCTTTTACGCGTGCGCACGCGCCCGATGGACCTGCCCCAACCCAGGTAACCAGTCCATCCACGGAACCTTGGTTGTTGCAGTTTTTGCTACGTGCACAACGTTGCCGAGAAGAACCCTGATGCCCATCTTTTCCTGTGTGTTGGTTTATCTGTAGAACAAATTTCCAGAAGAGCATTTCTGCATCAAAAGATAAGCATTTTTATGATCTTCTTAGTACTGACGAATCCCCTCTACATTAACTGACCAATTTGAACACTTTCCTGCAATTTGAGTAAATGCAGGAAAATAAATAATTTTCTTACAGCCTCACCAGCAGAACGTGTTGTTAAATGTTCTTGAATCTTTGCCCATCTTACAGGTGAGTCTGTGTTCCTTGCGTTACCATGAGGGTGAGCAGTTTCTCCTGATTTCTTTCCCACGAGCCGTACTATTCACATCCCCTGCCCATTTTTCAGTTGGTTTGTTGGTCTTTTTCTTGATGAAATCTGGGATGTTCTTTAACCATTTTGTTATAGTAACTCCCAGGAAAAATGGAGACAATATTAATAAAGAGAATTGCCATAAATATGACATTTTATCATAACTGTTTTAGGAAAAAGTTTAAAAATCTCCCTGATTACTTTTAACATTAAACTCTATTCATCAAATAAAGTAATTCATATTAAATGCTCTACAAATTCCAGCCTATTGGTTATTCATTAATATAATAGGAAAAAAACATTTAGAGACGATAATATAAAAATGTAAATAATGAGATTAAGATTCAGACCCTGAGAATTTCACAAACAACAGGTGATTAATTTGTTCCAAGAAGCTTTCATCTGTACTCAGCTCACCCATGACCTTTTCAATAACGAGGAAATAAAGGAAAATTAAAAGCTTTTTTTTCTGTCACCTTTCTGAAGCACAGGGCCAATTATATTTAGTGTCTGAATTTCTCGAGATTTCTAAAATACTGTGTAGTTTTTTATTTTTGAAGCATTCGCAAACTCTTCATCCATTGCAGACCATCTCCTTAGAGACATGACTGAGGGGTTGCCCGTAGCAACCATCCTAACCCTCTGGACTATTTATATCTGCAGGCCTCAGATCTCAGGCAAGTGGTTGTCTTGGACTGTAGGTGCGCAGAGCTGTGGGAAACACTTTTGAGTTCCTACCCTTGGAGTACTGTGAATGCCGGAGCTAACTTACAGCCCCTCTCCTTTCCCCGGCCTGGGAAGGAGGGGCTGAGGGCAGGGTCTGGGGCACTGGCCTGGAGCCAGAGCACCGCCAACGGCCCTGAGCCTCAGAGGCAGACGTGCCTGTTCAGGCCCTCGACCAGGTCAGTGTGTGCGAGCCTCTGTGATCACTTGGTCGTAAAAAGCTGGCAGAGCCAGGACACTGCTCCGAGAAGGATACACTCGCAGTGACGTGTGTCGCCAGGCAGGATGTACTGAATGCTTATAGGGCACGGGCTTTGGGGAGAAATTCTGGAGCCCGCAGGAGCCACCTGCGGAACAAAACCCAACGCCACAAGGTGATCGGGGCCCTGGTCGACCCAGTGCCAGCAGGGCTCGGGCGGCCGCTTCCCTGCTGGAGGATTTGCAAGTGTGGGTCAGGCGACACTTCCTTATTTGCGACTGAGTTTACTGACCAGTGTGGCTCAGCCACGGGACCTTGGAAAGAAGGCCAGTTTGCACGCCTGTGATTCTGCCGCATTAAAGTAGATCCAAGTCCCCATAACTCCTCTCTGTTGGGAGCTGAGTCGTCTGCACACGCTCTGAAATCCCTGACGGGTTCCATCTGCGCACAGGGGGTCCAGAACCGGGTCATCTGTCCTGTAGCCACAAACACACTCCCGCGTGGGTCAATACGAACTCGTAGTCGGGCTGGTTCTGGTTCCGGCTCAGACGGGAATCGGTCTGTAGCGAGTGGAGGGTGGCAGGGACCCTGTCCCCTCAGAACCGAGCGGAAGTGCAGGACCCTTTACAAAAACACGACCAGCACAACGGCGGCGAACTACAAACACTCGCTCCTTTTCGCACTTCGCTTTCATGGCTAATTCGTCCCTTGAAACCCGAAATGCAAAGCTATCCTTTCAGGAAGACTGCCCTGTGCTCGCTGTGAGGGGCCTGGAAGGCCAGGCAAGGACGGGGGTTCCCGGGCATCCGGACGGCCATCCTGGTGTGTCCCTCGAGGACACTCATCCCCGAGGCCCGGGGACAGAGGCTCACCTTCTGGAGGAAAGCTTTGATCTCAGCTCGGAGGGAACAAGGCCCGACCTTCCAGACTCCCCGGTGCAGCCCAGCCTCCCTTCCAGACCCTTCTGCCCGCTCTGTCTTCACCTTGTCCGGCCGTCGAGGCTACTTCGTTCTCAGGGTCCCCGGCCCCGACTCAGGGCTGCAGGGCCCTGGGTCTCCCTCCTTCCCACAGACTCTGCTCCGCTGCGACACCCCAGATGCCAGGTCACTTTCTCTGAAACTCCCCCGTCGACCCCAGATTTCTCCTGGTGGCACGTGGGATCCGAGCTCCCTGCTGGGACATGGGCTCTGTAGGCGCAGAGACTCATGCCCCCTGACCCCGTCCTGTCCCCGTCCTGTCCCCGTGGCCGCGGACGAGGGGACTGAACCACGTGTGCTGCGTGGAGACCCTGAACAAATTGCTGGGTGAACGGGCGAGTGAACCCGGGACTGTTCACACGCACACAATTTAGCGTCAAATCAGTGACCGTCAACATCGAACACGCTGCTCCTTACCGTCTGGTACCTTTGGGGTGTCTTCCTCCCACCCAGGTTCTTGGAAATTCTACTGTGGAAACAGTGGTCCTGAAAACTCCCGCGCAGTTACCTCTCGTCCTGGGACCAGGGTCTTTGTGGGGTGACTCAGCCTCCCAAGATCAGAGAGCGCTCACGCAGTCTGCCTTCTGACCCATTTCTGAACATCTGTGTTGATTTTCCTTTCTTTCTTTCTTAAAACTCTGTTTGGCCCACAGTGTAGCAAAATGAGAGGTTTTGCGTTGTGTCCCGAGGCTGATGGACTCGCTGTACCCACTGCAGCTGCCAAAGGCCCCGGCGCCGTGGTTGCTCCTGAGAAAACGTCCGTCGTCCTGTGGCCCGAGGACCACAGGAAGCAGGGAGCGAACCCCAGTGTCAGCACAGTGTAAAGGGGGGAGCATCTCACACCCTCCCAGAAACAGGCCTACACCCCACAAGCACACACACCTGACACTGGTGTACATCCGACATGCACACACACCCCCGATGGGCACCTGAGTCTTCCTGACCCTGAATGAGGGTCTCCTGGAAGCCTCCTCTCCTCCTTCCCTTCCCCCTCCATCCTCCCATTCGCCCCCCTCATTCGACGCTATCTCCTCTCCGACACCCAGACTCTCTGTCACTGGGCTTCAGTCAGAATTTTCTGGGTTCCAGACACGGGGCAGGGGGCCACGACGTGGCTACCACCCACCTCGCACTAAGAGCACGGGGACTGGGACCCCCAGAAGCGGCTCTGAATGCCGCTGGTGCTGGAACTGTGTCCCCCTGGCTCCCGACAGCTCTCCCGATGATTTCAGTGTCCTATCACCCAGGGCCGTCAGGGACCCCATTCTGTAACCAGCCCGCAGCCACTCTCAGCCCTGGGTGACAGGGAACAGTCCCCCCGAGTTCCAGTAGGTGAAGGCTCTCTGGGGTCTCCTTCAGAACAGAGCTGGTCGGGGCATTTTCCAGCCTTACCTGTGAAGAGCCAATTCTGTGGTTTCTCAGACCCTGTCTGCACTACCCGCCATGCTGGTCTGGCACCTCTACTGGACCTTAATTATTGGTCTGGTCACCAGGAAGTGTGGTGTCCCAAGGGGGATAAAGGGTGTCTTGCAAGCAATGGGCCTGGGGACTGCCTTCAAGCAAATGAGAGGGTGCTGACCTCCCACAGGGAAAGCAGGTCAGCCCTGCAGACCCAGCGGGTCAGGGAGTCCGGGGTCGTCCACCCAGAGGTCTCCGTTGCACGTGGGGGCCGCGCCTTCTTCCTGAGTACCGGGCACGATTTCCTGTTTCTTTGTATGCCTTGCCACTTCTTGTTGCCTCTTGGACATTTTACGTGACCCGGTGTAGGAATTCGGGGTTGCGACTTTTCCCTAGGGAACTGTTGTTGTTCTTGTTCCGTGTTTATTTGTTCAGTCACTCTCATTGTGTGGCGCTGACGTCTCTGCTGAGGTTTTTTCCTCTCTTTTGACTCTTTTAAAGCCCGGCCGCCTAGGAGCTGAGTGATCAGAGGAGGACCGGCCAGCACAGGTGATGACTCAGCCCACACCGGCGCTCCCAGGGCTGCCGCCTGGGCCGGGGGCACCTTCACCGTCTCGGCGGCCTCACGGCTGCCCAGCGGCTGCCTCTGCGGGCCTCTGCTTTCTCCCGTGTCCCCCGCTCCGTCGACCAGGCATGCGCGGTGGCTCAAGGCCCCTCTGGTGTCCACACGTGCGCATGGCCTCTGGGCGACAGGAATTGTGGGGTCTTGTTAAGCCCCCGTGGCCGGTCCACCTCCCGGAGTCCCCGGTAAACACCAGCTAGACCCCCGCCCACTGCCCGCCCTGCCTCCCTGGAGGCCACTGCCTGGAGGGAAAGCGCTCCGGGCCCAGCCAGCCCTCCAGCGGCGCCCGCTCCCAGCTCGAAGCCCCCTCGGGCAGAGCTCTGTTTCTGGAGCACTCAGGTGACCAGGGCAGTTGGTCCAGCATAATCGTTGCTTTGGGGGAAGAGGACTTGTCGCCCCCCCGTGTTGCTGGAAGTGATCCTTCCCAAGTGTTTTAATCATCCTCTCACGGTGACGCCCTCTCCGAGGAGAACAGACAAGCAGAGCCCAACTCCGGCTCGTCCACCGCACCGTCCGCAGCTCCCCGACCCCCAAACACACTTGGCAACGGAAGCAAAGACCTGTCGTGTTTGGTGGCTTGAAGGCCATCGGGGTCCCCACTCCACAACGGTACCTGGCCCGGAGGCTGCTTCCCCTGCGGGTAGATGTGGCTGATGGCAGGGGCCCGGCGGGGGCTCTCGGGTCAGCTGGGACCTTTCCTTCTTTCCTGAAGCCAGACTGGCAAGGAGGACTGTCCCCGGCCTGGCTCTGGGGGCGGACACCACCCAGCCTCTTTTCCATACAGAGATTTTCAAATATAGACTGAGGGTTACCTTTTTAATCCCAAACCCCAAAGTAAGCTAATCATAACTAAAAATTTTTTAACTTTTATAGACACAGAGAATATATCGGTAGTTCTCAATGTAGTTCAGTTCATTAAAGGCCTCCTGATTTTTTATGTTAAAAAATAGTTATTAATTTACATTATCACTTACTAGCTTATTTAAAACACCTTTAAAATCGCTCAATAGTTTTACACTTTTACCCAGCAGAACTCTGTAGCTTATAATTGTTTGCCAATTCTTTTTTGTTAGAACTGTTAAACAGATACCAGGGAGGGTCATAAAGCAAACATCGTTCTAAATGTTTATTTAAAATTGTCTTTTGTTTATTAACAATACCTGTGAAGTTCCTAATTAATACAAACAGGCTCTAACTAACAATGGATCAAGAGTTTAACTATTGCACTAGGTGCTTTTTCACTGTGTAAAAATAGCATTTTATAATTTAAATGGAACAATTAAGACATTTTCCTTTTGATGTTGATTGTGACTTTCAAGAAATCTAATTTACTAATGTAATCCATTTAACTAGATTTGATGTGCCTCTTTTGAAATGCTACACTCTGTGCAGCAGTGCACAGGACACATACCTCTCCTGAGAACCCAGCTGTTCCCCTTCGGCCCGTAAGCTACCTCAGTTGTCCCTGGACTGTGAGCAGCGACGCAGGGCAAGGCCCTGACTGGGTCAGGTCAAGGGACGGGGTGGGGCACGAGGCGCTGAGAGATAATGTGGGATGGGTGTAGTAGCTGCCCAATCCACTAGATCCAGACGCAGTGCCTGAAGATCTGCTTAAACCCCAGTTTCAAGCCTGCTTTCCACACGTCAAATCCCGTGTCTCTCAAGCTAAAGAATCATAATACACTTGTGCTGGGGGGCAAGTTTAGAAATCGTTCAGTGAATGCTATTCTTTTCACAGATGAGGAAACTGAAGGCCCAGAGAAGTGGCCTCATTGACCTGAAGACACACAGAGTCGGTGGCAGAATTAGACTGGTTCCCAGGTCTGCTCGTGTCTAACCAGGACCTCTTTCCACTGCACCAAGGCCTCCGAGTCAGGCCCTCTGCTCTCTGCACCTCTGATTTTCTGGAAAACTCACAACTGGAAGGTGATTGCCTGGTGCAGTATCCCCAGGTCCCTGGACGGAGCAGGGCCCCTGCCTTTCAGCCACAGACCGGAGAGGCAGCTGGAATAAAGGATGAATTTCACAGCCCCCAGCTGCCCCGGGAACCAGAAGGAGGAAGCAGGACAGCAGACCCTATGTGACTAGGTGGGGAACACGTTCCAAAGGGGGAAAGCTCTGCAGGGAGCGGCTGGTCCCCTCCGCTCACCTGCTTGACAAACACAAAGGTTTATACAGAGAAGCCGCAAACAGCTGGTGCGGTAATGACCCCTCGCAGCCCTCGCACACGCTCTGGAAGTGCACGGAGGTCTCGAGAGGTTACACACAAACGGGCAGAGGCGGAAGGGACCCTGGGTCTCAGACATTCCACAGAATTGCACAGACACCTGAAGTCACAGCCACGCAAGGCCAAGAGTAACCTGGGGTCCCTGCTCCCTGCACAGGTAGCTTAAACGGTGGCTCTTGATGCAGGACCACGTGAAGACCTGGCCGAGAAGGGTCCCCATGAAGCGGGGCCGGCGCCTTGGGCCCTGGTAGGTCCACACGGCTGGCTCCTTCGGGGTGACTCCAGCAGGTCCGGTCTCTACTTCTGGTTCCTGGAACCCAAAGAGGTGCTTCCCCGGGGCCGTGTGCATCCAGCTGCTTGTAGACTGAGCACTAGCTCTGTGTTACGGGATCAGCAAATACAGAGATTCGCAGATCTTCCTGCCTGACGACACCCCCGACTCAAAGAGGGCCTGGCAACCGCCCCCTGGGGTCAAAGCCCCTGGTTGATGGTTTCTTCCCCAGTGGACCTGCTGGAAGATAAATTACAGGCGATAAAACAAGACCTCGTCCTCAGCGGATGGTTCTTTGCTGAAGGACCCCATGTCTTTCAACACTCCTGTTAGGACACAGCTTTCTGCCCGGGTCCCCTCCTGCTGTCCCAAGGTAGCTCCACACCTTCGAAAGCAAAGCCCACGGTATCACAGACCCAGAAATGTTATTTTCTTTTAGCCAATAGTACATGCTCGGGCTTATGCCGACTCTATACTAGAGTCACATGGGTCATGATGTCAGGAAGCTCAGGACCACAGACTGTGGCCCAGGATGCCCGCCCCCTCACCAGTCCGGTACTTTGACAAAGGAGGGCCCTGGCCCAGCGAGGTTAAGGGTCACTGCAAGACGTCCTGGCTGGATGAAGGCAGAGGAAGCCTTTGAAGCTACGTCTTCTAAGCCCCAACCTTCCAGTCTGTGGCCTTGATGTCACACGACATCGAGGCCAGAAGTAGGGACTTATGAACAGACGTAAAAGCAGGAGAAAAAGTACAATACTGCCCTCTGACAAATGCTCACGTTTTCTTTGGGCCAATCTTCTTTGCAATTATCCTTAAGTAAATATCCAGAAATAAATTTTAAATACAGCCCCGTGGTTCTTCCAAGGAATTGATTAAAGGAATATTCTGTAAGCGAGAAGGAACATCTTTTTGAACGTTTTTTGGAAAACACAAATATGATATGAAACCATAAAACTACACTTCATTGTGTATCTCTCCTGCTTGAAAAACCTTAGTGATGGAAAAAAGGGGCCTCTTGAGGGATGAGGGCAGAAACCCATCTCATCTTCGGGGAGCAGCTGCCATCGGTGGCGGGGGAGACGTGAGCTGCAGAACAAAGAGAAAGGCGCGGGGCTGGAGCCGAAGCGGGGCCGTCTCTTCCCCGACCCTGCTGGGGCATCACCTCTCGGGGGCCACGTGTGACTGTTCAGGGCTCGCCTGGGAGGCCTGGTCAAAGGGGAATTTAAATGTGGTCGTTTGGGGGCCAAGATGCGGGACAATGCGGTCGGTTCCCGGGCTCAGCCTGGTGTTTGGGGGGCCATGTGGGGCTCCGGTGAGGCCTGTTTCCTGCGAAGTGACACAGGGACCACCGGCAGACGGTGTTTATAAATCCAGCAGCGGGGCCGACTGATCTCACAATGGGCCGGGTCACATAAACAGTTCATTATTCTACAAACAGACACGCACGAGCCACCTCAGCCAAGAGCGGCTGGGCAGTGACCATGGGAAACACCCCACCCAGGGGGGAGCCCGCCCTCCAGGCAACGCGAATGTGGCTCTGCCCACATAAACACGGCATTTAACTCAAGGCTTGTTTGTAACGGCTCCAGATAGCTGAGATACAATTAGGACTGAACACAGAGCTCTGAAATTTTCTAATTTGGGGGTTAATCTATTTCAACAGGCTCTTGGCACGCACATGAACATGTGTGTCCCTGAGTGTGTGTGTGTGCGTGTGTGTGCGTGCACCCCTTGAGGTTTACTTACTTGGTAGCATTAATTCTAAAAGGACACGCCCAGAGGGATGTTATGAGGTAACATGTTAGAATGTAGACATTATAAACGGAATTTCTCTTTTCCCAGTAATTGCAAGCAGGTGAAATTAAATATGAGGAAAGAGAGAGAGAGAGAGAGAGAAACAGAAATAAGGAAGAACAGCTCTGGTTATCTGAGGTGAGCACCAATAAATACCATTGTTTCACACCCCTGGCAGGGTTTTGGGGGGCAGGGGGGGTGCAGTAGCTTTTAACCCAGTACAATCTATTCAGTGCTCATTTGGCACAGATGCAGCTTGGAGACAGTGACGACTTCGAAGCTAAGTAGACGTAAGGAAATGAGTTTTAGATCAGTTTAGAGCTGAGTGACTTCTCGAAGGGGCAGGACAGCTGGCAAGTCCTTCGCTCGTGTCCAGACACCTCGTGGGGAGGCGCCATGAGCAGTGCAGAGGGCGCGGTTCCAGGGGGTCGGAATGGCCCCGTGTTTGGGGTAAACCAACTGCATAGGGAATAGGATCTCTGAGGCCGTGCTCGGGTGATAGAAGCACAGCCCTGCTGTGGCCATAACACAGCGCTTCGGGTGACAGCACAGCTGCACACCGGAAAGTCAACGACTCACAGGGCCTCGCGTCTGGCAGCTTCGAAGCCTCCAGAGGGGCACTCGGAGCAGGAGCCAGGGGTGGGTAAGCTGGGGGCTGGCTCACCGCAAAAAAAAAAAAATCAGTTTAAAAGGAGAGAGGGAGCTCCTACTTGGCCCAAAAGTATAGATTTTGGAGTAAATTTCAGTCTGAGACCAGACTTTTCAAAAGGCATTTGGTTTTAAGCAGGCAGGTGACGTATGGAATGTGTTTTGGGGGTTCTGAGACCTGGGCTCGGCGGCTGCGTGGGGAGAGCTGAGCCCAGCAGGCCTGTGCCTCGCCCAGGCCCAGGGTGCTCAGCACCCACGTTGATGCCCGTGGGACCAGGGCAGGGAGAACGGTGGATCCTCAGGAGATGCAGACAAAGCCCGGTGAGAGCCCGTGGCCTTGAGATCCTGCGCTGGCGTCCCTGAGACTCAGGCTCATCCCAGGATCACTGCACAGAGGGAAGGGGGGCTGCGAGGGAGGGATGTGGTCCTTCTCTCTGGCCCCACGTCCTGCGCGAGGACCGATGTGTACAGAGAGTCACTGAGTATTTGTCGCACCAATGATCGAATGTCCGAACAAGGGGACCCGGGAGCCCAGGGCCAGGCTGCAGAGAAGTCACGGGCGTCGGTGCCCTCGGGGGAGCAGGGACAGTGCAGAGTCTGCTGGCCCCTCGCCCCTGAGGCCTCCTCACCCAGCTCCCTGCTGCAGGCTCCCGCGTGGGTTTGGGCAGTGGGAGGCCTTGGTGGGGCCTGGAAGCAGGAGGAAGGGAAAAGCTAGGGTATTTCTTCCTCTCTCGCTGTTATAATTCTTCAGAAAGCAGGCGGTTGGAATCAAAGCTTGTTAAACACCCCGAGCTGGTGAGAGTGTGGGACAGACCCTCGCGCCTGCTCTCGTGGGGATGCAGGTGGCACCGGCGTTTTGAGGGGCAGTAAGTGGCATCCATCATTGTTTAGGAGATGCAGACCTTTGACCCCAGCAATTAGAAATCTGGAGATTGAGAGTCTAGGAACCTAAGAATCTGTGAATTTATCTAGAGTCTAGGCATCTATCTCACCAGTAGCTGTTTTATACCCACAGGCATTCAGGGTTGTCAGAGTGAGGTTAGAAGCAATCCAGCTCTCCGTCAGTAGGGGCAATCTGAAATGAATTACAGTCTGTCCAGACTACGTCACATTTGAATCCTCCCAAAAGCGTGGAGTAGATCACCTGTACTGACCCGGCAGGGAGCCGCTGGCCTGAGAAGGTGATGGTCCCAGGGCAGTGAGTACAGGCCCCCGGCCCCGTCCACTCAGGAGGCGAGTGTCTGTCAGCTCACTTCTGTCTCGGCAGCAGTGGCTTTTTCTGCTTTGAAAATCATCTAGGATGTGAAGCGTGGGGGTCCTTCTACCTACGTCTTAGTCATGGAAACTCCAGTTTCAGTAAATGCTCTTAGGTAGAAGAAGAGGAGACCCCTCATTTTTTGTGCATCTTCTTAGTCAGAGTTTAAACAGCTGCTGACTCTCACCAAGTATCCTACCTGAAGGAAAAAGTCATCATTTCAAAAAGCAAAGCTCAGATCTACATTCAGTTGCTACAAAATGGAATGAAATAAACCAGTTGGATTCAAACACAGGTTCCTGAGCTGGTACCTCCGACGGGTAGTTCACACAACACAGAGATGGGCAGGGCCAGACACTGGATTGGGATCTTGGTAAAACTAAAGGTCTTAGTTTGTGTAAAATCATAAACTCATAGAGATGACAGATATTCTAAGATTTTTTTTAAGCAGTTTGTTTGTGGCTCTCTTTTACGGCCGTCTTGCATCGGTGGGCCTCCGTCATGTGGTTGAAGAGAACTTACACTTTTCCCAGGAACCTGTTTCACTTCCAAAAGCACCTGGAACAGGGAATCCCCCCGAGCTGCCCCAGCTTCTCATCTCGGACCTAAAGGGACGTTTAAAGCTCACCATTCGCACAGTTAGAAGGTAACTGAGCAACGACTCCCCAAATCTCTCCACTCATCAAGTTATCATCAGAGTTGATGGGACTGCTCGTCTGCGCCAGGGGCTGTGTCCAGGTGAGGAGGAAGGGCTGTCCGGCCCCCGAGGGGCTCTGGGAGCGGGCGGGAGTGGAGAGTGGAGGAGAGGGGGTCACCCCTCAGCCCCGGGGGCGGGGGCTTTGGCTGGAGTCCTGGCTGGGAAGGCTTCTGTCTTGACTGAGCCGTGAAGAATAAACATTCTGCACTGCACGATCTACCTTACTGGGCCATCATCCAGCACCCTTTTCCAGGCAGGCCTGTTTTCCACCTCGGACCAGAGCTGTTCTCCAGGACGGCTAAACCTCCCTGAGCTTTTGTTACCGATTTGCGGGCATCAGTCTTCCTCCGCCATAGGTTGTCAGCTTCCTGAGGACGGGAACCGTGGCATCTGTTGCTTTGCAACCTTCACGGCTCTCGACTGAGTTTAAAGCCCACGGCCGGTGCTGGGGAGGTGCTGACTCGGGGTGATGGTCCTCAGGGGCCACCCCCCAGCTCTCCCTGCCCTGGTGCATCTGTGCAACCCTGTATCACACATCACGGCTGCTGTTAAATGTACCTGCCAAGCGCAGCTCAAACACATCCACCAAGGCAGGGGCTTCAGACTTGCTTTACCACACCCCACGGTAAGAAAGATGTTTCCACCAGCCGTCACGCATGCATAGAAGGGAAACTCCCTCTGTGTGATTCATATGTTCTCACTTAATCTGTCTTTCTATTCTGACCTATAACTCCTATTCTGTCCTATTTCATTTTCAAAATGCCAGAAGTAGGTCCACTGAAAGGATGTCACAACCCACTAATGATTTCAAAACCCTGCTCTTAGGGTCCCTGACATCTTGGAGCTCCGTGAGAACCTTGGGTTGCAAACCTGAGCAGGACACAGCCCCCAGGAAGCCGCCTTTCCAGGGAGTGAGGCAACACATTAAAAGTAACTCACATACATTCCCATTAGCATTTCCAGAATTAGCATGTTTATGCAATTGATGTTTCTTTTTTTCCAGGAAAGCTATTCTTAAATCAGCGGTGCACATCACACCGTGCTTTGGGTATGATACTGTCCCATAACTGCTGTGCAGCACATCCGAGACTCTGAATATGCCGCGTGACACCTCGGCTAATTGCAGAAGCAGCTTGTTACACTATCCCGGCAGCTGCAGTGACCACCCCCACCCGCCCGCTCGAGTGGCCCATTCACTGGAATCTAAAAGGAGAACTTCAACCCCAAGCCCCCTGTGCTGTTACTACCAAAGACTGCAGCCGGGGTCACCCGCTAAGCTAGGGGTTGCCAAGCGTTTTCGGGAAAGAGCCAGAGAGTAAATCCTTAGGCGTCCTACATCTCCATCACAACTGAATTCTGCTCCTGTAGCCCAAATACGCAAAGGAGGGGGTGGTCTTGTTCCCATGAAGCTGTATGTATGGACACCGAAGTTTGAATTTCATATCATTTTCACACGTCATGAAACCTTCTTTTGACTTTTCTTCAGCATTTGAAAATATGGAAACCGTCCTTAGCTTGAGGGCTGTAACCAAACAGGCTGGAAGCTGGATGTGTCTCCAGCCCCTGAGGACGGAAACTATTCCATCTCCACCGTGAGTCGCTCCACCGTAGGCCCCCGGGGACCCTGGATCAGAGGCACCAGGCAGTTTTCTCTTGATGTCTGTGCCGAGGACGGTCACGTGGAGAGAATAAAGAATTGTTTATAAAGAGGCAGTTGCTGGGGGCAAGAAGCCTTAAAACAACTATAACTGTTCACAGAGGAGGGAGAGGTTATAAACGGAAGGCTGGCAGGGGTGTTCCCCCACTGGTGCTGTGGGCACAGCTCATTTCAGGATTAAAGGGTAAATCCACCTTTGAAAACAATCAGGCTCGGCCCATCACGTGGTTTACCAGCGCCAGCTTCCCGGGACAAACCGTCACCTGCTTTCACAGTGCTAATCCCGTCTTCATCCAGATGGGAGGCTCAGGACCCAATAGGCAGGGAGCGGGATGAAGGGTTCCGTCACCAGATTGCTCTGATCAGTGCTGCCGGGTGGTCAGGGCCCACGGGACCCAGCTGGACCTTCTCCCAAGCAGGTGCCGATGACTTAGTCACACCTCCCCACTTTCTTCATCTTTGCTCTTTAATTTACCAAATTAATACACGCAGATTTTAGAAACAAATCCAGCCAGTTCCGAACTAAGTGGAGAAAAGACCAGCTGCGTCCCCTCCTCAGCCATTCCCCTCCTGGCCAAAAACCCGCTGCGGCCGCGAGCAGAGTCCTATGTAATCCAGAACCCACGTATGTACATTGTGTCCATGTTTGTGCCATTTTTGATGTATTTTGTCTGTTTTTCATTCTTTGTTCTTTTGTCTTCACGAGGTTCCGAGGCCAAGCGCCCATGCGTGTAGATCCACCCGCGTCGTCTGCAGGGCGCGTTGCCCTGACCTGCCGCCAGGTGAGCATGGAGTCGGTACCTTGGAAAATTCCCAGCTCTTCTCCCCAGAAGCAGCCAACGGGGTAGTTGGTCTTAACTGCGTGTTTGGTTGCGGTGCACAGGCTCTGTGTCAGCCACACCTTCAGACCAGAGGGAATGTCACCCAAAGGCAAATGCCCACCGGCTAACAGAGAGGGCCTTGCTCCCGGGGGTCCTCCCGCAGGGCGCTTTTGGTTTTAATGCTTCTCAGATGTGTGTTAACGTAAGCCCCCTGGTCATGTGATATCTGTGGTATTTGGGGCAAATTTGACTTGAGGGGATTCCTTCAGAGTCAAAAACATTTGACTGTGTCTGCAGAGACAGCCCCAGAGATGCTTTAAAAAAAGCTTTATTGAGGTATAATGTGTATGCCTGTATACAGAATTAACTCTCTTGAGTACACATGGAATGGTTTTCAGTAAATTGATAGAATTGTGCAGCCTTCACTCCAACCTAATTTTGGAACATTTCCATCCCCCAGAAAGGAGCCTTGCACCCACTTGCGGTCACTCCCCTTCCCATCCCAGGCCCAGGAACCACCAATCTACTTCTGTGTCTGCAGATTTGCCTTTTCTGGAAATTTCATAAAATGGCACCATACACTACATGGTCTTTAGTGAGTGGCTTCTCCCACTTAGCATAATATGTTTGCGGTTCATACAGGTTGTAGCAGGTGTCAGTACTTCATTCCTTTTTATGGCTGAATAATATTCCACTGAGTGGATATGGAACAGTGTGTGTATCAATTCACCAGTGATGGACGTTTTGATCATCTCCACTTTTCTGGCCATTATGCATAAATCTACTACATTTACATACAAGTCTTTGTGTGGACAGGTGATTTGGATGTTTTCATTTATCTTGGGTAGATACCTAACAGTGGAATTGCTGGGTCATATAGTACATCTATCTTTAACATTTTGGGAAACTGCCAAACTGTTTTCCAAATTGACTGCACCAAATGTAAAGTCTGTATCTTTGCTACTTGCTTTTAAGAAAGACCTTGGGTCACAGGACCTAACGGGAAAGGAGTCAGTCAAGCCCACAGCAGCCCAGCTGGGGACAAAGTCCTGATACCTTCCGTCCTTTCTGTCCCCCCTGTCGCCCCTCATTCCTGCCCCTGGGGCTTCTCCTGGACTGAGTCAGAAGAGCAGTGTTCCTGCTGGCCAGGACTCTGTGCACCATCTCGACCCCGGCCAACAAAGTGGGTTTCTAAGGGTAAAGGGATCTACAGACACACACCGGCCCCCCCCTTCTCCCCAGGATCAGTGATCACCACTGGGAGCTCCGAGGAGGGCGTATTCAACGCGTCTGCGTCTGTCTCCCTGGGGAGACCCCAGCAGCGTCACTTTCCCGCTGCCCCTTCACTATGATGACTCCAGTGCCCCCCATCGTGGCTTAGATCTTGGAGTGCAGCCTTTCAAAGAGTAGGTGCCCCTTCTCTGGGGAGGGGATGAGTCAGGACGAACCCTCCTTGAGGGTCTCCGCAGACTAGCATGGCGAGTGCAAATTTCTCTACCCTGAGAATCGGACAAGGTCAAGAGAGAATTCGACTGTAGGCGGGAAAGCCCCCATTTGTGGTGAACATGGACTTACAGCAAGGAGGCCTCTGCTGCTTCCCTGGACCCCTAACCCAGGGTCCCTACTGTCCGGTGAGCCCGTCTCCCCAGGAAACCCCTTCACACCCCGTCTGAAACATCACCCCTGCTCCCGGGCGCGGGTGGCTCCCTCCCCGGACCCCTGCAAGGCCCCGGCGTGTGGGCTCCACGGGTTCCCGGCTTCAGCCGGGCAGGAAGTCGAGTCCAGGCTGAACCCCTCACGCAGCGGGGAGCGGGGGGTCTCCAGTTCAAGGCACTTTCCCACAGCGCGACTGTGTGTTTTGGCTCTGCTGAAACTCTCAATTGAGTTCACACTGAAACACTAACATTAAAAGATGCTATGTGCAGCCATGTAGGAAGTTCAACTTTAAAAATAAGCTTGTCTTTCAAGTCCAAACATAATGTTTTGGGGTCATTGTGGTTCAAACCCGTGAGAAAGAAGGAGTGCCTCAGTGTAGAGGCAGCTCTGCCTGGGTGGGAGGGGGTGCCTCGGGGTCCCCGCGATTGCTCAGAAGCCCGGCAGATCCGCTCCCACCTGGATCCCTCTCGGGGACCCCCCAGGACACCGGTGCGGGTGCCAGCCTTCCGTGCGGCGTCTGTAGCACCAGAAGGAGGGAGGAGAAGCCAGGGCAGCCCCAGGACGGGGCAGTGTGCAGAGAGGGGTTCCCGCCTGCAGAAGGGGCGTCTGGAGGCCACAGGCGCATGGCACTTGGTAAAAGAGGCTGTGACGACCCGGGCTCCTTGTCCGCACGAGCCGCAGCATCTAACACCGGTTCTCACCCAGGGCCAGGGAGCAGCCGCGGCTCAGACGTGTCCACACAGCAGCTGCGGAGCCGGATCCCTGCTAGACGGTTCCGCTGGAACTTGAATGGGCGACGCGTGACCTTCTGAAGGTCGGAAACCCTCTGAGAATCTAAGGCTGGGAACGCTCTCTCCAGAAAAACCCACACCAGCTCCACATTTTCACAAACAAGTCTGGGGGCTTCACACATGCTGAAGCCCCATGAGAGCTCTTTCTCAGAGTCGTGTTTTACACTCCTTTTACAATATAGTCCACTTTGGGGAAATGAAAAATCTCCTACACTCCTTTTAATGTTGATTGCAAAACAGTCCACATAGTGTGGCTAAAAGAAGAGCAGAGCAGTGAGACGAAGCCTTTCTCCATCACAGGAGCCCCTCCCCACCCTCCGAAAGCCGCTGTCCTGCAGGAGTGGGGTGGAGGGGGCAGGGGGCAGAGACCACGCCCGGGACAGTAGGAGTGGCTCAGGTCACAGGGAGACTGTGTTTCATTCTCAATATGTGATCTGGGCTGACCTCTGACAACCTGTAAAGATGGAATTGCATGCAAGCATTTTGTATTTGAACTTGCCGTGGTCACACTTAGAAGGACCTGACCTGTCTTCTGACCACTTTTTTTCCTCCTGGTTCCCCTGATCTTGCTGTATTTTACAGAGTCTGCAATACACACAAAATAAAGTATTCATATGTAGCTAGTAGTTCATTCCACCTCTGGAAAGAGACCGGGCAGGATGAGGAAGTTATTGGGTCAACTGTCAATAAAACTTTTTCCAAAAAAGAACTTTAAATAATTTTACCATTTTCTCAAGCAAAATAAACCTTTCCCTTTCCTAAGAAATACTGATTGCGGAGAACTGTAGCAGTTCATTTGCTGAGTATGGTTATCAATTATTAGATAATCATTAGTCATTAGAACTTTAAACAAGAGAAGGAACTGGGGGGCATCCCTGCTGGGAGCGGTGGTCCATGGTGCAGGCAGAACGGGAGGGAGGGAAGGCAGAGGAGACAGGAGTGGACTCGGGGCAGGTGCGCTCAGGTATACCTGCCAGAACTGACGTCACACACACAACTGAGGAGGGACTCGGAGATCCAAGATCTTGGGGCTTATGTTCAATTGATCTGCATTACTTTATCGATCCTATGAATTAAGAATTTAATTTTTCTATCTTTCACTGATAAAAGCACTAGGAAATCAAGAGGCAAAATTATTTTTCTAGGATTTCACTGTTGTTGGAGCCTGAACCAGGGTTACTATTCATAATGTTGGCTCTTAACCTTAGAATCCCACTCCCAGGAATCCATCCTAGAGAAATAATCACACACACAAAGAGCCACGTCAGGCTGTTCATGTAGCAAAACACTGGAAAACAGCTGACTGTCCATCAAGAGCCTCACATCCCAGACTTCAGACCCTCAGTTTGCTACACCATCATCAACTACCTGTATTTTTACTCACTTTAACACTTTTTTTTATGTCTACTTTAAACCAACTACCCTTCTTTTTACTTAGCTTCATTCTAAGTAATAATATCCAAGACTAATAGGAATATGCAGTATTCCTACATATTTTTCTCCGATACACATTAACATTTAAAAATTTTTCCTGGGGGCTTCCTTGGTGGTGCCGTGGTTGAGAATCTGCCTGCCAATGCAGGGGACACGGGTTCGAGCCCTGGTCTGGGAAGATCCCACATGCCGCAGAGCAACTAGGCCCGTGAGCCACAACTACTGAGCCTGCGCGTCTGGAGCCTGTGCTCCGCAACAAGAGAGGCCGCGATAGTGAGAGGCCCGCGCACCGCGATGAAGAGTGGCCCCCGCTCGCCGCAACTAGAGAAAGCCCACGCACAGAAACGAAGACCCAACACAGCCAAAAATAACATAAGTAAAAAAAAAAAAAAAAAATTTCCTGTAGAATTTATTGCAGTTACCACGTTATGATAACAAAAGCAGGTCATTCTTAATGTGCCAAATTCATTTATTAATTTGAATAAAAACATACGATCCCCATCAAACAAACAGAAATTCTAAATCTGCTTTGAAATTGAATCGATTGAGAAGTATCTATTTGGAAACAATGTACCTACTATCATATTGTACCAAAGATAAGGCTGCTGTCTTCACAGAATAGTTGGATCGTTGGTGATCAATCATTAACCTAGTGAATGTTCCAATATTTGGGGAAATACTGGAAAACTAACAAATTTCTCTGGATATGGTTTATCTTACAAATCTAGATGAGATTAGTTTGGAAAAGGGGCCTCATTTAGTTCAGAAAATTTTCAGAGTCCAGTATAGTTCTGAGCTAATCAGAGACTAAAGGAAGTTCTTAAGGAGAAGTAAGCTTGGAAGTCAAACAGTTTTATTTTGAATTAGCATATTTTAAAAAAAGATGTGGAATTAATGATCAGGTATCAGTTCGGAATTTCTGGACTTCACTCCAAGCCCAAGTGACCACTGACATTTTATCTCCTACCGTGAGGACCCCTTGATGAGAGGTGAAAGGCATGAGGAACACTGCCAGCTATAAAATAAATTGTACTTCAATGTCTATGCTCTCTAAAGATAAATCTTTTTTTAATATAAGAAACTCACTGAAACAAATGAACGCTAATTAACATTGCTATTAGAATAAAAATATTTATCTGTATGCTAGCTAAAATAATCTTATATACCACTAATGATACATGTACCCTAGGTCTGATAACTTAAGGAAGTCATCCACACAGCAAAATATTATTCAGCCATTAAAATTAGCTTTTTTGGTATGGGAAAATGTTTGTTATGATGTTAAACGGGGTTCAAAATACAGCATAAACTAAATTGTATAAAAATACATATATGAAAAATTGAATGTAAATACACACAAATGATACGGTTGATTATCTCTAGGTGGTGAGAGTAATTACTTTCTTTTTTTTTTTTTTTTTGAATTTTACGACAGTGAGTTTGCATTGCTTTTAAATGGGGGTTTATTTTCAAGCCTTTTATGAAGCGTCCATTTGATGAGTCTGTGAGCTGGACGTTGCCCAGGGCCCCTGTGATACAGAGAAATGGACCAGGAGTGAGTGAAGTGCGGACGCTCCCCAAACGCTGCATCTTCCCCTCGGTTTCGAGCACTTCCTGCCCCCCATTAGGGTCCTCTGGTTTCCCAGTGACTGAAGTTGGAAGAAACAGAATAAGCCCTTCTGAAGACTAACAGATGTCCAGTAAGACTGCATGATTTGATTGGATCGTCAATAGCTGAGCCGCCTTGAAAGCGAGCCCCGGGGCGTTTCACAGGGTTCTCCACTTTTACAGATGGGCCCCGCCTGGCCTGCTAAGACCCACGAGAATCAGAAACAGATGAGGAGTCAGGCCTGTCCTCACACATGAGAACCGCGGACCCACCGAAATCTCACAGTCCTCTCTGGGAAAAAGGCCGTCAACCTGTGCTCATAACAAATCACCTCGACGGTGACGCGGGTGGTGATGTACGTGACGGCGTAGGAAAATACGGTCACGTTCATACACTGGCAGTCTGCTGGCAAAGCTGACAAGAATCTATCTCTGGGGAGCCAGAGTCTGTGCTGGACGTAAACACTGGCCACCAGGGCTGCAGCAGCCTGGCCCAGCCCCGGGGATGAAGGATGAAGGACAGAGCGTCCCGGCCTCGGGGGCTCTGGCGGAAGCTGGCAGCACTCAGATCCGAACACTGGGGCTAAAAAGGGCAACTGTTTTTTTATAATCAAATTTTACCGCGTGACAGATTTTTCTCATTCTTCTGTGGGTTTAGTTCTTCCTTTTCCCAAAGTCGTAATTACCAGTTTCACATCCTAACACTGAATAGCTGGAAAGCCCAGTCTGAGTAAACTATCTCTACACGGGAAAATGCAAGATGCTAATAAGGGGTGATTTTGATTTAATTCATTGTTTCGCGTCAGTAACAATCACAGAGTCCAATAATCTTTCCTGAGATTTTAATGGGAAACAATGGTATTTTAAAATTTCAGTTATTATTTTAGAACCAGACTCAGAAAGTTGAAATGTCCAAAGAAACTACCTAGCTCTAAGCCAGAGTCTCCGTCAAAAGCTCACTTTGACTGAGGAAGGTGCAGGATCCCTGAGGAGGAATCCAAGGAAAGGTAAAGGGAGGTGCCCAGGCTCACGTCCCCGCCTCCTGAAATACAGACACAGACACCAGTGAGCACGCATGCACACACACACACCCCTACACACACGAAAACGCACCACCCCCAGGTCGTGTGAATCACCGCCAACACGACTGCAAGGGCCCCGAGGTGCCGAGAGCTCCGAGGGCCCAGGGGGATGGCCCAGGCCTGGCCTCTAGGCCAAGGGGTGTCAGCTCTCAGAAGGTAAGACTCGGGGTACTTTCTCGGCACGAAGGGTGCCTGGAGGAGGTGCAGATGCTGTCCTGTTCTTGGACTCGGCCCGAACGCGGCCTCCGGCTCAACCAGCCTCAACAGCTACAGCTGGACTTACCCCTGTTGCGGCCCGTGGGGCCTCCGGCTGGTCAAGGGGGGCACCATTCTCTCCCAGGCGACAGCACGAGCAGGACGGGGAGGGGAGACCCTAACCCCGGTCGCTAAGGGTCCTCCATTCAAGCTTAGCTCAGGGCGCCGCATCTAGCTCCCCGCGGCCTAGGAATGTGGATTCCCCGTGTCCCACAGAGGACGGCCCCCGTGTGCTAAGTGTTGGGCACACGACGACCACAAGACATTTTGTTTTTTGAGAGTGTGAAAGGCGTCTCAATCACTTTTACAACCTAGAAGTCCTTTCTGTACAGAATATCTGAAGCCTGTACCACGAACCTGGAGAATTGTGGCCGGAGTAGGAGAAAGCTCTTTGCAGCCAGGCTGGGCCCTGGCTCCCCGGTGTATGATCGGCCTAACTGCCTCATCAGAGCCGACGGCCCCCGCGTCCAGAAGGCCCTCCGGGTTGTGCAGGTTGTGTTGGGAACTTCTCCTCCCTGCAGTGGATTTGGGTTCCCAGCGGAGAAGGGAGGCCCTGCTGACTCAGGGACCCTCCGCCATAGTCTCCAACACAGACAGCCCCCGGCAGGAGCCCCTGGGCAGGGCGGGGGCTGCACCCTCCTTCAGCCTGGGTTTCCCATTTAGCCACTTGCATAAAGAAAGGCCTGGGAACTCTTTGCTAAAATAGCAAATCAGAGGACAAGTTTTATAGGAACCTGGTGACACAAAGGTTCTAAAGAGCGTGTCAGACAGACACTGTGGCAGGTGAGGAAGGCCCACGGCCTCTGCCCCAGGGAGTGGGCTCCCCTGCACCTGCGATGTCCCCCGAGACGGGCTTACTGAAGCCCGGAGGAGGCACCGACTGGGGGGCCTGCAGCTCGTGGCTGTCATCCTGGGAGCAGCCTTTGTGGAACAGAGACACTCTGAAGGGACTTGGATGTGGATATCTGGGGACAGACAGGTGCACCCAGACTTAGACGTGAGCCATCCCGGCAGGACGGTCTCCAGAAAGGAGGATCAAGTTCTGGGGACCCCCTCGCGCAGTGTCTCTAAGGCACCTCCTGGACCCATTCAGCTAGGATGCCACCTGCCTGCGGGTCAGCCCCATCCGCTCCCTCCTTGTCCTGGTCGCTTCCCCAGTGTTCCAGGTCAGCTGGGAGGCTGGTCTCAGATGGACATGATTCAACAACCTTCCCTGGCTCACTGACAGGTCCTGGCACCAGGGATGCCCAGGGGAGTGCAGACCATGAGTGGGGCGTTCCCAGCTCCGACACGGAAGGCACAGCACCCAGCACCCCGCAAAGCCGGGAAGGCTCACGGAGCAGCCCTACGTGTAGGACGCTGCAGCCTCTGGGCCAGAATAATCACAGGCTGAATTTTTAGTGCAGTTTACACTTAGAATTTAGAGGGGACTTAACGCTCCACCTAAGAATGTCTGTGTTCAGTGTGGACCTTGGGCTTAGACTCAGGGATGTGTGTCTGTGTGTGTGTGCGTGTGTGTGTCTGCATCTGCGTGCACCCTACACCCTAGGGGCCTACGAGACCTGCCTGCCCTCTAAAATAGTCTCACCTGAACCCCAAATATATATCTGATTTTGCAATTAGAGATTCATGCCTTGGGCTTAAACATTAAAGATGGGGTTTAGGGTGAGGGGCAAGAAGAGCTGACTCCTGTCAGATGTAAACATCCCTGTCTGTTTAATCGGTTTCTTTTCTTTCTCGGGATACAAGTGCCCCGTTGGTCTTTCACGGAGAAATAGCGACCGTCCGGCGGGCACACTTTGTGGGAGAGAAAACTGATCCCTAAAAGGAGTGAGCGTCTATGATGGGCAGGTCTGGGAGGAAAACCAGCCCTCCTGGCACACGGGGGGGCCTTTGTCATCCCACCCGTAGCATCTGCCCTTTAGCCCCAAATACAGGGTCAAATCAAGTCAGTTCTCCCTTAATTCCCCAGCCCTGGGAAGTGTCTTCCTTAACTCGGAGTCAGGAAAATGACGCTGCCCTGGGGCATCCACCGCATCCAAGGGGCAGGAAAGGAAGCGTCCTGCATGGGGTGGGTGTGGGAGCGTGAGGCACAGACCTCACAGGTGACCTCAGGACTTCAAGGCAGGTAAGTCCAGTTCTGTGCTGAGTAAAACCACTCAGCACCTGGAGCTTGGCATCTCCACGCTGGTTCCCAAACAAGGTTCATCCCCACTTCTACTTCCAGAGTTTTCCAGGACCTACGAGAAGACTGTACGTTGAGGTCATTCTGTTTTACTTTATTCCAATAAGATTTGTATGAACAAGATTTGTTCTCTCTTTTTTCTCTTCTCTTATACACAGTAGAGTGAGAAATCACTGAAAAGTAAGCTCTGTAAAGGAGAGACTGTGCTTGTTGTATTCTCAATTTCACCCCCATCTCATGACATGGCACATACTGAGCCTTCAGTAAATATTTACTTATTAAATGAATGGAAAGTATGAGCAAATAAAATATATTATATTTATGGGGATCCACTTTGTATCAAAGATTCTATTATGAGACATGAGTATGTTATGGGGTTTGATAGCTCAATAAAAACATACCATAGAAAAGATACAATTTATGAATAATTATTTCTTGAAATAGAGTCCTTAGGCTTCCAAAATCTGATAGTTCAAAAGAATGCAGGACATCAAGCTTTTTGTAGTGGAGCAGTAGCTCCTTGGACTAACCCTCCCTGGACAATAATTATAAACACTGGTCAAGAAAAGAGACTGAAGACACAAAGGTCCTATGCACGTGTACTGGAAGAATTAATATTGTCAAAAATGCCCACACTACCCAAAGTAATCTACAGATTCAATGCAAAACCACATTAGAGAAAGACATTTATTAAGAATAAAGTGGAAATTCCAGATCTAAAAAATAGAATGTCACAATTCCAATGGAATTTTTCATGGAAATAGAACAATCCTAAAATTTGTATGGAACCACAAAAGATCCCAAATCATCAAAACATTCTTGAGAAAGAACAAAGCTGGAGACATCACGCTTCCTAATTTCAAACTATATTTAAAAGCTATAGTAATCAAAACAGTATAGAATTGGCATAAAATCAGACACATAGATCAATGGAACAGAATAGAAAGCCTAGAAATAAACCCACAAATATAGTAAATTAATTTATGACAAAGGAACCAAGAATATACAGTGGGGAAAGTATAATGTCTTCATTAAATGGTGCAAGGACAATTGGACAATCACATGCAAAAGAATAAAACTGTACCACTGTCTACACCATACACAAAAATCAACTCAAAATAGATTAAAGACTTGAACATAAGACCTGAAATCTTAAAACTCCTAGAAGAAAATATAGGCAGTAAGCTCCTTGATATCAGTCTTGGTGATGATTTATTTGGATTTGACATCAAAAGCAAAGCTAACCAAAGTGAAAATAAACAAGTGGACTACATCATACTAAAAAGCATCTTCACAGCAAAGGAAGCCATCAACAATATGAAAAGACAACCTTTTCATATGGGAGAAAATATTTGCAAATCATATATCTGATAAGGGATTAATATCCAAAATATATAAAGAACTCATACAACTCAATAGCCAAAAATCAAACAATCTGATTAAAAAATGGGCAGAGGACCTGAATAGACATTTTTCCAAAGAATACATACAGATGGCCGACAGGCACATGGAAAGGTGCTCAACATCACTAATCATCAAGGAAATGCAAATCAAAACCACAATGAGATATCCCCTCACACTTGTCAGAAAGGCCATCATCAAAAAGAACACAAATAACAAATGTTGCTGAAGACATGGAGAAAAGGGAGCCCTCCTGCACTCTTGGTGGGAATGTAATTGGTGCAGCCACTATGGAAAACAGTACAGAGGTTCCTCAAAAACTTAAAAATAGAACTACCATAATATGCAGGAATTCCACTTCTGGGTATTTATCTGAAGAAAATAAAATCACTATCTCTCAAAAAATATCTGTACCCCATGTTCATTATGGAATTACTTACAAGAGCCAAGACATGGAAAGAACTTAGGTTGTTGGAGGAGTGCATAAAGAAAATGTGAGATATATATAATATATATATGAATATTATTCAGCCATAAAACGTAGGAGATCCTGCCATTTGCAACAACATGGATGGACCTTGAGGGCATTACACTGAGTGAGATAAGTCAGACAGAGAAAGACAAACACTATATGACCTCACTTAAATGTGGAATATTAAAACAAATATACAAACCCTGGACTCATAGCTACAGAGGACAGATTGTTGGTTACCAGAGGCAGAGGGTGGAGAGTGGACGAAATGAGTAAAGAGGGGGTCAAAGGGCACAAATTTCCAGTTTTAAAACATATAGGTCCTGGGGATGTGATGTTCAGCATGGTGACTATAGTTAACAATACTGTATTGTATATTTAAAAGTTGCTAAGAGAGTATTTCTTAGAAGTTCTCATCCGAAGAAATGAGTAACTATGTGAGGTGATGGATGTTAGCTAAAGTTACTGTGGTGATCCTTTACCAATATATACAAATATCAAGCCATTATGTACACACTTAAAACTAATATAATGTTATATCAATTATATCTCAATTGTTTTAATGGTGTGTTTGCAGAGAAAGAAAATACTCTCTTAGATCCCAGCTTCCTTTGTGTAAGAAGCACACTTTTTTTCCTGGAGGAGCAGGTTCTTCTGAGGTGCACACATACCTGTTCGTGTCCCTTCATCTATTCCTCTAGCAACCTGAGACATCACCTGAGGGAATTCCATGTTTCCGCCCTCCACAAACATCGTTACCATGAACAGCCTCACCCTGTCTGAGCCCCATGTGACAGGAGCACGCGGAGCCCTTTCCCTTCCTACGTCTGCTGATGTCTTGACCACATACTACAACTGAAAAGAAATGTCAGTGGAGGCTTCCACTGTGCTCTTCAATTCTTTCTATATTTTACCAAGACTTCTATCTGAACAGCCAACAGCATCATTTACTCACCCTGTAGTATTACCATACTCTCAAATCTCCTTAGGAAGAAAAAGAAAAACTCCTGTCAGAATATAAAAACAACAACATGAAAGCACTGGAGAGAAACCAAAAGTAGGCAGAAGTGTAGGGGAGTCCACAGTTTGGAGAGGGAACCACTCCGGGGAGACGGCGCCTGGCGTTTCAGTCAGTCAGGTCAACCACGTGCTGAAATAAAAATCCACCACTCTTAAGAAGAACATACTACAACTGAGTCCCTACAACAAATCAACCACAATTTCCAAAATAGGATTAAAAAACTAGACATTTGAAACTCAAGAGTTTCAATAGAGACTGACCCAAGATGACCCAGATGTTGTAATTAGCAGATAAGGACTTTTAAGTTTTACTCTAGGACCTAAAGGGAATCAACCAGGAAAACTCATCAGAGAAACAAACATTTTTAAAGAATCAAATCGAAATTCTAGACCTAAAAAATAGAATATCTAAAAAGAAAAATGTACCAGACGAACATAAGAAGAGAGTGGAAATGACAAAAGAAAGATTCAGTAAAGGTGAACATATATCTATAGAAATCAACCGATCTGAAGAACAGAGAGCAAAAAGACAGAAGAAAAATGAACAAGGTCTCAGTGACAAAAATCAGAAGATCTAAAATACACGCAATTAGTGTAAATAGAGTCCTGGCAAGAAAGGAGAGAGGGGGAATGGCACAGAATGTTTGAAAAATTAATGGCCAAAAAAATTTCCAAATTTGGTGAAATACATAAATGTACATATTCAAGAAGCTCAAAAAAGTCCAAACACTTTAGAGTGATAATATATAGAACATCTCTACTCAAATACTTATCAACATTCTTTCCTGCTTTGTCTATCATCAGAACAGATGAGCCTATGACTGTTGAAATGTCTTTTTGCTCCTGATTACCTTGAGGTTGTCATGGAAACCGTCTTTCTCTTACATCATCCTTGTTCTCATAGAGTATGATCAGAATACTTCTTCCTTTTAGGGTTTACCTGTTCCTAAATTATTTTAACATATAAGAATTTTTTAACTCTAAAACAAACATTTGAATTTGAAATACTACTGAACTTAAAAAGCATGGCATGGATTTCAAACGAAGCAGGAATTTTATTTTTTATTTTTATTTTTTTATACATCTTTATTGGAGTATAATTGCTTCACAATGCTGTGTTAGTTTCTGTTGTACAACAAAGTGAATCAGCTATATGCATACATATGTCCCCATATCCCCTCCCTCTTGAGCCTCCCTCCCACCCTCCCTATCCCACCCCTCTAGGTGGTCACAAAGCACCGAGCTGATCTCCCTATGTTATGTGGTTGCTTCCCACTAGCTATCTATTTTACATTTGGTAGTGTATATATGTCCATGCCACTCTCTCACTTCATCCCAGTTTACCAATCCCCCTCCCCATGTTCTCAAGTCCATTCTCTACGTCTGCATCTTTATTCCTGTCCTGCCACTAGGTTCTTCAGTACGATTTTTTTTTTTTAGATTCCATATATATGCGTTAGCATACGGTACTTGTTTTTCTCTTTCTGATTTACTTCACTCTGTATGACAGACTCTAGGTCCATCCACCTCACTACAAATAACTTAATTTCATTTCTTTTTATGGCAGAGTAATATTCCATTGTATATATGTGCCACATCTTCTTTATCCATTCATCTGTCAATGGACACTTAGGTTGCTTCCATGACCTGGCTATTGTAAATAGTGCTGCAATAAACACTGTGGTACATGTCTCTTTTTGAATTATGGTTTTCTCAGGGTATATGCCCAGTAGTGGGATTGCTGGGTCATATGGTGGTTCTATTTTTAGTTTTTTAAGGAACCTCCATACTGTTCTCCATACTGGCTGTATCAATTTACATTCCCACAAACAGTGCAAGAGAGTTCCCTTTTCACCACACTCTCTCTAGCATTTACTGTTTCTAGATTTTTTGATAATGACCATTCTGAACAGTGTGAGGTGATACCTCATTGTAGTTTTGATTTGCATTTCTCTAATAATTAGTGACGGTGAGCATCTTCTCAAGTGCCTCTTGGCCATCTGTATGTATTCTTTGGTGAAATGTCTGTTTAGGTCTTCTACCCATTTTTTAATTGGGTTTTTTGTTTTTTGATATCAAGCTCCATGAGATATTTGTATATTTTGGAGATTAATCCTTTGTCCATTGTTTCATCTGCAAATATTTTCTCTCATTCTGAGGGTTGTCTTTTTGTCTTGTTTATGGTTTCCTTTGTTGTGCAAAAGTTTTAAGTTTAATTAGGTCCCACTTGTTTATTTGTGTTATTATTTTCATTACTCTAGGAGGTGGGTCAAAAAAGATCCTGCTGTGGCTTATGTCAAAGAGTGTTTTTCCTATGTTTTCCTCTAAGAGTTTTATAGTGTCAGTCTTACATTTAGGTCTTTAATCCATTTGGAGTTTATTTTTGTGTATGGTGTTAGGTAGTGTTCTAATTTCATTCTTTCACATGTAGCTGTCCAGTTTTCCCAGCACCACTTATTGAAGAGGCTGTCTTTTCTCCATTGTATATTCTTGCCTCCTTTGTCATAAATTAGGTGACCATATGTGTGTGGGTTTATCTCTGGGCTTTCTATCCTGTACCATTGATTTATATTTCTGTTTTTGTGCCAGTACCATATTGTCTTGATTACTGTAGCTTTGTAGCATAGTTTGAAGTTGGGGAGCCTGATTCCTCCAGCTCCATTTTTCTTTCTCAAGATTGTTTTGGCTATTCAGGGTCTTTTGTATTTCCATATAAATTGTAAAATTTTTTGTTCTAATTCTGTGAAGAATGCCATTGGTAGTTTGGTAAGGATTGCATTGAATCTGTAGATTGCTTTGGGTAGTACAGTCATTTTCACAATATTGATTCTTCCAATCCAAGAACATGGTATATTTCTCCATCTGTTTTTGTCATCTTTGATTTCTTTCATCAGTGTTTTATCATCTTCTGAGTACAGGTCTTTTGCCTCCTTAGGTAGGTTTATTCCTAGGTATTTTATTCTTTTTGTTGCGATGGTAAATGGGTTTGTTTCCTTAATTTCTTTTATTGATTTTTCGTTGTTAATGTATAGGAATGCCAGAGATTTCTGTTCATTAATTTTGTATCCTGCAACCTTACCAAATTCATTGATTAGTTCTAGTAGTTTTCTGGTGGCATCTTTAGGATTTTCTATGTATATTATCATGTCATCTGCAAACAGTGACAGTTTTACTTCTTCTCTTCCAATTTGTATTCCTTTTATTTCTTTTTCTTCTCTGATTGCTGTGGCTAGGACTTCAAAAACTATGTTGAATAAGAGTGGGGAGAGTGGACATCCTTGTCTTGTTCCTGATCTTAGTGGAAATGCTTTCAGTTGTTCACCATTGAGTATGATGTTTGCTGTGGGTTTGTCATATATGGTCTTTATTACGTTGAGGTAGATTCCCTCTATGCCCATTTTCTGGAAAGTTTGTATCATAGATGGGCGTTGAATTTTGTCAAAAGCTTTTTCTGCATCTATTGAGATGAACAATTGGTTTTTATTCCTTAATTTGTTAACATGGTGTATCACATTGACTGATTTGCATATATTGAAGAATCCTTGCTTTGCTGGGATAAATCCCACTTAATCATGGTGTATGATCCTTTTAATATGTTGTTGGATTCTGTTTGCTAGTATTCTGTTCAGGATTTTTGCATCTATGTTCATCAGTGATATTGGCCTATAATTTTCTTTTTTTGTGATATCTTTTTCTGGCTTTGGATTCAGGGTGATGGTGGGTTCATAGAACAAATTTTGGAGTGTTCCTCCCTCTGCAGATTTTTGGAAGAGTTTAAGAAGGATCAGTGTTAGCTCTTCTTTACATGTTTGATAGATTTCACCTGTGAAGCCATCTGGTCCTGGGCTTTTGCTTGTTGGAAGATTTTTAGTTACAGTTTCAATTTCATTATTTGTGATAGGTCTGTTTATATTTTCTAATTCTTCCTGGTTCAGTCTTGGAAAATTGAATCTTTCCAAGAATTTGTACATTTCTTCGTGGTTGTCCATTTTATTGGCATATAGTTGTTTGTAGTAGTCTCTTACAATCCTTTGTATTTCTGCAGTGTCAGTTGTGATTTCTCCTTTTCCACTTCTAATTTTATTGATTTGCATCCTCTCCCTTTTTTTTCTTGATGAGTCTGGCTAAGAGTTTATCAATTTTGTTTATCTTCTCAAAGTACCAACTTTTAGTTTTGTTGATCTCTGCTATTGTTTTCTTCATTTCTGTTTCATTTTTTTCTGCTCTCATCTTTATGATTTCTTTCCTTCTACTGACTGAGTTTTCTTTGTTCTTCTTTCTCTGGTTGCTTTAGCTGTAAGGTTAGATTGTTTATTTGAGATTTTTCTTGTTTCTTGAGGTGAGATTCAATTGCTATAAACTTCTCTCTTAGAATTGCTTTTTCTGCATCCCATAGGTTTTGGATAGTCGTGTTTTCATTGTCATTTGTTTCTATGTACTTTTTAATTTCTTCTTTGATTTCTTCAGTGATTTCTTGGTTATTTAGTAGCACACTGTTTAGCCTCCATGTATTTGTGTTTTTTACAGTTTTTTTCCTGTGATTGATTTCCAATCTCATAGCGTTACGGTCAGAAAAGATGCTTGATACAATATCAATTTTCTTAAATTTTCCGAGGCTTGATTTATGACCCAATATGTGATCTATCCTGAAGAATGTTCCATGTGCACTTGAGAAGAAAGTGTATTCTGCCACTTTTGAGAGGAATGTCTTCTAAATATTAATTACATCTCTCTGGTCTATTGTGTCACTTAAAGCTTGTGTTTCCTTATCTATTTTCTGTTTTGATGATCTGTCCATTGGTGTAAGTAGGGTGTTAGAGTCCCCTTCTATTATTCTGTTACTGTCAATTTCCCCTTTCATGGTCGTTAGCATTTGCCTTATGTATTGAGGTGTTCCTATGTTGGGTGCATAAACATTTATAACTGTTGTATCTTCTTCTTGGATTGATCCCTTGATCATTATGTAGTGTCCTTCCTTATCTCCTGTAACACTCTTTATTTTAAAGTCTATTTTATCTGATAGACTGTGGAGTATTGTTACTCCAGCTTTCTTTTGATTTCTATTTGCATGGAATATCTTTCTCCATCCCTTCACTTTCAGTCTGTATGTGTCCCTAGGTCTGAAGTGGGTCTTTTGTAGACAGCATATATATGGGTCTTGTTTTTGTATCCATTCAGCCAGTCTGTGTCTTTTGGTTGGGACATTTAATCCATTTACATTCAAGGTTATTATCGATATGTATGTTCCTATTACCATTTTTTTAATTGTTTTGGGTTTGTTTTTGTGGGTCTTTTTCTTCTCTTGTGTTTCCCACTTAGAGAAGTTCCTTTAGCATTTGTTGTAATGCTGGTTTGGTGGTGCTGAATTCTCTTAGCTTTTGCTTGTCTGAAAAGCTTTTGATTTCTCCATTGAATCTGAATGAGATCCTTGCCGGGTAGAGTAATCTTGGTTGTAAGCTTTTCTCTTTCATCACTTTAAGTATATCCTGCTGCTCCCTTCTGGCCTGCAGAGTTTCTGCTGAAAAATCAGCAGATAACCTTATGGGGATTCCTTTGTATGTTATTTTTTGCTTTACCCTTGCTGCTTTTAATATTTTTTATTTGAGCTTAATTTTTTTTTAGTTTGATTAGTATATGTCTTGGTGTTTTTCTCCTAGGGTTTATCTTGTATGGGACTCTCTGTGCTTCCTGGAATAGGGTGACTATTTCCTTTCTCATGTTAGGGAAGTTTTCCACTATAATCTCTTCAAATATTTTCTCAGACCCTTTCTTTTTCTCTTCTTCTGGGACCCCTATAATTCGAATGTTGGTGCATTTACTGTTGTCCTAGAGGTCTCTGAGATTGTCTTCAATTCTTTTCATACTTTTTTCTTTGTTCTGCTCCTTGGCAGTTATTTCCACCATTCTGTCTTCCAGTTCACTTATTCATTCTTCTGCCTCAATTATTCTGTTATTGATTCCTTCTAGTATACTTTTCATTTCAGTTATTGTGTTGTTCATCTCTATTTTTTTGTTCTTTAGTTCTTCTAGATCTTTGTTAAACATGTGTTGTGTTTTCTCAATCCGTGCCTCCATTCTATTTCCAAGATTCTGGATCATCTTTACTATCATTACTCTGAATTATTTTTCAGGTAAATTGCCTATTTCCTCTTCATTTATTTGGTCTTGTAGGCTTTTACCTTGCTCCTTCATCTGTGACATATTTTTTTGCCATCTCATTTTTTTTTTTTTTGATGGGTGGGATTATGTTCCTCTCTTACTGGTTGTTTGGCCTGAGGCTTCCAGCACTGGAGTTTGTAGGCTGTTGGGTAGAGTTGAGTCTTGGTGCCGAGATGAAGACCACCAGGAGACCTCACTCCAATGAATATTCCCTGGGGTCTAAGGTTCTCTGTTAATCCAGTGGTTTGGACTTGGAGCTCCCACTGCAGGAGCTTTGGCCTGACCCCTGGTTTATGAACCAAGATCCCATAAGCCACATGGGGTGGCAAAAAAAAAAAGAAAAGAGAAAAAGGATCAGAACAATAACAAAGAGTAAAAAATAAAATTAGTCTAGGAAACTAACAGATATGTTAGAAAGAATATAAAAATAAAATATAGATGAAACAACAACAGAACCACAATAGTTAAACAGAGGAGAAGAAGAGGAAAAAACAAAAAGGCAGAAAAGACCTTGGCTGTGTTGGGCGGGGCTTAGGCAGGGGTGGGGTTTAGGTGGTGGGCGGGGCCTATCCTTAGGACCTACAGGGCTGGAAAAGGTCAGGGGACAGGGGGTGGCTTAGGCTCAATGCAACAGAAGGGGCCCAGGTGTGCCTCTGGTCTCAGAGAGCGGGGAACTCGGCCTGGGAGCCCAGCAGGCTTCCCGGGCCCTAGTGGGAGGGGCAAATGCCCTCATCTCCTCTCCTGCTCCTCCAGTCTTGGAGGGCCACTCCCGCCTGCTTCTCCTGTTCTCCCCTGGCCTCCCTTCTATGCCCCCAGGGCCCACGCGGCCCGGGGGTGGGGGGGTTTGGAGGTAAAGGAAGCAGGAATTTTAGATGGTATTAAAGAAAGAGCCTATCTTTTACTTTCTTAACTTTCAGTTTATCCCACAAGATAATAGTTAGAATGAGCCCTGAAACTTTGGTGGCTTCTTCCTCACCAAGGGAGATCTTCATTTTGCAACAGAGATTGTAGAGTTGCACAATCACATGAGTGCTTTGGACGGTATTCCTTGGAAAAGGCATGTCTATCTACTTAACAAACAGAAACCAGAACCAGCTCTCCAGACATTTCTCCAGTACAAAGAGGCTCCATTCTCACTGCTTGATCCTTCCCAACAGACTAGAAATCAGCCTTTCACCACAGACCAGCAACACGGAAGGTGGAGTGTGGCCCAAGCTCTTGGGAATCAGCTACACTGACGGGCAACCCTAAGTCATCGCCACCAACGCGGATCCCCCAGAGCAGGCTCTGTACTGAGACTACGGACCCCGGTCTCCCCACCTCTCGCTAAGTGTCTATTATTATCGTCATTATTTGCAGGAATTTGAAAAACGTGCTGTGTTTTGCAGACAGGGGCGATTGCCCAGGCCATGCATGGCCTGGAGAGCGAGCCAGAGGCTCCACCTTCTCCCCTCCCGGGCTTTGGCAGCAGGTCCCTTTCTGCAGGGAGGGGTCAGCGTGGCGTCGGGGACGTGTGATCTTTCCCAGCGGCACTGCCAGTGCCAACTCGTAGTAGGTCGGGCCTCTGACTTATTGATAGTGACGAGTCCATTAGAGCTGGCGGGTGCCCGGATTAACTGCAAGCAGCCTGGGTCCTGTCGGTGAGCAAGCACAAGCTGGGGGGAGATGGGGGTGCCACCTCTGCCTGGGCTGTCCCAGAAGGCAGCACAGGAACCAGAGAAAACGCGTATAGTGATGCAGGGGGGAAGGGTCTGAGCTAAAATTATAAATATTTATGGCTTGGCACAAACCTTAAATTGCTGTAAAAACAGGACATTAACACACACACGCCTCTCCACGGCATAATTGGACTCTCCCTCCTTGTTTCAAACACTTTTCCTTAATGCACGTAGCACAAGAAATGCCAGAATCCCACCCCTGGGCTCGTCCGCCTGCTGGCAGCATGCCCACCTGCTTTGAAATCTAGTTTATTGAAATTACCGCACGAATACTTGAGGATTTTGAAAAGTGATTAATGTGTTTCAACCCACACGCATACACTTAAAGAAAGGCAATGCCTGCCATTTGGACAGGCCCAAATGCGCCCTGAGGTGGGCGTGAGCGGGTCTGTGCAGACGTTTACAAGTAGGTATCTGAGCAGAGGCTCCAAAGGCACTTCTGTTGGGTAAACACAGCAGCTAGAACCTGGCTGAGCTGGACATAGGCTCTGTAACGCAATGTGGCATTTGGTGATTATCTTAAATCATATGACTTGCTTTATATACAGTGGATGGAATTTTTTAAAATAGCCTACTTCCTTGTAAGATCAAGTGAATTGCAAAAATCCCTCAGAGAGACGTTACCCAGTTGCGGCTTCAAGAATTCCAATGACTCCTGGCGGGTCTATTTTAAATCCTGGTATCACTCACCCTTGGTATACTCAGATCTGAGATTACAGAATTTGTTACACAGGAGAGTAATTCATTGTAAATGATCCAAAACTGGAAACTTAAGAAGTTTTACATTGTAGGGCTGTGTGTAAACTTTAGTTAACTTTAGTGAGTGAAGCACAGCGTTTCAGTCCCGTCCTATCCAGCGCTGGGAGTACCCAACAGAGGAGGCCGTGTTAGGGAGGAAAGGTGAAGTGATCATGGACTCAATACATTCCCAGACTTGAAACCATTTGCTAGAAAAGGGCTACTTGGAATCAGGAAAGATGTCTTCTGAAGCACTATACAGCTAAGTGGTCATCGCTTTAAACTATAAAACCCAACACACTACAATGCCGACCTTGTTACACCAAAGAGAGGGTCATGGCCTGAAAACCAGATTTGATCAGGTCACTTCCACTGCTTGAATACACACCTTACCTTGTCGCTAACCTGTTATTTCTTCTGCCGGGCGTCTCACCGAGCCCTGAGCCCCCCCATCCGCTAACAGCACCTTCTATCACTATGTTCTGGATGTGGGTCTTCCTTCCCCAGAGCTTCTTGAGGGCGGGGACCGCGTCTGTTCTGTCCACCTGGCATCACACAGATTTGTGGGAAGAATAAACGGCATCTCCTAAAGACAGAGGCCAACAGAGTTTTAATAAACACTTATAGCTGATGCTTCTGTTTGGGCTGGTGAATCCTGAGAATTGTGAGTGGGCCTTATTTCCATTTTCTGAGTTTCTGAGTTTCCTACCCCAGCTCTGCTCTAAATTATATGGCTTCTAACAGGAACAAAATCTTCATAGGACTGACAAGGGTCAAGTTGATTTTTGATGTATAAATACAATCAACCTAGGAACTAAAATTTGAAAATAAAACAAACTATGTGATGTATGGGTATGACTTGTGCTCTCCGTAGAGTTTCTGATAATTCTAAACCTATTACTTTTCCTACTTGAGAAATTCATTTAACTGTCTGACTATTGACAGATGATACAAATGTGCCCAACACAGCCTCTGTAGGTCAGCTCCTGTCTTATTTCTTCACCGCACAAGACCCATTAGCTCAAAAGCCTGCCGATACCAAACTCAAATTTTTACACATCCAATTATTTTAAAAATAGCGCAAACAAGCAGCTTTTTGGCCATTTACAGTCTGTTTGCTTTGCATCCCCACAAAGCATCACCTGATAGTAGGTTAGAAGTAAAAGGAAGGAAACAGATGTGCTAACACTAGTCAAAGAAGCTGCGGTGACGATTTTAATATCAGACAAGAGTAGACTTCAAAGCAAAGGACATCCCCAGAGCAATCACGTCATTTTGCAGTGATAAAGGGGTCCAGCAATCTTAAAGGTGTATTCCCTTAATAACAGGGTTTCAAATATAGGGAGTGAAAAATGATAGAACTGCAATGAAAAATAAATAAGTTCACAATTACGGCTGGAGATTCCTAAAACTTCTTTTCTAAAATTGGTAAAACAAATAGATAGGAAATCAGTAAAAATATATGACTTGAGCCAAAAAATATCAACCAAACTGACCTAATTGACATTGACAGAACATTCCACCCAGGATAGCAGAATATATGTCCTGTTCAAGTACCTTTACCAAGATCAGCCATATTCTGGGTCACAAAACAAACCTTAATAAATTTAAAAGCATTCTGGGTGTACAAATTATGTTCTCTGATCCCGATGGAATTAAGTTAGAAATCACTAGCAGAAAGATATCTGGAAAATCCCCAAATATTTAGAAACTAAATAACACACTTCTAAGTAATATATGAGCCAAAGAAGAAATTTAAAGGGAAATTAGAAAATATGTGGACTTCCTAACAAGGGTTGAAAAAAAATCAATGGACGTTCATTATCCTTTGATGGTGTGAAATGATGACATTTGCATTTTCAAGTCACTCTGTGTGGGTCTCTGGTGTCATCAAGAAGAGCAATTTGCAGCTTGATGGTAAAAGGAAGGCCTGTAAGGTCATAGCTGGAGGGGAAGTTGGGGTCCTGAAAAAGGTTTTGTGTATATGAAAAAAACGTATATAAAGTTTTCACCACTTTCATTGAAACTTAGCTCCCATTTCTGAAACTTCAGCCATGTCACACTCTCCCCACCACCATCTCCTCTTAAACTCTTGCTCAGGTTTGCCCTTGGTCTAGATTCTTTGTCAGGATTCACACTTCAGTCCAACGATGGTACCCATTTCCTCTCCCTCAGCCCCTCCAGCTGTGCTTCCATCCTGGTCAAACCGCATGTACGACCATCGTTGTAACCGACCTCCGGCAAATGCTGCACTGACATCCTTTGTCTCCCTCTCAGAAACCCACCCTATGCCTGACCTCGAGCTGGCACACAGGGGACATCACACAGAGCTGCCTGGTCTCACTCCAAACGCCTGACCTGCAACCCCACAAAGCCCCACTGAGCAGCGGTCCCACTGCATGTCTCAGGAAGGCTCATCCCCTAGCTGTTCTTTCTGCCCCACACCCCCCTTCTCCAGCCAAGTGACCTTAAAATGTTTACAGGATCAAGTTACCTACTATTAAAACCTGCCCATAGCTTGCAAACACACTTGGGATAAAATTCGCCTTCTTTCCTAGGGCCTCTGGGGCCGACCTCTGTGGCCTCAGCTCTCCAGCTCATCCTCTGCCTTCCCTCGCCCCCCTCGCTCAGGCCACACTTTGGGAGAGCCTATGGGGATGTTCACATCTTACCTGTTGTTCAGAGTCCGTGGGGTCCCCTTCCTCTGGGAAGTCTTCTTTCTTTAACTGCCCCTGCTTTGTCGCTCTCTGCTTTCCCTAAATTTCCATTCCCTTTAGAGTCTATCCCACATCATTCTGAGCTCTGACTGCTACTCATGTTGCTTTTTTCTTGTTTTTTTCCACAATTGGACTCTAATAACCTTGTAGGTAAAGGACCTGTGTCTGTTAATTCCCAGCTACAGTTCTGACCACAAAATGGGCCTCAAACACTGAGTTTAGTGACTGCTCAGAAGCAGGTGAGGGGGGAGCCTCTCCTGGGATGGGCGTGGGGAGGGGCTATGCCGTGGACACACACAGGCTCCGGTTCTCCCCTTTCTGGCTCTGGGACCTACGGCAACTTATGTAACCTGTCAGCATCAGTTTCCTCATCTGTAAAATGGGAACAATAGTAGTACCTGCCTAATAAAACTGTAGTAAGGATAAGACGAGATAATTTGAAAAGAACATACCCTAGTGCCTAGCATGTGGTAAGTACTCTATAAATGTTATCTGTTATTATATACTCATTTAATGAGGATTTCTTAAATGTCTACTGGGGAACATTCAAATGATATATGAGATACAAGGGAATTAACATTTGTTGAGCACATAACCTGTGTTAGAAATTAGGCTGGGCACTTTCCAGATTTAGGTAGGTGAGAAAAAAAGGATGTTGAATGAAATTAAAATAACAACACAACATATCAGAATTTGTGGAATGCTGCTCTAGCAGAACTTATGGGAAAATTTCTAGCATTAAACATCTATATCAGAAAAGAAGAAACATCTCAAATCAATAACCTCAGCTTTCACCTTAAGAAACTGGAAAATGAAGAACAAATTGAAGACAAATCAAGCAGAAAGAAGGAAATAATAAAGATCAAAGTGAACATTCAGTGCAATAAAAACAGAAAACCAAGAGACAAAATCAATGAAACTAAACTTCTTGTTTGAGAAGATCAATAAAATTGATAAGCTTCTAGCCAGATGTATAAGAAAAAAAAGAAAAGAGGAAACAAACACCAGTATCAGGAGTGAAGCTAGTGACATCACAGCAAACTTTACAGATATTAAAAATTATAGGGGAATATTATGAACACTTTATGCATATAAAATTGACAACTTGGATGAAGTGGACTAATTCCTTGAAAGAGACAATCCACCTCTCATTTAAGAAATACATAACCCGAACAGCTCTATATCTATTAAATAAATTTAATTTGTAGTTAAAAACCTTCCCACAAAGGAACCTCCAGGCCTAGATGGTTTCAGAGGGGAAGTCTAGCAAACATTTAAGAAAGAAACATTACCAATCCTGTGCAAACTTTTCCAGAAAAATTTAGAAAGAGAGACTACATAGTTACTCGCCTTTGAGGCTAGCGTTATCCTGATATCAAAACTATGTAAAAGCATTACAAGAAAAGGAAAATAAACATACCAATATCTCTCATGAATATAGATGTAAATGTTCTAAATAAAATGTGAGCAAATCAAATCCAGTATACAATAATATATGTACTCTCCAATATTATGTGTATATTGGATTTGATTGGCTGACATTTTGTCTAGAATATTTGCATCTATGTTTATACATATGCATATACATATACATACATTATGATTAAGTGAGGCTTAACCCAGGAATGCAAGGTTGGTTTAATATTCAAAAATCAATCAATGTATTTTACCATATTATAATAAACTAAAAAGAAAAACCACATGATGATCTCAATGGACACAGAAGTATTTTACAAAATCCAGCTTCACAGTAAACTGGGAATAGGAGGGAAATTTCTTCACTCTGATAGAGTGCACCTAACGGTGAAATGCTGACAGTTTTATTCCTGAGGTCAAGAACAAGACAAGGACGTGGCTTTCACCACTTGTACTCACTGTTGTAATGGGGGTGTCCCAACAATCCATTAGGGCAAGAAAAAGAAATCAAATGGCCCCAGATGAGAAGGGAAGAACTAAACTAAACCTGTCTTATGTGCAGACAACATAATCACCTATGCAGAAAATCTAGTGAACTCTAAGTAAAATGATTCAAGAATTAACAAGTAAGAGTAAGGGTGCAGGGTACAAGATCAGTATTAAATATCAAATGCATTTCTATACACAGTCAACTTTTCATATCCACGTGTTCAGCACCCTCAGATCCAACCAACCACAGATAAAATATATATATTTAATTTCAGAAAGTTCCCAAAAGCAAAACTTGAATTTTCCACACGCTGGGACCTATATACGTAGCATTGTATTTATAAGTATTTATATAACATTTACATTGTATCAGGCATTACAAACAATCTAGAGATGATTTAAAGTCTATGGGAGGATGTGTGTAGGTTATATGCAAACATTTTATAGGGAAATTTGAGTGTCCTTGGATTTGGGTGCCCGCAGGGGCCCTGGAACCCATCACCTGCGGACACAGGGAGATGACTGCACTGCAATGAATGAGGAAAACTTGGGGATTTTAACTAAAAACACATCACCATTTGCAATGCCATCAAACTTACAACTAAGTCTGACACAGGTACATAAGCCCCATACTACATTGCTGAGGAAATTCAAGTCCTGTATTAGTGGAGAGACACACCTTGCTCGTGAGCTGGAAGACTCAATATTGTCAAGATGTCAGTTCCCCTCAGTTGATCTACATATCTGAAGCATCTGGTCAAAACCCCAACAGGTGTCCTGTGGTCCCCCCCCTTCCCGTAAAGCCTTTCTTCACAAGAGGGTTCCATGCAGCTTTTACCAGCGTCTAAGGCAAAACTCCAACCCCAAACCAGGAAAGCCTGATCACAGACAGAAGACACACCTAAATTCTATTTTTGGTCATTCTTTCTTCTTTCATAGGTGATGACAAACTAGTTCTTTTTTTTTTTTTTTTTGAAGTTTGATTTTGATGGATCTATTTGTAGGGAGAAAAAAAGAAAAGACGTTTGTTACAGGAGGATGATTAACTTCTCTGGAGGAAGAAGTAAAGCCAAAACTGAGACCAGCCAGATAAGGAAGGGCTGGGGTGTGAAGTTTCACCCCGGGGGGTGGTACTGACCGAAGTTCTCCTGAGGGGCCTCAGCTGTGCAGAGCTCAGGGCCCAGAGGGCAGCCTGCTGTGATGCGCAGGGCCCTGGTGTGTGAGGTGGCAGCCCAGGCGCCCACCCGTCTGCAAAGCCCTGCGTCTCCCGCCTCCTCGGGGCAAAAGCAGGGTGTTAGTGTAGCGGGCCGTGCTGTCCACGTGTGTCCACTGACACGGTGGCCTCCAAACGTTTGAACTGTCTATCCGTCCTCCAGGAAAATCTTTGAGTATCTATACCCTGAAGATGTATATTTACCTATTTATAAATTACTTATATGCATATATTTGACCATATCAATCTATTACATGAATTGTAAAAAGTTGCAGAAATGACTTCCTTAAACATGAGACAAACCATTGTAAAGCAATTATACTCCAATAAAGATATTTAAAAAAAAATACAAGAGTTTATATAGAATGACTATGATCTTGATAAAACCAAAAATAAATAATTGTGTTTATACTTGCACAACAAAAATAAATAAATAAAATAAAAATTAGAAATGAGATGAAATCAAATAGATGTGCTCACTTTGGAGCAGGTTCAAGGCTGGGCCTCGTCATGCATCATCATGGCCGGAGAGGACAGAGTGACCACGTGAGCAGGGGCTCCCAAGGTCTCGCCTGCCCCAAGCATCCACCCTCATGCTGGAGGACCACAGGCTACAGGAAAGCTGAAAACCACTCGACTAGACATTCTCTCAGGCTCTTCTTGTAGCTCAAAGAACCTATCTTCCCCCTTACTTTTCCCACCGCATAAAATACGATCACTCTCCCCAACCCGAGAAGCCTGTTTTGTTTTTCCACGTGACCAGCATCAGCTGTCACACCCTGCAGAGTGGGTAACAGAGAAGCTGGGTCAGAGGACCGTTCCCAAAAAAGAGATCAGAGAGAACTTTTTTTAACAGCTAAACATAGCAGACTAAGCTAGGCCCACCGTGTAAACCGCTCCTTTCCATATCAAAATTATCCAAAGGAAAATACCCAGAGGGACAGATTAGACGCCGCCCTAATGCACATGGTGCCCAGCGGCAAGTGTTCCTGGGACCCGGTTCATCCTAACCCAGGGCCCTGGTGCTCCTCCCACCGATGCCTTTGTTAAACTGCCAAGGTACAAAAGGAAGGAAACACAGCCTGTGTCTCCCGCTTCAGGACATGGTGGCCGAGCGCTGCATTTCTGGCCAGGCCCCCCCTCCCCCGAGAAAGCAGGGGCACCAAGAGAGATTCTGGGGCTTTTGTTCCAAGTTCAGAAAGGAAATTCAAGAGGGCACCAAAACAAAACTCCTACTTGCTGACACTGCAATTTAGCCCCTGAAGTGAGTTCTCTCTGAGTCAGTTTTCCCTCGAGGGCAACCTGGGAAGGAAAGGAGTGCTTTTCTCCTAAAATCAGGTTGCTGACCTCTTCAGATCTAGCAGCGGTGCTCTCAGGTCTCTGCCAGACGCCCGCTTCACCAGGAAGCTGGGGTCTCCAGCCCTGGAGCCATCCTGACACTTCTCCGGCCCCCAAGCACTGAGAGGGCGGGTGTGAGTGATAACGTGGGGCCGGGGTGCATGAATTCCAGGCGTAATTATCCTCACCTATTGGGCTGCGGCCCCGACATGCTCACCCCATCATTAAAGCGCAGTGAAGACGACGAGCGCTTCGTGCCGCGCTGCCCCCCGGCCCCGCCCGCCAGCATAGCGCGTTCCAGGAGCTGCGGCGCAGACCCGGGCCCTGCCCGTGCTGGAATGCAGCCCCTGACTGCAGATCAGTCCCCGTAAGCAAACCTGGCCTTCCCGGAGCCGGTGGCAGACTAACGTGAGCAGCTGCTGAAGAAAAAGCCTCGTCTTTCCTGCCAAGAACCCTCTGCCCACAGAGGAGAAGGCTGGGATTCCTGCAGACGTGCACGTGCAAAACAGTCCCCGCCGCTCGCCAGGCCCAGCAATGAACTCACCAGACCCCTGGAGGTAGCGGCAGTGACCAAGTGCAGCAGGACCTGCAGACTCTGAGACGGGCTGACCTTCCCTGCAGGAACGGTGTGTGGTTGTAGACACAGAACCCCTCCACTGCCAGCAAACCGGGGCACAGGGCACGTGCGTGGGCTCCTCCTCGAGACGCCCTGGCACGCGTGCACATGGACACAGACACATGCACACTCGGAACAGAGACAGACACGGGGAGACCGTGGGCCCAGGCCCTTTTCTCTCCAAAGGGACTCTCGTCTCCCCAGTCCCGCAGGCGGGTCAAGGTCCCCTTTGCTGGTTAACTGGCTTCTCCTGCTGGGTCACCGCCCTCAGCAGCAGCAGGCAGAGGGGTCCCAGGTGGGGACGGGGCCACTGCCCAGCCGGCCCCGCCGGGGCCGCTGACTTGCCCTGAGGAGGGGCTGCCCAAGGCCAGTCCCAGGCGGCCCCCTCCTGCCTGGTCACCTGGAGAGCACGTCTGGCCGGCACGACAGGAGCCGCGTGGTCACAAACGGGCATAAACGGTCGCGTTACTATCTCGTCCCTCGTCTGGGGCAGATCGGCCGCGTCTGAGCTCCCACCTCCCGGGCCTCCCTCCCCCAGCACGGCCCTGGGGGCTCAGGCAGCGGCAGCCTGGGTGCTGACTCACAGGAGAGGCATGACGGTGCCTGGGCCACCCCTTTCATGACCCACACTGTCCTGCAGATGAATAACGGGGGGGTGGGAGGGCATGGGGCTGGCAACAAAGGTCGGTGAGACCCTTACACGGAGTCTCTCGTGGAGAAACTCCCCCGAAGGCGCCACAGACGGAGGCCCTGTCGTAAGACGCTGCGGGGCCGGCCCAGGCCCTGCCCATCACACCAACCTCTGGCAACCGAAAGGGTGCTGTAAGTCCTTTCTGAGGCCCGAGCAGGCAGCCTCTACAGGAGGCATGGGCCCATCCTGGCTGTGGGACGGGGGCCCCGCGAAGGGTCTGGGTGGCCGACGCCCTTCCAGGTGGCTCTATCCCCTGCCGTCTGGGCCTGGGAGCGGCAGATGCACCCTCCTGGGCTCATATGTTGGCACGTTTTATTTAAGAGGGCGCTATTTGGAAGACCACTGACGGCGCAGAAAACGGCCCCAAGGGCAGTGCGCGTGCAAAGTCAGCGCCCAGCCTGTCTCCTCACCTGAGGACACCGGGGACCGAGGCCTCTCTCAGCGTCCCCCACGGTGCTGTCTCTCTCACGTCTACAAAGCCCACTTTGGGGGATGTTTGGACAATGAGTTAGCATCCAGCAAAGCCTGGAAAGCTAGGGGAGAAAATGACAGCGGGTGTAAACCGTGGGTGACCCACCAGGCCCTGAAGGGGCGCTGACGGCGCTCTGAGCCTCCAAAGCTTCCCTAAGTCTTGCAGGCAGGGAGACAGCCGTCCACGGTGCAAACACCCGCACTTTAAAACTCTGAATGACAAGCTCATTTAAGTCCTTATTGTAAGATGTGCGCGCAAGGAATCTGCCCCCAGGTGGCCTCCTCACCCCTCCTCCAGCCGTCCCTCCTACACTTTCTGGGGCCTTTTTGTGCTGACGACGATGGGTAGGCTTGACCCCGAGCAGCGCAGCCGCCAGTGGTGAAGCGGGACCCTCCTGCGGGGACCGTGTGCAGCTAGGCAGCTGCACGGAGCTCAGGCGCGCAGTGGGGATTATTTTTGTGGCACACTAATTCGTAACTAGTGTTCACACATTTATCAGGTTTATCTGTGAACAGTAGACTCCTGACACACGTATTTGTTGCGTGTGTGATGATACACAGCTGACCACACGCGTCGTATTTCCCTTCAAGAGGCGACTGCGGTTGACTGTGGACAGCAGGGTCCCACAGACGCTTTCTGTAAAGGGCCGGAGAGCAAATACGTGGTCCTCGTGCGCTGTCCACGAAGCCACTGCAGCAACTACTCCCCCACCTTTGTAGCCCAAGAGCAGCCGTGAAAGTGCAGACAGGAGCCGGCAGCGGCACGGCCTGGACTGTGGACGCGTCTCCTGACTTGGATCTTCAGAAACTTCCCTCCTTCAGCAACCTTGGCTCTTGAACTAAGAATCGAGAAATAAGAGGAGAAAAGCAAAAGCCTCTAAACATCAGAAGGAAACATCGACAGTCTGTGACCCAGAGCTCCCTGCCTTGTACATCAAACAGCCGCCCAGCCCGTGGTCCCCACTGACTGACTTCCATTTTCTGAGATGTCCTTATAATCTCTTGGACAATTGGCCGGTTCGTGTAACGTATTATTGGTGCACGGCCCCGCCCTTGTCGGGCAGCCTCTGTGACCAGCCTCCCCCGAGCCTGGTGTACAAAGCCCGGAGCAGATGCTGTTTGGCCTTTTAGAGGAAAGGTGAGGCAAGCCCTGCTCAGCTCATCACTTTAGGACCAGACTTTGGGGTCCAGGACCCAGCACCTGGCTGTCAGTTGTATCTCTCCCTCAACATACTTAATAAAGAGCCATTGTCTACATGCTTATAAATACAAAGCCCCAGAAGGGAACAAACACGAGTCTAATAATTAAAATGAAGTTAATTAAAGCAGCTCAAGTAGGTACCATCAACAGTAACATCTTATACAACAATTATTTGCCCAACATATTGACTCTGAGTCTCCTAAAATGCCAATTCCAGCTTTATCGCTAAATAGGGCAATTATTCTATTTGCTTGGGTAATAGCTACTCTTTTCCCCCAAGTAAATTAAATGCGTATGCAAATATGCATCAAATGCCAAGATGGTTTTCATCCTCTGACCTTCTGAAACTTATCAGAGCCTTTATAAGGGTGGGGCTCTTGGGGAGAAGCAGCAAAGGTCACACACACTCCCACCAAAGAGAGACAAGCAGATGATGATTAAGGAAGTTAGCCTCGGGCCGCTACATGAAAGCAGTAGCTGAACGGTGAAATAAAACCCAGGCAGATATGAACTGGCGTTAGGAGCAATAATAGAATGTAAGGGCGAATGGAAACCAAGAAGCAAATCTACCTGGTTCTGAGGCTGGGACCTAACAGGTGAGTGGCCACAGCAGGTGACACTCAGCCTGCCTGGGGGTGGGGGTCTCATGACCGCCATGGATAAGGTAGAAATGGATAACTGCTCAAAGAAGTTTTCAGGAGCCTGAATTCGGAGACCACGCACCAGTGTGGTCCCTTGGCTGGCCCCTGTCCCCTGTCCTGCCCTCCTCTGTTCCCTACTTCCCCTGCTCTCCTTCCTCTTTTTCTGTCCCCTCTCATACCTGCCGAACCCCTCCTTGCCTTTGGGTCCTCATCTTGGTAGGGCAGGAGGTCAGCCCTCCAGGCATGAGGGGGACGGGTGGGAATCCAGCTCTCCCTTCCCTGAAATCACAGAGGATATGCCACCACGCTCATCGCTCATCGAGCTTCATCCAGGATCAGATGTGCCCTGGTACCGAAAGTGTGTCCTCTGAGGCAACAAAACACGCCCTGCTTCCCATTTAAATGTTGACTGGCCGATGGGTGTTCAACTACATTTACTGTACCTTGTTTAGTCAAAGTGGTTGCATTGTCATCTAAGTCCTCTGTCCCTTCCTTCAAGGAGCTTACACTCTAACCGAAGAGACAAAACTGAGGCAAACATTTTAGAAAACAGTGAGTATTTCTGAAGCCCTAAGGGCAGGGCAGCAGGAAGAACACAGCGGCATCACGCATCCCACCAGGCGTGAGCCTCTCCCACGTGAAAACTCCAGGCAGGGGCTGCTGACCTGGGGTCCGCGGACCCTCGACTGGACCAGGAGCCCTCTGACTGTCCCCACACGTGTGTGTGTGCACGGTGACCTCAGAGGAGAGTCCCGGCTTCCCACCAGTTCCCGCAAGGGCCACGTCCACCCCACAGACACACACGTGCCCGTGAAGGGTCTGCTCTAGGGTTGTAGCAAGTCAGACAAGAGCACAGGTTAGAGCAAGGCAGGAAGCGGTCCCTGAGGAGAAGGGAGGTCCCCGCGTGAGAAGCGTTGAGACCGCGGGGGAGCCTAGGAGAGGAAGGCAGGGACCACGCCAGGTGCCCGGACAACCTCATGGCAGAAGAAACCCTGGAGGAGAGAGTGGGGGGCTCGGGAGTCAGGATGCACACGGCCTTGGGGGAACCATCCTCAGGCTGCCGAGCTCCCCACCACCCGAAGATGCTGGAGCAAAGCAGGAGGGCCGAGCCCTACCAGGTGGCCAAGGACACAAAAAAACTAACTTTTAATACAAACATCAAGACCTTTGTTTGATCAATGTGTTCAAAGTCAGTTTTTGCTTGGGCCACGTCAAAGCTGAAATTGATCATCATGGTGGGAATTCTTATTCTTAATAGAACATGACACAGTCATGTGGACCTTCAAGCAAGTTCACCAATAGTGCAAGCCTGTCATGTCTTATTTCCAGATCCTTTTCTTGAACCTCCTTCAACTACTCAGTTCTAACATCAGTGTCCTTAACTGCTGTGAAGGAAAAGCAGTTATACTGGAAAGATGATGTCAGGGGCTCACCGGGGTCCAAATGTAAGACAGTTTAGCACCAAGGAATAATGGTGTAAAATGTAGTTGGGCATTTGGGTTATTTTAAAAAGTCCCAAGTGAACGACTGCAGGATGATTAAGGTCCTATAGTCACAGCAGCCGCCGAAGTGAGGATGATTTTAATATCAGAATCTTCTACAGCTGTAGAAACATTTTCTTGTCTTGAATTAACTTAGGTAAAATTGAAGAAAACCATTTAATGCTTTGAAAATTAGGTACACGTCTCTCTTTTCTGGTTCAAAGATAAAGACGAGGACGGGGAAGAGGAGTTAATGACAATTCATCACTCTCTGTTTCCACCTTGACTGGGAAGAAAGCCCATTTGAGATTTATTTTAAATGATCTGATGTAACGTTTAGAAACATGAAGCAGATTAAAAATCCATGTGTTGTTTTTACAAAAATAAACATGGGGAAAACATACAGAATATGTAAGCCTGCTACTTTGAGTTGAGCAAAGCAATTTAAGTGTGTATGAGTTAACTATGATAGCGCCCATCCTTCTAATAAGCACAGGGCGTAAAAATATCCTCTCCAATCCATGATTAATATGTTTAATTAGAGACATTTCACCTTGTAATAACTTGACAAGTATCCACTTCAGTTAGGAACGGTACACACACAAACCAAATTAATATCGTGCTTCCTCATTTAATGGAAAAATTAATCTGAAAAACGTAATTAAATAAGCACTATTTTAAAATAGACAGAGTGCCTCATTCTTCTTTTTCTCTCCCTCCCCCCTCCCTCCCCCACCTCTTTCTCCTTCTTCCTAAATGAAATTGGATTTAACAGAATCAAAAGGCTTTAAATCAAATCTGCCTAAGATCACTCATGAGTAAAAGTAAACTAGTGTCTAAACCTTGGCAATAAACGACTTAGAGAAATGTTTGCACTGGTTCCTAGGAAAGCCTGATGGATGAGATAGGAGCTTTCGTGCTCGGAGGCAAAGCTCTGACCTAGATAAACCCGGGGTGTCTGGAGCACCGTGCCTCTGGGACTCCGTCAGCCGAAGGGACGTCCTCAGACCTTTGAGCAACTATGTTGAAGTGTGGACCCCAGAGATGCTCACTTTGCACTGAAAACAAAACGAAGCTCTGTTAATGGTTTAGTGTAACACAAAATTGTCAATATACACAAAGTTCAGCGACTGAAACATTTTTCTAAAGACCGATTCAAGAAGCAAAATGGATAGAAAATACCTGGGTTTATTTCAAGGCAAGCCTTTTACAGCTGCAGTTCTGAGGGTATTGGAGTTGCCTCCAGAACAGGTAGTGGGAAGGTCCTCTGAGATATTTCTGGGTGGAGCCTGGGAGACCCCTATGTCGTCCTACAGCTGAGACGGACCTGGGGAGGGCTCTGTCCTCTTGGGGTCTTGCACGAGTGTATCAGCAGGGGTGGAGGAGACAAGGCTGGTCCACGGGGGGCATCTGTGACCCTTTCCCTTGAGTTCCTCCTCCCTCTACAAAGCCCTCCCCTTATCTGCCACCCACCCACCCATAAAGAAACCCTTCTTTAGCCAAACCCACCCCGCAGCTGAAAGAAGAAAGGAGGCACTCTTCAGTCTGCACATCAGGCCGTAAGTCTTTCCTGCGTGGGGCTGGCAACCTCCCACCCCCAAATAAGGAAAGCGAGCTGGGTGCAGACGCTCGAGCACCACCTGTGTGTGACTGCCCCAATCCTGCAGGTCCAGGCTGTGAAGGAGGCTGATGAGGACGCCCCAGGCAGGCAGGAATCCTGTGTTCTTTACAAAGACTAACCATCCTTTTCTGCCAAAATGGTGGTTCTCAAACTTTGGTGTGGGTCAGAACTACCTGTGCATCGGAAGCATGGTAACAGTGATAAAAACACCTAGTTTCCACTGGGCACTTACTGCCAGGCTCTATTAGAATTGCTTTATTTTGATTTCTCTGCAAGGTAATGAGGAGTAAAGCAGAGATGTGCAGCTAAGTATGTAATCACTGGTGCTGTGGAAACCCAAAACCCCTGATTCATAGCATTTGCCAGTTTCTCTGACGGAAATACTCCAGTTATGGCCAACTCCAGCTGCCAATGTGACATCACCAGACAACGTGGGGAAGAGCTGGCCACAGGCTCTCACCCCATCTTACTGATGGAGAGCCAAAGGCACTAAAGGTGCCAGACGTTCCAAACCAGCATCTCCTACCAGTAAAACCTGAGGGCGGGTGTTTGGACTCCACCAGCTCCACTGGTGGGTGTGAAGGTCGCCAAGAGAAGTAACTCTGCCCCGGGCCATGCTGGGGGACGGCCCACACATCAGCTCAGAGATAGAGGGACCCAGGCCCGGGTGTGTGTGTGTGTGTTCTTGGCTGAGCCAGTTTCAGCCAAATGTTATGGAGAGAATTTGGAGGAAATGACAGCTGTAATACTAGGGCCCACAGGAATATCAAACTCCACCCGGATGACAAAGTGGAAATCATATTTTAGAGTCCCGCCACCCCTCTTCCCAGCCACCAGAGGAAGAAAGAGAACTAGGAAGCCCCCAAGAGTCCTTTACCAATTCCCTCGACCATCATTCTCAAACTTCTTGAACTCAGGACTCCTTTACACGCTTACAAATTATTAAGGGTCCCCTAAATAGCTTTTATAAATATATACGTATATAAATATATATGTGTATATACATGTGTCTAGATAGATAGATAAGGTTTGGTTTTTAAATATTTATTAACTCATTCATTTAAAATAGTAAATTTATTACATGCTAATGTACATATCCTTATCAGGAAAAACTATGTTTTCCAAAATAAACAAACAAAAAACTTAAATTCAAAAAAATTTTTTAACAAGAAAATTTTCTCAGAAAAGAAAAGGGGGCCTATTTTCATTGTTGCAAATCTCTTTCATGTCCAGCTTAATAGGAAGTTGTTGGATTCATATCAGCTTCGCATTCAACCTTTTGCAATAGTGTGTTTTTTGGTTCAAATTAATATTATCTCTGATCTTATTAGAAAAATCTTGAAGTTTGGGGAAGCCGTAAAGCTTAGAGTGGTGAATAAAAGTTTTCCAAAATTCTAGTTTTCACTTCAAAACTCAAAGTTTATCATTGGCAAATAAATACCCTTAGTTTTCTTCCTTAAAGAAACAGGCTCGTTTCCTGCCTTTTGGAGAAAGTATCTGTCACCGGGTGAAATCTAGATAACCACGATTTTCTGCCCCTCTTTCTGGCAGGCAATGACGCTGTCCCGCGAACCGTGACCAGTGCAGTGGGCCCCCAGCCCAAGCCCTCTCTTGGGGCTGACGGGCACCCGGGAGAGCCTGGCGGGGCCCCACTCCCCCTCCCAAACGTGCCCAGGACCTGTCCTCCAGGGTCAAGACGAGACACCATCACACTGCTGCTCCCTTGCTTTTCGCAGGGCGTGTGGAGAAACACGGCCAGAGCCAGCGCTTCGCCCACCACTGCTTTGGCGCCATCAGAGGAACAGTGAAAGGGGCCCAGCTACCAGGACACCGTGAGAACCTCGGCCACCGGGACCAGGAGTGGCGTTGGGGGGAAAACAGACACCACAGCAAACTCAGCCCCCGGTACCACCTGTGCTGGCGGGAGCCAGGAGAGCCGGACCGCGGTGGCCGCTTACACTGGATGGATCCCACTCTTCTCTTTCCAGTGGAGAAAACGGGAGAAAATGAATCCTGCAGGTCATGACCCTTTGCCTCCCAACCACCATGTTGAAAATTCAGTGGTTCCACCATCCTAAAGCCAAGTCCCTCCATCAGTGACCACGTGTTCCTGCCCTGAGCCAGAACCTCTCAAAAACCCAGACGAGTGGGGTCTGGGCTATGGTCCATCTCTTTCTGGAGATGCTGCCACACAGACGCTGTTTAGGGCACAGACCCCAAACTCCAACACTTTGCAGCCCTTTTTTTCTCATCTATCGGGAGGGAAAAATAATAGGACCCACCCCCAGGGGATCTTACAACAATTAAACGGGATAATCCGAGGAGGATGCTGGCCCCGTGACAGCCCTTTCAAAGCAAGGTTTACCACCGGCTCACTGCTGAAAATGTCCTGCAGAAGAAACAGTCACAGTTTCTGCCTTCACACACTAACAAACAGAAGGAAAATTCCACCTGGAGGGATGTGAGCCACGTAATCGGGTTGAGTGGCGCCCAGCGTAAACTGCCGACTGCGGGTTATGTAAACTCTGCTCATTTATTAGCGAGGGAGTGGCAGGTGGGGGGATCAAGGTTGATTTGTTCACGTCTGGGACAAGGAAAAAGCCATGATTTTCAAGTCTGACCATGTCAGACTCCGACGGTTAAATGGGCAGCCCTCACGCTAATCCGCACAAGAGCAGGCAGGGCGCAGGGAGGGTGGGGCTGAGCGGGAAGCTCGGGGCAGGCCCCGAGCTGAGCTTCTTCCTGCGCACCGGCCCCTCCGTGACCGGCCTTCCTTGCCAGCCCTGGCCACTCCGGCTGCAGCACCAGCTCCTCTGCAGGCTCTGAGGGCGGCGACCCCGCCAATCCTCCGACCAAGCCCGTTCTAACCCATGTGAACCTGGGGGGCTTCGACAGACACACAGATTTCCAGAAATACTGTTTACAACAAGTGGATAGAAGTATGTGTTTGGGTCTGCAATAGGAGGAAGAGCAGAGAGTGGGTCTTGATTCAATTCACTTTTTTTTTTCAAATGATTTTGCTTTCTTTTTGGAAAGCTATTTTAATTAATTATTTAATATATTTATTTATGGCTGTGTTGGGTCTTCGTTTCTGTGCGAGGGCTTTCTCTAGTTGCGGCAAGTGGGGGCCACTCTTCATCGCGGTGCGCGGGCCTCTCACTGTCGCGGCCTCTCTTGTTGCGGAGCACAGGCTCCAGACGCGCAGGCTCAGTAGTTGTGGCTCACGGGCCCAGCCGCTCCACGGCATGTGGGATCCTCCCAGACCAGGGCTCGAACCTGTGTCCCCTGCATTGGCAGGCAGATTCTCAACCACTGCGCCACCAGGGAAGCCCTCAATTCACTTGTAATAAAATATTTGAGAGATTTTCAGTTAGGAAAGCACTTAGCTGCACAGAGACCTGAACCCTAGTAGCTTTAAAAGAAGGGCTCAATTTTCAACATCATAAGTTTCAATGTAAGCAGCTGCTAGTGTTGGTACAGGCGCTGAGTATTGCCAGGACTCACATCTCTGCACCTCTTTTACCCTCTCCCTCATGGTTGCAAGACAGTTGCTGCAGCTCCAACCATCACATTCACATTCAAGGCAGGACCAAAAGACCACATCAGCCACATCTGCCCCCTTTTATCAGGAAAGAAGAAGCATTCCTAGAGATCCACAGCAGCTTTGGGCTTATGATCTGTCACTGCAACCAATATGTCATCCCTGGTTACAAGGGAGGCTAGAAAAGTAAGTACCTGGGTTTATTCCTCCCCTTCACTTTTTGTAGTTCCTCTAGCGAGGATGTGGAGAGGAATACAGTGTAGGTAACAGGTTCCAGGTAAATGTCAGTATCACTGCCTTCACTGAACACACTTGCTCTCTCTGTGCTCAGCAAGTGAAGTTAATTTGGAGGAGTGGCTGTGAAGCTGCTGGCTTTTCCACCGTTGACTGTGATAAATCCTTGTTATTCTGCAGACACCAGGATCATCATTTTCCTCCCCTGGAGGACGGCTGTTGCCAGAGGCCCTTGAATATTAGCGAAGAATGGCCAAGAGCAAGGGAAAAGTGAAGCAGCATCCGTCACGTGCTCTCCGCACTGGAAATGCTGAGCCTCAGGTGAAAAAATGGAAGTAAATGGTTAAAATGAGGAGGCGCCATCATTCCCCTGTGCTGATGTCGCCTGTTTAGCTGAAAAGAACAACTTGAAGAAAAGTGAGTGTCGGGCATTCACTGTCAGATGGAAAGCCTGTTACGAAGTCAAACCTGGGATGCGACACTTTTATTTTGCTGGGTCGCCTCCTCTTTTAGGGTCTCTGTGTTCAGGGCCAAACTTTGGAAACATTAAACTTTGGGCAAAACAGGTGGAGAAATTTTTGCATTTGAGAGACTTCATCAGTCCTAGTGTTTCCACATTGCCCGGGCAAAAAGAGAATACCCCCTCCCCAGCCTCTCGGAGGCCTCATTAAGGTTTTACCCTCAAACAAGCTCATTGTACGCTCTTAAGAGTTAAGAGTTTAATAAAGTTTAAGATAATTTTCCAAAATGAAGGATGAAGAACATGTGTTCAGAAAGTATTCGGGCGAATGGGTTTCAGACGTGCATGTCAGCTGGGGATCAAGGGGAGAGGCTCAGGCCTCGTTCCTCCTGGGGACTGGTTCCTGGAAAGCACAGCAGAAACCCCACAACAGGTCATCAGCCCGGGAACGAGGAGGACATGAACGGGACGGATGGAGCAAAGACACGAGGAAGAGTTGGGGGCGCGTCCCTCATGAAATCGGCAAGTAGAGCAGAGGGAAGGCAGGTGACTTGTCTAGTAAAAGCCCCTCACCCACCGGGGCTGAAACCGAGGTCAGAAAGGTCAGAGGTTGTCCCAGAGTCAGAACAAGGCAGAACCCAGAGCAAAGCCAAGCCCTCGGGGACGGAGTGGACCAGCCAAGGGAGCCAGGGTAGGGGGCTGGGTGTCCGGGGACCAGAAACAGTGAGGAGCTGAGTGGGGACCCTTCGAGGCTGGTGCCCAGCGCTCGGGGCTCCGCGTCCCTCTGTGTCCAGAACCCCAGCCTGTAGCTTCAAGTTCTCATACCTCAGACTACCCCGCAGCCATAAATCCATCCCAATGTCCTATAACTCAGCCCACATTTCTTCATATCACAAAACACCATCAAATTCCACGCCCAAAACAACTCAGTTACCGTCATTGGCGATACATCGCTTGTCGTTTGGGGTTGGAAGCCCCTCAGCAGGCGCCTACAGGTCCTGCCCCTTTGGGTTTACGGTCACCTCCCCGGAGGAGAAAGCAGCTGTAAGTTCAGGATGAAAGAGCTCTGATTTCCCTTAGCACCTTGCCGCCTGCCTCAGGCTCAGGGGCCCACGAGCCACAGCCCTGTCAGCTGGGATGTCTGTCTGTCTGTCCATGAGGAGAAATCCCTCCCACCTCACAATCTGACTTTCTGCTCGTAATCCACGTTAGCAAGGTTTCTCCTTACTGCATCCGTGCTTTTATTACGGGACCTTGATCCATTCTGCAGTAGGCGGGGTACAAACAAATGAAGCCAGGGAGTACCCCGAACTCCTCACACCCCCGTGTGCACTGCTGAGGTGGGGATGAGCCGCCAGAGGGACGGACCTCACGCGGGGACAGCGCCAGCCTGGCATGCGCGCGGCAGGAGGGGCCGGGCCGTGTGTCCTGGGCTCTGCCCCGTCCAGCTCCAGACGACGGGAGGACAGCCCAGGTTGGTGCAGGGCCCAGCCTCCAACATTCCACTTCCGGCCTGGAAACTCGGCACTTCCAGAGGTTTAGGTGAGAGACGGGCACAGACCGGTGCCTGAGGATAGGAGGCAACTTTCGGAATCTTCCACGTCATCCCCAGGCAGGAGCGGTGCAGCCTGGGCTTCCACTGAGGCACTGGGAAACCCAGGTGGTCACGGCTCCCGGACGGCTGAGGCCCCTCCAGCTCCCGCCTCGGGGGCACCCTTAGCTTTTTCCCAGCGATCCGGCCTGTGAACCAGAGAAACAACGGGAAGCACAGCCTGCGTCCGTTTCTTGCTTCTGCATTCCCGGCCCCATCCTACTCCATCTCAGCCCCATCCTACTTTCTGAGGGAGGACGTCCTACAGACACAAGTCTGACCCCAGTGACTTGCCGGCCTGCCAAGCCGTTGGTCACCATCTGACATTTCCTTCTGCCCACACGTGTTTGAACTTCCCCGTAAGAAGGAGAAAAAGAAGGCTGTGGACCACAGACAGATGCTTCATGTATACTTGAGAAGGCGTGGGAACTTTTAACCCATATTGATTATAAGAGTATGGGGAAACCTGAAATACATTTCGGAAATAGATATATACGCCCCTCCATACACAAATATTCCACATATACTTTTTCATGTCGTGATACTGGGATTTATTTATTTATTTTTTTAAATTATTTATTTATTTATTTGTTTATTTATGGCTGTGTTGGGTCTTCGTTTCTGTGCGAGGGCTTTCTCTAGTTGTGGCAAGCGGGGGCCACGCTTCATCACGGTGCGCGGGCCTCTTACTATCGCGGCCTCTCTTGTTGCGGAGCACAGGCTCCAGACGCGCAGGCTCAGTAGCTGTGGCTCACGGGCCTAGTTGCTCCGCGGCATGTGGGATCTTCCCAGACCAGGGCCCGAACCCGTGTCCCCTGCATTGGCAGGCAGATTCTCAACCACTGAACCACCAGGGAAGCCCGATACTGGGATTTATAATAAGAAATACATACCTGGCTTTCATCCTGATTCTGGAACAGAGCTCCTAAACCTGAATTTCCTGAGTGTTGAGATGGTGACGGTGCGTTTTGGCTTGTTAAAGAGGTGACTTTGGAAGCACCTGAGGAGGGGGCCGGTGGCCAGGAGAACCCACCATCATTAGAGGGATAGAAGTTTCAGCCTCACCTCCTGACCCCGGGGAGAAGGGAGGGGTCGGAGGTTGAATCAATCGCCAACGGCCAGTGATCAATCGTGCCCATCTAAGGAAGCCTCCATAAACCCCAAAAGGACAGGTCTGGAGAGCTCCCGGGTTGGGGAACTTGAGGCCACCTGGGGACAGCGGTACCTGGGCAGAGCAGGGAAGCTTGCTCCCTCCCTTCCCCATACCTCTTCTACTTCCCAAGTTACATCCTTTATAATAAACGGGTGGTCTAGTTAATAGCATGTTTCTCTGAGCTCTGTGAGCTGCTCTAACAAACTGACTGAACCCGAGGTGGGGGCTCCGGGGAGCCCCCGATCTACAGCCAGCTCGTCAGGAGCACAGGTGACGACCTGGGCTTGTGACCGGTGTCTGGGGTGGGGCCGTCCTGTGCGGCCGAGTCCGTGCCCTGCGGGCTCTGATGCTGTCACTGGGCAGAGGGTATCAGAACCATGAGGGCCCACCGGACCCCCGGAAGCTCTCACATTTGGCAGGAAGAACCCACCCCGGTGTCCACGCGCAAGCTAGAAAATCAGAGCATCTGAGATCAGACGTCTCATGGGTCAGAAGTTCTTTAAAACAGTCTGCTGAGCTGCCTGTGCATTTGCATTTTTCTGAGAAGTCTGTATCTTTCATACGATTCTCAAAGGGGCTCACGTCCTCGGAATGTTTAAGGACAATTTTCTTACATCAACCAACTCAAGACCTTTATCTGAGCCATTCTGTTGATATTAATAACGAAATAAAAAGGTTAAAATGACCCTAACTTACACTATTTGATGTGATTTGGTAAAAATCTTATTTATAGACTTTTAACAATGATTTCCATTTGAACTTTAAATAATAGAACTAGACTTTGATACTTATGTCTAGCTATTTAGGAAAATGTATGAAATAATATTTTTATTCTTTTGAAAGTAAATGGATACTTAACGAGACCTTAAGACAATTAGTTCTCTTTAAAAGTCATAAGCAAATGCCCGTATTTTTTCTTAATTTAATTACCAAATCCTTTCTTTTGCTGGTAGTTCAAGGTGAATCCATTCAACTTCTGTCTAAATTCCTACACATGTCAACTGTAAGACCTCAAGCCAATCGGTTTATTGCACAAATGCAGACAGTGAACCAGATGCCAGGGACCAAACCAAGTAACAGCTGATGTTGAAGACAGTTGATATCAATGCTGGATAATCTTATCGTCAAGAATAGGGTGAGGGGAAGGATGTGTCCTGTAGACCAGACGGAGGACACCGTCTGCTGTGCTGGGGGTCGGAGGAGCATAGCTGCCTGAGTGCAGGTGAACAGGTCCAGGTGACCACGAGCCCAGGACTCTGACACGGTCATACGCACGTGCCCACCCACGGCCTTCTGTTCCTTGAAGTCTCTGCACAAAGCCCTCCTCACTCCCCACCCCACCCTCCCCGCTAAGGGCCAGGGTGTAATTTACAGCATCACCTGTCACCGCACCTTTGATGCTGCTCTGTAATTATCTCCCACTTGTTTCCAATCCTGGCTGCAAGCCCCTGCTCGGAGGAGAGGCTGTTGTCTAAAGGAAAGGAGGGTCCACTCATAAATCATGAGCAAATATAAAAATATAGGGAACCAAACATGCATTTGAAACCTGCCTCATCTTTCTTGAATTGAAGCCCCAATTCAAGGATCTTTAAGTGCTTTCCACGAACACAGCAGAGATGCCCGAGCCCCATCTCCGCACCCACGAGCGACCAGACGCCCATCACTCATCCCCGTCGGGCCCCAGCCCTGGGCGACAGATGTGCCCCTGCAGCCTGCGGGTTCCTCTGTTCTTGTCGACAGGGAGCCTTGCCCAGCAAGTGATTTGCACACTGTTTAGCTTCCTTGACAATTCAAGCCCCCGTGTGGCCTGTTTGCATCTCAGGGGACAGCTTTCAGGCACCAGGAGACAGTCACCCTTTAGCATCATCAGCTAATTAGCCGGCAGTGCTTCCAAATGGCCTTTGATTGAAGACTCTGAGGCAGAGGCAGTAGGAACAACAAGGTCCAAGTCTCTGTTAATCAAACAAAATCAACACTGCCCGGACCAGTCAGCTCCTGGGGTTCCCCGCCAGGACAGCGGACCCACCGAGAGGGGCCATCACTCAAGATCATCTGAGGGCGACCTGGAAAAGCGTCCTGACCTAGAGATGGCGAGATGCCCCAAAGTGCCGAATACAGAGGTTCAGAGTTTTCAACGAGCCCACGAGAAGCTCTGCTGTCCAGCAGCGAGGCCAGCTCCCCGAGTTGCCCGGCCCACGAGCGGGCCGCGATCAGGCCGTGTCTTCGACCTCGGCCTCCGGTCCCCCCGTCCCAGCCTGTCCCTGGCGTCCCCCTGCTGCCCGGCCCCCTGCACCCTCCTCTCTCTCTTCTCGCGTCACGATCAGATCAAAGCTGCACTGAGATCAATACATCACGTCTAATGGGAAAAGCGGTCCGTCGTGTCGCTGCTTTGGCTGGACTGCAGGGCGGGGAAGGCTGTGTACTGGGGGCAGGAGGGCTCGGGGCTCCTGCTGGGACCCAAGGCCTCTTGGATCAGCCCGGCACCTCCACCGTCCCCTCGGGGTCAGGCACCGCGCAAGGCGCTGAGGACGAGGAGGGGCCTGCGCCCAGCTGCTCTCAGGCTGCGGGCGAGCCTCTGGGTCTCGCTGTGCGAGATCAGGGCAGCGGTTGAGGAAAGGAGACTCCGGTCTCCCCCGGCTCTCGGGGCGGGGGACGGGGAGGGCCTGGGCTGTAGCAACCTCTGTTCCAGGCTCCCTCACCCACACCCAGCCCCTTGGAGGCCTTCCCTCCGTCCCCAGGGCTCAGGGTCCCTCCTAACCCGGCCCCCTCCTGCCACAGCCTCTGCCCCCGTCAGGAGTCCAGAATCTATTTTCCCGGGTTTGCTTCCAACTCAGATCTTCCAGGGCCCACGTGGTGACGGGGTTTCTTCGTGTTCAGTCGGGTCACGGCCGCTTCCTTGAGCTGCAGAGATTTCTCCTAGCAGATTTTCTTCCCTAATTTTCTTTCACTTTGGTCAGTAAAACAGTAGGAATCTGTTTAATGTTTTCCTGAAATCCCATTGACCAGAGGTTCCCAGATGTGTTAGACAATATTGTCAGGGCCTTAAGTGTGCCACCACTTATTCACCAGGAGCACACGGTTTACTAGCAAATACACAAGATTTGCCTGAAAGAGATCAGACAAATTTAAAAGCGTGAGTGGGAATCAAAGGTGGGAAACTGTGCCCCAAAGAGCAAGGCATTCATGGTCCATCCCATCTAAGCTGACAACATTTATTCAAGACCAACGTGGAGACTCACGGTGAACTTGACGCAGGAGGAGGGATGGGGGCTTTCTAATCGTCCTTCTGTTTGTTCGTTGAATGTTTGCAAGAGTCTGGGGTTGAATCTGATTGATGCACAATGTCAAAGCACAGAATTCTTGCTTCTCACACACAGACTGCTCCCCTCCATGCAGGGGTTCTCAACTGAGAGTGACCATGGCCTCAGGGGACAGTTTTGTCCTCACAACTTGTGGCTGGGGGCAGGGGTGCTACCGCGTCTAATGGGTAGAGGCCGGGGGCATCCTAGACGTCCCGCAGCACCCAGGACCGCCCACCAGGAACGGTTCCCCGGCCCCTAATGCCGGCAGAGCACAGCCTGCTCCAAGGAACCGCCAACCTGCACGGTGCCCCGTGTTTCACTTGGCCTGTCCCACAACCTCATCGCCTCCGTGTCACCCGGATGCGTTCACTTGTCCCCACGGGAAGACCATCCTGACTTCGGTCCACGCTGGGGCCCAACGGCTCTCCGCCTCCTCTTCTGGGCCAGCAGAGTCCCCTGACCACTCTAGCCCGTGCCGCTGGCACAAGAGGACCGTCCAGACTTGGACAAGAGTTTTCATTTCATTGTGAGACTCAGAGAAGTGAGTTGAATGGTTCCATCCAGCAATACGCGTACGGCTCCACAGTTCCATCCGGCAACACGCATACGGCTCCACAGTTCCATCCGGCAACACGGGTACGGCTCCACAGTTCCATCCGGCAACACGGGTACGGCTCCACAGTTCCATCCGGCAACACGGGTACGGCCCCACGGTTCCATCCGGCAACACGCGTACGGCCCCACGGTTCCATCCGGCAACACGCGTACGGCCCCACGGTTCCATCCGGCAACACGGGTACGGCCCCACGGTTCCATCCGGCAACACGGGTACGGCCCCACGGTTCCATCCGGCAACACGGGTACGGCCCCACGGTTCCATCCGGCAACACGCGTACGGCCCCACGGTTCCATCCGGCAACACGGGTACGGCCCCACGGTTCCATCCGGCAACACGGGTACGGCCCCACGGTTCCATCCGGCAACACGGGTGTGGCTCCATAGCGTCTGGACGGGCAGAACGCATGACCCCGGACCAGCCACAGAGGTGTAGACAGCCCCTTTCTGAAGGGCACCCGCACCTGCCACACTCAGGGCCTCCGGGCGAGAGTCATCTCCGGCGTAGACTACGACACGCAGACCACCTTGCTGCCCTGGCCATGCGGACTGGCCCAAAGGTGACCCAGAAGAAAGCCTGGAATAAGAGGTCTGCTCACAGGAGTTCTCAGTACGGTGACGGATTGGACTGGATTGTTGGTGCTGCGTGTGGGCAAGGACCCGCACAGCAGAGAAGCGTGGAGCGGTGGTGGGCGGGTCCACGGATGCACGGGTAGCGGGGGCAGAAACACGACGCAGAAGGAAGACAGCTCTGCTGTGTACGCTTGTGCATCCCCGGGACGGAGGACCCTCACTGGCTCCCAGGCAGGCGTGTAAAGACTGACTTAGGAGCAGGGTGCCGTGCGTCAGCAGAGAGGGGCAGGGTGACTTAGGAACAGGGCGTCAGCAGAGAGGGGGGCCCGGGGCAGCTTCCGGCGCGTGTGCGCCTGGTGCAGGAACCGCCGGCCCTGCCGCCGAGCAGATGACGGGGGCACCGGTCCCCTTCACAGCATCCTTGCTTCCCTGAGGCCCAGCTGCGCCTCTGTAGGGGCTGCTTCCTGCTCTCTCCTTCTTACCTATGCGATTTCAAAACAAAATGACAGTAGCTCGGGTCCTCTGAGAGTCTCTTGAAATGCAAAAAAAATGAAAGGCCCATGAGACCTCATCAAAGAGAGAAGGTCCTGATCCTCGAAATGCAGAGATTTTACGATGAGAGGAGGCCCAGCTGCGTGGCCGCCCGGGGTTCATCTCCAGGACGTCCTGGCTTTCCTTCTAGTTGATGACTTGGATTAACAATGCGACAAAATCTCCCATTAACAATGGGACTGGAAGAAAGAAAAAATATTTTAAAATGGTTCTTCCCTCCCCTGCTCCAACCACAGGGTGCTTCTTGCCAGATGGAACACAAGAATTTCTGTAGCTCCTCCTGCGTGATATAAACAGGACCGAGGATTCGATGAGCCCTGCCCCAGCCGAGACCCAGGACAGACCACAGCTCTGTGCCAGCCCCACCCTGCGTGAGTCAGATAACTTGAAGCACCCTATCATCAAAGCATGATTTATTCTGAGGCCCTGAACCCACAGCAAAACATTGGATAATATCTAGCTTATTAATAAGAGATGAAAGTGTTATTTTTAGATTAGGTTAACCTAGAAAAATGTTGACTCAGTTTTGGCTTACTAAGATGACCAGGATTGTACACACTGACCACTCACCTGTGTGTGTGCTCAGCTGTGCTCAAGCCAACAGGCACAGACCTACTCTCCTAACTCCTGCTGGTGCCTGAATGGACACACATGATGTAGGTCAGAGTCTCTTCTAGGAACAAAATGCATTTCTCTTTTCTCTTAGAAAACATCTTGAAATCCACTCCAAACACTGTGCAAACCATGGCCCATAAGGATGTTACAGGATATTAACAGGGTGGGCTCTGACTGCAACTTCACATGGAGTTAACATCTGCCCACGCCCCTCTTCGGTTTCCTTTGATGGGAGGGTGGATGGTAAACAAAGGCACGACACAGAAGGATTGCTGTTAGTTGTTGCAGCAGGATTTTACTTAGGAATTCATTTCTCTGTTCCCACACAGGACTAACTTAGAGTAAGGAAGATTACCGAGAAAATCTTTTTTCAGAAAAAATTCCCTCTACTTCCTTTAAATAATTTCAGTAGTCTTGACAATTAAATAGACGAGAGTATTACATGTCCATATTGCAGATGGGGAATTGGGATGAGAAGAACCATCATCACAGAACACTTTCCTGTGGATTCTGGGAACCCAATTTTCTCATTCTAATTTCAGTGCAATGACCCAGGTGACATGTATTTCATTATCTGAGTGGGTTAAATGAGACCAGAGAAATGAAATAAAACTTCTAATTCAAAATTTTTGCTGTAGGACTTTCACTTCTGGCTCTAGTGGAGGAGCCTGTGTCAATCCAACCATCCTGCTGAGAAAAGTATAAAATCTGGACAAAATGCAAAAGAAGTTGTTGAAAGACAATGGACAGCAACTGAGTCAGCCAGGACTTGAGAGACCAAGAGCTCAGAGAAGAGGAAAACACAGCAGAGCACCACATTCTTCCTTGCTTTTCCTATCGAAGCATCTGCTATATCCTAAGTGGAGAAAGCAGAGACTCAGCGCATTCACAGGGTGTCAGATCAGAGTCCTGGGTTCCCAAGGCAGCAGCACTGGAGAAGCCAAGAATTTGGAGAAATGGAAACCACAGGGAAGTGAGCACAGCATCCTGCAGTGCACTTCACCTCGAGGCCTTCGCCAATTCCTAGCCTGTGCACAATCAGAGTCCAAGGAACCAACAGGAGAATGCCAGCTAAGAGGCCACAAAACTGAGCAGAGCTGCTATAAAACTCATGGTACCAGAGAGAAAAGAGAGACCCCTGAGGGCTGGGACCCAAAGGCAAGGGGAGACTAGGAATGGTGCTGTCCACAGGAACCTGGACTGTCTCAGTCCCTGATGGGACCAAGGTGATCTGAGCCCATAGAACTCCCTGTTAGAAGGAAAGTAGATCCCATGAAAGATAAAGATAACATCATTCAGAGACTATACAATTTTTATCCACAATATCTAGCATCCAATCATAAATTATCAAGAGTGCTAGTAAATAGGGCCAAATAAATGAAAACTAGGAGAAAAGTGTAGACAATAGAAACAGCCCCTCGGGTGATCTAGGTGTTGCTGTTATCAGACAGTCTCTTTAAATAGCTCTGGCTAATAGCCAAGAGAATAGGAGGCAAAGACACAGAACTGATATTTTTTAAAAAGCTATAAAAAATAAAATGCTAGAAATGAAATACATAATTACCACAGTGAAGAATGCAGAGATGTGCTCAACAGGGAACTCAGCAGAGCAGTGGAGAGAATGAGTGGAAACAGGTTCATAGAAAGACTGACCAAAGAGAAAAAACTGATGGAAAATATATATGAGAGCATAAGAAACATATGACACTATGGGAAGGTGTAACATACGTGTAATTGGAGTTCCAGGGGAAGGGACAGAGAAAAGGAGTCGAAGCAATATTTGAAGACGAATTGGCCAAGAAGTTTCCCAAAATGGTCCAAACACGAACCCACAGATTTAAGAAGCTCTACAAAATTGAAGCAGGATAAATACAAAAGGAGAGAAACACACTTAGATCCACCTGAGTTACATTGGGCTAAAAACATCACAGGTCAACATGGCAAAAACCAAAACCAAAAAGAATCTTCAAAACAGCCAGGGGTGAGAGCAATGTGCAAGGGAGCAAAACTTGGACTTACAACTGACTTTAAAAAAAAAAATGGAATCCATAAGACGATGGAATAACATCTTTAAAACACAGAAAGAAAGTGGTTGCCAAGTTCCAGACGTAGAAAAATATCTCTTAAATGAAGGCCAAATAAGCTATTTAGTTAAATCTATCCATGTGTAACATAGCAGACAAAGCTGTAAATATGCATTAAAAACACTATTTGTGCCATACACTCCTCTGCTAACATCCATGCTCCTTCCCACCAGCCTACAGACCTACAAGGAAACAGATGAGATGGGAAACCACGAGTTATTTTTAAGAGCAACCAACCAATTCCTCTCCTGTTTTTGCTCCAGTTTACAACTGCCAGCCAACTTTTACCTTTGTCTTTAAATATATAAAATGCTGTGCCTAAGAAACTATGTCCCTATATAAGTAAACTTCTGTGGTGATTCAAAAACATGAGAAAAATGAATTTAACTATTTCACTTGGCACCACCTAGCCGCTGAGGTGGGCAGCAGTGCCTTGCCCCCTCTCTCTACATGACCTTCCTAATGTTCCTGCTCTGGACACAGAAAGCTCAGGAGTGAGGTGTGGCCCTGAATAAAAGCATAAATCATTTTCTGGAGATGCATTGCCCATTGAGGGGTATGTGGAGACCGTCTGAAAACCTTTCCTTAATAAAGTCCACAGGGCGTGAGGGAACGATCACAGGCTTTGGCGGCAACAAGATTTTTTAGACGACTGTCCACATTGACCACTTCCCAGCTGAATGACCAAAGCACTGAGCCTCTCTGAGCCTTCTTTTCTCCATCTTCTAAATGGGAATATGAATACCCACCTCAAAGAGTTGGGAAGATTAAATGAGATCAAGAATCTGAAGTTCTGAGTACAGTGCATGAGTTATACTTGGCCCCCAAATAGTAGGTATTGTTTTCACTACGCAGGTGTGTCGGTATGTCAGGTGGGAGGAAAGTGCCGAATAACAAAGCACTGAGTGGGAAAAACGAGAGCTAAGTCCGTCCTCACTGGAGAATGGTGAGGAGTGGGGCTGGGCGCTAACAAAGCAGCGTGGTATTTACACGGCGAGCTCCCTCTTCGGCAGGCTGTGAAGTTTGGTTGCCTTAGAGATGGTGCAGTCATTAGCAACCAGCAAAAATAAGCACGCTGCTGAGAATTTATAGGAAAATGCATTTAATTAAGTACCATCTGAGCCACCCACACTGTGAACAAGGAATCTGGCAACAAGGGTGTTATGGTTGCCAAGTTCCTGCCAAATGTTATTTTCCTAAGTTCGTGTGTTGGTTTCTTCCTGACCAAGACCTGAACAAAGAACTCCAGATGGCAACGTGGAGAGAGGAAGCCCGTCCCCACAGACCAGAAGTCTCCCAGAGCCCCGAGAAGACTGAAAAAAACTTTAACAATATTTCCCCTGGATGGAGGAAGGGCGTGGGTACCGCAGCAAGCGTGAAGTACGGAATGATGATTGAACTTTAGGGCGAATTCTCTGAGGATGCCAATCGTGTTTTTTCATCTCTGAATGTGCCCTTCCCCCTTCCCCGCCAGGGGCCTGTGCAAAGCACAGGTTCTCACCAAGTGCTGGTGAGGCCTGGACAGGTCACTCAGAAAGCTCGGAGCACACGTGGCAGTGTAAAGCATGAGGACTAAGCACTTCACATGTGTGTAAACTTTAGTCCTTGCAACAAGCCATGGCAACCGATTATCACCCTCAGGTTTTAGCAGAAGCCCCGTCTCAGAGAATTTCAAGAGTTTGCCTGTGAACACAGAGCTGGCCTCCAAACAAGGCCTTTCTGAAGTCAAAGGTCATATTCTAGCACTGTACTGAGAAACTGGGCAAAGTTCTAAAAAGTCCACCTTGACATGAATCGGTAACTAAGAAAACAATGCATAAGATTAAGCCCGGCCAATAGGGAAAGACAGGCCAGCATGAGAATATAGGTCAAGAAACTCAAATACTTACTGTGTTGGGAAATCACAGGACATTCTGTGTAACGAAGAAATTTGGTGTCATGGGGTCAGAAGCAAAAACATTCCAAAACGTCACGGAGGGCCCAGTGTTTGACACAGCCCTGCCCACCAGGGGAGCAGTTTCCCTACATGCAGTTTTAAAGCCTCGTGCAGCCTCGGGCAGGGCTGTGGTTTGTACACCCTTCTTTCTCCTTAGCTGATAGAAAATGTGGGTGCGAAAGTTGCAAGTATAAATGTGAAATCTGTTCAGTCCCTTGTTAAATTTTCTCCTAGATGTCAGGTGGAATGCCAAAGAGAGACAATGACAGAAATCTTGTTTTTTGTAAGTCTTTGGAGATAGAAGATGCTGGAGTGTAGCTGTGGAAAGTACTTCTGTGGAAGCTGCCCGTGCGATTCTGTCCCATCGGGGTGACTCACCTCCACTCCAGGGTCCCCACCGTCATCTAGACCCATCGTTCATGAACTGAAGGCTCCCACTTCTCTCCCAAATGTCTCTACTGAGCCGCAAAGCCTGTGCTAAGTTAGCTTCCAAACAACTCCCATTATATGTCACAAACAGTTCAAGTTCAATAGATCCAAAGTCAAGCTCACCATCGTGTAAACGTCCAAATGTCCAAATACGATCTCACTTGGGTGTCCCCCGCCCCCGCCACGTTCAGGTCCTCTCATAGCCGTGGGAGCTGGAGACACAAGGGTCATCTTTCATATGTCTCTCTGTCTCCCTCCAAATCCAATCAGCCCCCAGTTCCGCCGGGTCCATCTTTGGATATTTCCTGATTTCTCTCCGTTTCCAGGACCGCTCTTAGTTCATCTTTATTCCTCACCTGAAATAAACCAAGTCTCCCCATCATCCTCCCTGTGGTGATGTTCCGACAAAATCCACTCTCCACACTGCATCCAGAGGGGTCTTCGTGAAACTGAATCCAGTCCTATTACTTCAATGGTAAAAAGCTTTAACGTTTTCTCCAGACACTTCTGTATAAAATCCAAGTCTTCACATGCCATGCAAGATCCTTCATGATCTGCCATATTCTTATCTCTCCATTTTTGACCCTTGTCATTCCTACATTATTATTTCAAATGGTCTACAATAGATAGAAAGACAGGTAGATAGAGGAAAGATAGATAGATAGATAGATAGATGATAGATAGAGAGAGAGATAGATAGATAGATAGAGAGATAGAGAGATGATAGATAGCTAATAAATAGATGATAGATGATAAATAGAAGAATAGGTGATAGATGAATAGATAACTATACAGATGATTGCTGACAGATAGGAAGGGAGGGAGAAAGGGAGGGAGGAAGACCGCATGTCTGCTGGTGAAGCTGCAGCAGTGGAGCTCTGTGCAACCACAGACGCAAGCAAACAGTGCGGACAACGGGAAGGTCAGAGTCAACACATGGCAAGCGGGGTCAGTCCATCTTGAGAAGAAAGTTCTGATCTGATCTCATAGATGGTGAGGTCTGCAGAAGACCAGCCTCCTGGTGCAAATGCTGAGAAGAGAAGAACTAAATAAGGGAGAGAAAAACACAAGATGGGAAACATGAGAGCAACAGCTGCAGAGCAGAGAGAAAAGATGCTTTCACACTGAACCTGGAGAAGAGGATGCATCAGTACTAAAGACACAGGAGTGAAAACAGCCCAGAATTCAGGATAGACACGTCTGCTTGGGATGGACTAACAGGGATCAGAATCACCCTCCCGCCTTAAACAACAACAGCAACAAAAAGGAAAATATGCTTTTCAGACACTGACCACAGGTAGCACAAGAGAGTGATTCCTGAGAGAAGAGAAACAAACGGAGTGAGCGCTGGGGTGGCTCCAGTGTGCTCCAGAGAAGTAACAGTGCCGGAAGGAAGCACCTAAACAAAGCCTGGCAGTCTCCCCAAGTCGAGTTGCCATGGTTGAAAACTCAGGGATGTCGAGGTGGCCAAGTTTGCCAAGGAGAGTAACAGAGAAGAGAGAGCTTCACAGGAAAGAGAGACCCACCCAGAGGGCACGCTCCAGTGATGGGAGGGCAGTTCCCCTCTCCTCTCCAGTGGAGGACTGACCACGTGGAAGGGAGGGAGGTGGGAGGGAGAAGCATCAGGGGAGCGGCCAAACAATCCCCGAGCTTACACAGGGCAAGGGAGCGTCGACGTTCCTACACCCAGACTGAAAAAGCCTTGTAACACGCAGTGCATTGGGTGTGCTCAGAAGGCAAGGATATCCCTGAAACCAAGGTTGCTCTGGTGCCTCCCAACAAAGCTTGAAAGCAAGCTTCAAAAGGACTGACTGTTTGCAAGTAACTTACTGTGTCCCAGAACAAAGCCCAAGCGTATTTAAAGGAATATACAAAAATACCCAACACCCCACAAGATAAAAAAATACAATGTCTGACATCCACTCAGAAATCATCAGATGTGCAAGTGGCAAGAAAATACATTCCATAATGAGGGGGAAGGGTGAAATCTATCAACATAATCAGACCCAGAGATAATACAGATGAAATAAATAGTAGACAAAGACATTAAGACAGTTGTAACTACATTCCATACATTCAAGAAGGTAGAGAAAAGGATGAGAATACAAGAGCCACATGGAAGATATAAAAAACAGCCCTGGGCTTCCCTGGTGGCGCAGTGGTTAAGAATCCGCCTGCCAATGCAGGGGACATGGGTTCGAGCCCTGGTCCCGGAAGATCCCACATGCCGCGGAGCGGCTGGGCCCGTGAGCCACAATTACTGAGCCTGCGCGTCTGGAGCATGTGCTCCGCAACAAGAGAGGCCGCGATAGTGAGAGGCCCGCGCACCGTGATGAAGAGTGGCCCCCACTTGCCACAACTGGAGAAAGCCCTCGCACAGAAACGAAGACCGAACACAGCCATAAATAAATATAAATAAATAAATAAAAAAAAAAAAAAAAAAAAAAAAAAAAAAAAGTATTAAAAAAAACAGCCCTAAACTTGGGAGAGGAATGCCTCAAAGCTTGCGGTATCTCTATGATATATGAGAGGGACATAGCAATATCCGCTTTCATTATCTAGAATGATCATACCATTTGTTGTCCAAACGAGTCTGCTTTTGAGAATGGAAGGGCACAATTGGTCATTACTTGGAACCACAAGCAGAAACTGAGACCACCCAGGGTAACTGACACGTGATGAGGGGAATATTCCCCCCTGAAACTCAGCAAGACTAAACCAGGGGCAAGAAGCTGTGTAGTACATGACCATCGAAAGCAGTCGGCGTTATAAAATTCCTGTATTTAAAGAAATGCTTTCAGCCTTTTTGGAAATCTCAGCCACCCATACTAATGCGTGCCATAAATCTGCCTGAGATGAGTTTTTCCTCTGCCCCACCCCCCACTCTGCTCCATGACCACCCTGGACCTCGCTTTACTGTGTTGGGTCTGACTCTTCCACTGAGCGTCTCAGGCTTAGATTCTATGGTCCCTCCCCCATCAAACTTTCTCTGCCCCACAGGACCCCACTGTCAACAGAGCTAAGATAAAGAGTGTGAACGAGTGAATGAGCTCTTTGGTGAGACAGTTACATCATGTTACACCCTGGAGGCAATGCCTCAGACCAGGGACTCCAGGAGTGAAGATGTCAGGTGCCCTCTGAGGGCAGGTGAAGCTGGCTTTTCAGGATGGCCCTCAGTCACACAGGTAGCTCCCTTTTGACTAAGTGTTGGCAAATACCCTGCCGGCTGGCATCCCTCAACACTCTAAATTATTTGCCCAAGTGAGCCAAAATACTGATGGCTGCCAGAGAGGAAGAGAATCTCTTGAAAGGTGAGAAACAAGTTCTTGTGAAGCCATCAAGTTTCAACCTGCTAGTGAGAAACTCCAGTCCAGGGGTCCAGCACGGAAAGACCCTGGTGTTTTGGCGACCAGAGCATCTCCCTCTGTTCTTGTGAGTAATGAGATTATCACAGATCCCAGTGTCATGTTATGACCTGATTGAAATCTGGACCTAAACCCTTCCTGGAGGAAGGACAAATGTCTTTGTCTACTATTTATGAACCAGAGGAGCCCAGAGAACTGTTGTCACCACCTCTTCGAATAATTAAGGCATCTTAATTAAAAAATTATAAGCTAGACTTTTTTCCAGGGACTCAGATAAAACATCCAAAGTGGGGGAAACGGTGTCTCTGTTTGAGTTAAAGGGCAGGTTCAAGGTTGGGGGATGGGGCGAGAGTCACCAGAGGAGGCTCCCAAGACCTGGGGCCAGGACGGACCTGGTGGAGCGGTCCCGCCGGGGGAGCCCCTGCTGCAGGAGAGACTGCCATGCACTGGTGACCGCATGTCAAACAAGACGCCTCCCTCCCTCCCTCCCGAAGCTAGTCTTGGAAAACAGGCCTGTCCCAGCATGTGGGGAAAACACACAAAGCACGTTGAGCTCAGATACGAATCTGAATGCCATGGGAGACAGCCAAAAAAGAAGCATCTTCTCAGCCACTGATAATCTTTAGCTGCCTCTGTTCCTTGCAGGGCAGTGAGAGCTGGGACACAGCCTGGCTCCCAGCAGAGAACAGCTGAGCGCAGGGAGCACCTGCTAATAGACCAGGGAAGTATGATTTGCTTGTGCCAGACGTAGTCTTGGGAGGACAAAACTGGTCAAGAGAAAAACACGCCTTCTCCAGTCTTCCACGGACAGTGGTCTGACAGTCTGCAAGCGTTTGGGCACTTAAATAAGCAGGTTTTTGTAAATGCCTAATTAATAGCTAAAGGTTGTCAACGAAGGCTGGAACACCGAGAAGACAAATGGCTGGATTTCGTTTCTCATCAGTGTCTTCAATTTTTACGTCCTCCGGCTTTGGCTGTAGAAGGACCACATCCTGGGAACTTAAGCAAACCAGAGCAGAACTGGACTCTCACCCAAGCTTCCTGTCACCTTGGTCCCAGAATCAGGTCTTTTCAGAGATTCAAACAGGTGACTCTGGGCGCCCACACGTCCCCACACTTGATCGCTGACAGGGGGCAGAGCAGGACGGTGAGAAAAGTCAGGCTGAGCGTTCTTCCCCGGGTTTCCTGGGCCAGCAGGCAGCAGGGCCCTCAGGGTGACACGGCCTCTGGGGACCGGCCGCTGGCCACGCAGGACCCGGGTCTGCCCCAGGGACCCCACCGCTCCTCCTGCACCCATCTTCTCCCCAGGCCCCACCCCCAGTCCACCTGGGACCACATTGTGACCCAGGAGCGTGGTAGAAAGGGCGCCTCTCGCTTACACCCCCTCTCCCCTCTTATCTACCTCTTCTTGTTACTTCCTTTCTTGGCTTCTGTCCAAAATTTGTTTCTTTGGGTATAAATCCAGAAAGAACAAATGGTATCATGTAACGATGAGAAATCAACATGCAAATCCTCTGTTTGGTTCGGGGAGGAGCCTGAAGCGTCTGGTGCTCCCATGTCCCATCATCTTGCACACAAGGGTCCACGTGTCTGTAATCTCTCTATCCCCTGCTGTAAACGGCATACACAGCAGTCTCCCCTCTGCTGACCAACGCCCAGGGGGGCCCAGGTGCCACGCTGCCAGGGAGGGTCGGTCAGACCTTCAACTAAACGGGTCCTCAATTCTACCTGCAGGGAATGGGGAGGCTCACGACCTTTCTCAGAAAACACCCAAAGGACTCTGAGTGGCCAACCAAATACCAGGCAATTTGTTGATAGGCAGGGAAAGTACAGTGGGACTCGCCAGAGCCTGGGGATAAATCCACTCAGAATGAGCCCTGATTAAAGAAAAATAGCAGGAGCACTTGGGCCAAAGAAGAAAGAGAGAGTTTGCCTTATCAGACACCAGCACGCGATGTGAGGGTGCAGTGATCAAGAGAGCATGACATTGGGGTAAGAATATATGAAAAATCAACTGAACAGAATAAAGCATAAATCAGACTCATACATATATATGACAGTTTCACATTTGATAAAAGTTGGATTTTAAAATCAGAAGGGAAAATGGATTATTTAGCAAAGAAATTTATTCCTAACTCACATCATACACCAAAATAAATTTCAAATGGATTACAGAATTACATACAGAAAATTACCAATAAAAAAACTAGAAAGCAATAAAGCTAAATTCTGATCTAATCCCTAGTAGGGACAGTACTCCTAAGCATATTCACAAAAAAGATTGATATGTAGGACTATATGGAAATTTGAAATTCTCTACATAAAAAGAGCATTGATTAAATTAAAAGATGAACAATGAACCAGAAGGCAAGAACTTAAAACAATATGATAGGCAAGTGGTTAAAATTCTGAGTAAATCTCTTAGTAAATGAGACTGGATTACTAGCTGTGTGAGTTTGGATGGATCATTTCACCTTCATAAACTTGTATGATTTTAATGGGGATAATAATTGATTAGATCTCATAGGATTGTGAGGATTAAAAGAGATAAAACAGCATTAGCGGGACTTCCCTGGTGGTGCAGTGGTTAAGAATCCGCCTGCCAATGCAGGGGACGCGGGTTCAAGCCCTGATCTGGGAAGATCCCACATGCCGCGGAGCAACTAAGCCTGCGCGCCACAACTACTGAGCCTGCGCTCTGGAGTCCGCGAGCCACAACTACTGAAGCCCACGCACCTAGAGCCCGTGCTCCACAACAAGAGAAGCCACTGCAATGAGAAGCTTGCGTGTGCACCGCAACGAAGAGTAGCCCCCGCTCGCCACAACTAGAGAAAGCCCACGCGCAGCAACGAACCCAACGCAGCCAAAGGAAAAAAAAAAAAAACAGCATTAGCATAGCAAAAGGCACTTAGTGAAGGCTTCCTAAATGTTTGTTGTAATTATTACAACTATTGTTAAATTATTTATTATAATAAATAATATTAAATATTTACATTCATAAGTACTGAATTTTATTATTAAATACTTCAATAGAATTATGAGTAAAGACTTGAGAAGGTATTTCAAACAGAAGAATACAAGTGGGACACCGTGAAAGCCGCTCACCAGTATCAAAGCAGCAATCAAAACAGCAGCGCATCTAAGCCGTAACTCGGGGAGTGCTATGAATTCTTAAGCCTCGTTGGTGTAATCTTCCCAGAGGGCAATTCATCAGAATGTATCAAAATGATATAAAATTATGTTTATATAAATTCATCTAATAATTCTACTTCCAGAATTTTATCTAAGGAAACAGTCAGATATGTGCAAAAGAAAAAAGTGTATCAATATTATTAATCATAATAGCAAAATATCAGAAACAACATAAGGTCCAACAAAGGAATGTTCTCCCATCAGGCAATGGAATTCCAAACAGCCATTGAAAATCAAATTGTAGAAAAATATTTAGAAGCATGTGAGAATGTTCACAAGTACTTCTTCAATGAATAAAAGTAAGGTACAATTCTGTTCTATATTTTATTTCAACTTTTTAAAAATTATATGTTTTAAATACATAGACTATAAATAAATGTATGTATATATGCGTTCATGTATATATCTGAAACAGAAATAAATACACTGTTTAGATCTGGATGGTAGAAATGCTAGTGATTTTTCTATTTTTTATATTTTCTTTGTGTCTTTCTCTATTTTCTATAATTTCCACTTTATTTATGTGGATCACTTTTTTCTTATTAGCAAAAAATGCAACAAATATTATTTTAACAGCCCCTGTGATTATTTTCATCCTTATCTCATATTACTTTCCAAGCTACTATTTTTGTCTCAAATTGGAAATCAAGGAGGCCAGTCAATCACTCATCTAAGGGTCTTGTTTCTACCCAGCCTGTGGTGTGAGCGTCTCTCCAAAGAGCCTCCCAATGCAGGTGATTGCTCGACCCACACAACCGTGCTGGCCACCTACCCTGCTTCCTGTCCCCTTTTGGGGAAATAGAGGCAAATGCAAAGAGCTCTGGATTTGGAGCTCACGGTCCTGGTAGATTTCCTCCTACTCTTCTTCTCCCTCTAGTTCCCAATTCTTTGGTATTATCATATATTTTAATTTGTAATTTTATAGCTATTGCTTTGTTTAATATTTCTCTCTCTCATACTCTAGGCTCCAGGAGGGCAGGAAACCGTATCTGGTTTTCTCAGCACTATATACACAGCACCTAGAACAGCTTTTAAAACATAGTAGGTGTTCAATAAATATTTGGGGAATCAATGACAGGAGAGTGACTGTCAGTGGTGAGAGCTGTGACAATGGTGATGAACAGTGGCAAAGATGAGGATGAGGAATGAACATGCACAGAGCAAAATAAGGCCAAAAAGAGGGGCGGCCTTTTCCACTCTTTCGAAGTGGGTAATCGAGAAGAAAGATCTTCTGCAAGAGGTGAGGGTTGATTATCCTTAAAATATGAATTGATAAATGCAAGTAGATGGGATGAGAAATGGGGGAGAGAGTCTCATTAAATAGAACAATATAAGGAAAGTGAAAGAGGCGTAAAAGAGAAAGACCTACGGGGAACCTGCCCGGAGCTGGGCGTGGCCAGAGCCCAGGACGCAGGGAGGGAAGAGTAAGAGAATAACCAATAACCAGACCACGAAGAGCTTTCTGTTCCATGATAAGGAGTTTAGATTTCACCCAGGAGAACTTTGGAGCCTCTGAGAAATTCTGAGGAGGAGTGACTTGAGCAAATTTGTATTCTAGAAAGCTGACTCTGACTGGGGCAAAGGGGGAAATGTGGAAAGGAAGAGATGGTTTGACTGAGGTGAGTCAACGAAGCAAACAGAGCTTGGCCACAGTCTGGATTGGGGAGGTGGGTGCTTTGAGGAGGAAAGTCAAGGTTGACTTCCAACCTTCCAGCTTAGGCAACAGAGGACGGTGTGCAAATCAATGAAATAAGGAAAGTTGGAGAAGAAGACAGTGAGACCAAAACTCACCTCCTTCTAGATGCCACTTTCTTTGGGCCCAGAAATCTGCAAAGTGGAAATAAAATAACTGGGTAATGAATGGAGGCCACACATCCAGGTGTCATAATCCCCAGGTAATCCATGAACATTTCAAGAGGGGCCTTTTAAAAATGAGTGGGTTAAATGAATTAGTTTGGCTTGTTGGGGCTGCCCAACTATCATTGTTTTCTTTAAGTTTATTTGGATTAATATTTTTTATATAATAAGTAAAAATATAAGAGAAAAAGCAGGATAGAGGAAAAGGTAATAGTTAAAAAGTGTGTTTATAATAATGACAATTTTTTAAAAAGAAGGAATTCTAATGGTGGAACCATCTACATGGGTAATATTTAGGGCCATCAGAGACATGGCTTGTTTCTTCTCTTGCCTCATGTGTTTAAAATTCCCAAACAGGAGCTCAGCCCCTAGTCACTATCACGACTGAGTTAATAGGATGTGTCTGGGCCAAAGTGCACCTGGGTTTATACACCAGCACTGCCACCTCCTAACTCTGGGACCTCAGTCTCTTTTGTTTCATGGTGCCTCAGTTTCTTCATCTGCAAAACCATGGTAATAATTTCTACGTCCCTGGATTGTTGAGAAGGTTAAATGAGACTATATGTAAAGTCCTTAAAACTCACAGTAAGTCTCAAGAAATGCTAGCTGTTTTGGTAGTGATAAGGTTTCCAGGGCGTCTTTGTGCATTTTCATGACTTGCTGCACCTACATGGTTAGTTTACTTCTGCTGTCACAGGCTGAAACCATCACACTTCTGTGTGCCAGCCCCAGAGCTGCAGACGGGCAGGGTCCTGAGCGAACTATGCCATCAAGCCCTAAGGGGCGGGAAGTAAACAATGTGAAACACAAACAGAATCAAACACCATGTAAACAACTGTGCAAAACTCACAGGGCCTTTGTAGATCCTTGTAAAGACAACAGCAACAGCTATGACAGTAAAGCAGTAATTACGGCAATTCACCATAATGGAGGTGATTAAGCCGACTGAGGTCGGGAGTCTTCCCTGGATGGCCCGCTCGCTTCTCCCACTTAACGTCCCTGGGGTTCAGAAGAGCAAAGCAAGCGTACAGCCCCCAGTCTCTCTGCACAAGGTTGAGGGAGAAACCCCCAAAGCTGCGCTTGGACTCCTGTCTGAGGGGCACGTGCTCAGGATGGGGGGTGGGTTAGGAACCGGGTCCTGGCTGGGCCACAGCCATGGCAGTGGCCAGGCATCTACCGAGGCTTCACTGTGTTTTCACGCCTGGACGGCAGAGTGAGAGCTGCGGTCCTGCCAGTGGCCTGCAGGGCGGGACTGGGGTGGAGCCACAGCCGAGAGCAGACTGAAGTTAGGGGGGCCTCAGAGGCGGACTTTGATATGGAGAAGTATGCAGAGTTCTGCTGCGGACGGTGCTGGTACAAAACGTGTTCCTCAACATCCAGCCACAGCACCGCCCTGGAAACGCACCTCCACGCTTCGTTTGCTGTAAGGACAGAGCTGCAGCCATTTCACCAGGCAACAACCCTAAACCTCCCTCCCACCCGGTTCTACGCAAAGGAGAGTCTGTGCCCAGCCTTCTTCTCCCATCTTGCCTCTGACGGCCTCTGGGCTCCGGGGGCAAGGGCACGAGTGTCATGCTCTCAGCGACCCGGAGAAGCTGTGGGAATGCCCAGGGTCGCGGCCAGCCCCGAGGAGGGGGCGGAGCTCGCACACCCACAGTTCTCTCTCGGTTTGGGAATGACCTCTGCCCTCCGGGGGCGGGGGGACGTCAGGCCCAGCTCATGCCCTCCTCGCCCTCAGCCTGCCAGGGCCACCAGCATCCCCGCGTCCTCCTAGAGGAGGCGCGGGGATGGGCACACGCGGGCCCGGAGCAGGCTCAGCTCCCGCCCAGTCTCGGTGGTCTGGGGACCCACACCGCTGCCTCGGGCTCCGGAGGAGAAGTGCAACAAACAAGCCCTGTGTTTTATAAACCGAGCAGCTTCCCTCTGGCTTTGATCTGTTCTCAGTCGGCACAGGGACGGGTGTGGTGACGGCCAGGGGTCAGGACGGCATTGAGGACGGCCGCTCCCCCGGGGCCGTGCAGGGGCCTCCATCCAGCGGGCCCCGCTTTGCTGCCCCACGTCTGCCCGGAGCCCTCCCATCGTCTGGTCTGGAATCTCACTCGTGTGCTTCTGCCTGCCCGTCCGTCCGTCTGTCCGGAGTCCCCGGTGCAGCTCAGCTTTGGTGTGCCAGCTGTGGTCTGAGAGGTTAGGGAAGGAGGCTGTGGGGCCGGGCGTGGACATCACCACCCTGAGGCCTCAGAGATTTTGTGCCGTGTGTTCTCCACTTTCAACATGAGGTTCCAGAAAAGTTCCATCAGTGCTGACTAATGACAAAAGTTACAATCCATGGAGGGTCCACGAAACAACAAGCAACATACAGTCGCCCCTCAGTGTGTGCAGGGGAAATGGGTTCCAGGACCCCCGTGGATACCAAAATCCGGGGTGCTCAAGTCCCTTGCGTAAAATGGCGAAGTGTTTGCCTATAACAGAGGCACATCCTCCCGTACACTTCAAATGATCCCTAGATGACCCATAACACCTAACACAGTGTAAATGCCATGTAGATTGTTGTAAATACAATGTAAATGCCGTGTAAATACTTGCCAGTCTGTGGGAAATTCATGTTTTGCTTTTTGGAACTTTCTGGAATTGTTTTCAAGTCTTTTCCATCCATAATTGGTAGAGTCTGTGGCTACAGAGCCCATGGGTATGGAGGGTTTAATGTGTATTTACCACTCGTCTAATCCTCGCAAAGGGAGGTGAAGAAACTCCGGCTCAAAGAAGCTACGTGACTTCCTCGGGGGTCGTACCCGCTGGCGAGGGGCAGGGCTGAGGCGGACGCCGTGTGCGCTGATGGTGTTGGCCAGCGTGAGACAGGCCTCCCCATCTGTGCTGGGGCAGGGTGGTGGCCAGAGCGCTGGCCCAGGCCCACCCCTCCAGTGTGTGGGGCAGGCTCCTGGGGTCCCAGGGGACAGAGCAGCTAAGCCCGGGGTCGGGGTCGGGGGACCACGTTCCCACATCCAGGGCAGGTACCGCAGACCTGCTGGCAGCAGGGCCGTCCTGGCATCTCCCGGCAACACTCCTCCTGGGAATCAATTCAATCAGGACCCCGACTGGTGATGGACCTGCTCCTGGCACATCAGACAGACCCTCCCCTCCTCAACCCGCGTCCAGGATCCCTTATGAAAACCCGACAGCCTGCGGGCCTTTCCCATCGATCTGGACTTGGGAGCAGAAACTACAGCAAAAGGGGTCTTCCCCCGATACGATTGTTAAGAATAAAGAGAGAGGAAGATTAAATCACGTGTTTAGGGGAAAGAGATCCCTTCTTTATAACAACAACGCGAAGAGTCCAAACAGCCACCTGCCTGCGGCCAGTGTCCTGCCCCTTTGAAGCCCTTCAGCCTCCTTCCAGGCCCTGTGATCTCACGCCCCCTTTCCTCTCCGCGTGGCCGGCTGCTCGTTCTAGATGTTTCTCCCGCGGCATCTCTTAATCGTCGGCTTGTTCAGCAGCCGCATCCAGCTGTAAAGGCTGTTGATGTCGGTTGTGCCCCTGCGTCTCTGAAACCTCCCAGCTTTCCACTCCCAGCCTCTCGCAGGTGAGAGCTCCTCACCTCTCTCACCTGGACTCGGGGGCTGCCGGCACCTGGCCGACTCCGCCTCATCCCGGTCGTGGCTCACGGCCCAGGGCGGGGTCGTCAGCTGAAGTTCTGGTCACCTGACACTGAGGGCACTGCACACACACGAGGTTCGGGGCCCCTTCCGGGGCACCTTGCTCAGGGCTCAGCCGAACCTGCCCCTCCTGCCCCCCCACCAGACAAGTGCCAGGCCTGGCGCAGAAGCTGCTCTGGGAGAGTGGTCAGCATGGGCCTGTGGGACGCCCGGGGGCGGAGCCTAGAGCTGGGGCCACATTCAGGGCTGGGGTTCAGCTGCGGGAGCCGTGAGCCCCTGGTGGCTCCCTGACACCACAGGAGGGGTGAGGCCGTGGGGTTGGGGGCAGGCCAGAGAGAAGGAAGGGGAGGAGGAGCTGGAGGACGGAGCATCGCGGGACATGACCCACAGAGGGGCAAGGGAAGGGCGGGGCAGAGACGGAGGTGATGGACGGGACGGCCACGGCGCCGCAAAGATGCCGGGAGGCGGGTGGGGGGGGGTCTGCCAGGGAAGGCCTGCAGGGGAAGGGCCTGCCGGGGGCAGCGGGGGGTCCGGGGTGCGCAGGGGCTGAGCAGGTGTGGGCGGGAGGGGCTGGTGGCCTGATGGCAGGAGGGGAGGGGCCACCAGGCCCCTGCTAGTCGCGTGGAGCTCGCGGTTCAAGCACACGGCTCCGGGAAGAGCGCGGGGGTGGGAGGACTGGGGACAGAAGATGCCCAGCGAGCCGCTGGAACGGGGGCAGGGCCGGGCTGGCTCTGAGCGGCCCCCCCACGCAGAGGGCACTGAGCGAGTCTGTGCGGACTCCCTTGGCCCCCAGCCCCCTAGCAGTTGCCCGGGTGGCGGCCGCGAGGCCAGGGCCGGCCCCCCGTCCACGCGTGCCCACGCTCATCCGTCCAGAGAGAGTCAGCGCGTGTGCTGGCCCAAGCTCAGCCCCAGGGCTAACGTTCCTGCCAGGTTGCTCCCTCCAAGGGCCAGCCAGAGGCAGCACCGCCACCCCACGTGGCTGGAACGCTGGAAAGCCAATGGCCGGCACTGAAATTATTCCGATTAGGAAAGGTCTACGCCGAGTCCCCAGGTGACCATGACAATCTCCCGACATCAGGAAGGGCTCCAGGCCGGCTGAGCCCATCCCGCTCATAGTGACGTACGAGGTGCTGATTCTCCCCGGCGGCTGCTGAAATGCTCGATCCACCTACACAGAATTTACAAGGTAATTAGGAGCGAGCTGCATGTGAACCGAAGTGACATTTGGTGGTCTTGGGAATGGACTTGGAAAATAGAGAAATCTCTGTGTCGTCCTTTGCACGCAATACTGCCCAGCGTTTACTGCGTAGATATCAGCCAGGAGAGGCCTGTTTGCCCCCAACCATACCGTGGGGTGGCACCTTTAGTCTCCATTTAGGGGAGTGGAGTTGAGATGCAAACCCAGGTGGACCTGATTCTAGATCCAGATCCTCTGGGGGAGACGGTGTGAGCAACCAACCCTGAAAAGCTCTGCCTGTGACAGGAAGGTGGAAAAAGGGAGCCTCTCCCCACATACTCAGCCCCTGGAATCCTACATCCCGATACAGCGCTCCTGGAGCTCCAGCTACGGCCAGTGACGCCCCCCGTGAAGCTTCTGGACGTCGCTCCTAACGTAGGGATTGCAGGGAAGAAGGGGTCAGATGCTGGCCAAGCCACCTGCTGGCTGCATCACTGACCCTGGGCAGATTATTTTGCTGCTGCCCCTCATCCGATGAAACAGGGGCATCAAGGTGGTCGGGAGGGTTCGATGGGGACGAAGTGATTGGCAGGTGCCCAGCTGAGGAGGCATGCCATAAATGTCCATCAGGTTTTTTTAGAATAATCTCTTTCAAATCCTGTTTTCTTCACTATGTAATTCAGACTTCACAGACAGACATTTAAAGCTAATATTCCTATTTGGATGACGGTAGTTTCTCCCAGTATAATAGCCTCATTGGCCCTGCAGCCACATAAGTTAACTCCTATTAAAATCTGGTAAATACAGTGCGAGAACCGAACAGATTCAGAAAGTTCTAACTCAGATCACAACCAGCCATCGCCCTTGGGCCTCTTGCTTCCCCTCTGCAGTTGAACCATACGAACGAGGACGGGGGTTAAATCACCGAGCCTCACAGCACTGAAATCCGAATTCTCTGCAGTGTCAGGACGTGCAGACTGTTCGGCACTGTGTTTGTGAAGAAGAGACAGTTGATAAAGCAGAGAATGCACACAGGAGAGATTGCCTACATCAAGATTACATTGTTTTTAAAAATAAAAACAAAATCCTGTAATTAGACATTGAAAGCAGTGACTAAATCACTAAAAACAATGGCAGACCACAGGAATGCGTCTGTGGAACTCATCATCGAGTCAGTCATGTGATTTTCGTGCCCACATCCAGCGATGCCCCGGGGCCAGCGAGGTCGGTTACAGGTGTGAACAGGCGTCCAGCTTCTTCCCGAAACTCATGCTGGGGAACAAAATACACTGAACCTTCGGATGCAGCAGTGTGTTCCCAACTCCGTGGTCGGGTCACCATGTTAGCAACTGGAGGTCGAACAGCAAAAATCACAAATCAGAGAAATCAGCAAAAAGGCAAATCAGAGCCTGTTAGCTCGACGCAATCTGGTGGTTAAGCATTTACCAGCACTCCTTATAGATGTTTAACTTGGTCCAACTAAACCACAAAATTTCAAGCCAAAAACTAGAACATATCTTGAATTGGTCTTCTTCTTAACGGGACTCTTGACAGAGACAGACCATTAAAGTGAAATGTATTTATTCTGCTTTTATTTTTTTAAATATATGTATATGTGTGTGTGTGTGTGTGTGTGTTTGAAATTAATAAATATTTTTATGGGAGAAGAGTGGCCTGGTCCAAAGTGAGAGGAACCAGGATAAATAAATGATGCTTACTTCAGAGCATCTTGCTTATTGTATTCATTGCCTGGCCTTATGGTTAAATATCCAACTTTCTCTTTATTTAGTGATCGATTCATTTTCTTTCTTTCTCATTCATTCCCCTCCTTGCTCTGGTAAGGATTTATGATGATATCTGCATGTTAAATTGTTATGAATTGATGTACAAGGCTAGCCTTTAAAGGCAGACAGAATCCATGAGCGAAGGGACAGCAGAAGCGGACAGAGATGTTAGGGGAAGGCACACAAGATGAAAACAGGGGTCACAATATTCATACAAAAAGATGTAATTTAAAGGTATATAAAGATTTCTCTAAATCGTTAAGATAAAAAATATATAATAGTCACAAACATGTATTCACCAAAAAAAAATTGCAGCAGAATTTGTTAATACACTTCTTTCAGAATTAGATCTAACAGAAAAACGGAAGTTAGGATATTCTGATCATAATCCAATAAAATTAGAAAAATATAATAAAAAAGCTTTCTTAGAAACTAAAGTGTATCTTTCTAAATAATCCATTTCACAATATTGAAAATCAAATTTTAAATTAAATCTATCTCAAAAGCAATCAAAAAAATACTTTATACCAAAACAGATGCAGCTAAAGCAGTACTAACTGCTCTATCTTAAGATATTAGGGGGAAAAAAAGTGTAAGAAAAAATTAGTAGGAAGAATCAATAAAGATATAAGCTGGAATTAAGAAAAATAAGAAAAAAAAAGTAGAAAAGATAAATAAATCCTAAAGCTGATTACTTGGAAAGACCATTAAAATAGATAATGTCTTCATGGGCCTGATTAAGAAAAAGAAAAGTAAAAGAAATATACAAAACTAGGGAAGAAAGAATACAGATACAAAAGGAATTATAAGAATAAAAAGTAAATAGTATGTGTAACTCTGGGGCAATGAAAGTTAAAACCTAGGAAAAATTTAGTGATTTTTCTAACAAATAGAAAAAGGCAAAATTTCCCCATGAAGAAGAAAAAAATGTGAATATACTATAAGAGAGACTCAAAGAGTGATTAAAGATGTACCATCGAAAAAGATCCCAGAGCAGCTCGTTTCAGAGCTGAGTCTTGCCTAGTATTTCTGTAAGGTGAATATTAATGTTGTATATATTTGCCTATGGCATATAAAAAGATGAAAATTTTCCTAATTCACTCTCTAAAGCTAGTCTATCCTTAATAACAAAGCTTGATAAGATTATCACAGTACTCCCAAAACCCTATAGAAAAATATTATTTATGAATTTAAAATTTTAAAGTTCTGGATAAAAGATTAATGAATGAGATCTGAAGTGTCTCAAAAGAATATAACAGAATATGATCAAATCAGCACTAACCCAAGGATGAACATGTATTTACTATTTGGAAACAGCAGCCTCACACAAGCACACCACTGATGCTGAAGAAAGAGACCTTTTGTAAAAATTCAACGGCTGTTCTACCAACACTTCAGTTAAGTGGTAACAGAAATTGAATATATGCTGTATAATAGAGGACCAAAATACAAGAAACCTCCTTGTAAATGAAGACACTCTAAGTCACCTGCACTAAAAGCAGGAAGAAGCAGCGATGCCCATTCTCACCGGAACTATTCAATGTGGCTTTAGCATCTGGCAAATGAAATGAGAAAAGAAAACAGCCCATATAAGCCTTGGGAGAGTGAAGGCAAACCTTCTTTCCTTGCTGGTGATGTGATTCTATATGTATCAAATTCAAGACACTTGGAGAAAAAAAAAAAGCATTAGAATTAATCAAAGAACTTAATAAAGTGTCTGTGTACAAGATAAACACAGAAAAATTCATAACTGTTTTTTTATACTGGTATTAAATAGCTAAAAATGGATATTGGGGAAATGTTTAATTCTTAACAGAGATGTCTATAAAATAGGAAAATATTCCATAAGAAAAACTGTTCAGGTCATTTGAAGAATACCATAGAATCTTATCAAAAGACATAAAACAAGGTCTGAACAAAGCAGAAAATCTATCATGTTCTTGAATGAGAAGATTCAGTATGATAAATTTTTAATCATCCAGAAATTAATAAATAATATAAAAACTGCAATTTTAATCCTATTAGGTTTGAGAGAAATGTGGATTTAAGTTATCTTAAAGTTCCTATGGAAAAATAAATGACCAAGGATAGCAAAGGAAAAAGTGTTTTTGTGTGTTGGAGGGCTGCAGTGGGCTGGGAGGGACTTGCCTTACCAGCTGCTAAGACACACCATAAAATCCCTCTAACACGATAAACAAAATGAAATGACATTGGCATAAAGACAGACAAATAGGTTAATGAAACAAAACAGAATTCTAGAAACAGATCTTAATTTATTGGAGAATGTAATAAATGATACGGTTGGTATTTCAGTTTGGTGGGTGGAGGTGGGTTTATTAAATAAATGAGGTTGGCCACATGGCGTTCCATCTGTGGAGGGAAAGAAAATTGGGACAGTGCCTCACACCTCGCGTGAAACTAACGCTGAACAAGGGAAGGACCTAAATGCAAAAATAAACTTGCAGTAAATTACAGTAAATTTCAGGACAATACATAAGTGACCTAGAGCATAGGAAGATCTTTTAACAAACAAGAAAAAAAGGGGAAAAAAAGGAGGGGGGTCAGAATGTATCCACACATATATACACACCACGCAAACATACATACACATACATACATACGCACATACATATACCTACGACTGCAGAAAAAAATTTAAACATGTAAGGCAAAAATACAGTATACATAAAATCAATAGGTAAATGACACACTGGGGCAAATACCTGCAATGCATATAATGAAAGGAATGATTTGTAGGTAAAGCCAATTTTCCATCACAGACACAGTGTTTACCCAAATTGTTAAGATAAGGAAAAGACCTACAACCCAAAGTAAAGTGGCCCAAGGAAATGAGGCAATTCACAGAAATATACAAGCGGCACCATGTGTATGAAAAGAAGTTCAGCCCCACGGGTGGCCAAGAAAAGGAAGGACGGTGACACCAACATGGTCTCGGTAGGGACAATCCTCCTGACATGGTGACACCCACAAGCAGGGAGGTCGGCAAAGAAACTCACAGGCTGGTGGTGGAAATGTGAGGGGCTGCGGCTGACACTCTATTAAAAAAGTGTAAAGAAGCACACATCCCTCAGCCCAGCCACCCCGCTTCCAGGGATTTAGCCGACGGAAGTGAAAGCTTCTGTAGATGCAAGACATTTTCAGGTCAACCACTGCCGTGTTCATGGTGGTCGCAAGTCAGGGAGAGAACTAAATAGCTATTCACTGAGAACTGTGTCAGGACACGCATGTGAACGGGCACAGTGAAACTTCACAGCCATTCAGAAGAACGGGCTGCGTGGCCGTTTCTCGAGAACAGCCCCGGTGTCGCCCAGCAAGAGGATGAACCCGCTGAGAGGGGCGCTCACAAAGTGGGGCTCCTGGCGGGACACACAAGGCAGGGTCGGGGACACGGTCGGGCCGCTGCCGCGATCCGGGTGGACTCCGTGTGAAGGAAGCCGCAGGGGAGCAGGGCCAGGCGAGAGGTTCTAGAGAAGGTGGGACAAACCCACAGGGGGAATCAGACGGGACTGGCCGGAAGGGATCTGGTTACACAGGTGTGTACCTTTGCCAAAGCCCATCACACGATACCCCCAAGGTTCGGGCTCTAGATTCTAAGTAGGGTTATCTCAGAAGAAAGAGTAAAGGAATGAACACTAGCTAAGTATGTAGCTAGACACAGGCATAGCATTTAGGGGCAAGTACACTGATGCCTGAAACTTGCTTTGAAATACATTTTTAAACATAAAATAAGATGGAATGATGGGTGGTTAGAGGGATGGATAGATGGAAAATCAAGGTTAACCATGAAAAGATTAATGGTAGACTCTAGATAGCAGGTATAAGGGTGTTTTTCTAAATAAGATTCTTCCTACTTTTCTGTATGTTTAAAAGGCTTCCTAATACAATGTTGGGAAGGAAAGATCGACACCAATGGCTACAGGGGCTAAGCAAGATGCAGCAAAAATGTACATAGGAAGATTCTATTTTAGCAAAATAAACAATGACAAAAATATATCCACGTATGTATGATTCAACCCAAGTAATCAGATACAGTAATGTGAACATGAAGACAATTCTGTAAAATCACTCAGTCCCCAGGGGACGGAGGTGTAGAGTTGAGCGGGGTGGAGGTGAGGGAACAAAACAGAAAGAGGAGAGAGGCCCTCAGTATGTGAAGGATGCAGGGTGGGTGGACACAGCACACAGTGGCTAGCTCGGGGGTACAATTCCAGATAATGTTGACTTCCTTACATTATCTATACTGTTTTTCTACATGATCATTTGTTATATACGCAATTTAAAAGCTATTTTTATTTTGGATAATCATAAAACCAAACAAACACACAAAAAAGAGAATTTTGTCATCTGAATCTTAAAGAGGCCCCCAAATCGTAGCCTCGGGTCCCCAGAAACCCGGGACCTGCAGGATTTGAACAAGTTTATGGTCCCTTCTCAGCCCCGAGCTGCAACCGGCACAAATCCCCCCTCGGGACACGGAACATCCCCCAGCGAAGTGTCCTGCCCCGCCTCAGCCCCCGGGTCACCTGAGAGCCCAGCGTTCTCGAACTCGGCCTGCGGGGCTCGAGCTGCAGACTTGGGGCCCACGAAGTGCCCCCTCCCCGCGGAGAGCAGCTGCCCCCCACACTTGTGACTGTCTCCAGCTGCGTCCCAGGGCCCTGCAGGCAGAGCAGGGGCTAAAGCGGACGCCGGGAGGACAGAGCTCTGAAGGACGGCTGGGGGCTCAGCCGCATGGGGAGCGCCGCTGCACAGGGCCCAGGGCAGGACTTGCGGGTCCCCAGCTGGTGACAGACGGAAGCAGCCCCTCCGACCCCTCCAGGAGACAGGCTGTCCCCTCCCTCGGGGTCATCCCTTGCCCTGGGCACCAAGTGTGGCGGGAAGGGCCGCCGGAGGGGCCCAGGGAAGCGCCCGGGGTCCTAGTTTTCTAGAATCGACACCAAGGGCCAAGTCCCCCCTCCGCCAGTGACTAACCCGCCGACCACCTGCACCTCGATCGATTGCTGCCAGGGGGACCGTGCAGTTCCCGGCTGGGACCGTTGGATGGGGTGTTTTCAGGTATGAGAGAAAAAAATAATAAATGCGACAAACAACATATCCATCTCCAGAAAATAGAATTTCTTAACAAGAAAATGGTATTTACAGCAACTTAGTTGTTTTTTAAACTACACCAGCTAAGAGCAAGAATGTGAAGAAAGAAAACTCCTTTCTAGCAGGAGCTGCATCGCCTTGTCACTAATTAACTGTCTCCTTTCCCAAACACGGGCCTCTGAACCCGGACCACCGTCTGCCCTCGGGGTCGAAGACCTGCCCCGGCTGTCCCAGCAGCTGCCCCGGGGACCACGTCTCATTCCACCCCTCACTCCAAAACCAGTAGGGCTCCTGACACCGTGAATGTCTGCCAATTTTAAACCAAAGTGCCCGGCACGCTCTCGGTGTGTCCCTCACTGCCCAGCCGTCTGGCACCTGGGCCTCTGAGGCGTCCTCCCTGGGCACTTACAGGCTGACTTCACCACCTCCCTTCACAGGAGCCAGCTGAGGGGCCAGGGCTCGCTTCGTGCAGGCTGGCAGGCATGCACACCACGTGCTGTTCCGTCACAGCCTAGAGAGCAGGGCGGGGCAGACTCGCAGGGGCCAGGACTCGGAAGCAGCCCATCGCAGGGCTGGGGAGGGGCGGCCAGGGGGAGGCACCCACCTGCCCCACAGGCAGGTTCCAGGGCTGAGTTTTGGGGCCACAGTTCTCACACCAACAAGGGTAAGCCTCAAACCTAAAGCTGTCTGGGCCCTAGGAAGATTCTCAAGGTTGACCGGGACCCAGTGACCAAGAGCCAATCCCGTCCTCATAACGAGGGACAGTGGGGCTAAGCGTCAGCCTGCCCTTCAGCGCTGGCCTGTGAGGTCACGTCCACTGCCCCAGATGCGGCCTCCCCTTGACTAACAGGGTCTTGACGCCTCTGCCAGACACCCCAGAGCAAGCTTCACACTTGATGAAAATCTTCCCAACCGTTTTCGCGTGATGCAGTAACAGAAAAACCGTTTTTGTTGAAAAGACTTATGCACGCACATGCGGTGCTGGGCAGATAGTAAAGTGGTTTATTTAATCTCTGCAGACACTCAGAGAGGTACTGTTGCCGGATAAAGAGCTGGAAGGAGGTAAAGCTGAAATTTACACGCAGGTTTTCTCTGACCCCAGGGCTCACATGGGGTGAGCCTTGAGGACGGGACCTCAAGCTGACTCTTCCCCTGCACGGCTCGCCTCTCTCGGCTGGTATTTTCATCTCCAAGAGGGCAGATCGTGCGTTAAACTGAATAGTACTCCTGCAGCACCCAGCCTAATTTTGATGATAAAGTACGTTAATAAACGTGTTGTAAGTAATGTGTGAATCCGTGGCCGTCAGCCTTCAGGACCCACAGAGCCCAATCCCACTCCCGTCCGCGTGGGGTCTCGGGGAGGGCTTTGCTCTGTCTGAGAAAAACGGTGCTGCACACACACAGAAACTGCCACCCAAACAATTCACAGCTTGGGATGCTGTGTGTGCAAGCGGCTTCATCCTAACAGCCACGAGACAGAGCTGACCTCAGCCCAGGACGCAGCCAGGAGTAACCCCCAGGGAACCGGGTGGCCCGGTGGACGGGGCTGGGCTTCCGCGGAAAGGGTGAGCTTCGGTCCAGACCCCCCACCCAACTCCAACCACAGCCATCCCACCGCCTCTGTTTCGGCCAAGAGCTCACCTTGCTCTGTTGTTCCGTGTGCCAGGCACTGTGTCCAGGCTTTACAAGCATTTCATTTACCACTTACAACAGGGTTATGAAATAGGTACAATTACTCTCATTTTTAGAAATAAGAAAAGCGTGCTTCTCGGAACAAGCAAAGTGCTGGCCCTGGGCTTTGAGCCCAAGAGGGCATTCTGTGCTCTGCACCGCATTTGTAAATAAAATGTCTTCCACTTTCCACTGGGCAAAGCTCTTTCTTTGGTGCCTCTTAATTCCTTACCATGTTAAATCCTCTAACCAGAAGCCACAGATAAGGGCTTGTCCAAACAATTTCTTCAACTGGTCTTTTTTTAGAAAAATAAATACAGGTAGACAATGCAGGCTGAATATTATAACATTACTTACAGAACACTGAATTATTTGTAAAGACATTCTCAGCAGTGCCAAGGCTGAGAAACCCTGAGAGAGAAATAGAGATTTAGGTGGTTCAGTTCATAGGTAAGTAAGTAGGTAGGTAGCTAGGTGGATGGATGGATGGATGGATGGATGGATGGATGGATGGATGGATGGATGGATGGATGGATGGACGGGTGAATAGATGGAGGCATGGGTGGGTGGGTGGATGGATGGATGGATGGATGGATGGATGGATGGATGGATGGATGGACGGGTGAATAGATGGAGGCATGAGTGGGTGGATGGATGGATGGATGGATGGATGGATGGATGGATGGATGGATGGATGGACGGGTGAATAGATGGAGGCATGGGTGGGTGGATGGATGGATGGATGGATGGATGGATGGATGGATGGATGGATGGATGGACGGACGGACGGGTGAATAGATGGAGGCATGGGTGGGTGGGTGGATGGATGGATGGATGGATGGATGGATGGATGGATGGATGGACGGGTGAATAGATGGAGGCATGAGTGGGTGGATGGATGGATGGATGGATGGATGGATGGATGGATGGATGGATGGATGGATGGGTGAATAGATGGAGGCATGAGTGGGTGGATGGATGGATGGATGGATGGATGGATGGATGGATGGATGGATGGATGGATGGATGGATGGACGGGTGAATAGATGGAGGCATGGGTGGGTGGATGGATGGATGGATGGATGGATGGATGGATGGATGGATGGATGGTTGGACGGGTGAATAGATGGAGGCATGGGTGGGTGGATGGATGGATGGATGGATGGATGGATGGATGGATGGATGGATGGTTGGACGGGTGAATAGACGGAGGCATGGGTGGGTGGATGGATGGATGGATGGATGGATGGTTGGACGGGTGAATAGATGGAGGCATGGGTGGGTGGATGGATGGATGGATGGATGGATGGATGGATGGATGGATGGATGGATAGATGGAGGCATGGGTGGGTGGATGGATGGGTGGATGGATGGGTGGATAAGACTATGCCCTAGAAGTTACTTTGAGTCAAAAGGCTGACTCAAAGCATCGTGATTATCCTTCCAGTTTTGGTATGATCTCGTCCGGTGGCTACTGGTCAGATCATTCAAATTTAAGATGTCTTTCTAAGCAGGTAATCATGCTATCAGTTGTACTTACGAATAACTTATCAGTAATACTGAGGAGTAATGTGGAAACTTACAGAAATGGCCCGTACCTATCATCATCTACAAAGTAGTTATATGAGAAGAGAGAAAAAAGAAAATACGAAAGATTATGTCAAGATTCTGAAACTATTTAATTAGAAGAGTAGTGACACCGTTCATAGAAATAAAGGACTTGGAAAAGGAAACCAGTTGTGTTGCCGTGGCTTCAGACACGCTGAGTGTGAGATGACCATGACACGTCAGAGCAAAGAAGTTTTGGAAAACAGTCCAAGACACGGGGATGGAGACAGAGTAGATCCAGGGATGAGTGTCTCAGCTGTGACGTAACAGCTGAAGTCGTGACACAAAGATGTTTACCCGGGACAAGAAAGCAGGAGCACTGATGGGAACCCGAGCCTTGGAGAGCGGCCCCCCGGGGAAGAGCCCAGAGGAGAGGAGTAGGTCAGGAGACAGAGGACCAGGGGCTTTGATGTCGCAAAGGCTCAGGAGGAGAGAGTTGGAAGGACAGAGCGTGGCCCTCATGCAAAGTGCTGCAAGCAGATGAAGAGAAAGAAGGTGGAGGAAAGATCAGGTATTTGAAAAGTGCCTGGTAGCCTCTAGAAGGATGACAGATGCAGGTAATTAAGGGACAGGTGGTCGTTACAATGGAGACTTTCTGGGGAGGCCAGTTGTTTGAGGCACAGACCGTAGGATGAAACCTAGGCAGCAGCTGGTTGAGCAAAACGCTCTTCTCTAAAATGAGAGCTACTTAAATAAGTCCTTTAAAAGTGCGGGGGAGGGAGCAGTTGATAAAAAGTGGTCTCAACTGAATCAGTTGTTCTTGTATGAATATAACGGAAAAGGAAAGAATAATTATAACTATTCGGAATGTGAAAGTAAGAGGGAAATTTTTACTTTACCAATCAATACATGTTAGCCAAGAGGGATCAAATACTTAAATTCATTTCCTGATTTGCCTGAAACAATCAGAATCTTTGGGGTTTATTTCCAAGTACAAAAAAAAGCTACAGAGATAACTGGGCAGCAACAAAGAAAACCCTCAGTGGGCGTTAGACTAACGTCTGTAGAAGTTGTTCCTACTTTCCTTTTCAGATTAGATTTTACAGTTTCCAGGAAAAACTTATGTAAGATGTTTGGCATAAACTTGCTAATCAATGCTTATATTTCAAAAGCAAGAGTAATGAATTAGCTCAGTAAACTTGTTTTAAGGCCAAGGGGGAGAATGGTAAGAGAGACCTGAAGAGGTTCCAGTGACTGATGATCTATATAAAGAAAAGTGATGCAATGCGGGGTTGTAATAACTGCTGGCGCTAAGAACTGCAGAGTGACTTGTTTGCTGCTTTGGTGAGGCTGGGCCCTGAGTTCAATTACATAAACATCCTTTTTCAAGCTCGTTACAGAGTCAAGAAGCCCAAATCCAACCCTTGTAATTGCAAAAGTATTTTCCACACTCTTAGCAAAATACAGAAACTGGGTCAAGGATAATCATCACTCAAATTTATCCTGTCTCCTTGAAATAAAACTTTGTAGCTATTCATTTTTTAAACCCGCCTTGCTCCAAAAGGTATTTAATAACCTTAAATTTATTTTCTATATAGCTATATAGCCTGCCTTAACATTCATGGTAGAAAACACAACCAAAACATGAGTACACGTGGCACAAATCAAGAACATGAAAGGTTCCCAGACACAGCCTCTTGGGGAAGATCACGTGGGGAAGATTCACGTCCGAGGGCAGGGGGGGACTTGAGCTCATCTAGCCCAGTGCCCCCAGGAACTCACATGAGCTTTGCAAACCTGCCAACGTCGACGAAGTGAACTGCCTGAAACAGTCCTTTAACTCTGATCATGGAAGAACTAGGACTAGAGTCTTGGTTATTTTATCTTCGGTACAATTTTAGAGCTATCCCGACGGTTGTCACAGATTTTGTTAATGATAACAATAAATAAATAATAAGAATAACAACAATAATAACAACAAATCCTGGGTTTGTCGTTGTTTGCCTCAAATCACTTTTGGAAAGAATAGCAATACTTTTCAAAACTCTTCAGTTCTAGCGTGAGCTTATCAGAGTAAGAATAAGGTCACTTCCCTTGTCCAGCACCCCCTGAAGGAGCTAGAGAAAAGAGCCTCCTGATTCCTTTCCAGTAGAACTTTCATGTTGCATCTCCCAGAGGTGTCTGCATTTTAATAGAGCAAACAAGTCAACCCTTAGGGAAGGATATGGAAATTTAAGACGAAGTTCATGGCCCAAGACCACACAACAAACAGAGACAGCATCGGACAAACAATCAGAGCGTCCAAGACCTGAGGCCAGTTTGCCACACTCCTGGTTACCCTCCTCCTAAGAATTTCAGAGAAAAAGAGGAATTCCTCACTAACCTGCTCCGCCTACTTTTAAGACCGATGGGAAAAGACCCCACGATATACTGCTGCTCTCAGGACTGCGGGAACCGAAGCTTTTGTCTCGGTCTCTCTCTTGGTCCGTCTCAGGGGAGAGGACCTCACAGGCATCCAGCCAGCGTCCACTCTGTTCCTGTCACTGTTCCAGGCACCGGAGATGTATTGTGAATAAAAGAGATGAAATCCCTGCCCAGGGGGGCCCGATAGTCTAACAGGGAAGACAGAGTAAACAGGCACGTAGAATGTGCAATGTCGGGTGATCAAGGCCAGGCAGGAAATAAAACAAGAGAAAGGCAGGGTGGAGGTCACCTCCTGAGCATAGCAGTGAGCAAGGCCTGCCCGAGGAGGTGAAATTTAATAAGCCCCGGGTTATAGAAGCAGCACATGGAAAGGCCCTGGGGAAGAAGGTCCCAGGCAGAAGGAACAGGGAGGGTAAAGGGGCTGAGGCCCGACCCCAAAGGGTGAGCGTGGGAGTGGCCGGTTCGCAGAGGAGCCAGGCCCGGGGCCTGAGGGCAGGGGACCAAGATGAGGGGCCTGACCGGATCCTAAGGACGAGCGAACACTTGGAGGGCCCTGGTCAGGAGAGGGGCCTGCTTTTAATGCACATGTTAAAGGTCACTCTGGCGGCCACTGAGGAGATCAGACTGGGAGAGAGGCCGGGGCCGGGGGTGCAGGGGACAGGGGAGCAGCAAGGTCCTTGCAGAAGACCAGCCGGGGGTCTCGGCCACACCAGCCGCGGGCTTTCCAGGTAGGGTGGATGGGACGTGGTCGAGTTTAGACCAGGAGGGTGAGGAAAATGAAGGAATCAAGGCTCCAACGATCATGTGTCAGGGCAACAAACGAGATGGGGAAGACCCAGTTCTAACGTCGGCAATTTAAAGTCCGCGGAGCCTCAGGCCCGTCTAAGGAGAGAGGCCACGCAGACAGCGCGGTGCTGAAGTCCAGGGCCCAGGGAGAGACCTTGTGGGAATCAACGAAGGACACTTAACTTAATCGACGGCATTTACAGTCCCAGGAAGAGGACGGTGCGGCCCAGGCCTGCGTCAGGGAGCGCAGGACGGCGGGCGGAAGAGGGGTGCCAGCCCAGGATGCTGGCAGGAAGCTGCCTGTGAGGCCAAAGATAAATAAAAACAAACAACCAAACACGCCTGTATATTCCAGAAGCCCTGGGGGACAGAGGGCACGACCGCTGTGGATTTGTCAGCTGCTACCGACAAAAGTAGCCGAGATGGGCTGGCCCTTGACCACGTGACTGGCCACACGGAATTTGCTGGAGAAGATGCTAAGATTGGAAGCGGAAATAGGCCAGAGTGCGGTTTGTAAAGAGTTTTGCTGTGAAAGGGGAGGGAGGAGTAAGGCAGTAGCCAGGCGGCCGGTGGGTCAGGAAGGGCTTTTTAGGTGGAAACGTCTGGAACGTCTGTACGCTGTTTGGGATGAGGCGAAGGGGAGGAGAGTCAGTGGTGCCGGTGTAGGCTCTGTACGGAGGGGCAAGCGGAGGGGCCCACACACAGCAGGAGGGCATCTTGGGAGAGGCGCAGAGACGGCCACCCACCGTGACGAGAGGACAGCGAGGCCGGGACCGGGTGCAGGCAGGGCTTCTTCTAGTTTCTCAGATGAGAACCCAGATGGTCAGTCGAGCGGGGACAGAGAGAGACAGGAAGGGCAGGCGCAGACAGCGCGGAGGGGAGGCGAGCGCTGGCACGAGAGCTTGGGTGCCAGCAGGGTGCGGGGAGCACGTGCAGGGAGGGGGTATGAGAGTGACAGAGGAACAGACACGGAGGCGCCGGGGCCAGAGCGCTGGGGGTAGAGCCGCGCGGGGCGAGTCCAGACGCCAGCGTCGAGGTGCGCACGTCCCCTCCACGTAGATGTCAGGATGAGGGGAGAGAGGGGCCAGCAGCCCGGGGTCTACAGACACCGGTTCAGGGGGAAACGGCCCGAGGAACACAGAGAAGGGCGCTGCCTGCAGCTGTGTGATTCGAAGGAGGTGGCGGCACTGCTCCCGTGGGCTGCAGCCTCCAGGTGAGTGAAGAGCGCGTTAGGAACGGGGCCGGGGCTCTGGAGGGCGCTGTCTCACTGCCACGTCCCCCGGCGTCTGTCCCCTGGGTGCTGCGCACCGCGGGCCGGGCATCCTGTGCACTGAGGGGCCACCTGTGCTCGGGGGAGGTGAGCAGCAGCCCAAGGCTCCGCCCACTCGATGCCCGGAGCACACCCACCACCCACCCGAAGCGCCAAACAGAAACGTCTCCAGCCGTTGACAGATATCCGCTGGGGGCACAGTCACCCCAGCTGGGAACCTCTGACCCTCCGCTGACCACCCTGGGGCCGTTCCCCTTTCCCTATTCAGCACCTGAGCGAGAGAGAGAGAAACAGACCCCGTGAAGGACCAGCTTCTTCCAAGAACATACACTGCGTTCCCCTGGGGCCAGTGTGATCCCGGTTTCAGAAACAACCTAAAGAAACCACTATTGTCCCACGTTTTCCGCTGGCCCTTGGGCAGAATTATTTTACAGTGTATCTCGCGAGCGTATTTGGTACTTACAGCTAAAACTCCCAGGAGGCAAAACCTAAGCCACAGAAATTGACATCCAGGTCTCCACAAGGTCACATGAAAACCCACCACGGGGGCTCCCAGAAAGGACTGGCCTCACCGCCCCCAGTTGCTCCCAGATTCTGTGTGGGGCAGCGTGCTCACCGCCACCCCGCAGTGACGGGAGGACGGGCACGCGGATCTCTGCAAACAGCCCCCATCGGGCACGGGCTGGCGGAGAGCCCGGTGGTACCGTCACTGTGTGGCCGGCCCTCCTCCTGCGGGTGCGCTAGCCCCATCCAGACTCACCGATTTCTAAATAACAGTGCAATCACCCTGTAATCTATGTGTTTAGAAAGGAGAAGCCACACACATACAAACATAATCACACGCCACTTCCTTGAAGTAAGCAGAAGGGCAACATCTAAAGCAAACGGTCTCTTTTGGGAAGCTCACTTGGCCACGGTTAACCATTGATGAGCCAGGTGACCTCTTCCTACCCAGGATCAACACTCAAAGCCGAGAATGGAAACCCGTCGAGGAGTCGCCTGGGAGGTAGCACCCCGGGCCCTGCTCAAGGAGACGGGAACTCGCGGGGGTGACCTCCTTTATGGGGAAAACTGCTCCCGCCCTTCCCGGCGCCAGGGTCCTCCCCGCCGTCAGGTTTCATCTGTGATCGCAGTGTGGACGCGGGGGATCGTGTCCACAAAGGCCATAATCGTGCAGACTTAGACACTCAGCCAGAGCGTCCTGGCCGCACCCCCAACCCCGTCTCGCACCTCTGTCTGCTGTCCTGGTGGACGGCCAACGGAGCCGGCTCTTTCAAAGGTCAGGTGAGAGGAGGTCTGGGCTCAGTGAGACCAGAGGTTAATGAACCTCCCTTCAAAGGGGCGCGTGGGCGGCGACATCCGGCTGAAGCCGCCCTGCGATGACCTGTGGCCTTCGCGGAGCTAGGCCTCGACACTGCCCGCACCCCCAGCGGCCGCCTAATGGGTTTCTGAACTTTTCCAGCCTGGAGTCGCCCAGTTTTCTCAGGGGGCGCCGAGCCTCCAGGCAACAGTTCTGGGGACCAAGCAGGATTTTTTGCCTCATCTCCCTTTCAAGACGCATACTTTCCAGATGAGCCCAGAGCGATGCTTATCCAGACACCTCACTCCCCGCGGCCGGAGGCAGGAGGCCCCACTGCTTCTCTCCACTCAGCAGCCCAGCCCCCCGTCCTTTCTTACCTTCTTTCCCCACGTGGGAACCACGGGGCTGAAAAGGAGATGTTTTCTGGGCAAAACAATTCTGGGCCAAAAAAAGGAACTTTTCATCTGAAACTGGGCCTGCCCCGAAGGAAGTGAACTGGGCAGGAGACCGGAGAAGGTGACGGGGCTCCTGGGGATGCTTGTCACGTGGCGAAGAGCAAGGGCATTTCTTTCACTCACCTCTTCAGTTAAACAGTTTATCAGCACCGGTTCCTGGCACCACTATGGACCCAGCTCCGGCTGTGGGTTTGGGAGAAGAGATAAAAGAAATGGACGACATTCATTCGTCTGAAAAGATTCGGGCGCCTCCTGTGTGTCGGGCCCTGCTGACGAGAGCTCCGTCTAAGAGGAAAGGGCTCTGACCAGGCTTCTTAACCTCAGCACTGCTGGCCTTCGGAGCCAGACGGTCCTTTGTTGTAGGTCTGTCCTGTGTTGTAAGATGTTTTGCAGCACCCTGACCTCTACCCCCGGACCCCAAGTCGTGACAACCAAGAACGTCTCCAGACATTGACAAACGTTTTCTGGAGAACAAAATCGCTGCCACCAGCCCACCACGTCCCCACTGTTGAGGACATAGACAAATATTTGCAATAGAATATAAAAAATTTAGCAGTAGAGTTACATAAAACTAAGGTTGTTGCACGAAAGCAAGTCTAAGCATCTTTGCCTGGGAGTGATCACCCCCAAGGGGGTGATGCTGGAACGGGGCCCTGCTAAGAAAGTAGGCGTCCAATGGGTGACAAGAAAGACCAGGGGTGGGACATGCAGCCCAGGCAAGAAACAGTGCACAAAAGGCAGAAGGCAAGAAACAGGCAGCACACGTGGGGCACAGACGAGAGATGGCCAGGGAGCCCGAGAGAGAAGCACAGCCAGATTCCTGAAGGATCGAGACCCTGGCCTCTTTTCCTCCGAAAAAATGGATATAGGTGCATTAAACTCAACAAAGTTTTAAAAATTTTTTAAATCATTGTCAAGAGTCCCCTTATTTTCAAAGTGAACGTCTCATGTAAAGGGAACAGCAAATGCCAAGCTCTACACTGGAATCTTGATGGAAAATTTGAATACACATATAAAGAAGGCTGTGACCCTACTGTGAGTAATTCACTCCTTAAGATGCTGGAAGCTTGTTCTTCAGAGAACATCTATTCATTGCCCACTGACTTCATAAAATGCATGGTATTATCCCTTGTAGTTCTACAATTAACCTTTAGTCATACCATTTTCTTACATAAGAATTACTTAGACTGAATGTGAAACTCGTGTGTAGACGCAGGGCCTTTGATCAGGAGCACCGTCCACACAGGACCGATGATGTGCCGTTGTGAAATTCTAAGGGCTGAAATTCTCTGTGATGTTCGAGACAAAAAAAATCATTAAGTTTTGCTGTGTTAGACTGAGTGGTAGTGCTTTCAGTTTAAGTATCGGTGGTAAATCTCTTAGCTGAGCGATTCTTTTAAGGATGACTTATGTTAGAACAAATGTTAGCGATTCTTTTAAGGATGACTTATGTTAGACTTATGTTGTGTTATTCCTAGGCCTGGTGAGTACCGTACAGTATGTAAAAGGCCTGAACATTTGATCAAATTGTATGGTTAATCCCCTAATTGCCCATTGAGAAAGGGTTTCAGGAATAATTACAAAACCTGGTCCTATTCACATGCATGGCTAATCCTTTCTAAAATCTTACGAAGCTCTTCTGTTCAACAATGTCCTGAGGCTGAAGTTGCCGCAGGCTGGATAGACGCTTGCTTTAAAATACTGCCCCAGACACACACACAAAACAACATATTTGTTTTCAAAGTGTCCATTGCATTTGAAGTAAGCGGCGTTGACTCAGGAATTTTTGACTGAGCGCCTTGTGTGTGTAACAAAGCCCTTTTTTCTTGGGGGTGAGGGGTAAACACTTATGAAGGTCAGACAGACTGATGTACCTTAGATGTCAGCTCCTCCTGGAAGCCGTTGCTGAAGACCTAGTCGAGGTCAGACAGCCTCCTTTCTGCTCCCCTTGAGTCCTGGGCCTCCTTCCTCCATGCACGTGCTGGATGCTTGTGTTTTAGAGCAGAGAATAAGGAACCAGCTGGTAAATAACTAGAAAACAGTGAGGTCTCTGCTGATCTTGACACAATGGAGGCCAGAGAAGTCTGGGAGAGCTTCAGGGAAAGGGTGAGCAAAAGCAGGAATAACTTAGGCCACTTTCCAAAGAATCTCCATGGGCCGCCTACTGGGACAGGCAAAAACTGGAGCAGCCCACAGTGGTGACTGCATTGAATTGGGTGGATCTAGCCCTGGAATGAACAAGTACAGAGTGAAAATTACACAAGTCTTTAACACAAAAAAAGGCAGACAGGTCAACTCCAGTAAAAACTTGTGGCATTTTCTTTGGACCCCCTCCACCCCCGACTTCTCTTTTTTGCTTCTTTCCACCCAAAGTTCCTTCTCCTCCAAACCCTGTCCAATCAGATGGGTGACTACAGACTCGCTCATTTTGAGGGGAAACTAACTGGACGGGGCTAAAATAGTAACCGGGTGGCGTGAGGCTTCCCGAAAGGATGTTCTCACTAGAAAGAGTGCAGAGAAGAACTTCAGGCAGAGCCGTGATGGACATCTGTCATTCTTGTTGGGCCACCTTCCATCTTCATTTCTTTTCTCAGCTTAGGGATGTTCTGCAGGTCATGATGGGGGGACAGGCCGCCCCCTCCGTGGAAGCCGACCTTGTCCTCCCAGCCTCCCTTGCAGCTGGCACACAGGCAGGGGACGTAGGCTCAGGAGCCAGGGATGCAAAGCAGGGGTGATGCATGGACCCCCTTCTGGCAGTAGCTCCCTCTGGTCTGCAGAGGTGGCAACCAGTGTCCCCTCGGAGGGTGGCCTCAGTGATGTCAGCGTCACAGGCACCAGTGGTCTGGTCGCGGGAACTGGCTCCCAGTCTGTGATGTAATCATAGGAATTTCCTGGCTCTGCAAGATGGGAAGATGGATTAGACAGATTGTCCAGGCCTCCCGGAGGGTCAGCACACTTTATTTTTAACACATTCTTTTTCTTCCAAAATTGGCCCAAGTTGGTTTCTGCTGCAGCTGAGAACTTTGACTGGAGGGGGTGGATGGAGCCTCGGAAAGTGGCCCCAGGACGGCTTCTCCCAGGTGACCTCAGGTGTGGGAGCCCAGGATGAGTCTGTGACAGATGCTAATGCAGGGGAGGTCACAGCTTCCTACCTCACAGCTCAAACACCTGTTTGACCGTCACGTGTCCTTTAGCCCAGGGCGCCAGGCGGGATGGGGGCTGAGGGTGAGTTGGGAAGGACAGGGGTCCAGGGTCTTCCAGGCATTCTCCAGTTCTCAGCTCACACACCGCTCCTTTCCCTGCAAAACCCCAATGTCCTAAGGTCCAAGTGCCAGCCCAGTGTAGGAGCCCCAAAGGGTCGGGGAGTCCAGTGGGGACGAGGGCCCTGGTTGTCCTGAGACAGAGGTCAGACATGAAGCACTAATCCGTGCTGCACACGCCTGACCTCGTCACATCATGAAGACCTAACACTGACCCCAGACTGGGCCCCCCCCGAGGCCTGCGGCATCCGGGGCTCTGTCCGGGAGAGTAGGGGTGGCGGGAAGGCGATGGGCTCAAGCCTGAAGTCCTGGGCTGAGCCTCAGCTCCACTTGTGACCTCCCAACGCGATGACCCGGGTACCTCACTCAGCCTCCACCTGCTCTCCTGTAAAATGGCTCCCTCCCTCCCACGCACGGGACATTCAGGCCAGTCACTCTTGTAGCATCTCTTGTTCTTCAAATGAGTACCAGTGACAACTGCTGCCATGTTCTGCCTGGTGCTTTGAAGATCTGTTTTACGGTCATTTCTCTTATCTTCTCAGAGTGAGGAGTTACATAGAAAAGATTGTTTTCCAAAAAATAATAAGGCCTTGCGATACTACCTATAATGATTCAGTTATGATAATGCAACATTATCATGGCTGTGTTGCTGGATAGAAAATTGCTATTTAAAGCTAATGAAATAGAGAAACATCTGTATATTAGGTACATCACCAATGTGCCCAGTTCTACGGTAGGAACTCACCTGTGATACCGCCTCCCAGGCTGCACCAGAGTTAGTCTGTATAACCACGGAACACAGCGCCAGTGATGGTGAAACACTGTGTCTCTTCTCTATCCTGAATCACCAGCTCTGGGGGAAGCAGCTGCCATCCTGGGGATACTGAGGCAACCTTGGGGCAAAGAACTGAGATCCCAGCCAACAGGCACCGAGAACAGAGGTCCACTCACAAACACGTGAAGTGGACGCGCCCTCCGCTGAGCCTCTGGATGACCACAGCGCTGGCCGACGATGGGACCTGAGCTGGAACCACCTGGCTGAGTACACCCCGATGCCCCGCCCACAGAAACTGTGATATAATAACTGCTTGTTGTCTTAGGGTGCTAAGTTTGGGGTAATTTGTTACTCAGCATTAGGTAGTTAATACATTACCTAATTGATACAATCACCCACACACGTGCACACACACATTCATTACAAGTCCTTGGCACACGATTTCAACCAGATAATTCTACGGCATCCTGGAGTCCTGCCCTCAAGTCGTCCACACAGGGGGAACAGCCCATCCTGATGTCCTTTAGTTCTTCAGCCAAGATACTTGAGTCCCTGGAGCCCAAGACATACTCACCTCACATCAAATTTCATCATACATCAAAGGGTATATTCTAGGTCGAAGAAAAGAGACCCTCTTGGTCTCCATGTTTGTATCAAGGAAAGACAAATATAAATAAAAGTATCTGCCCTGATAAAGAGAAAAGCCCTCATTAGACTCTCCTAATAGAATGAAAGGAGATTCCCAATTTTATAAGCTGTGGAAAGTCTGCTAAGCAGGGTAAGGGTAATGGATGTTTGGTGCATTGTCTGTTGGTTGAAGAGATTCTTCCGAAGAATTTATACTATGGGCTATTATCAAAAACAAATCAAAGAACCAAAATGAACGAACAGTTTATGCATATTATGAATTCTTAAGCTTTGACATATATGGGAATTTTATGAGTCCAAAGATACTGACTATTTAGTATTTAAGTAAAATGCAATATATAAACATATTCATAAGGATTTAAAAGATTATGCCTCAGATCTGTCATGACCTATTAAATTCAACATCCATCATTTAGTTAATCCTCAAATTCTTTGCCATCATCATGAGATGAAACACCCTTGCTCAACAAAATGATTTGTTTACTTACATAAAATGAGTCATGAAATAAAACTTTATTTCTGGTTTAGACTATAAAATCCAATAACTGAGTAATGAAACAAAGTGCTCTAAATACTAATAGTAAAGATACTTGTTAAAAATATTGGAGATGAGTTAAGAAAAATAAGTAGGCAGAAACTAGAATATGTAGGTGTGCCATAACTGATTTAACTGTGGGGTGGTGGTCTGCGATTTGAGTTACTGAAATGGTTTTCAAACAAGTTTGGCATGCTGTGTTCTAGACCTTGATCTATTACATAAGGAAAATCTTCATCATAATGCTGTTCAGAAACGAGAAAGGGAGCCTGTGGGCCTTTGAGAGGGACAAGTGGACTTGAAAAAAGATGGCCTTGCTCTTCAGACCCTGTAAAAAAACAGATCAAACAAATGGTACATCGGTGTGGGAAAAATACACTCTGATCCTTATTTTACACCATCCACCAGAATTAATTTGAGATGGTTCATAGACTAAAATGTAAAAGCTAAAACCATGAAGCTTTTAAAGGAGAGCATAGGAATATCTTTGTGACTTTGGATAAGCACAGGTTTTTTCAGGCAAAATATGGAGAACAGTAATCATAAAGTAAAAACAATTAGCCTTTATCAAAATTTTAAACTGCTGGTCATTAACAAACACCATTAAGAAAATGATTAGGCAAGACACAGACTGGAAGAAATTATTTGCGAAAGAAATATTCACATTATAGAAAGGACTCCTAAAACTCAATAAAAATAAAAGCAAGCAAGAGATTTCAGCACTTTACAAAAGAAGGAATGCACGTGACAAATGTTCAACATCACCAGTGATTAGGGAATTGCAAATTAAAACTACAATGAGGTACCACTACGCACCAAATAGAGGATCTAAAATGAAGAAGGCTTTTTTTTTATATTTTTGGCCGCGCTGTGCAGCTTGTGGGATTTCAGTTCCCCAACCAGGGATTGAATCAAGGCCCTCAGCAGTGAAAGTGCGGAGTCCTAAGCACTGGACCGCCAGGGAATTCCCTAAAATGAAGAAAGATTGACAAGACTTAATATTGGTGAGGATTTAAAGCAATCAGGTGGAGGTATAAAATGGTACAATTAATTTGGGAAAAGATCTTGTAGTTTCTTAAAAACTAAACATATATCTACCCTATGATCTAGCAATTACTAGTAGGTATTTGCCCAAGAGACACGAAAGTGTATTGCTGCAAAAGATCTGCATAAGAATGTTTGTAATGGCTTTATTTACAATAGCCAAAAGGTGGAAACAGCCCAGGAGTCCGTCCGCTGGAGAATGGGTACGTTACCTGCAGTGTACTCCTCCAATAAGCTACTGTTTAGCGGTGAAACGCAGTGAGCTGCTCATATGCACAACAACACACATGAATCCTAAGAGCATTTTGCTAAGTGAAAGAAGGCTTTACACAAAGGGTACATGGCATGTGAGTCTATCTGTATCAAATTCTACAAGAAAAGTTAATCTGAGGATGGTGGGGACGGAGCTTGATAGGCATCGGGGAACTGGGTTGGTGGTCACGTTCAACATCTTGATATGGGTTTGGGTTACACAAACACCGCTGTCAAAACCCAGAGGATAGGACGCTTAAGATTTGCATTCCTCTTTGAGTCAAGTTTACCTCAAAAGAGAAAAACTGTGAGTAAATATCAAACTCACTCAAGGCTAAGTATTTATGGAGAGGAGGACATTCTTGAAATGTACTTAAAAATAAGATGCGTTGGCAGCCGGATGCAGGAACAGGTAGGCAAACGTAAGGCAGGTGTGGCGAGCTTGCTCGGCCACGCAGGTGGACTCTGGTGGAGACCCCAGTCCTCACTGTGAAACGTGCTGGGACAAAATTTCTCCAAGGCTATGAGTTCCTAACAACTACATTTCTTTAGTGTCAAACTCTCATACAGGGTTTGGTTTCTTCTTTCTTCTGCCCACAGAGTTCTAACCAGAACAACGGCCGGGAAGGCCTGAAGCTGTGCGCCTGGCCAGCTGGACAGCCCACATAGCCGGCGAGCTCAGGCCCCATGAAACTCGTAGAGGCCTTTCAAGCGCTCTGTTCATCAGGAGACAAGTTGCCTATTTGACCTGTAATTTATAGCTAGGAGATACACGAGAGCCCACGGAATTTATACCTTAAAGTTCAAATATGATTAGGAAACGATTGAGATAAAATCATGAATATCTGAGGCAACCAACAAAACTTTAACTTATCACAAATCTGAGTAAGTTAACAAATTTTAAAATTTTATAAGAAATATGTTGAAGAGACTTCTAAGTGTGCTAGTTAGGAAAGGATGCAGAGGCAAAAAGTCTGATTTCTTTGCAAAGAATGTATGATTTGGTAATAGAAATAAAACAAACTCATAGAAAACAAGCAGGTGACACTGAAACGTTGACCTGTGAGACAGATTCAGAGTGTGTAAGACAGGAAAGCTCGGTGTGGACGGGAGCTAACAACCTAGCTCACATATACGGCACAGCACTTTACAGTTTTCTAAGTGCCTTCAGACATTTCCTCTTGACATAGCATTGCTGTGAGATGAACAAGGCTGAATATGGTCTCGATTTCACGGAGGAGCCTGAGATCACGTAGCTGGAAAGTGGCTCTCCAGGCTGGAGGGGAAGGCCTGCGTAAGCAGATCTGGGGGGCCGGTGGTTCCAGGGAGCAGAGGGGAACAGTGTAAGGTGAGACCAGTAAACCAAACTGGGTGAGTCAGGCAGAGCCTGCTGGTAGCAAACTCGGGAAAGGCAGCTCAGTGGGGTAGAGTGCAGATCTGGGTGCCAGGCTCGGGGGTCGGACCTCACACCCAGCGCTAACGTGTGACCTTGTGCAGGCTACAGCCCCTCATCCAAAAACTCGGAGGCCGTTCAGCACACCAGCTTCTAATGCTTTCCTTAAAGAGCCTCCCTGACTTGTCAGAGCCTCAAGCCCCCGGGAATCCGGGTCTCTCTCTCTCTCCTCCGAGATATTAGCTACTCTTGTAATTGCACAAGACATATCGTGGGGTCTCGTCACCCTGGACAGGGTCACAAGGTGGACAGCCTGGGAAGGAAGCTTCCTCCACGTGGCCAGCAGGGCTGGCTTCAAAGGCCCAGGTCGCACGCCCACCACGAAACACCCTGCCCTGTGGCCTTTCCCAACAGCAAGAACGTCAACAGGTGATGACAGCTGAAATAAATACCCACAGACACCTGCAGACCCCACCAAGGTTCTCAGAGCTCAGTGGGCAGCGCTCAGATGCACTTCAAGGGAGGAACCTTCTGAAACTTTAGGTGCCAGGTTTCCCCCAAATTGAAACAAATCTCACCGTGAGGCCCAGAGAGGTTAAGAACCTCGGACAGGTCACACAGCGTCTGGGTGTCGGTGCTGGGATGTGAATGCCAGCGTCCAGCCTGCAGTCAGCGCTCCGAGCACCACCTGCTCTGCCTTCTAAGTGGGATAGAACTGCAGCCCCCAAGACGATGGCGAGCGCTCAGCCAACCCAAGACCGAAGTCTGAGACTTTACATAAACCAGCAGACAGCATCAGAACCAGACAGAGTCACAGGAGGAGAGACCCGACTCTCAGACGCAAGGGTCTTGGAATTCATCCCTCGCCTCTCTTCGCTGGTCCAGGAGATGCCTGCCTCCCAGCCCACCCGTGCTGACCGGGTCGGGCACCACCTGGTCATGTCACGGGGCAGGCCCACGCCGTCCCCTGACCCAAAGTGACCGCAGGCACGTCTGCGGAGCCCCAGGCTCCGGGCGGGGAAGGCGAGCTGAGGGCTGGAAGGGTTGTTTCTGTAGATGTCGGTCTGGAACAACACAGTGGGCACAGGCGAGGAAGGTCAAAACCATAACCGACACCCTGCGTTTGAGCCGGTGGCAACTGCTTAGTGACACAGCGCAGGGTGCACGGGCGCTAGGGCTGCAGCCCCCTGCCTCCTGGAACCTCCAGCTCCAGGCTCTGGGGGGGCCCCCGGACCCGGCCTCTGGCTGATGCTCTCCGTGGTGTGGATGCCAAGCCTCCGGCCTGGACGACGCGTGACCTGAAGGTGGAGGCCCCAGAATGAACGCGGGACCCAGAGGAGCCTCAGCGCGGGGTGACGTCACACCTCGTCCGTAAAACAGCACTTTCTTTTATTTTCTTTCCAAACAAAAAAAATGATTTCTTCTGTGTTGCTTGGTTGCTCAATCAGGAAAGAGGAACTGTTTCTATTCTTTATCATCTGCTATTTATTCAGTGCAAGAGGCAGAGCCCGGCGCCCTGGAAAGTCCCGCAAACAAACTGGAAATTCTGGCTCCATAGACGATCTGTTCACAGAATCGTATTTTCACTGGTTGGCAAGAGCGTGTTTAATATTGCCTAGACTTTTCAGTTTCTGGTTTTTGTGTTTTGCAGGTTTTCTGGTCTTAAAAAGAACTGCAAAGTGGTGTTAGAGCAGTTAGATTAAGGTAATTTTTCCTTTTTTTCTGTTTCCTTTCTTAGTTTAGAAAGCAAAATATGCTAAGGGAAATTGAGTACAAGAATAAAAAGGAAAATAAATTTTATTTTAAAAATACACATTTTTGAAATAAAAAATGTGTCAGTGGGTTCAGGTGTTCTGGGGCAAACTTGTTAGGTATGTCACTAAAAGGAAAATGAAGAGAAAAGAAACAGCACTTCAAAAAATTTGAAATTGTACTGTTACTTGGTCCTAGACTTTTTAATGTACATTCTCTAGAATGCTCACCACGGCACGGAGGAAAAGGCCTCTTTGTTTGTTTGTATTCATGGATGAAGAATAAAATAAGAATTAAAAAACACTCAGTACAAAAAATGAGAGCGCCCTCAAATTATATACCAGGAAGAAATACCCTAAAGCTTTACTTTACTGAAAATTAACCTCGTGGCAGAATGAGTAATTGAGATTCTGAAGCTGCCCAATTTCTGAGTGAGAAGTACATGGTTTATAGACCCAAGGAGAATGAGAAAACCCAGCTTCGTCAAGACAGGCTGCTAGGAAGGATGAAATTCCCCCGGATGATGAAATTCTGGTCCACAGGGTTTCAGACAAGTGTTGGGCCCGCAGTGGAGGCTCTAGTTCCGTTTCCACTTCTCCACCAACTCAAGGGGCCGCTTTGGCCTCGAAGCGTCTGCACTTGAGTTTTCTCACCTGTAAAAAGGGCAGCTCCACAGGGCAGTCTCCAAGGCCACGTGTAAAAACATGGATCTGTGGTCATTCGCATTTTCATCAACCTCAGTTTGCTTTTTGCTTGCCTTTTATTTAACCCTTTAATGTTCAAGAGTATGTCCAGTTGAGGTTCAAATATATATATCTGTTCATACACATCTCCAGAACACTCTTCATTATCTCAGCACACATCCCACTTTCTGGTGTTGGCTGAGACCATTCTGTGCTGCAGGCTGGAAACTTCCCTCCAGATCTGGGAGCTATACAGCTCTTCCCCCCAAGGGCCCTTCCTGCTAAAAGCATCTTGTTCACCTCAGTGTCCCAACAGCCCTTAAAAGAAATGTTTTAGGCCAGAAGAAAACACCCCGCACAGAAGGAACGGGCTCTGAGGCCAGGGTGACAGGTGCCGTAATGCAGCACAAAGCCCTTGCTGGTTATGGGGCCACATCCTTCCTTGGGGGGATTCCTGCAGCCCGCAGAATGGCTCTGCTCTCCTCCCATCGAGACCCAGGCTGTTTAACGTTTCTCTACCCCCCGCCCCACCCTAGACTTACGGGTCAGGTCACCCCTGCATTCCCTCACCCTGGCTGTCTCTCTCTGCGTGGCCCCTGCCCAGCGCCATAGCCAGAGCCGACCTGGCATGGGGATGCCGAGGGACAGAGGAGATGGGGTCGGGGGGCCTTCAAGACAGGTCAGATAAGCACTCTGCATTAACAAATACCAGATTCCTAGCTGGGATTTTTGCTTATTGTGACAGGCTGCACTGGGCCTGACCCCAATTCATATGTTACAGTCTCAGCTCCCAGCACCTCAGAATGTGAACTTACTTGGGGGTAGAGGTCTTTAAAGAGGTGGTTAAGGTAAAATGAGGTCATTAAGGTGGGCCCTGATCCCACAGGACCAGTGTCCTTATAAGAAGAGGAGATGAGGACACAGACACACACAAAGGGATGACCACGTGAGGACACAGGGAGAAGGTGGCATCTCCAAGCCAAGTAGGGAGGCCTCGGGAGAAACCAGCCCTGCCCACACCTTGATCTTGGACTTCTAGCCCCCAGATCATGAGAAAATACATGTCTGTTGTTTCAGCCTATGGTACTTTGTTATGGCGGCCCCAGGACATTAACATACTTGTCAAATACTCGTCTTCGCGGGCACTGAGATGAGGCTGCAGGAGCCCATGCGGAGGAGCCAGGAGCTCTCACTCCTCACCCACCGACTGACTCACTGGGAACCACCCTCCCCGCATCTGGATCCGGCTGGGTCAAGTCAGAGCCAAGGCCGTGGACTTCCTTCTAAGATGACTTTTCTTTAGGAGATGGGAGGGGTCTCAGCACATAACAGGTGCCCAGTAAATGCTGTTCACTCCCGATTCCCACGCGGCTGGTGTTCTGAAGACGGGGCCGTGCACGGCTGACATGTGCATCTCCAACCTCATTCACACAGCGTCTCACCAGCTGAACCCTCACCCGCAGGGTCAGACCTGGCCCAGCGTCCCACGCGGACACAGCCCAGCCAAGGAGCACGTGGGCTCACACAAAGCCACACAGGAACAGCACTCCCAACACACACACATGCACATGCACACATGCACACATGTGCAATACACACAGGCACACATGGGCACATACACACAGGCACACAATGCACACATGTGCAACACACAGGCAGACATGTGCACACATGTGCAACACACAGGCACACGCGTGCACACACGTGCAATACACACAGGCACACATGCACACGTGTGTGCACATACACACATGCACACGTGTGCTCACACATGCACACACGTGTACACATACACAGGCACACGCACACACATGCACACATGTGCACAGGCACACGCGCACACGCACATACACAGCCAGATGTCTCCTGTCTGCCCGTCCTAATGGGCTCTTCGTCTTGTGCAAGGACCCCATCAGGAGAGACTCTGCCACCTGCCGACCGCCCTGCAGTAGCCACACTTCCTTGACCCCGAGTCGATGGCCCCGCGACCCTGGACTTGAGCATCTTCCCAGGCCCCAAGAGTCAGCTCTGCCCCGGGAAAGTGTGCAGGGCACTTGGCCAGGGTAAAGGGGGGCTCGTCCGTGGAGGCGCTGGGAACTGCAGAGGTCTTGGGGCTATGCCCACCCCAGAGCCCGGCTGGGCATGGGTCCAGGGAGCCGTGTGCCCCTTCCCTCAAGGGCTCTTCAGGGGACAGAGGGAGGGTAAGGAGGTCCAGGGCTGCTGCCCACTCCTGGTCCGGGAGGCCGGGCAGGCCCCTGCTCCAGGCAAGGGCCCTCAGACTGTCCCCTCCTCGGAACGCCTTCCTGGCTCCCCTGCAACGGGCCAGGCGCTGCCTCGGGTGTAGCCCCTGCCGCCTACAGGCCCGTCCCACCTCCCCTGACGCTCTCGGGTCTGTCTGGATGGGTTTATGGATTCACGTTGCAAGAGGACCCCATCCCGGTAACAGAGCAAAGCATCCCAATCAAGCTAAAGATAAGCATTTCTGGAGCCTGTGGTCCTGCCTCACACCGAGAAATATGCCTCTTGTCGGGTTGGATCCCAGAGGAAAATGCTTCTCCCCGATGATGGCGAGGTCAGAACCCTCTGTGCTTGTGAAGCCACAGGCCTTCCTGGTCCAAACGCCCTTGAGGACCGTCACAGGCGGCTCAGGACTGCATGTCTCCGCCACAGAGGTGCTCCTTTCTCGTTTTTTTCAGTGGTTTGCGGCATAAACGGAATTTTTGCCCTCGTTCTTCATGTGTAGTGGATCTCCGGTGAGCAGGGATGGTGAGGAACAGGCCTCCAGGTGTTACGGCTCTTGGGAACTCCTTCAACAAGCGTCGTGAGGAGGAAGCTGTCTACAGAGGCGGCGGGTAGGGAGGGGCCTCTGCAGAGGAGCCCCGGCTTGGGGCCCAGGACGTGCTCTCAAGGCGCCAAAGCATCACGGCCGTGTGTGGAGTGGAGCTGACCCAGCACCACCAACTTCCTGCCCTTCCCGCCAACTCACATGTGACGCTCGGGACACAGATGGCGCTGCGCACACGGCGCCGTCCCTCTTCGCGAGGCAGACCACACCCCGCTCGGCACGCGGCGAGCGCGGACGCTAACTCCTCCCAGCCGTCTACAGACGTGGCCTCCGGGAACCTGCAGGCCTTGGTCAGGACAGCCAGGCTGGAGAACAGCAAGGTCAGGACAAGGACCCAGAGCAACACGAGGTGGCAGAACCGTGGCCTTGGGCCCAAACAGACTGGACTCCACTCCCAGCTCCTTCTTGCCAGCCGGGCTTGGGGCTCGTCGTGAAGGGCTCTGGGCCCCCATCCTCCCACCTGGAGAATGGGAGCATTTCTGGCTCTGGACGGTGGTGAGGATGGAGACGGCACGTGTGACCTGCGGGGCAGGTCCAGCTGCTACCGTGACCCCCAGGCTCCTGCTCACCTCAATCTTCCTCGGCAGCGGGTGTGTTTTCCAAGGGGCACCCACAAACCCGCGAGCCAGCACAGGTCCCGGAAGAGGGTCTCCTCGGTAAGTGTGTCTGGGGACCTGGCCCACCCCGTCTCCCTTCCCAGGGCCTGACACGAGGCCTGGCACACGGGGACCGTCCAGTGAAGGTGGAAAATGCACGAGTGGGTGAAAGATGGAGAGAAGCCCCTTTAACTCTGCAGGACCCGGCATTTCCAAACTTGTGTCAGCGTCCATTTCCCTCCAAATACCTGGGAGCTGCCATTCCAGAGGGGCGGGTACATCCCCAGCCCCTCCCGCTGGGGGGTCCCTGCTGCTGGGAGGTGGTGACGGAGGACCCAGCGCGGCCTCCGCTCCAGCCGCGGCCGGTTTTATAAACAGCCCCGATGTCCGAGGATGTGGCTCACGGCCTTTCTCCACCCCCCAATTCACTCAGAAAATGCTAATCTCACTGCTGGTCTAAGAGGAAAAATAATAAGAAGGTTAGAACAATGCAAATCTGCAGTGTATTCCAAGAGGAAATAAGAGATTCCCCCACAGGCGTTAATGAATTAACTGAGCCCCGACTGCCACCAGTCAGCCTATAACACTATTTAAATTTCTCCCTAAGAGTGAGAAAAGGATTGTGCATTTCGACAATCACAAAGACATTCCAAGTGAAGTCACTGTATTTGCACAGAAGTCTTGGTCAGTGGGACCCAGCTCTCGGCAGTGATGGAGGGGGTGACAGGCCCAGGCGTGTGGGTCCTCGGGACACAGCTGCGAGCCTCCTGGTTGAGGCCGCATACATGACTGAAGGACACGCAGCGGCCTCCCACCTCCAGCCTCTCTCCCAGGTCACTAACTGTCCCGGTCTGCTAGGGCCACCAGAGCTAAATATTCCAGACCGGGCAGCTTAAACAACAGAAATGTAATTCTCCCAGTCCCGGAGGCTGGACGTCCAGGAGGAAGGTGCCGGCTGATTCCATCCCTGGTGACAGCCGTCCCGCCACCGTGTCCGCACGTGGTGGAGAGAAAGCCAGGGCGTCTCTTCCTCTTCTTGTAGGAGCTGTAGCCCTGCCAGACGAGGGCTCCGTCCTCAGGACCGTGTTTACCTTTACCATCTCCTCACGGACCCTGCTTCTGAATCAGCCACACTGGAGTGAGGGCGTCAATGTGTAGATCTGGGGGACATAAACGTTCAGTCCACAGCACTGACCTCGTGCGGGGATCAGCGTCGCCAGCAAAGACCACAGCTCAGTTGTCCTGCAGCCACGACGCAGCCCGGGTGGAACAGGCTTGACGTACTGCACGGGCAGGATTCCTACAGGCGGCGCCGTCCACAGAGGGCTGAGCTCCGCAGCGAGGTGTCGGGAGCACGTCTCACTCTGCCGGCCCCCGCCTGACACCCATGACGTGCATGGCACACATGGCATGCTGATACATCTTGCCCGTCTGACACGCCTGACACACATGACATGTCTGGTTCCAGGAGTGGCATTAAAGTTAAGAAAAACAGGAATACAGATGTCCCCCAGACAACCCCAGCGTGTATCCACAGATGATGGGTAAACACAATGTGGTCCACCCATACAGCAAAGTACGACTCACCCTTAAAAAGGAAGGAGATCCTGACACAGGTCACACCATGGATGAAACCTTGAGGACACGATGCTCAGTGAAATAAAGCAGGCAGGAAAAGACAAATACTGGGTGGTTCCACTTATGTGAGGTGCCTGGAGGAATCAGGTTCACAGAGAATCTGATTCGCACAACACTGTGAATGCACGTACCATGACTGAACTGTGAACCTAAAAACGGTGGAGATGATAAATTTTATGTCATGTGTATTTTACCATAATTTTTTTAAATAGCATCAGCTATTATTAAAGACAAGAAACTTCCTGCAAAGAGGTCGTGGGCACCATCATCCTGGCCTCCTGACACTGTACCTGCCGGGGCTGGTGAGAGGCGGGGGCCCCGGTGAGGGGTCCTGGGGGCTGCGCGGAGGCCACAGGGGTGGAAGCCTCGTCTCGAGCTGCGAAGTCATCACCTCTTGACAGAGGTTTTCTGTGGCTGGCATCTTGCACAGTTCTTGCTCTCCTGCGTGTTTCCTTAGAGCGTCTCTGCCTATGCATGCAGCACAAACACGCTGCTGTGAGTCGCGGGCCTGGAGCAGCGCAGGCCCACGCGGGCCTTTATGTAATTTGCTCCTTAGTCATTGTCTGGCCAGGAGGTCGGCCTGCAGCGCGGTGCCTCTGGAATATGGGCCTCTGCAGGGGCTGCACCGTGGGCGCGGTGGGCAGTAAGCCTCCGCGGCGAGCTCCACCAAAGGGAACTTTGAGGGATAAGAGCAGAGTTGTCTGGAAGTCATTCCGGTGAGATAGCAAAGAGGGTTTCCCCGGGCCTGCCCAGGCACCGACGGCTTGGAAACTTGGGGGGACATCACGACACCCCGCGTGAGCGCAGGGCCAGGGTAGGCCCGGCCGGGAAAGGGTGGCACCCGCGGGGGATCCAGCCTGAACCACCACCTCCTGCCCAGGCCGCCGGCCTTCCCGCCCCGGGGGCAGGGGGTCCCCACTGAGCCCACGGCGAGGGTCAGCGACGGGGTCTGCACTTGCACAGGGTGCGGACAGAGGTCCACGCCCAGCCCGACACCCTTTGTTCACGGCTCTTTGCCTCATAAATAAAATGGAGAGAGTCCAGCTTCCCAAAGCAGAGTGGGATTTGGTGAGAAAGGTCCCGGGGGGGGCTCGGGAGAAACAGGTGTGGATACCAACACTCCACACACTCATACCCTCATATACACACATTCACTCACACATATACACACACACTCACACACATGCACACACATGTGCACTCAGGCACCCACAGACACACTCACACACGTACATACCCACACATTCACTCACAAAAATACACTCACATACATATATACACACATGCACTCACACATATACACACACACTCACACACATGTACACACATGTACACTCAGGCGCCCACAGACACACACACACGTACATACCCACACATTCACTCACAAAAATACACTCACATACATATATACACACATGCACTCACACATATACACACACACTCACACACATGTACACACATGTACACTCAGGCACCCACAGACACACTCACACACGTACATACCCACACATTCACTCACAAAAATACACTCACATACATATATACACACGCACTCAAACACACATACACACACACATACACACACGTCACATGAACATATACATATATACTCACATACATACTCACACTCACTCACGCTTATATACACGTACACTCTCACACACACACACACCCTTACTCTCAGGCAGCCCCAGCGTCGGTGGGTACAGGCCCCAGCCCACCCCTGCCTGCCCCCCAGGTGGGCAGGCTGCGAGGGACCACGATCGCCCTGGGCCTTCAGGTCCAGACCCGGCTCTCGCCCCGCTCAGCCCCATGGCAGCATCTACACACCCAACCAGCTTGCACTTTCCCAGGAACCTGTCTGCTCTCCCAGAGCGAAGCGTCTTCATTCTTGAATCCAGAAATCTTAGAAGACCCAGTCAAGTGCACATGGAATCCCTATGAGTGGAGTGAAATTCATTTCTTGCATATGTGTCTGGAGAGAAAGATGTATGACTGTAAAGAATAAGCTACCAGACAGCTTCAATGTCACCCTGGTTTCTCTCGGTGGCTTACTATGTAATGATGGCATCACCGTGAAATATCCCCAGAAGTGGACGTGACAGAGGAACACACCACCGGGGGCTCTGACTTGACGTCCCAGAACCAGGACACATCCGCCCCAGCATTGGCCCCGGCGCGGATGCTGGGCCAGGACCTCTAGCTCCTCGGCCGGGCCCTTCCGGGGACAGAAGGGCTGCAGGAGCACGTGGGAAAGGGGAGCACTGACCCCCGCACACCCGCACAGGTAAGTGGACGAGAGGGGAGGGACTCAGGACCCCCGGAGACAAGGCTGGGCCTAGCTCCGCAGGGGGCTCCCAGCCCCCGCCGCCCCTTCAGGGAGGAGCCACGGTCACCCCAGCCCCGGGGGCCGCCCCTGTGCCTTCCCCACGTCACCGCTAGCCCTGCACTCGGGTCCTCGGACCCCACACTTCAGCACACGTGAGGTAAAGGAAACAGTCGTTCGGGGTGAGATGCGGTTCGCGGTGAGCCCACTGGGCAGGCCAGGCGCCAGGGCCCCATGCGCACGGGTGCGGTGCCCCTCCCGGGGGCGAACCCCTGCAAGACGGCTGGTCCGGTCGGGGCGAGCTTCTCAGTGGGTCCTGCCCGGAGCCCCCTCCCCTCGGCGCCGAGGCCCCTCCCCCCGCGGTGCTGGTCCCTTGGCCCAGTGGGTGCTGGTCGGTTGCTCGCTCCACCGGGAGGGGAGTTCCGTGACGGAGGGGCCGCTGGGCGCCCAGGTCTGGAGATGCTGGGCGCAGACCCCATCCATCCAGAGCTTGCGGAGGCCCCGCCTTCCGGCTCCACGCGACCTGGGGAGGCGTCGTGGGAATGCGGAATGAAGAGTGAGCCGAGCCGCGCTTGCCTCGCCAGGGGGGCTTCGACGGTGGCCGGAAAGGAGGCCCTTGGATGACGACGAGGTGCTCTCTACGGACACATTTCTAAAGCGACCGGAGGGGCGGATGACGGCGCAGGCAGCGACGCCGAGGCAGACCGGGGTCCTGGGCCGGCTCGAGCCGAGAGGAGAGGCCAGGACGGAGGGCGGAGCTGAGAGGAGCCGGGCGCAGGGCGGATGGGCAGCGGCCTGAGCCGGTCCCGGGCACCACGCGGCTGCTGAGTCCCCTGGACGCCCCCGCCTCAGTTTTCTCTGCAAAACGGGAAGATAACGGCAACCTCTAATCTCGGGTACCCCCTCCTCCTGCCGTTTGCTCACAGTTTGAGAACTTCCCGACGGTGAGATGCCCCCGAGTTTGTGGACTAATCAGGAGAACATCTCTGAGCAAGTCGTACATAAACGATGGGAGGGAAAGAACGCGCCCCAGGCGGGGCGTGCTCAGGTGTTTAGGACCAACTCTAAAGAAACTCAGCTCGGCCTCACTTTTCCACACATTCTGTTTTGGGCTTTTGGAAAATTGGCACCTGGATGTAAAGCGTTCCTGCAAGCTACTTAGCTAACTGGGGGGCCAGGAGCCAGCCTGCTTGCAATAAGGTAATTGCCGCTGTAATTCCTTAACTGAGAGCAGTGATTATCTTCAGACAGCACTTACAGTTTTCCAAGGAGTTTACAAGGCTTCGTTCTCCCCAGGAATCTCGCACACCACACCCATTTCAGGATGGAGAGTCGGTAGAGGGGCCGGCCAGGGCAAAGTCTCTCCGGCTGGGATGGGGGAGAAGCTGCACCACCTCAAACAGGCAAGCAGCCCATGTCGCTCCTGAGTTTAAAACCAGGGCCCGCCCCCAGTGTCCACCAGACACAGGCCTTTCCTCAGGGGCCCCGTCCATCTCCCCCGCCTCACCCCACCTCCCTGGACGCACCCCGACCTCTGCCCCCCACCCTGCGCTGTGCCCCGTGTGCAGTATCCTCAATGCCGGCTCCCTGCCCCCCACTCGGAACACGGCCCCCGATCGAGCTCACTGGCAGCCCCCCAAGGAGCCTCCCTCAACACCCCCTGGGCACAGGGGCTCACTGCGACGCGGGCCCTGGAGGGCAAAACTGCCCCACGCACGATCCCCGCCCTGGACCAGGCCCTGCGCGTGTCTCGCATCAGAAGATGAACTTGCCCAGGGCGGGAACGGGTCCTCCCCAGCCTCAGCTTCTGGACCTGCCCCAGGACCCAGGTGTGCTCAGTGGTGCCCGGGGTGGGGGAAAGCATCAAGGGTCCTGCCCGGGGAGGCTCTGTTGTGGGCGCTCAGCTCTGGGGATGAGGTCTCGGGCCTCGGGCCGGGAGGGGAGGGGGTCGGATGAGGGTGCGGGACCACCCGCAGGCCGCCCATCGGAGGGGAAGCCCACCCCCATGTGGGTGGACACAGTGAGGACGGACCTCACGTCCCGGGAGGCCCCTGACGCCGCCTGCATTATATCTGCCTTGAAAGTAAAATATCCGCCGGCAAACGACGAGGTTGCCATCCAAAAGCAGCTTGATGTATTTTCCCATGAAATCACTTTGCATCCTGAGGTTTTCTCTCCTGACTCAACACACCCGCTATTGGCCCAGCTGCCCAACCAGTGTGGACCTCCCGGCGCTAAGCCCGATCGCGTCACCCCTGAATGCCCCCGCCCCGTGTCCCTCCCCTCGTCACTCACCTGGTCACTGCCACCACCTCCAGCCTTCCTCCCGGTCACCACCCCCAGCTCCCTGCACTCAGTCCAGAAGCTGCAGCTTCCTCCCCTTTCCGTGCAAAACAAAGTCCAGATCCCGGGGGCCTGGCACTGAAAGACCCCACGACCGACCTTTGTCCTAACCTGCTCTGCCCCGTGCGGTCAGGACCAGCCTCATGGGCTGTTTAGATGCATGTTTGAAGTGACGTGAAATGAAGATAGACGCTCCCAGCCACACCGGCTGCACTTCACGCGCCCAGGAACCACCCAAGGCTTGCAGCTGCTTACAGGGCAGCACAATTCTGGAACGTTCCGTGCCTAGACGGGCCTGGAGGGAGAGGACGGGAAGCTGCTCTGGGCCGTTCTCCACCCAGCGAGGAGCACTCAGACTTCCTTGCGTCCCAGCAGGCTTATAACTTCATCACAACGAGTTCCCAGGTGTCCCTTTTCTGGGGACAAAGAAGACTCTGCTTGAGAAACCCTGGGAGCAGCACCCTTGTGCAGGGGACCCAGGAAACCTGAGGACCCAGACCTTCCCTGGCAGGAAGTGGGGGCACCGGGGTGGGTGTGCTCAACAGTGACCCTCAGCAGCGCCAGGGGAGGGGTGTGATGACTCGACGGTTTCACCTCGTGGTCCCCAAGCCTGGTGACGCGTGGAAACCCTTCGGTGAGGGCCAGGCCCCCTCCCAGACCCACCGGCTCAGAAGCCCGGAGGTGGGTCCCCCATGTCGACAACTGGCAGAGCCCCCGGGACTCCAGTGAGTGCGCTGGACTGAGAACAAGATTCTCCTCTTCCCTCCCGCCTTCCCCAAAGGCACAGGTTCCTAACGGTGAGCGGAGCGTCAGAACTCCTTTCTCCCAGCTGGATACAAACCCGCAGTCGGGGAAATTAATACAAAGCTGGTGCTGGGGATGATGATTAAATTGCTCTTAGAAACACGTGTTGGGCTTCCCTGGTGGCGCAGTGGTTGAGAGTCTGCCTGCCAATGCAGGGGACACGGGTTCGAGCCCTGGTCTGGGAAGATCCCACATGCCGTGGAGCAACTAGGCCCGTGAGCCAGAACTACTGAGCCTGCGCGTCTGGAGCCTGTGCTCCGCAACAAGAGAGGCCGCGATAGTGAGAGGCCCGCGCACCGCGATGAAGAGTGGCCCCCGCTTGCCCCAACTAGAGAAAGCCCTCGCACAGAAACGAAGACCCAACACAGCCAAAAATAAATAATAAATAAATAATAAATAAAAATTAAAGAAAAAAAAAGAATAGATTAAAAAAAAAAGAAAGAAAGAAACACGTTGTTGACGTTTCCACAGCAACTGTCTCTTGAAAGTCCTGGCGTCCAAGGGAAGCCGGGCACAGCCCCTCCCTGTCCTGAGGCGCCCCACCTCTCACCTCCGGGTGTCCCGTGTCGCTCGCTGTGTCGCGTCCAGCCCGAGTCCATTGTGCGTCCGCGATGTGCAGTCTGAACAGGTGATAGATTCCATCACGGAAACTTACCTGCGTGCACTTGTCAGTATCTACTGAAGCCTGAAACAAAAGTAAAAAACAATTTGTTTTCTCTCTGTTTATGGAAACTGTTTTGAAAATAACTGAATTGTGTCAGCATCAAAAACACTGCCTGGGGCAGCGGTGCTGGGCTGACCGGCACTGAATGAGGAGTCCAAGGATTTGGGGCTTGCAGGGACCCTGAAAACCACGAGCCAACGGCCTCCTACGGCAGGGGACCCGCCCAGGAGCTGAGGCCAGGCGGCGGGATCCCGCTCCCGGCCCTTCCTTCCCCGCTGCCCACAGCTCAGCTCGGCCCAGGCTGATGGGCGACCCTTCCAGGTGTCAGGCCCACCTTTGCTCCTGGGCGGCCGGCTGTAAAAACGGACACTGTTTCCTGAACACCTACATCCACCTCACCCCACGTTACACCCCTCAGCCCCACTCACAGCCCTCGGGTGGATATCAGGCCCCCCACAGGGCCGATGAGGACATGGAAGCTTCCAGAGATCAGCAACTTCCCAAGATCACACAGCAGCTCTGGGATGTGAGTCCAAGTTTAGAGTGACTCCAGAACCTTTGCTTAACCACTGAAGACGGCTTCCCCAGATGCCATCTCCCTGGAGTCCTGTCCCTCCCTCTCCCCGTCTTCCAGATCGATTCCAGTGCAGCGGCCCAGCCCACCAGCCAGTCACCCTGGTTTTCAGCTCCGCAACACAGAGCCCAGGTTACTGAAATCTACCATCCAGGGCTTCACGTGGGACCCTCCAAGCCCCCCTCTGCCTAAGCCATCAAGTCCCTGCAGCAGCGTGGCAGAAGCTGATGCCAGACCCCTGTAGAGGTTCTCCCCGTTCCTTAAATGCTAGGACTCCCTGTTCTTTGCCCCTGCTGCCCTGAGTAAGGGCTACGTTTCCCAGCCTCCTGTGTCTATGTGTGGCCACGTGAGTGCATTCTGGTCAATGGGGTTCAAGCAGAGTGTTGTATGCACCTCCTGGGAAATCCTGCATACAAAGAAGAGAGGCGCCCTTCCTTGCCCCTTTCTCCTTCCTGCTGGCTGGAATGTGAGTGTGATGGCAGGAGCACAAGCATCCACGGTGGATGATGAAGCCTAGGGAGTGACCGAACAGACAGCAGGAAGGAACCCGGGCCTCTGAGGACCTGGTGGAATAGCTATGCTAGCCCCGGACTGCCCATCTTCCAATGTTTTAGGGGCACATCAAGCATTTTGGGTTTGATTCACTGTTAATTTGAGTTTTGTAGCACTGATAACTCATCTTATTCCTAATGGATACGGGCAACAAAACTGTGGGCAAATGATTGCTATTTCCCCTGTTTTCTCTAAATTAAATTTTTGTCACCTGCTGAGTGACTCATGCTGACTCTTTTAAAGCAGAAAAGGCTGCCTATGCTTTTGGGGACATGTATATTCCTCTCCCTCCTGCATTTTGCTCTGTGATGGCGGGAGGGGGGAAGGGGGCGGGGGGAGGGGGGAGGGGGAGGGGCGGGGGCACGGAGAACGACCAGAATAGAAAACAGCACCTTCTGCAACCCAATCACTCATGCTCTGATTCCTCATGGCCTGTCTGTGACTTTTGTTCTGTGTCATTAAATACTGACCAAAACCCACCAATCTTCTGACCGGAGGGAAGCCAGGAGCCCTTGACCAGCCGTACAGCTCACGCCTCAGACACTTCACCCCAATGACAGGCACCTGTCGTGATCTAGAACCTTCCTCCACCAAAGCACTGACTGTAGCGGTTAGCTTTCTCCTTCCTGCTGACTCTTCCCAAGGCACATCTTTTAGACAAGAAGAGAGGCCGTATTCTGGGGAGGCCCTCTGTGGACAGGGACCAGCCCCCTGCAAGTCCTGAGGCTTCGGCCCCCTTGACCTGGCTGCTCTGCCTTTTAAATTCAGGCGTTCATCCCTTGGCCACCACTTCATACAAACTGGGAGTTGGTCCTTTTCTAAGGGCCTTAGGCACTTATTGTCTCCTCTGCGTCTAAGCTGCCCTGGGATCTAAGGAGACACAGAAGGCAGACATGGCGATTTCTGCTCTCAAGCTCCCAGACAACAGCCACGCACGTTTTCTTATGAGTCTATGAAAAGCACATAATTTTTAAATGAAAACATGGATTTTTGCCGTGTCTTAAACCAGAAACCAGAATCAGAAGTGTTAAATCTGTGTAAGTGTAAATTATTATGTAACCATAATAAGAGTCTACAACTGTCCTCGCCCATCAAAGGAGCTTTTTCACTCATTGCAACAAAAAATAAGGCTACAAGGGACCAATTTAACAATGAGGTTGAAGCAGCTCAGATTTACTGTGAGTGCTCAGAAAGACTCATGTAAAACCATAAATTTTACATCAAGTGGCCCTTCTTCTGAAAGCAGAGCCGAAGGCAGCCCAGCAATACAGCAGGAGGGGCACCAGCTCGGACACGAGACGCCGGCAGCGCGGCGGTCGCCAGCATCCTCCTCGCGGTCCCAGGGCAGCAGCCCTACCTCTGGTGCCGCTCTGAGCCTGACCTGGGGCCACACGGGAGAGACGCCAGCCGGCTCCCAGCACGGGGGGACCACAGCGCTGGAGTCCAAGGCTAATGCTGTGGTTAGAAGCACAAACACGCGCCCTCAACGCTTAACCACACACACCAGAAACCTGAAGGAAGGGGAAAGCCTGACACTGATGTGGACGAAGTAACCCAGCTCACGCAGAGTCCCAAAGTGCAGGCAGTGGCCAGCGATAATGATAACAGTCTGCATTTATCGAGCACTTCCTGTGTGCTACACATTGTGCTGAATACTTTATATGAACAATCTCATTTCATCCCTACAGGAACTTTCTGGGAGGGTATTCTTACCCCGTTTGACAGATCCAGATCCAGTTCGAGAGCCGGTGGGGGTGACATGTAGCAAAAGAGGAAGAAGAAGCTGGAGCCCTTGGACCAAGACAGGGCCTGGCCAGCTCCAGGCAGCCTTCCTGGAGGCAGCTCTTCCTGCAGCGTGGATGGGGGATAATCAGGTGCCAGCATAAATGATACACAGCCTAACGTACGAGGAAAACTTGTTAGAAATTTAGGGAAGAGTATGGAAAAGAAGAGGGCTGATTCTGTGAAGCCCAACGCCAACAGACAGATTCATCAGATAATCTAGATAAAATTGAGCTGGCAAGGAAGAATTTTCCTTGTGAATTCACTTTCTAGCACCACCTTCGTTGAATTTCAGCCTTTAGGATCCTCTGGGTCCACAGCCCTTTCCTGGCTTTGGACAGGTACTGACTTCTGCATCCGTGAAACACGAGACATTTTCCCCACAGTTTTCTTATGCACGTGCGTTTGTGTGTTTTGTAAGGTTCATGAGGTCCGTCAGAGCTCAGAACGATCTCCGACCAGAAAAGATGAAGAGCCCGGCTGCAGGCTTCCCCATCCCGGGGCTGGGTGGGGTCTCTGTCGGGGTGCAGCTCAAGGGCACCCTGGCCCGGAGTCTGCTGAAGGCCCACGGCGACTCCAGGGAGACCCTGGTCTGGTCACCCGGGGGCGCGGCCGCAGTGAGAACCCTCAGCAGCTGGTGGCGCGGCCGCGACGCCCTGACCAGGCGGGGGGGGGCGGGGGGGGCGGGAAGGCTGCGTGTCCTGCCCGGTCCTCCCCAGAGAGGCTGCCTGTCCCAAAGCTGGGAAGGAGGCAGGGCCGAGAGGTCTCCAGGCAACCGGGAAAATCCTCGTGCAAAGAAAGACAGGGGGCAGGAAAGTGAAGCAGACCTTTCAGCCCTAGAGGTGCACCGTGCACACCTGCCCGCCTCCGTCTGCACCCACCCTGCCCAGCCCCCCTTTCCGTCCTGCAGAGACGGCGAGCTCAGCCCTTCCCCTCTGGCTCCTCCGACCCCGGCCCGGGAGCCCACCCTCCGGAGCTGCTCACAGGAATCCCAAATCTGCCTCGCTGGGCAGCCAGAGGACCATCCCCAGGGGTCACGAAATCAAGTTACTGAGTCTTTTTCCTATTTGGAAAAAGAATAGGATGAAATGGAATGAAAAGACTAGAAAACAGCTGAGTCATGGAGCACACGGGGTAGAAAGGTTAAGCTTTGCTTCTTGAAACTTCTGTTTCTGTGTACGTGTGTGTGTGCGCGTGCGCACGTGCAGGATCACAGTTTAAAACTGTGTGTCTCACTCAGGAAACTGAAGGGCAGATCTCGGGTGGTCCACAGAGCATGATGGCAATGGCTTTCTGAAGAGCTGTGAAGTCACAGGGAAGAAAACAAAACCAGTGGGGACAGAGGACCCAGAGTCAGTTCTGGCCGTGCTGTGTGTCCCCAGCCAAGCCCCAGATCTCTTTGAGCTCCTTCCTCATTTGCAAAATGATGATGGCGACTCCTGCCCTGCCTGCCCCCAGGGCTCTGGGCAGCTGAAATGGAGCAACGGTTGCTAAACATTGTACACGGCACAGAACAAGGCTGACTGGGGCCCCGTGAACGTCCGGTTTACGGTGGGAAGTTCAAGCCAGGAGGGGAAGAGATGGGTGAGAGGATTGATGGGAGCCAACGCGGTGCACCCTCCGAGTCCCCTCAGTGTCCGGCCGGGTAACAGTGCGGCGGACGCCTCAGGGACCCTTCTGCAGCAGTGATTCTCAGCAGCACAAGCAAAGGAGGTTTTAAGTTTGTCTTGTTGCTGCCATTGGCCCCAGGGCTATTGTGTGTGATAGCAGCCGAATGTCTGATGCCGGATCCTTCCAGCTCACCCCACCCCTGCAGAACTGCATCACTATCAGGGTGGAGAGGCAAGCCCACGTGCCTGCCTTTTACTGGCGCCAAGGCTGAGGTTCTCTCCATTGCATGGAAAGATCTTGCCAAACACTGGTTCTCATGCCTTCCTGCATGAGTCATAGACTAAAGAATGAAGAAACGCTTCTGAATGACAAACAAGGAAAAAAGAAAAGGAAGAAAGCTAGGATGATGTGTTCTTGGACCACAACTCCTAGTCAGTTTACATGAGCAAAATCAACATGCAGATCTCTGTTTATAGAGCAAGCTGTTAAAGGACAAAAAAAAAAAAAATCCATTCCTTTCTTCTTTTCTAATTGAAAGATAATAGACACACAAAAATCAAATCATAAAATTAGTTCCCAAGAAGAAAGGAATGTCGGCATCTTAAAGTGGGTGCATCCTTCCAAACTTGTTTCTGAACTAACAGGTGGATGGACACAAATGGAGACACAGGAAGATGTTACTTTACAACCCACTTTGTTTATCCATCAGTGTCAGACAGCTACACCCATGATGGCCAGTGGAGGGCTAGGACACTTCATTATGCTGTTAGAGGTCGTGTAGGATTCCCTCGTACGGAGGAAGCGCAATTTATTAATCAACCTCACTAAGGGACGGTTAAGTTGCTTCTGAATTTTTTTTTATTTTGAGATAGAGTTGACACATAACATTGTGTAAATCTAAGGTATAAAACATGTTAATTGGGGCTTCCCTGGTGGCGCAATGGTTGAGAATCTGCCTGCTAATGCAGGGGACACGGGTTCGAGCCCTGGTCTGGGAAGATCCCATATGCCACGGAGCAACTAGGCCCGTGAGCCACAACTACTGAGCCTGCGCATCTGGAGCCTGTGCTCCGCAACAAGAGAGGCCGCGATAGTGAGAGGCCCGCGCACCGCGATGAAGAGTGGCCCCCGCTCGCCGCAACTAGAGAAAACCCTCGCACAGAAACGAAGACCCAACACAGCCATAAATAAATATAAAAATAAATAAATAAAAGATTACTATTAAAAAAATGTTAACTTGATCCATTTATAGTTGCTTCTGAATTGTTGCTCATACAAACACTGGCAGGATAAATATCCCTACACATTCATCACTGTGCACTGGTCCCATTACCTCCGCGGGGTTCATTTCTAGCAGAAGAAAGAGCCAAAACCTGTCTGCGGTTCCAGCGTTAGAGCAAACCACCAAATCGCTCCATGGAGGGTGGGTGCCGGGTCCCACTGCCTCAGCACCTCACCAACAGGGGCTGTCACAAATCCTTCCACCTTGTTCCCAACCTGATAGGTAACAAATAATATTCCACTGCTGTTTTCATCGCCCGTCGCTGATTTCAGTGAGGTGTGAACTTACGAATATGCCTCGTTGTCAACGCACCTGTACCGCTAGCAGTGATGAAAGCGTGCTGTGTACTGAGCACCGCGCTAAGCTCCTCACGGAATTCTCTCTTTCACGCTCACGATAAGTCTGCAGGCAGGTACCGCCGCCCCTGTTTCACAGAGAAGAACAGAGGCTGAGCGAGCTTCACTTGCCGAAGGTCAAGGAGCCGGTAAACAGCGACCCCAGAACTCAGTCCAGGTAGACCTGCCTCCACAGCCGTGTCCTCGAGCGGGGCTGTGCTTCCACTTACCTCCAGATGCCAGTGGGCTGATTCTGTGTTTCTTCTAGGGATGATTCTAGCTGGGGGTGTTATGTGTTTATGCCCTTCGCCCATTTGACAATTGGAGTGTTCATCTTTTTCTTCTTAATTAGCAATAACTCTTCGTATATTAAGAATAATAAACTCTTTGTCATTTTTGGCTACTTTTTCTCTGTGGAATGTATTTACAGCCAATTTACAACTTTCACTTCTGTTTATACTCAGTGTAGGGGTTTGAGCGAGGGTTGGAAAGAGCCTGATGTAGGACCCCTGACGCACAGAGGGTCACAAGCAGGCGGGCTGAGCTGATGTCACATTTCGCTGGTGACTCAGTCACCGAGCCAGGGGCTTGGCCGTGAGGAGGAGGAGGAGGGAGGAAGAAAGAGACGGACTGAGTCGGCTGAAGCAGCGGTTCCTGCTCTGTTGGGTCTCTTGCTGAGTTGCCCCTCCAGGACTTTTGCTGCCCCTTCTGCCATACCCCACCCCATCCCACCCCCCGAAGAAGTGGCTTTTGTCACTGGGGATGGTTCCAACGGAGCTAACCCTCTTCTTCTCATTCCCAAACTTAAATCTCCCTTTATTGAAGCAGAGACTAAGATTTGTTGACAGACCGTCCTCCAGAAAGCAGGTCACACGCCAAGGGTGGGGTGGGGCCGGTCAGAGGCCAGGCCTCGGGGCGCCACCCGGGCGTCTGGCAAGTTGCTCCAGGCTCTTGGCCTCAGGGTCCTCGTCAGCAAGATGGGGAAATGATGACGACGTCACACGGTGGCTTGGAAACGCTCATCGAGCGTTCTGCCTCATGGGACCCGAGTCTCAGCCGATGGCCCGCTGCCCACCCACGCTGCCCCCCGGGGCCCTTAGAGATGGAGCAGAGAGGAGGCCTCGTGGGCGCCCGTAGGAGGGTGAAGCTGCCGCGACCTGGCTGCCCTGCTCGGAACCTAGAACTTCAGCTTCTGTGTCTCCAAACTCGCCCCGCGGGACAGCGCCCGAGCTCAACGACCCAGCTGGAGGGCTACAGGCTGCCTGTCTGCCTCCCACAGCTGCAGGCCCCAGGGGCTGGTCCAGAGCCATCCCGCAGCCCTAGAAGCCTCTGCCTTTGCCTTTTATTATACAGGGTGGCAGAGTTAAAATTTACAAACAAGATCCCAAATACATCAGAACTCCTTGGAAGACAGATGAGAAAGGTGATCCGCTTAATTCACTATCGGGACCAAAACAATCCCCTCGCCAGCTGATACCCGATCCCTCAATACCAGTTAATTCCCAGCCACCCCTCCTAGCTCGCCCTCACCCCTCCTCTGGCCTCGGCTCGGCTGACCCTAGTTCTGCTCTTGCGCCCAAAGCACTTCAGACCGGAAGGGGTGTTCCCACCACGCCTGGAGCCCGATTCCTTGCAAAGGAGGAAACGCACAGTTGACCGAAGTGCAATGCGGCCCACGTGCGTCTGGCCAGAGCCTGGCCACCATGCCCTTGGCCGCGCACTTGCCAAGCCCTTCTGCACTCGTCATGTCCTTGGTCTCCCCCAAACCCTCCAAGCAGCACAGCTCCTGGTCCCCATTTCCTGACGGGAGCCAGGCATCAGCTCACACTCCGCAGGCAGCCTCCCACCAGCACCCCCGCCCAGAAGCCCTCGGTCAGGAAGACACAAGTGTCCCAGCTCGGCAGCTCGAAGTCAGGGCTGAGCGCTCGCTGGGCGGCCTGGAGGCCCAGGCTCTGGGCGCCCACGGTCCTCCCCAGGGCGGTCATGTTGGCATCAGCAAGCGGGTGCTGCCCCCCGCCCTCCAGCCTGTCCCGGGGGCTGTCCCATAGCTCAGCTCACCTGTGAACCGGGTGACACCACGGCCCTCGGGGCCACATGATAGGAGGTAAAACCCATCACAGCTCTTAGGAGGAAGCTGGGAAATGCAGCCAAAACCAGCATTGCCCAGATGGAGGATTAGAACAAACCTACAAGAAGGGCTGGCACGCGAACCACACACACCCCAAGTTCAAGGGCACAGACGCCAAGGAAGGCTCGTCCGCGAGAGAAGCCACAGGCAAGGCCGGCTCGAGGCTGCTCTGAGCTGCTCTCCACCAGGAATCGCGAAGGCTTCTTTGGGATAATCCAGTCCAATCCCTGTGTTTAACCGTTGACGGAACTAACCTCCAAATAGATTAGTTAAGGGACTGGGTCAGCTGTCAATGGCAGGAAAGTGGCCGGAAGTCAGGCGGCTCCAATAACGCCTCACGCACGCTTCCAGGCACTTGGACTTCCCTCCAATCCTCCTTCACGTACAGACACTCACCCGCATGCACGCCTACACACACGCACGCACATGGCTACACATGCATGCATGAACGCACTCACACACCTACGTGCATACACACACGTACACACATGCATACACTCATGTGCACACGCATCTAAGGCACATGTGCTCATACGCACATATACACACACATGTGCTTGTACACTCACATGCATACGTGCACACACGTGCACACACATATCCGTGCCTCTCCTCCTCAGGCAGGAACGTCGCCCCGGTGACACGCCGACCAGGAAGCTCTCAGAGGGGGACCCTGTGCGCTGGGGGGCCTGATTTACTTTCAGCTTTGCGTTTGCCCCTGACAATTGGCCGACACGCAGGCCAGCGGCAGCATGGAGCTGTGAAGTGACCATGGGTAAAAATGCTCAGGAGGGGCCCATGCTGGCGCCTGGTGCACAGACCCGGCCGCGTCCCGGTGGGTGTCGGGCAGGAGACGTTGGTGTAAAGCTTGGGGTCTCTGTGGTCAGCCCGGGGCCAAGACCCCCCACCCCGCCCTTGACGTTGGGCAGCTGGCCACCTCACGCGCTGAGTCCGGGCCCACAGGGGTGTCGCCGGAGCAAGTGAGATGCTCATGTTGGCTGCTGCCTCCCGGCCCAAAACAGCCAAACAGACAGAAAGGCACCGGGTTGGTCACCGCCCGCCGTGGAGAAAAGCGCCGTCCTGCCCGTTCTTTTCCAAAACTCCAGGTCTGCATTTGCCCCCGCGGGTGAGGGCGGTAGCAAAGTTTCCCCAAACCCTCTCAAAACTCACCCGATCGAGAGGTCCTTTCCCGGTGGACGCCGGGCACCCGGTCTCTATGCTGCTGTCCTCCACGTGCTGCCGTCCGAGCATTCTCAAGCCACGTCCTCTGGGTGTGCACGTCCGCACAAGATCACAGCGCCCGGAGGGCAACGGTGAACCCACGTCAGCTGAGAACTTGACCCGGGAGGCGCCCAGACCTGGCGCAGGAGAGCTTTCCTTCCACCCTGGCTAAGCGTGTGGTGAGCTCCTGAGAGCGTCTGTGAAGTCGCTCTTTCCCAAGGACTCAGTCCAGCCGGTGGGGGAAGGTCAGAAGCCTGCCCCTCCTCACGCCTCTGACCCCCAGCCTCGCGGGGGCCTAGGGCGCGCAGGACCACAGTGCACCCGAGGAGAGAGGCGGACACGTCCCTGACGGCCTGGCCTCAGAACCCACTCGGACACCCCGGGGCCGCGAGGCGGGAGCGCCACACGCCGGCCAGGGTCAGCATCCAAAGGCCCCTGGGCTCGCACACGTCCTTGGCTCACGAGGACAGTCTGGGCAGCCCCTTGGCCCAGAAAGCATCGCCAAGCTCCCTGTAAACGTCCTGGCAGCGGCCTAAACTCGCGCAAGGTCTCGGGGGTGGGCAGGTCAAGCTCCCTGACTCGCAGCCTCCTCGGGGAAAAACACAGGAACCGGCCAGGGCCTGGGCGGCACTGCCTGCTGACCCGCCGCACTCTCGTCACTCACCGGGCAATCGTGCTGAGCTGACTGTCTCCAAGCAGGCTCGTGTTTAATCCTCCCCACGACTTACTCCCCCAGTGAGGAAACAGCTGCCGAGAGAGGAGGCAACTGGACAGGACTACGGGGCCAGAAAGGATGGGGGCCTCGGCCAGAGCCACACCCCAGGGCCCCCCGCCGGCCCCGTCCTCACAGACCGTCATGAGCATCCACTGTGTTCAAGCAGACAGACAGCGTCCCACACTGGCCGGCACGTCTAAGCAGACAGAGGAGGGAGCGGCCCCGGCCTCCAGCCCCGCACGGGGCTCCGAGCAGAGAGGGCAGCCCCCCGACCCAGCCCCGCGCCCGCTGCTGTCTGGATGAGAACCGCCCGGTCTCCGTGGCAAAGTGAATTGTCCTCCGCGAGTCAGGATGCCCTGAGGCCTCACTGCTACAAGCTCGTGGGTCCAACCAGCCGAACACATTCCCATCCGCAGGAGTCCCTCCGCACAGTTCCGGTGCCCAATCCTTCGATGCCCTTTAGGATAATACAAGATGAAGAGAATACTGAAAAGGACGCATGATTTGCTTGAACTGACCTGGGTCTGGTAAACCGACAGGCCCTCAGAACTGTGCTGGTTTAAATGCACCTTCTAAAAAAAAATAAAAATAAAAATAAATAATAATAATAAATAAATAAATGTACCTTCTTCGCAGTGAGCCACTGTGCCCCCTCCAGGGCAGGGGGACACTGGAAACGGGATGCAGATGGACTCCTCGGGACGGGCCGTGAGCAGCTGCATAAGGGCAGACGCTCTCTCTCACCGTGACCCACGTCTCGACATGAATGGAGATCTGGTAAAAAGTGAAGAAGGTACTTTCATGTAAAGGTACCTATGGGACGTCTGTTTCCCTCTGCCCCAGTAAAACATCCAACCCCACTGGCGGGCACCGCTGGAGTCCCCTGGCCCACCTCCCCTTGCAGCCACTGCTGCCACCAGCTCTGAACAGGCAGCTTGGCCAGGTCTCTCGGGTGCCTGCTGGGACCTCTGGGCACCGACACAGGAAGTGACCCCACTGGGCCACCGCCGACCAGCGGGAGACAGCCGCGGAGGAAGTCTCCTCCCTTTGTGGGTAAAGGCAGACATTTCCAAGACGCGTTTCTCCAGGCATGCGGGGAGGCCTCTGGGGGCCGGTCTCCCACCATAAGGCAGCTTGTGGGATCTTCCCTGCCCTTCCTCCCTTTTCCTGCTCCCCAGCATGATTTCCCAAATCAACCACCTGCCTACAAGCCTCTCTCCCAGCCTCTGTCTCAGGGTAACCCAGACTAGAAAAATAATTCCCTGCGGTAAAATCCAACGACAATAGTTTTCAAATCAACAGGAGATGAGACCTTACAAAAGATGTTTCTGTCCATTTCTACTTTCAAGGAGGCAGCCCGGGAGACACGGATTCAACATTGAAATATACAGAATTCCGAACAGCATCTCAACAATTTGCGTGGACCATTAGTCAGAAGAGTTGAAATAGGGCTTTTGCCCAAATCTGGGATGTCTGGTGGCTGCAGCTCTACAAGAACAGTGAAGATAAAGTTTAACTTTACTTCCCTGAGGAGCATGAGAGACAAAGAGGCCAAGAATATCAGGTCCAGTGTGGCAGGAAGAAAACGTCGGTCACGTCAACGCTAAGCGGCTGTCACCACACCTGAGCTGAAATGGCTGAAGCATCCTTTAAAACGTACTTTCCAGAAAGTCGAAACCAAACATCCCACACTAAACAAATATTTTAGAGAGGAGGAGGTTACCCTCTGAGGGGTATCTGGAGTGTGATGGGTGAAGGACACTAACACGGCAATGCTCCCAAAATAAACACATGGAGCCTGGGAAACCAATATTGTGCTTCACCAAATATACAAATCATCCTGGGAGCACTCCAGAAGGACAGGGTTTGGCTGCAGACGGACTGCCTGTGTGGCTTGGACCACTTTGGGAGCACCTACACGCTCTGCTTGTCGAGCTTACCAGTGACGATCAACCAACACCTGGAAAGATGCTCCAGAGATGTCACAGATGTCAGACGTCACAAGAAGTTCAAAGCAAGACACCACAAGCACACCTGACCTGCGATCACACTCCCAAAAGCTATAGGGAAATGCCGGCCTTGGTTCTTCTGCACAGGAGTGCTGAGTGGGGAGACTGGAGAACCTTCCGGCTGTGTTCCAGGGCATGGGGTGGGGCAGGGGAGAGGGTGTCAACCACAGCGGAGGCCAGGAGCTGAACGAGCTTCTCCCAGTCCCGGGTCTTCTGTGCCCCAGTTTCCATGTCTTACAAAATTAGGTTGCTAATATCGAGAAAAATCTTGAGGAAGAAGAAATGAAAGAGCATAGTGGAAAGTGCTTTGTAAAAATAAACAGTAACATGTCAACTAGTATTTGAGCTAGGACAGATATTCAACTTCACCTAGAAAATCCTACGTTCATAGCTAATATGTCATCCCCACAAACTACCAGGAAAGGACATATTTAAACAAATTTACACTTGAAAAAGCTTTAACACGCCCTTAAGCACCACAGAAGCATCCGTGTCTTATGACTGATCCGAAAAGTCACTCTTGCCTCACACTGCAGAGAAAGGGTGTCTTCCCCCTGGCAGCACTGCTTGAGCCCAGCTTTAATTAGAGCACAACTTTGAAAGTCACATGTATGGATTGATATAACTCAGGCTGGCCTCCTTCCACTTTGTAAAAATGGGTCAACTTTTCTTTGAGCAAGTTTAAAAACATTCCACTCTTTATTGGAGCTCCAATTTGTCACTGTAATTGATATTTTGAAAACAAGTACACGGCTAGAAATAATAGTCCCATTTGCTCAGTCTAGAAATTCATCCTTGCTGAGGCCCAGTCTCTATGATAAATCAGCAAATTAAATGAAATGTTCTAGTTACTGAGCATCAGTTGCTGCTAACACGACAAAAAGGCATGTGCCGCTTGATGGAAAAGCAGCCAACACCTTTAAAGTCATCTTGAAAAAAAAGCTAATCTGAATCTGATCGAGTCTCTCAATTCAATCACCAGTTACCAGGGAACGTGTATGGAGGAATAAGTTAAACGACACCATGGGAACACAGTCAGTGAAATCCAGAATGATGTGTGAAACTCAACATACAAACTTGGCCAGTTTTTCAACAAAAGAAAAGGGAAGAAAGAAGAGAGAGCGAGGAAGGTGAAGGATGGACTTAATTATTTAAAAAGGTAAAAAGACACACCAGCCAATCAAATTGTGTGAATTTTATTTGAATCCCAATTCAAGTATACAAACTGTTTTTTAAAATTACAACTTAAATTCCTGGCCATGAAGGAGAAACCAGTACAGATTATTTTTCTCCCCCAAACAAATAGAAAATTGTACAAAACATAAATAAAAACGTTTTTAGACGTAAGATATCAAACAATATGACTCTGATCCTGGAGAAAAAGAAACAAAGAAGCTGAGTTTTACAATCTCCTGGATTTCTGCCTGAAAGCAAATGTAAAACAACAGCAAAGGGCCAGGAGCATCCAAGAGGAGCTCCACATCTGAGTTGAGGGAAACAGATCAGAGTTCAGGGAGGCCGTACCAGAGAGAATTGAACTGTGCAAAGAAGGGTTCCAGAAATCTGCACGGGGGCCCCTTGAGCCTTTGGCTGAATCCAAATCTGTGCATTCATAGGGGAAATTTCTACAAGGCTGGACAAAGAACTGAAGAAGAAGTATAATCAGAACAGTTCCCAGAGCTTTCACAGGGCTGGGAGGGATGCAGATTCTAACCAGCTATAGTGGACACTCCTGCTTGAACACCCAGAGCAATATGTAGAGATGCCAGAAGTGGCACACCTTAGTAACAGGGTTAACTTAGCCCTAAAGTACAGACTAGTCTAGAACTGCCCTAAAAAGGGCTTAAATACAAACCTGGCGAGGATTAATCGGAAATATGTAACTTAATTTTCTAGCAAAACAAATTCCAAAACATTTTAAGAAGACAAAATCCAAACACTCAACGACCTAAACCCCATAATGTCCCACATCCAATCAAAAATTACTAGACATGCAAAAAAGCAGCAAATTATGACCCATAACAAGAAGGAAAATCAGTCAAAAGAAACAGATCCATAAACGACAGAGATGTTAGAGACAGCAGACAAGGACTTCTAAAAAGCTCTTATACGTATACTTAAAAGCTCAAAGGAAAACATGCACATAATGAAGAGACAGAAGAAAAATATTTTTTAAAAGAATCAAATGGAACTTTTAGAGAAGAAAAATACATTATTTGTTGGGAAAATTTAATTGGACAATTGTAACATCAGATCAGATGCTACAAAAGAAAGGTCAGTGAACAGGAAGACGTTGAAATGGAAAATATTCAAATAATAAATAGAAGGGAAAAAAGACAAAACACACACACACACACACACAAACTCAGCAACCTGTGGGACAATATCAAGTAGTCAAATACACATGTAACTGGAGTCCAGGAAGAAGAAGACAGAGAGTAGGTGGCAAAAACAAATTATTTGCAGAATAACGATTGGAAATTTTCCATCTCTGATGCAAACAGCAAATCCATAGGTCTAAGAAGCTCAATGATACACAAGATGCATAAACACAAACCATAGCGAGGAACATCATAATCAAATTGCTGAGAACCAATTGTTAGCAGTAAATGCTTTAAGTGGCCAGAAAAAGATAGATATATATCTATATTCCTATATTTCTATGCCCATATAAATGTGAAAGAAAGCAGATTAGCTGTTGCCTGGGGCTGAGGATGGGAAGAGGAGGTGAAATTGACTGCAGGGGGCATGAAAGAACTTCCTGTGGGGGTGAAATTGGTGGTTCTATAACTTGACTATGATGGTGGTTACAGGAGTGTGTACATTTGTCAAGACTCATTTAACTGCACCCTTAATATACGTACGTTTTATTACATGAAAAATGCACCTCAATAAAAATGACTTTAAAGTAATATGACATCTTTAAGATAATTGAAAATTTAACGCTTATTGAGTATTTAATGATATTAAAAATTACTGTTAATTTTGTAGGTATGATAATGGTACTGTTATATTTTTAAATGAGTTCTTATCTTTAGAAGTACATAGTGAAATACAGATGAAATTATATGATATCTGAGATTTGTCTTTTAAAAAATGTAGGTGGCAGGGGAATGGAAGAAGTAAGGATAAAACAATATTGGCCACCAGCTGGTAGTTGTTGAAGTGGGATATTGGGTACATGGGCGTTCATTATACTATTTTCTCCACCTTTTAAAATAAGTGTTTGGAACTTTCCATAACAAAAAGCTTTTTGAAGTGCTTTAAACACATGAATGATGTCATGTGTTTATTCATTTAAAAATATAAACTGATCAACTATTTTGAGTGGCAGATACTCTGGGGCATAAAACTAGTAGAATAATATTGTCATAATATTTCTTATTGCTCCATAGTCAACACTCAGTTTAATTTAGCCAAGATTAAGGAGTTAGATGGGGGTCTGGTGGAATTTTGAAGGGAACTTTTCAACACTCCTAAAGACGTCTGTAGTCTCCATTCGGTGCAACTGCCCATCATAACTTGTACATGCTTCTCTTTAATATGGTAGCACCAGCACTAGGCTGCTGGCTATTGACCACCATCAGGATAATTTCTAGTTCACAGATAAAGAGCTTAAATGAGAAGGAAGGGGGAAGAGAAATAATATAAACTCCCTGATGGGGAATTTAAAATGGAGAAATTATATGTCGGCTACAATGTAGGGCACTATAAATTCAACAGAGAATAGCTTGGGCACTATTCCTAGGGCACTAGGCACTATAAATTCAACAGAAAATAGCTTGATTCCAGTCTGGCCTGAGAACAAAGTCGGCCCCATAGACTGTAAGTGAACTTGAAGGCAGTGTGCAAACCAGCTGACACGGAAGACTCTGAAAGTGAAGAACATAACTCGAGGTACATGAAAACAGCAGTAATATGGAGAGATGGCTCTCTTTCTACAACTTGGGAAGAACTTGGTAGAGAAGTTGTAGGAATCCTCCAAACGCAAAAGGGAGAATTCGGGCAGATCACCATCAGCACTACACAGGACACGTTATTTTCATTTTTGCAAAAGCAAATATGCTGATTCAGTCTGATTCAGTCTGCATTTGCCAGCATGCTTTCTGAACATTATACCCAGTGTTCACATTCTGCACAACAAGTTGTGATGCAGCCTTACACAATCCTGCCCACCCTTTCCAGGTGGGCGGCATATGCCAACAGACTGGCATGCAGCCTACTTCAGGTAACAACACAGACTCCATCCTGGGAGGAGGAATTAATTAGAAAGCAGCTGACCGCTTCTTGAATGGACCAGCCTAGGCTGGGAAAGACCAGGACAAGGCTCTTCCCAGCTAAAGCTGAACCCCAAAGTCCAAGGCTCATGGGATCATTTACGAAAAGAATGCAGGAGACCTTAGAACAGGCTGAGTCTGGCTTAGCACCAGGATCTGCCAAGAAACTAACTGGGAATAATGTAGAGCTCAGACTTCAAGCCAGGACTAGAAAATGATAGCCCTAACATTTTTAACACAGAGACCATCAGTTTTATTATTATTTATTGGACCTCCAAAACTAGGGTGCCCGTAGAATTTACTGTCCAAAACTGGAACACTTTTAAGAGGAAGGGGGACCCTATAATAATAACATGGGGCCAACAAGCAGAAAATGGGACTGTTCTGGGCAGTGAATATATGATCAGACCACCTAAAACCACAGCATGTTCCGACAAACAATCGAGCCCCTCATCTTACACGGACCCTCTACACATCATGCAACACATGCCACCAATTATGTACCTTCCATCCTCACTGGCCAAGTTCATGGTGCTGTGATGTTGTCTGCAAACCAAGGAGATGCCTCAGAAGAAACCAGCCCTGCTGACACCTTGATCTGCAATGTCCAGCCTCCAGAACCATGAGAAACATATTTTTGTTGTTTAAGCCATCCAGTCTGTGTTATCCTGTTACGGCAGCCCTAGCAAACTAATGCAAAGGGTAATTTTTAAACTTTTATCAAATGGTTACCTACAGAGTAGAGAAGAAGGCAAGGTGGAAAAAGCAGGGATGAAAATTAAATTTTCCTGAATACAACTCAGGTTACAGCTTTGATTTTGAAGCCAGGTAAGTATTACATAATTATGAAAAAACTAAAACAATGAAGGAAACAAAAAGCAAAATGCACCAAATGATGTTAACCTGATATGAAGGGTCCAATTATCTCAAGTAACTTTAAAACTCAGTAATGTGACTGTGTAGCTAGTGAGCTATATCCCCGTAGAGAAAAAAAAACAGCAAGTAAAACTCAAATTGTTTTCAGCAATCACAATGTTAGTAATAAAAATTGAAAGTGACATTCTGAAACAGGAATAGGTAGAGAGACACACACACAGGAATGATAAAGCAAATGAGTAGCTATGTTGATGTGATATTCAGCATAAGAGAAAATAGATATAGACACAAAATTTTAAAAAACCTAAGTGAAAACCTTGTAATCCCATAGTGGAATTGGAAATAGCATATATTTTAAGAAATTTTTTTTCCCTAGTACTGTCCATTGTAAAGTCCTAGAAACAATGACCAACCCAGGAGCAATGAACAGGTCTAGAACTCAGACTTTGGTCCCTCAGTACTATTCCTATCTATAAAGAACCAGGGATACTTTGGATAAACAGATAACTCCAGGTATGAGGCAGGAAACAGAAAATGAGTCTGGAATATCTTGTCATAGTAGAAGTCTAGGAAGCTATGAATGGATTTAAACAAGCCATATATGTGAAAGACCTATTTGTTAACTATGATATTTATATAGATGTGTGTGTGTCTTTTGATGGATTCTAGAAGAACTATCAAATTATTTGAAAAGAAGTAAATAAAAGGAATCAGGCATTTAACCTTCTTTCCTGCACAGACGGTATTTCCAAGAGACAAAGAGCTGATGAGGAACTGTTTTTCTTCAAATACTTTTAGAGCTTGTAAATAAATGAGAGAATGTCACCATCTTGCCACCCCTGATGGTGACGGGCACTTGTCAGGGCACTTGTCAGGGCACTTGTCAGCAACGGCTGCAAAGACCAGGAGGCGAGAAGCTGATGGGGAGCTTTGAAGTGGATGAGTCCAGCTCACGTTTGAATTCACTGATTAGCCTTAAGTCACAAGAAGAGCAACACCCTGTCATAATGAGCCTCCTGACAGAAATCCACAACATCATCAGAATTCTTGAAAAAAACATCAGAAGTGAGTATGGTCAAGCCTCTAGATCTGTCAATTCACCGGAAACACAGCAGGCAGAAGACTGTGTTAACCGACAGGACATAATCAGCAAAATCCAAATTACAGGAAATTTCTACAGGACAGACAACCTGCTTATTTAACAATTAAATTAAAAACAGGGAAGAAAGATCTATAGATTCAAGAAACTTAGAAGACTTATCAATCAAACGCAAGAGGACCTTATTTGAACCCTGGATTAATTAAACTATTTATTAAAAAATGAAGGCATTGGGAAAATTTAATTATGATGATATTTGGTAACATTATGGAAATACTGGCCATTTTTCAATGTTTGACAATGGTGATGGGGTTACATTTTTATTTTTTAAAAAAGAAGTCCATATTTTTTAAAGATATTGATGTAATTATGGAAGAAAAAATATGATGTCTTGGATTTGCTTCATAAAAAGCTAGTGGAGGATGGGAAGTTGGGGTGGGGAAGATACAGATGAAACAAGAGGGGCCGTAAGTTGATAAACATTGATCAGGACGTTTGTTTCAACTCTGACAGCAGTTCTTGTTCTAGATTAAAAAGACAAAAGTGAGGTGTGGGGACTTGCCTGATAGAGCAGAGACATAAACCCAAGGTCATCCATCTCCAAGGTCTCCATCGGGGTCCAAAGTGGCCACACCTTCTCCGGGGTGATGGGGAGTTCGCCCCTCCTGCCCGCACTCGCCGCGCACAAGCCTGGCCTGTGGTCCAAGAGCTGGGGCTGCCAGCCAAGGCAGGGGTGGCACAGACCCTTCCCTGCCCGTGGGGAGGGCTGAGTGGGCCCTGCAGGCACCGTTGTCTTCTTCCAAGGACACAGCAGGTCCCGTCTGCCACCTGCCCCTCTCTCGCCAGATCCTTGTGACAGCAGGACGAAGGAGCAGAGCCAGGGGCCTGGGAGTCAGAGCCCGCCCACCGCAATTCTCCTCATGGAAGGACAGACAGTATCCTCCTTTGACAAACATCGGGGAGAGTCTGATCTTTAATTTACTATAGGACGCGACAGTCTCAGCGTTTAAAAGACAGGACTGGATAATTCACTGCAAAGGGAGGCTCAGTTTTTCTTGCCCTGCTTTTAAAACTTCCAAACTAAAGAACTTCAGGTAAAAGGGAAACTGGACTAAAGCTGGACCAGGAGGGTTCCTTGGACGTGGTCAGCTCTGAGGACGGCTCCATGACCCCAGCATCAAAGCTCTCATCTTACTGTGATAAATTACCCGGGGCTTGCTTTCATTCTGTGATAATATTGCCTACACGGTGCAGGGTTTGTTGTGAACTTCAGATCAGGCAGCTTTCTCCCTGACCTCTAACCCCCCAACGCGCGCTGGGGCTGAGCCCCCCATATCCTCACGCCCCCTCCCCTCTGCCCTTCCCATCCCTGTCTCTGGATCCTTCCTCTCCTCTTCACCATCACTGTGCCGACCCCCCACCCCTCCCCACTCCCAGGACCCACCGCCTAGAGGGAGCTCCCACAGCTCAGTGGAGCCCACGGGGGGTTTCTTCTGGTTGTGACCCCTGGATTCTCCAAAGAATCTTCAAGCGCAGCCCTTGGGTTTGCCCCTCGTGGACCACGCCCGGACAGATGCTGGGTTCCTTGCCTAATCCGTGTTCCCAGCTGAGGACCAAGAGGAACTCTGGGGACAGAAGTGGCAGAGTGCAAACCAGCAAGGCCAGGTCTACGACACGATGCGCACACACACCGGGGTTGGATCTGCGCCCACCCCCATACCCGCAGGTTCTTCCCAAGGGCTCCACGTCTATAGGAGTAGACAGACCGAGGCGGCCTCGACTACAACCAAGTGCAAAGTGCTCCCCCCCCCCATTTTTTCACTATGAGAACGGGGTGTACAGGAAGCTGGGCTGGAGCTCTGGAGAGGACCTCAGGCCCCCTGACCTTCAGCCCCCTCTGCTTCCCAAGCGGCGGAGCTTGGATCAAAGCCATGTCCATGGCCTGCGGCTCACAACAAGAGCTGCTCTCACGGCATTATAGTGTAGACTTCTCCAGAGACCCAGGTCCCCAGGGAAGGCAATTTTAAGTCCACCTTCTCTCCAGACCCAGGGGCCAACGGTGGCTCCTGGCAGAGGGTAACCTGCCAAGAAGCTCACAGCTGGTTCCAGGTGTCAGGGGGGGTTGGGGTGGGAGAGCGTGAGGGAGGTGATTCCCTGGTTCCCTTGGTGCCCGGAGGCTCTGTGCACTCCTAACCCCCCGGGGCCAGCCAACCATGTTTCCACTGGGAGTCAGGTCCCAGTCGACCAAGTTCCCGCAGGCATTTTAGGAATTACACGTCAAGGTTTAGGCACTGGGGCGGTGAAGCACCATCCAATTACAGCAAGTTCCAAATCTGCAGAGGGTTTCCAATTAAGTTAGTTCTTGGTGTCTGGAGATGGGTGCATTATCTTCCTTTGCCTAAAACCACTTCAGGGAGCCCAGCAGATCACTGAAACGTGAACTCATCCTGTGCCAGAGTTTATTCCCTCATCGCCACAGAAATTAAAGGGCAAGGGAATAAATGAAGGAAAGAGTCTTCCATCCCTGCAGGTGTTTGGTCAGGCTCCACCTACAGGCATTTATCATTAACCCATCAATGGCAGATCCCCGAAGGACAGAGAATTAGGGAGCAGAAATCTCCAAGCGTTTCTAGGGAATCTGTGGACTAACAAAATACCGCACGTGAAACGTCTGCAGTGTCTGAGCTCGTAACCTGCACTGGCGTTGAGGGCATCGTGGACACAGATGCGGAGGAGGGAAGCCCTTCTCCATCCATTTCTGTTTTCTTACATCTGCAGCAGGGGAAGGACTTCCTGGGTGTCAAAGAACAGTTAGAGGTAATGGAGCAAAGTCAATCACAAGGGAAACTGAACACAAATGCATTTCCTCAGCGAATGGCACAGCGTTCATGACGTGTCCCTCTCAAGGCAAGGATTGGGGACACAGCAGTGACGAAAAGAGACAGAACTCCTGGCCTACTGGGGGCCTGCATTTTAGCGCCTGGGGGTCTTTTTAACCTTCCAGGTGGCCCACTGCCCCCCATTCTCAGTGGGGTCTTCCTTTCCAAAGCCCACTCCCCACCTCCCAAAGTTCTAAGTCACTCTGAAAATAGAAAAGGTTTTCTTGGTGAGAATTTTCCCACCTCCACGCCACCCCCTTCCCCCGAAACCTGCAGCCGGCGGCCCACTAGTGGCCCAGCCCCAGGCAAGGGAAGGCCCGCCCCCCAGGAGTGACTGGCTGGTCCTTTCCCCACCGGGATGCTGGGATGGGGGAAGGAGAGCTTGCTGCTGCAGGCAGAGGGGGTCTACTTCCCTGGCGGGGACTCCGCAGGAGGGGAGAGGCGCCGAGAGCAACCGCACATCAGTGCACCCCTCCCACCAGGCCAGGCTCGAGCAGCCTGGAGCAGAGCCAAGGGGGGGGGCAGGACTCTCTCGGGGCGCTGAAAATTCACCCAAAGACCCCTCCAAGTCCCCAGCGGCGGAAATGCAGCTGCTGTAATTCACCCCGAGAAAGGAGCGGTGCCAAAAACCTATCTGGCGCAGGAGTCCCTCCTCGTGGGCGTCATTTTACAGGCGGAGGAGGGAGGAATGCAGCCCCAGGGTCACACAGTCACATGTGAGTGGCAACGGGGCCCGGGGAGCGCGATCCTCTTCTCTCTTCTCTGAACAAAATCCCCGTCAACACGCCCAGCTCACTGGCACTTCCCAGACTAACCCGAGGGCCCTGAGCACGGCTGCGGGGCCTGGAGGGCGATCCCGAGATAGGCGGGGCTGCGGATGGGGAAGGAGGCGGGGAGGCGAGCTGCCCGCCAGGTGAGTGCCGGTGCAAAGCAGAGGCGCTCGGTTGCTTGGGGGCAGCGGTGTGGCGGCCGGGTGGCCGAGCCTGCAGGGCTGCTCACGTAGGCGTCTCTAAGGTGGAACTGTCCCCGTGCCACCCAGGCCCTGGAGCGTCTCAGCGGCCAACCTGGCCCACACCTCAACGTGCCGGCCTATCTCCCGCATAAAACAGGCCTTCGTCCGCCCGCCCCCAGAGGTCAGACCAGGACAGCACTCACTCCGAATGGCTTTTACCCCGGCTCTTGACCTGGCGGCTTTCTTGTCCCGGCCCACTGCCCGCCCTAGGTCCTGGGGACCACGAACTCCCCGGCCCGGAGCTGAGCCCTCTGGGGCGGCTGGCTCCGGAAGAAAGCCGTTCCCCGCCCGCTCCCCACTCGCGCAGGCACGCAAGAAAGTCAGTCTGAACTCTGCAAAGGAGAGCTTTTCCTCCAACACCAAAAACAACAGAACCCTGGATGGGCCCGTCATTTTTCGGGCCCCATGCTGAATGCCTTTAAAACTGCCTGAATGAAGATAAGACAGGGTTGTGTACGTTTTCTGCACAAATGGTGGAAAGTAATAAAATAAACATCGGGGGCGGGGGTCCCGCCTACTCGCAGCTCCGTCGCTATTTGCAACAAAGGCCGGAAAAGGACGAAACCTCGGCGTGGAAGGGCAGCGGGTTAGAAATGCGCCCTCGAAGGGCGGGCGCCCCTCCCGGGGGCATCCACGCCACCTGGGCGTCAGGCCCCGACGTCCCGCCGCGGAGAGATGGCCCTGTCTCCCCACCGTCAGTCGCCGCTGCCACAGAAACCGCAGCGAACGTCCCAGAGGAGGACTGCGCCCGCCCTCGCCCTCCGGAACCGCCCTCCCGGGGGTGGGAGCCGCGCAGGCAGAACCGCACGGCGCGGGCGCAGGGGACCCGCCGCTCCTCGCAGGGGCCACCAGCCACGTAAAGGAAGAGGCAAAGGAAGACAAAAGAAAATCTGAGGCCAACGTGGGAGCAAGTCAAGGTCATCTCAGAAAGCGTAACCAATTTCAAGTCCACTAGTTTATTCATTAAAAAAGGAAACAAGACAGAGACGGTCCTCAAAATGAAGTCCCAAGAAGGACACACCATGCGGCTCCGGCGGGCGGTCACTGCAGAGTGTGTCCTGAGCGTTCTCCGCTGTTCGCCCCCCGCGCCGGCCGCGACGAGAGGGGTTGGCATTGGGAAGCAGCATCGTTTTAACCCCCAGAGAAGCCAACACACCGCGTGTAGCTGAGGGAGGCCGCGGGCCCCAACCCCGCCAGGTGTCCCTACAGGTGCCCCCGGCCGTGCCCACTTGCCCAATTCGCTTCCGTGAGCTCCATGGCGCGGGGCCCCTCCCGGGCGGGCGGACTCGCGGACACGCACACTCGCGCGCACACGCGCGCACCGCTGCCGCGCGCACGCTTCCCATTGGCGGGAGGCGGTGGGCGGGGCCGGGCGGACCCAAAACAAACAACCTGCTGCCGCGCCGCCGCGTGGCCCCCGCCTGGTGCGCGCCCGCTCCGGAGCTGCGGCCACCTGGGCCACCTCGCTCCCCACCCCTCTCGGTTTGCGCCCAGGCCCCGCCCCCGCGGGGCGCCGCGGGGTTATATTGGGCCAGGCCGAAGGTGGAGGCGAGACGGAGTCGCGGCTGGCCGGCGTGGAGATGCTGCTCCGGAGACCGGCGGCGGGAAGGCGGCTGCGGGCGCCACGGCCTCGAGGACTCTGCTCCGTGGGCGATAGAGCCTGAAGGCCGGACCCTCCCCCCCGGCGTGGGTGGCACGCACAGCAGCCGCCACCGTCTCGGCCCGCGAGGACGCCTGCCCGGGGCCGGGGACTTGCAGAGAAGAAACCCCCATCTTGGGAACGGAAAGCAGATGTGCACGCTTCCTCCTCCAGCAGGAACTCGAAGCCCCGCGCGCTCGGGCACCCGAGGCTGGAACCGCGGCCCTGCACGCCTCCCCCGAAGTCTCCACTCCTCGACCTGAAGGCAACACGCCCCCCCCAACTGCTCCCTCTCCGCCCCTCTCGGTTCACCCAATAAGCACAACCCCTCCAAAGAAGAATTCCAGCGGAAGGGGACTCCTGTTCGGAAAGCGACTGTCTCTCCAAGAGGAAGGCGAGCTCTGGGAGACAGAGGCCAGGACCCCGGCCCCGGATCGCCACCCCGCCCCCGGCGCCCGCTGCCCAGGACCGCGCGGAGGAAAAGGGTACGCGCCGGGCGGGGACGGGCGCGGGCATGAAGCTGGAGGTGTTCGGGCCCCGCGAGGGCCTCGGGGACAAGCCGGGGAGTGACCTGGAGGGGGCGGGCGGCCGCGACGCGCCGTCTCCGCTGTCGGCCGCGGGCGACGACTCCCTGGGTTCGGACGGGGACTGCGCGGCCAACAGCCCGGCGGCGGGCGGCGGCGCCGTGGCGCTGGCGGGCGGCGGCGAGCGGAGCGCGGGCGGAGGGCCGGGCGCGGAGGAGGCGGGCGCAGCGGCGGCGGCGGCGGGGGGCGCGGGCGGCGGTGCGGGAGCGCGCGGCAAGCCGTACACGCGGCGGCCCAAGCCCCCGTACTCGTACATCGCGCTCATCGCCATGGCCATCCGCGACTCGGCGGGCGGGCGCCTGACGCTAGCCGAGATCAACGAGTACCTCATGGGCAAGTTCCCGTTCTTCCGCGGCAGCTACACTGGCTGGCGCAACTCCGTGCGTCACAACCTCTCGCTCAACGACTGCTTCGTCAAGGTGCTGCGCGACCCTTCGCGGCCGTGGGGCAAGGACAACTACTGGATGCTTAACCCCAGCAGCGAGTACACCTTCGCCGACGGGGTCTTCCGCCGCCGCCGCAAGCGCCTCAGCCACCGGGCCACGGCCCCGGGCCCCGGGCCGCGGCCCCCGGACGCCGCGCCTCCGCCGCCCGCGCCCGCCGCCCCGGCGCCGGCCACGCCCCGCGCGCGCTCGCCCGCTCGGCCCGAGGGGCGCGCCAGTCCGCCGGGCAGGTTCTCCGGCCCCTTCGCCATCGACAGCATCCTCAGCAAGCCCTTCCGCAGCCGCCGCTCCGGGGACGCGGGCCCCGGGACGCGCCCGCCGTGGGGCGCGGCGCCCTGCCCGCTGCCGCCCGCCTATCCCGCGCTGCTTCCGGGCGCGCCCGCCGGGGCCCTGCTGCCGCTCGGCGCGTTCGGCGCGGCCGAGCCGCCGGGGCTGGGCGCGCGTGGGGCCGAGGCGCCGCCCCTCCTGCTCGCGCCCCTGGCCGCCCCGGCCCCGGCCCCCGCCAAGCCGCTCCGGGGCCCGGCCGCCTGCGCGCACCTGTACTGCCCCGTGCGGCTGCCCGACGCCCTGCACGCGGCCTCGGCCCGCGCGCCGGGCCCGCACCTGCCCGGCCCGCCGGAGACGCTCCTGGCCTGAGCGCGACGGAGCCGGCCGGGAACGCGGGCTCCGGGAGGGGGTGGGGGTGAGCTTTCCACCCAGAGGACGGAGACCGTCAAAGAAAACACCTCCACCAAACGTGCCTTAGAGCTAACGCCTTCTGACGCCAATGTCCCAACTCGGTCCCGGACATTTCCCTTCGTCCTTTATAACTAACGTCACAGCGGAGCAAAGCAGCGCTTCACAACGGTCTGGTTTCTTGACCAAGCCTGTCCCTGCCCCCTCCACGGAGACTTCTCCCTTTCTAGTGTCCAGGCTCCGCCTTGTTCCTCCTGTTTTCGTTGCACCGTCCAGTGATTTGTCCCTTAAAAAGCAAAACAAAAACAAAAAAGCACGTCAGGGAACCGTTCCATGGGATCCATGATACGACTACTGCGGGGGTACCGGCCCTGCTCTTTGCACGCGTGTGGCATCTACAGGTGTGGCTGAGGGCGGGAGGGGCCGGAGGAGTTCCAGACATCCCTCTGCTCTTGACCCACGTTTCACTGTGCCAAAAATGAAAAATATATATATTGTTGGGGTTTGTAGTTAAATTATTTATATATTTTTGAAACCCAAATTGAAAATGTTGCAGGCAACGGTTACGGCTTTATTCGCGGTTGGGTTCTCTCATAACTGTGGTCTCCTTGGGCCAAACGGTTTCTTCCAAGGACAAGTTAACATTATGCATGTGGGGTGCCAGGACCACTGCCACGTGGAAGCAAGTGTGATTTTTATTTTTAATATTATTTTATTTGTGTCTGTGTACATGTTCATGTATGAATGTTATGAAACCCAGGCATAGTGCTTATTTTTTAATAAAACTCACAATCGACTTCAGCACTTTGTGGTGATGGGTTGGAGATGGAGAGCTTTTCACACCCCCCCTGCCCCCCACCTCCAAATGGGTTCAGGTTTGATTCTTAAGAAACTCTCTGTGGAGTTCCAAATATTTTCCTGAATAATTTCAGCAAAGGTAGAGGCTGCAGGTTTCCTTACCTGACAAATTGCTGTACAAGTCTCTGGGGTGGAACGTCCATCAGTGGGATTTCTTAAACATCAAACCAGTGACCTCTCTAAGAATTCACTTAGTAGTTACCAGAGCAAGATAAGGTGTGGGCCCCTCTTCCCCAAGAACCCTTTAGTGGACAAGTTCAGCTATTAATAATCTTGGCGTCGAGCAGACATTGCCAGGTGAAGTGGTTCTGATCATGCTCAAAAAGCTGGAAACCATCTTGGCAAGGGGCTTTCTTAACACACTGACGATTTCTTCAGGGCAGTGTTCAGAGCGATTGGAAAGTCAGTGTTTTTTGTCAAAACAAAACCATCCACCTTTTTAGGAATGCCCAGTGCACCTGGGTGTGAACCCATCAGTAGTAATTTGTCACTCTCTCCTTTTGTAGGAGGGTAAGGTTTGTAGAGGTGGGGCTGCCAGGCCTATTTCAGTTGTGATCTGAGGAGAGAGGCCACCTCCGATGGGGCAGAGATGATTACCCATATTAAAACCGGAAGGTTTCCATCAGCAGAAGGACCAGAAAGCAGTGTGCACATCAGTTTCTCAATAAATTCAAAGGCAGTAGAGCGCTACCAATTCATGGATTGCAGTCTTCGAAAAGGAATACAAAGACGGAAAAATTCAGAGGCTGTAAGTGCCGGCCCCATTGTTGTTCCTGCCGCTGGGCAGATGTCATCTTATCCAAGACAAGAGGATGGTTTGGGGTCTACGTATGGTGAAGTGGGGAAAGAGAGTGGAGTTCATTTCAGGATGCTGTGTTTTGGCAGGAATGGGAGAAAAAAAAGCCCATCCCTAAGTGTAGTTAACAAGAGACAAGTCTTGACTGATCTGGTTATATCTACTTAGTAGTCATGAAGAGGGATAATAACAGGGTTGAATTATGACAAAAAGCACCCATTTAAGCAGAGATTTGCACCCACACGACCAATAATCAGAACAGAAAATAAAACTGAAACGGGGGGCGGGGGGAGCGGAGGGGTGGTCCAGGCTCAACGGGTTGAAATGGCGGGGATCCGTCCGCTCAGGTCTGTGCGCTCCTGAAGCCGCACCCAGCGCCTGGGGAGCCCCCGCCCCCATCACTGACTCCGGCGGACCGACCCCTCCCCTCCGACTCTGCCCGCTCCAGAGGCCGGCTGCCGCCTGCCTCCACGTCGGGTTTGTAACGCCACTGTTTGCATTTCTACATCGATACACCGGGACAGTTCTGCAAACGGACAGAAACAGCAACGTAAAAAAGGATGTTTTCTCAGTCACAGTTCTTCTCCCCTCCCCTCAGAGGTCCTTCCCTCCTAATGAAGACTCCGGACTTCAGGTGAGTGAGGGGTCCCCTTCGCCGTGTCACCAGGGACCACCAGGTTTTCTAGAGGAAGGCCAGGGTCACGGGACCTTTGCGCGCCGGTACGGCGCCACGACCGCTGCCGAGCTCCCGCTCCCACGACCGAGTGGCCATCATTCCCGGTGGGCCCGGGCGGGGGGCGATGGAGGGTCGGGGTCCCGCCGCTGCTCCACAGTCCCAGCCCTGGGAGCTTCGGCCTCCTTGCGGCAGGTTCCCTGCGAGACCCCGCCGAGGTCCTCCCTTCCTGCATCCGCCCAGAAAATCCGGTTCCTCCTCCGCGCTCTGGTGGGCAAAGAGCAAGGTCTGCCCCTCCCCCGGCCCCAGCCCATCCTCCTCCTCCGGCCCCCAGCCCATTCCCCTCCCCCTTCCCCGCCCATGACCCTCCCCCAGCCCTCCCCCGGCCCCAGCCCATCCTCCTCCGGCCCCCAGCCCATCCCCCTCCCCTCTCCTCCAGCCCATCCCCTTCCCGCCGCCCACCCCATCCCCTAACCTGCCTCACCCCTCTCCCCAGCCTCCAGGCCACGGGGGCCAAGGCCCACCTGTGCAAACACCAGGCTGCCGCGGGCAGCTGACCCTAGGCCGAGGAGGGGGCTCCGGACCGCGGGGTGAGGGCGGGTCTGTTTGGTTTGGGCAACGCCCTTTGATACCTGGGAGTCTGGGCCGTGGGCCAGGGTGCCCTGGGTCAGTTTTCAAAGAGCCCCCCAGCCCCCCCCCGGGTGCTTTGCAGTCCCCTTTCCTGACCCCCGACCCCCGGAAGAACGCTCGAGGTGGCCTGAGAGAGAAACGCACGCCCACGCCCCTTCCTGGAGCCTTGGCCTGCAGGGCCCAGACCTGCCCCAGTGCCCCCCACCCCCAGGCCCCAAGCGACCAGGAGCCGGTCTGCGGCCTTTGGGGGCTGAAAACCTGAGCAGCAAACCGCTTCCTAAGAGAGAAGAGGAGTGTCCCTAACACGGGAAGCGGGGCACTGTGCCCTGGCGGCGGCCCTGGCCCTGCCACCCCTGCAGTGAGACGGCCACACCAGGCCCTGGGTTCCTGCTCACAGCCTCACGCGGGCTCCCTCCAGGTTCTCGGTCCCACGTGGACTCTGCAGAAAAGAAGAGAAACGGAGAGAGTCTCCCCCTGGCCTGGGAGGACGGGCTCATGGTGCAGGGGTGGGGGGGGCTCCCGAGGCCGGCGGGGGGCAGCAGCCTCAGGCCACCCTGTTGCACTGCCTCACAGCGTCACAGACGTGACACTCTCCTTTCTCGGGGAATGGTGTTCACACACAAGCACACAGATGACTTATTGACTCTCTCGGATAGAGCCTAATCTTACAGACGAGGAAACGGGGCCCAGCGAGTAGCTTAAACACTCCTTCCTCACAGACCCAGCTGGAAACCAAGACCCAACTCCAGTTCAGAATTCTCTCCACCATAATGCAATTATCAGCATAATTCAGACCAAAACATACTGTGGCCTGAATTTAGCTGAACTACTCAGATAATCGTCTCGGTTCACTTTATTAAATGGTAGGCAAGCTTCCCAAACTGGAAAATGGTTTCTTTCGTTACTGAGAGCTGTACCCTCACCTCACACAACTGTCCCCTCTTCTGCCTGGGAGGCCAGGCGCGGGGGTCACAGACCCTCAAGCGTCACTGTTAAGCGGTGCTCCTGGCGCCCTTTCTGTCACTCTGCCGAGCGCCAGCCCCACCCCTGCGGGGGTGCAGCCAGGATTCTGTGCTGAGAGGGTCTCAGGACCCCCTCCACGGGCCCTGGTCTCTGGTGCCACAAGCCGGTGGGCACTCTCCCCACACACCTTTCCTACTTTCCCCAAACAACAAAAACGGCCCCTTCCCCACCCTGGAAAGAAGGAACTTCTTACAATAACCTGCCTTGCAATTCTACCTTCTAAAAAAAATGCCAACGCAGTGGACTCACGTGACTGACAACTTTCTTAGGTGGTAAGGGACTTTGTTGGCATCACATGGACAGAGGTACTGCTCCTCTGTTTCACTGTTTTTTTAATTCTTTACGTCATAATAGCCAAGCTTTGCCTGGGTTCTAGAAATTAGACCCCAGAGAGTCCAGTAAATATTTCCTGCTTTCTAAAACCGCAATAGTTCTCTCTTAAGTAACAGACTTTATAGTTCTCTAATGAAACCATTAAACTGTTGTCATGCTTTAACAGCATAATTTGTTAATTCTTAATGCTGTCAACAAATGGCCCTAATAAGCGTCTTCTAATTTCGTGATCAAAAACATAAAACTGTAACTGCCCCCGATTCCAGGTCCTCTTTCAAATTCGCAGAGGCTCCGACATCACACGGTGCTGTTGCGTGGACCTCTCTGCTCGGCGTTCAGACGGATGGGTGACTAGAAGCAAATGCTGTTCCTGTCATTCGCCAGCTTACACACACGACTTACACCCTCCTTTTTGGTGAACTACAGCCCAACATAAACATTAACATAATACCACACTTCCCTTACCACTCCTGGACCTTCTTTGCCACTCCTTTCAGGAAAAGTTTACCTTAAAAGATTTGCCATAACTGATCCTTTCTATCACATCTGTTTGGAGCCCAAAATAACATACGTATTCAACGGCCTTGACATGGATTTGTTGTTTCTGATCACCAAGTTCTAACTGTTAAGGGAAAAGGTAGAAAAGTTTGGCAACCTGTGGCTGGCTAGGCTCACGGCAGCTAGATGTCTGGTAACGCTCAAAACCACAGAAGTGGTCCAGTCAAGGGAGAGCTCAGAATGGGAACTCGAAGACAAGCCTGAACTCTGGCCAAGTCTCTCGAAGCTGGGCGACCCTAGGGGAGGGGCCGCCCGCCAGCCTCAGCAGGACAAGAGGATTGAGTCAGCACCTCTCTCAGCTCATGGGATGTCACAGATGTCATGCTGACAGATGCTTTTTCTTTCCCTTAAACTCAATCAACTTGGGAGCAAATGTGTATTTCAGGGACAAGCTTCCTTAGAGCATTATTCAACATAATTAAAGTTCTCATAGACACAGCAAAACATATTGGAGACCACCAGGGCTCAGCAGACATATATAGCTTGCCATTCTAGTGGATCATAACGTGTAGCTCCAATAACATTTGCCCCCAGTGTGTTCTCAACAACTTAAATTTTGCACAGAATCCCAGCTTTCAGAATTAGGTGTAAAACACCAACATGCTTATTTCACAGACAGGAAACCAAGGCTTCGAGAGGCTGGGCTGTTTTCCTGATAAACAAGGCATCCAGGGCTGGTCCCCGCTCCAGCGACAGCTCCAGGCCCGTGCTCAGACCCTGGGATGAGGGGATCAGACCAGCCCTTTGTTTGTTTGTTGAGGAACAAAGTCCAAATATGCCAACGGCGCTTCTCTGGGTAGCAGAGTCGATACAACCTGAATACGCACTAGCACCCAGGACTCGGGGCTGGAAACAGACGTGTGTCTGTGTGTGCACAGATGGAGCACGGAGATAACTAATACTAAACACTGAAATCAAGTCAATGTGGGCCGTCAGAAGGAGGGCAAACCTGGAAACTAGAGAAAAGCCCTGGAAATACCAACTCCTACAGTAACAGGTATTATTTAATAAAGTGAACTGCAGACACATCCTCAGGCCTGGGGAAAGAGGAGTGACAAGGGCCACATGATGGCTGCAGAGACCAGCCCTCTTTGATGGGGAACAAACATCTGTTCTGCCCCCCGACTCCCTCAGGCCCTGCTCACACGGTGGGCTGCTCTGCGGGTCCCCGCCTGGGGCCGGACAGCGGCCTCTCTCCGCAGGGCTCTGGACCTGGGGCAGCGGGACTCAAGCCCAAACGGAGCGGGGCTGACTTGTCCCTGGGACCCCAGGGAAGTGGTCCGTCAGGCTCAGCTGTGGGAGCCCTGGCTCCTCTCCTTTTGGGGAAAATCCTCCCAAGCGGCCCTGCTTCACTCACACTTGTTCGTCCACGTTTCTGCCACCAGTGCCCTCAGCGCCATCCTGCGGGGTCAGCCCAGGCGCAGTGCCAGCCAGGCCTTTGCTGTGTGACCTTCCTCCTCCTGCTGGCCCTCAGAGGACACGCACAGTGCCCACGGGAGGACGTGGAGATGAGGAAGCTGGGCTGTGGGCAGCGGGGGTCGGGCCGGCAGTGCAGGCAGCGGCTCTGTCCCCCGCCCCCCGGGGGACGACAGCAAGTACAGGGGGCCTCGTACAGAGGAAGAAGCTTCCCTCCGGGTGAGGCCACGTGCATGGCACTGAAACAGGTGAAAGGGACGGAAATGAGATCCTTGCCAGGGGCTGAGATGGGGCTCTCAGGGGCACAAGGGGACTTTTGGGTGATGGAAACAGTCTTCATCTTGATGGCGAGAGTGGTTTCAGGACCGTGTACGTTGGCCCAAACTCAGGACTGTGCACCGAAATGCATGTGCTGCTGTTTGTAGATTAACTTCAGTCACCCGCATCTGACAAACACTCACTCTTACAGAGAATGAGCCCTAAGACATACTGTACTGCCCAAACCAGGATGTTTCCCAATCCCAGCTGAAGCTGAAGGAAATAAAGCTTTACTTATGGAAGTCTGGCTATAACTGGAGGTCGGCAGGGGAGTATTTTCGAAGGAAAGATAAGCGTCCCGATACCTCTGAAATCATACGCAGGGGTCAGCTGCCCCCTCCTCACTCTGAGCCCGGCAGCCCCCGGCCCGGGCACCCATGGCACTCCACGCAGGAAGTGTCTCCAGACCACCCTGCAAACCGGACCCCTCCAGCATGTACCCACGTGTTCCTCCTACATTCAGAAACACTGTTCCCTCTGGCTGACCAGTTGGCCGAGAACAGACCAAGGGACCGAGCGCCCAAGAGGGAGAGAATCAGCCTTGCTGTGGTCCCACCTGACGCCCAGATTAGTTCCCAGAGCAGCTCCGCGGGCTGCTGCCAGTCTAGGGCCCGCATCAGGGTCCAGCACCCCTGCAAGGAAAGGTCACCAAGAGAGGGGCCCCAGATGGAGCCACCAGGACCAGGTGACACAGCCCCAGCCTTTCCACCACGCTCAGACCCCGTGGCAAAGAGATCCCTGCTCCCTGATCCCTGACCCCGGCCTGCACCCTGGTTCTGTACCCACAAGTGTCGGGGTTCTGGGAAGTTGCGCAAACAGGACATTCTTGACCCGGACAGCAGTTACACAAGTCAGCGCTCTGAACCGAGATAATTATTAGTTCTGTGTTTATTAGCTGAACCCCTTTTGACTAATAGCCTCTGGGGACATTTGTAAATGCAATAAAAGGCCGCATCATTGTGTCGTGCAGAGTGATGAGGCTCTTTCTGGATTCTGGCTGAAGCAAGTCCTCGGGCCGTGCAGTACATCTGCCTGGATGCAGGAAAGGTGAGAGCTGGGCCCCTGTCCCCTCGTGCACCCCTCCACCTCTGCTTCCAACAACGTCGGCAGGCGCTGTCTGCCAACATGGATCCAGTAAAGATAAATCTGAGCCCAAATTTCTAGTTCATAACCCCAGAATAACTTGTGACAGAAAAAAGATGTCTGGTGGCCCCAGGCACCCCTTCAAGCCATGCCCTCCAGCCGTCAGAGGGCCTTGGGAACAGCTTGCCCAGTGGGGCTTTCTTATCGAATCGCAGGAGATAAAAACCAGCCCAGTTTTCAGTCACAGTTGTTTCCACAGCATCAGGCCACATCTGGGCAGCAGCGGCTGCTTGCAGAGTGATTCGCAAAGGGACCCGCAGGGCCCTGCTGGGGACGTGTCCCCCACTCCCCTCTGCCCACCCCGTCCCCCTGCTGTCTCAAATGTCTCGAGTCACTCTGTCAAGGTATATAGTGAACACGGGGCATAAATTCTCCAAAAGGAGAAAAGAGAAAACAGGCACAGGGAGACCAAGGCAATCATGTTCCATCGCAAACACAACTCCCGTCCTCGTGCTGTAACCGCAGGGCCCGTGGACAGGCTTGCTGGCCTCTGAGCACTCACCATCCACATACAAACGCACCCATCCACAGACCGACACCAACGGCAGAGTCTTCAGAAACATTCCTGCTGCCAATCTTAAGCTTCTGCCTGCCATACTTCACTAGTGGAGACGTTAGGTATGAAGGAAACACCTCTGGTGACCAGCAGTGGGTTCAGGGAACCAGCAGTGAGTCCAGGGGACCGGCAGAGAGTACAGCCCATACAGTGAAGACGTTCTGCTGCCCGCAGGCCACAAGCAGCTTTCCCTCCTGGGGGTCCCTTTTCCTTTGTCCAAGGATGTGAGTCATGCATTCAAGTGCATTGTTCAAGTGCACTGGAATAAATCTGCTTTTGAATTCCTTCGACTACTGAGTATCCAAGTTAGAAGGCAAATGCAGGACTTAACAAAGCCCACAACCCACATTTAGCATCAGGCTCCGGGGAGACGGAGTGACGGGGCACAAAGGGGCATGAGGACGGCGAGCCGGCACGGGGCCACAGCCCTGCCCGCCCCTGCAGCCTGGCTCTCGGTCCGGACGCTGCTCCCGGGCCCTGGCTCCCCGACGCCTGCCTGCGCGTCCCCTCCTTGCCCTTGTGGGGAATGAAGCCGTGTTGCTGGCGCTGAGCACGCCCGTAGCAGAGGCAGGCCCTGGCCCTGAAGCAGAAGCTGTCTGAAGGACGCACACGCGGGGTCACGTAACCACACGCAGCCGCCCGCCAGACCCGGGGACAGACCCGTTCAGAGAGACCCCTCCCCACGCGGCCCACATATGCTGCCCGCGGCTGTGGCCCCGGCACACTGGGGAATTGGTGGACTCCTCCAGCCAAGCTCACGTTGTCCTCCTGGACGGAGACCCAGGCGGCATCCAACCTGGGCTCGGTGGGAGCGCCTCTCTGCTTGCGCCAGAAGGATGACAGCAAGCCCGTGTCACTCCTTCCACTGAGAGGAATTCACTTAGACTCTGCAGGTCCTCCCTGGAGAGGTGGACACTCCCTGGGCAGCGGGCGGGTGGGCGGGCAGTGATGCACCCTCACCCCCCAGGGCCGCGGCGGGGGGCCGGCCCACGGCGAGCCCAGAACCCTGACAGCAACGGAGTCTCTGAAAGGCAGGACAAGAGGCCAGTGCGAGTGTGTAGTTGTTCGCCCTTTAATACAAATAAAAGGGTGCCGTTCACATCACAGTCATAATAATTCCATATGTCAAGTACACTTTTGCCCAATGGCACTAAAGTGTCTTGAGGAAAGTGCTCTTTTCTAATGTGCTCAAAGGCACCATCTGAGCATGGCCCTGAGTGCGTGGGGCAGACTCTGTAGGTGACTGAGTTTGGTTCCCTGTAGGGCATCCCAGTGTCTGAAGTTCGGGAAGGACAGGGGCAGGAGGTGTGATTGGGTACCGTCCAAACGTGGAGGGTGTCTACCACCGAGGACATGATGACGTCATCCAGGGCAGTGTGTAACGGGCTTTGGTGGAAATCAGTTGACAGAAATACACAAAAACAGCAAATTAAGGTTATGTCAAAAATGGGGGTGAGTGGCCTGAGCAGAGGGAAGGATGGGGAGCCAGGATGTGAGGCATACAGGGAGACTCGCGTGAAGGAGCCGGAAGAGGAGGGAGGAGGAGAGAGCGAATCACGAAGACTAGAAGAGCCACATTTGTGGGGGGCAGGGGGCCCGGGAGCAACGGCAGCAGGGCTGTCACGGACGGTGGGGTTGATGACTGCAGAGCGGCGCTGGGGGCCGTCACCGCCGGGCGCCAGGCCCGGACATGGGCCATCGTGGCGGGTCCTGGTCCAGCCCTTCCTCAGCCGCAAGGCCTGCCCCCAGGGCTCCCTGTGGACCCTCTTGGGAGAGGTGGAACGCTGGCCAGGGGCAGGGGTGGGCACTCTTTGGGCCCTTTGAGGAAAGACTTCCTCGGTAAATGGCGGAAGGGATGGAGGGGGAGAGTGTGATTGACCCTGATCCTTAAGGTGATGTGGAGTTAACCTACCCCTGGAAAGGGTCCTGCCTCTCCCGGGGCCCTGTCTGCAGGGGAAGGGACAGTAAGAAGTCACGGGCAGAACACAGAGCCTGGGGTCACATGGTCCTGCAGGTCCCAGCTCTGCACTGGGGGCTGTGTGATCTCAGTCACCCAAGCCTCTGAACCTGCGTCCGTAGAGCGGGCATCACAGAACAGGTCCTGCAGGGCTCACGGGGCAGCGGGATGAAGTCAGAGCACAAACTCGTGTCTACGCGTGGAGCACGGAAGCACGAGTGGCGATCGGTACTAATAGTAGTGACACGCCTTAGTCCTTAATGATGACGTCATATCCTCATCGATCACCTTATAATTATTATACAAGTTACACAGTTTACCGCAAGGTAGACACTTGTGGGGGGTGGGGGAAGACTTCTTCTGTACCTTTCAACTAAAGTACCTGGAATTTGACCTACAGGATTATATGATTTATGTTGCAAATCAGAGTTTGTAGGTCTTTGCCAACAGGCCTATCACATCACTCACACCAAGAAATAGAAATCGCTGATGCTACTGATTGTGCAATTAACTTATCTGGTCTTTAAAGGAAAAATATCCCACCTGCTTATGAACTATGGGAGGAATACTGAAAACCTGGGCCACAATGTGACCTCTTGAACTTTCCATAAGAAGTGTTATCTGTTCAACCAGGAAAACTCACTGCGGAGATACCGTTGAAACGAGAGTAACAACTAAATTGTGTATTCCTTCTCTCTTTCTTGAGCAGAGTTGAACAAACAAAAGGTAAACAGAATTCATCTGCTCAGCTGTTCTCTCAGCCCCGGGATTGTGTTTGTTGTTCATGCTGTTTAAGTGGAAATGGGGCCTCTTGGCTCTGCGGCTTATGCACATAAGTGATTTTGTCATTTTAAATTGGTGTTTTGCTCTTCCCACCAGAAGCCTGTTTTCCATTTTTCTCTCAATCTTCCTGTTGCGTTTACTCCTTGAGGCCTCCTTCAAAATACAGCCCAGGGTCCCCCCGACTGGGAAAAGGGCCGAACCTGTGATCCAAGAAGAAGGGAACGAGTCAAGTTCCTGCCTGAATCCTCCAAAAGCCTGTCTGAATCCTTTCATTTCCAAAGGAGCGGAAAGCCCTGCTCTGGCAGCGCGTCAGTAGAGCCAATAGGCTGATGACCAAGACTACAACAGAACCTCCTGCAGCTGAATCCCTATGTCACCCCACGCACCAGAACGCAGATCTGAAGTCGCAAAGACGCACGTGTGGAAGCAAACCCTTGGCAGTACAAGAGGAAAGCAAGGAGAGGTTAAGTCTTCTCTACATAGGCCGGGCTCACGTGAGCCTAGTGGAAACCCTAAATGCTCTCCAGGGAAAGCAGATAAACTGTATTCCATACATATGGTAAACTGCTATGTGCTTAAATAATAGGCAAACAGGGCATGTATTTGTGACCTAGCTGACAAATAAAGGCTAATGATAAATAAAAGCTTTTATAGATCAATTTTTAAAACTACTAAAAACCTAATGGAAATGAACAGTAGTCAAGACCAGCATGTTTCCATCCAATAAAGGCAAATACTCCATAAACACTCTTCATAATACAAATGCAAATTTAAGAAAATAATGACTTGCCCTTTTTTGTCTATTGGCAAAGACTTATAAGTTTGATAGAATGTGCATTTGGTGAAGTTCTGAAGAAATCGGCTGTTCATACAATGTTAACGGGGCTATAAATTGGCGCAAACTTTTTGCAGGGCAATTGGGCAACGCCTATTAAAATGTGAAATGCACATAACCTTTGACCCAGCAATTCCACTGCTAGGAATTTATCGCAAGGGCACACTCTCGACTGTGCACAAGTGCACGTGTAAGGGTGTGTAGGGCAGCACTGTTTGTCAACCCCCAAAACCGGGGAAAACTTTTATACACCATTTATGGATCAAGTTTCAATTAACTGGGTTACAGCCTCACAGTGGACCGCTCAGCAATTAGGCAGTCAGTGTTATGGAAGGATGTGTGTTTTGCATTCTGACAGAGGCCCCATTCTCAGCACAGAGCTCGGCTTGTGTCTCCACCCACAAAAGTGCTGGTCCAGGAAATGTTCAGAAAGGTTGTACCAAATACTTACATTGTACAGTCACCTCTGGGTAGCTGATGGGGCTGCAGGGACGGGGGTGTGCTGAAAGTATCTTCTCTTTCACCTTGGATGCTTTTATTCCGGTTGGAAGAACTATTTTTTACCATTATTGTTCATTGCTCTACAATTTAAAGAAGCCTATTTCACTAAAAGGGAACGAAAACCAAGGGGGGGAGGGGGAAGGAAGAAGAGGGAGGGTGGCAGGTAAGCTGGGGCAGAAACTTTCTCATTCTTTGGATTAGATGAGCCCTTTGCCTCTTTGGATGCAGACAGACACCAGCACATCTGAAGCTTTAGCAATTTTACCAAACTTCACAAGCACGATACCCTCTAACTTCTTCTATACATGAAACAAGGAAGTGCCAGGCTGCTGGGTCTGCCCATTTTCCCTGGTCCCTGCAAACCACGCTGGGATAAAGTCCTTACGACCCCGGGAAGGCAGACGCGCCCTCCTCCCGTGACACACAAACTTGTGTTTTGCCTGATGTTCTGGGCCGCCCAGCGACCGGCACCATGGAGCACAACGCAGGGAGCTCTCCTGGTTCTGCAGAGATGAGACAGGCGAGGTCAGGAGGCTGGCTTGCTTTCTCAGGCCTGGGCCGTCCTGGAGGCAGGGGGAGGGCTTCCCGGTGGCGGTGATGGCCTCTGCCGCTAGTGCACTTGAGGTTTTACCAAATACAGTAGCTTTGTCTCTTCCCCTTTTAGATTCTGGTAGCTGACGGGAAGCTAGATTGATTTTTTTCACTTATTTCTCAAAGTTAAAATCATATTTGAGGTCTATTTTAGAAGATAATGGGTTGGTGTAGAGGATTATTTTTTAAGAACTCTGTAAAAATTGAGAGATTTTCAGAGGGCTTTAAAAATGACTTTTATGGAAAAGGAGGAGAGGTCAGCCCTGCCACGGGGCCAACCCTGCAGAAGGACAAACCCTGCAGGAAGAGCCACGGGCCCATCTCCTACAGCCCAGCCCCACACCGAACTCCATGGCCGTGCCCAGAGCTGGCAAAATACTCTCCTGCACTTGGAGGGTTCAACATTAACGAGCCTGTCAAGGAGCCGGGGCTGGGAGCCGGCCTGATGGGGAGCCAGCAAGCCTCGGCTGGACCCCTAATTGCTTCTTGCGCAACTGTAGGCCCGGCTCCCAGATCACAGGCTCCCGGGTCGGGCGCGAGGGCCCGGCTCTGCCAGGTTGCATAAGCCTTTGCATAGCACCATCATTAGTCATGAAGACGCAGAACAAAGGGCCATTCTGACCAGGGCGGCACTGACGCTGCATGGATCCGCTCTCCGGAAAAGAGACAGTGCTGGCACCTTCTACCCGGAAGGGGTTCCCCAGGGTTCGGGAGGAGGAGGGTCAGAGCGTCTGCTGCCTGCGGACTCCCTGGGCATCTTCTGGTCCTGCCGACGGCTTCTTGCTGCTGTCGCCGCTGTTTAATCTCCCACCAGGTCAAGACGCTCCGTCCCAGCCCCTTGGCCTTGCTCACCGACTGGGGTCACACCTCCCGTTGGGCCTCCGAGCCTCCCGCGTCCCCCCCGGGTCTGTCCTGGCCCCCCCTGGCCTGTCCTGGCTCCCCCTGGCCTGTCCTGGCCCCCCCTGGCCTGTCCTGGCTCCCCCTGGCCTGTCCTGGCCCCCCCGGCCTGTCCTGGCCCCCCCCGGCCTGTCCTGGCCCCCCCCGGCCTGTCCTGGCCCCACCCCGGCCTGTCCTGGCCCCACCCCGGCCTGTCCTGGCTCCCCCTGGCCTGTCCTGGCCCCCCCTGGCCTGTCCTGGCTCCCCCGGCCACGTGGGACTTCCTCCATCAGAATCAGCATGTGTGAAATCAGGTTCTAAAGCGTTGCTGCCCGGGTTGCTTCTAATAAAACAAATACACAGAACCTGAATTTCAGGGGTAGAGAAGTGTCTTTAGAAATAATCCGGTCTAGTCCCCTGATTTTACAGATGGAGAAACCGAGGCCAGAGGAGCCGAGGAGAGCTGACTTTACCCACAGCTGGGCCCTGACGCAGGCCCTGCGTTGCCTTGATGCTCAGGGTGCACCGTGACCTCACGTGCTCTCTGTCTCCCATGTGACTTCAGTGTCTGCCAGAAACCTCCCCCCGCCTGTCTGTTCACCTGGAGAGCCCAGCCCTGCGTGTGGGTGAGGAGATAGTCATGGCAACACTGCAGCCTGCAGGTTAGTTTGAAGATAACACCTGGTCACCTGCACGGAGCCTCCTGACAGCACAGGGGCAGGGCCAAAGTTTCCCGAAGAAAAACCTTGAATTTCCCATGATTTTGCCAAGAAAACTTGGTCTTTCCACCTGTGGTTTATAAGCGAGGCCCATGAGGATGGAGGACGGCCAGAGTCGCCCCTCCCCTCCCTCTGCCCACAAGGGCTGCTGCCGCTCAGTCAGGCGACATGGGGAAAACTGTCCTTCACATTAAACTCACTTCCCTGAGGTGAGAGTTTGACCAGCCGGGATCAGGGAAGAGCCATGGGTGCTAAGAACCCAGGTTTTCACACGTAAGGCCAACGTAGAGGAACGCAGGCCCCGTACTTAATCACAGGGCATGTAAGTGGGTCGATCGGCTGCACCCCAAAGGCGCCAGTTCATGGCTTAACGTCCACCTATAGGGAGGCCTCTAGTGACAGGTCAAAGAATTCTTTTTCACCATATTGGCCAATGAACTGGATAGAAACATCTTCAGACCTCTGCTCAGATGTCACGTTTGTGTGAGGTCTCCTCTGGCCACCCTGCCCGTCTCTCGTCCTTGTTTTATTTTCCTCCTGGGCACCTGCCATCAGCATACCATCCATGGAACTTATTTATCTTTGTTTACTGTCTGTCCTCCCTACTGGAATGAAAGTCCAGGAGAACACAGATTCCTTTCTGTTTCGTTCACCACGGTGCACACCCCAGAGCTTAGCACAAAGCTTGCATAGCGTGGGGAGCTCTGGAGACAGTCACTGGGTAGATGGATGGATGGACAGACGGACGGACAGATGGATGGAGATATCAAATGTGAAGATGAAATAACCCAGGAGAGCGAGGGTAAATGTTAGGTGACAAAGTCAACAACCACAATCATCTCGGCAGGTGAGAACGACAGTCTAAAGCTAGCAAGTGGAATTTAGCAGGCTGCAGAAAGCAATCCCACACTTAGACTTCAGGGAACAGTTGCCCAAGCACAAGATGGGAAAGATAATGGGGCTGAACAGCAGCACATGCAAAACGGACAGCATCTCGGAAGACAGCCAGCTCGACCTGAGTCAGAATGACACCAGACTGACAGAAAGCCTAACCTCTGGTGTCCCCTCTAACTAGAATAATCATAGTTTTCAGTGTACAAGTGTCTCCATACGTTTTCCTTCATTTGAACTCACATCTTTTCATAGAAACGTGAAATATTCATGTGAGCAAGGCTGTTCCTTGCAGTCTGGCTTGTAAGAACAAAGATGAGAAAGACTCTAAAAAAGAATGAATATGTGTATGTGCGTAACTGAATCACTTTGCTGTACACCTGAACTAACACAACGTTGTAAATCAACTATACACCAGTAAAATTAAGATTTTTTTTTTTAAAGGGAACAAAGATGAGAAACCACCTAAATGTCCACCAACTGACGTGCCACGGATACAAAACAGTCTTTTAATGAAGACTCTTTTTTTTTTTTAATAAATTTATTTATTTTTGGCTGCATTGGGTCTTCATTGCTGCACGTGGGCTTTCTCTAGTTGCGGCGAGTGGGGGCTACTCTTCGTTGCGGTGCGTGGGCTTCTCATTGCGGTGGCTTCTGTTGTTGTGAAGCACGGGCTCTAGGTGCATGGGCTTCAGTAGTTGTGGCACGCGGGCTCAGTAGTTGTGGCTCGTGGGCTCTAGAGCGCAGGCTCAGTAGCTGTGGCGCACGGGCTTAGTTGCTCCGCGGCATGTGGGATCTTCCTTGACCAGGGCTCGAACCCGTGTCCCCTGCATTGGCAGGCGGATTCTTAACCACTGCGCCACCAGGGAAGCCCTTAATGAAAACTCTTAATGTACTTATTTGGAGCAGTATCACAGGCAAGTAGGTAAGTGGAGGCGATCTAAGAAAAAAGAAAATAAAAGCCGCTTTTTGTTTAGCTTTCAGTAAAGCCTTGTGACTCGGGTGGTCTTTGACCATTCGCTTGGGCGTCAACTGAGTGCTCATTAGAAAGGCAGAGTAGCCGGCCTGATCCCAGACCCACTGCAACACAGTCTGCGTTTTCATAAGATTCCCAAATGATTTCCACACACCTTAACTTTTGAGAAGTGTTGTTTTAGAGAAGGAATTTCACCCAGCTTCCTCACCTCATCCACACCCCGAGAAGGGCTGCCCCCCTCTCCCGCCAGCCTCCCTTCTCCAGCCCTTGTCCCGGGGGCCAGGGAGCCCGTGCATCCCAGTGGCCTTGGGTCCCCCCTGAAAGGCTCACCGGGACACGCTCACGAGCTCTGGATTCTGCAGGGTCCTCCCTGATTAGCTCCGAAGTGCCCAGGGCTGAGCTGACACCGGTGGCTGGTGACTTTGCCCGGCGACTCTGCTTCCTGCTTCCCGCTTCCCACGGGGGCGTCCGTAGGTGGGCGTGATTGGCTCTTGTTGGTCGCACTGCTCAGGTCAGGACACCGGCTGGTGGTCATTTTTAGCTGTCACCATCTAAGTGTTCAGCCCAGCGGATGCAATCCCCGCTTCAACTGCGTGTTCTCCTCCAAGGATACACAACAGGCAAGGTTAACCTCAAAGTCACTCAGGGATTCTTTCCAAATTCAAGGTCACAAAGTCTCAGCATGACCCCTCCTTCACCTGCCAGCACGAGGAAAGCACCGAGGCACCGAGCAGGACTGACGTCAGAGGGAACCCCTCCTGGCGCTGTCAGCTCCTGCGGCCCATCTCCTCCTCCCAGAACCGACGGCATCTCCTTCAGCCAGGCAGCCAGGCTCACCCCATCTTCCTTCTCTGCAGCGATGGGCAGCCTGCGGCCCTCACCCCATCAGGATCTCAGAGCCAGAAGCAAAGCGTGCACACCAGCATTGTGCAGCTTGGAGCCGGGTGGGCTCGGTTCCTGCGTTGCAGTCACGGTGAGATGCACACTGGCCTCGGGTTGCCTTGGCTCCCAGAGGTCCAACTAACTAGGATGCGAGCTGGCCAGCATCCTACAGGATCTGTACCCCGGTGACCAAAAAGCCCCCGCTCTGGAAGCCAGATCAGTCCAAGAAAAAAATTTACAAGTCTTTCTGATTCATTTCAGAAAGAATCAATGTGTGTGAGACTGAGCTATGGAAAGTGCTGACCTCTGGGAGAGGTCAAATCACCAGCTTACAGAACTTGGGGAGCGACAAGCAGACGTCCCATCAGGATGACGTACAGCCTCGCTGTCGAGCCCAACTGAGGCTGTTCAAGCTCAGCTTCTCCACCTACTGCACTGCTTCCTGCACGAGAATCATTTTCTTCCCATACGAATTTTAATGTTCTAAAATTGGGATGTCTTACAGCGGAAGTACATATTTATCGTGTAGTGTTTCCTTTCTTTCCAAAAAGCTATAATTAAATTGAAGATGCATCCTCCCCCCCAAAAAAGGGAAGCCCCCCCCTCGCAGTTCACACCCAGGGCAGCTGCACCCACCACATGCTCCCAGCTATCAAGCCACCAAAGGCCATGGAGGAGCCTTAAACATGTATCACTAAGTGAAAGAAGCCAATCTGAAAAGCCTCCACACTGTGTGATTCCAACTCTAGGACATCCTGGAAAAGGCAACACTATGGAGACAGTGAACAGATCAGTGGGTCCCAGGGGCTTGTGAGGAGGAGAGCAGGGGATTTTAAGGCAGTGAAATCATACTGTGGTAAACTGTGGACTTTGTAAATAATAATGTACCAATATTGCTTCATCAGCTGTAACAAATGCACAACACTAATGCAAACAGTTAATAATAGAATAAACCGTGGGAGGGAGGGAGGGGTAACTGGGAACACTCTGTACTTTCCACTTAGTTTTCTGTAAACCTAAAACTGCTCAAAAAATAAAGTCCATTAAAAAATAACGAGTCCTTTAAAAATTAAAAATGGAATTAACATATGATCAAGCAATTCTATTTCTAGGAATATATGGACGAAGAACTAAAAGCAAGGACTCACAGAGATATTTGCACACCCATGTTCACAGCAGCCCTATTCACAACAGCCAAAAGGTGAAGGCAGCCCAAGTGTCCATCGATGGAGGATGGATAAACACAACGTGGTCCATCCAAATAATGGAACGTTATTCAGCCTTAAAAAGGAAGGACATTCTCACACCTGCCACAACGTGGAGGAACCTTGAGGACATGATGCTCAGTGACATAAGCCGGTCACAAAAGACAGATGCTGTATGAGTCCACTTATATGAGGTCTCTGGAGTCATCAAATTCACAGGAACAGAAATTAGGAGGGTGGGTGCCAGGGGCTGGGGGAGGGGGAAACGGGACATTATTGTTTAATGGGGACAGAGTTCCCGTTTAGCAAGACAAAAAAATTCTGGAGATTGGGTGCTCAACAATGAAAATACACTTAGCACTACTAGCCTGTGTACATAAAAACGATTAAGATGGTAAATTTTATCCTATGTGTATCTTACCACAATTAAAAATTAAAGATAATGAAGAGATAAGTAAATATCTGGCCTAAATTTGCTCACGCGCAGATTATTCCTAGAGGAAAACGCAAAAACTGACAACGTAGTTACTTCAAGGCAGAAGGGTCAGGCGACTGAACCAGGAAGGTTCTCCACACATTTTGAACTTCTAGCATTTTCTTACCATGTACATTTCTTAACTTTTCAGTTTAAGAGAAGAAGTCTGGCCGACAATCCTACATCCCTTTCTACGGAAGCAGGTGGTTTGGACCTAGAGAGTGGGTTTGGGGTTTCTTCCCCACATACAGTTGTCAGTTTTTAAACGGAGACTTTACATTTGCGGCTCCATTATCTCAGTACTTGCAGCTCCATGAGTGAACCTTTCTGAAAAATCTGGGAAGCCGTTTATTCGCAGGAGCCCAAATTTGCAGTCTTTGGTACCTAAGAGAACAAAACATGTCAATCGACGGTATTGCTTGTGTTGTTTTAATAGCAGTGGTGGGTTTCTGAGAATTCATCTCCACCCTGTACTGTGTCCACTAACAGCCCTGCCCGGTATGATCCGGGGTGCATTGCGTGTCAGCACAGGCCTGAGTTCTCACATGTATTATGTCATTTAATAGTCTGATAACCTTAGACTCACCACTACCCTTCTCTCCCTTTTACATATAAGGGGACTGTACATAGGACGGCTAGATAACTTTTCCAAGGCCTTGCTTGCTGCCTTAGAGACCGATTTTGCACCAACTTTGCCCTATGGTTCCAAAGCCTGTGTGTTACCATGACCCCATGCTGCCTGGGACGGCCCTTCAGTGCAGGCCTGGAGTGCAGCCTGTGGCTGTGAAGCCACGGGACACTACGCTGCGGGCACGCTTCCCCCCCAGGACCCAGAGCTAGTCCCCCAAGAGTGCAAGTAAGTGGGCAAGCTCCCACGTCACTGAGTCTGCAAACCCCTGTGACGGCTGATGAGCAGACAGGACCCTGGGGAGCAGGTGGTGGTAGAGGGGCAGCCGACCTGCTGTCCAGTCCCAGCTCCCCGTCCCACCAGCAGCACGTCCTGGCTCTGCTGAGACCTGCACCACCCAGACGCTACCTTTAAAGGATTCTCTTATTACCAGCAACACCGAGGAGTAATCACTAACCACCAACCCTCACAGGAAGCCAAGAGCCTCCGTGAAGGAGATGCTCAAGATTTCAGCAAATGCTGTGGGCTTAGCGTGTCTGAAAAAGTAACGCGAGTGTCTGCAAGGGTTCGTCCTGGCCCCGTGGGAAGCTCCAAAGTGGGACCTTCAGGGAAGGCGGAGGCTGCACCAACACCCTAGACCCATCCACTGCGTCCTGAGACAGGGGAGCTGACTCCCGGCCCTGAGCTCACTCTGACCACCCCTCCACCAACCCGGCCCCTACATGGCCCTTTAACGACTTTAGAACAAAATCCCCAACAGAAAATCGAACGTGACAAACGCATCAGGGGCACCGGAGGGAACCACCCATTTGTTAAAGCCCCAAGCTTAGAATCAATTTTTACACTATTGTTATTAACCCCAGGGGCAGCCGTGCTCACAAGGACTGTGTACCTGGGTGCCCCCTGACACTGTACAGAACGGGATTGCTGCCGTGGGGGGCACACCTCACGAGGAAAACCCACTCAGGGGGGATCAGACGCTGCCCTGTCTGGCCGAGACCCCAGCGCCCTGCCAGATCTGGAGATGGCCAGTGGGCAGGTGTGTCGTGCTCTGGGCCCTCCAGGGGAGTGGGCGTCCGGGACCACCGGCATCTCCACTGTGGACCCCACGTCTGCGACGCCGTCCTGAGCTTCTCCAGAGCAGCGCTGGTGGGAGCGGGGTCTTTGCGTCATCCTCTGTGCTCAGCAGGGTGGCGGCCGCCCACCCCCAGCCCACGGCTGCCCCTGACCTCCACAGGGTCACAACGGCGTTGCAATGAGGTGCGAGATCTGGGCAACACGAGACCGCGTCACGGTCTGAATGTAGCACCGTTTACACAGTAAATCTGCTGTGACCACAAGAAGGGAGATGTGTGACGTGGAGGGAAAAGAGACAGGAGAAAGTGGCAAGAGAAGCAGCATTAGAGAGTGACGCGTGGACGGGGCCGCGGAGGCTGCGGTGGCGCCTGGAGGGCGAGCGCTGCGGGGCTCATGCCCAGGTCCCTGCGGGGCAACAAGCGGGTGGAGGAGATGCCGCGGACCCCAGCCAAGCCGGGGAGGCCCTGCTCTGCTGACCGTCGCGCGTGTCGGGAGAGTGGAGGGTCCCCAGCCCCCAGCCCCCTCCCTCCCAGGGCTCCTTGAACCTGGTGTCAGCCGGTGGGAGGGGCCCTGTGGGGGGGCGGGGCAGTGGAGGACAGTGGGCATCCCCTGCGACCTCCTCTCAAGAGTCAAGGGCAGCTCTCAGAGGTCTTGGTGACTAAAGATTCTGGAGCGGTCGCTTGAGGACCGAGAACACAGGACAACAAGATGTACTGTGAGACTCCAAGGAGACCTCCTCCGCAAGACGGGCCACGCCTGCCGCGACAGCTCCCTCCCCCTTCATCCTGAGCACGCTAAGTGGCTGGCCGGCGGCGGGGGGCTGCAGGGGCCCTGCCAGCTGTCTTCGGAGGGTAACTCTGCTTCACTGGAGGCGCAGCTGGGAATTCTGGCATCAGCTGAACTGCTCACGACTCAAGTCTAGAAACCGAACGTGGGGCGTCGGTGCAGTACTTAATTGTTTGAGCTGTGTGGTCTTTTGGTGTGCATGAACAAGAATAACACAGGCTTATCTATGCTACGACTCTGGAAATGTATTGATATGGATATAGAAAGCGGAGAAAAAAAAGAAAACTGTACCCGTAAAACCCTTCAGGATCGTACAATAACGCATAGTTTTGTCCTCATAAATATTCCTTGAGATAATGTTATCTTCAGAAATGACACATGTAACACTTGCTCATAACAATCTCTGAAAGAATGCAAAGATAACAAACAGCTGATAAGCTATCACACACGCCCTTCCATTTACTCCCCAAATCTCCCCGCAGTCAATCTTGACATCCCACTATTATCCTTACATACGTGCACACACACATATGAACTCATTCTCTCTCTCTCCAACTTTTCTAATTTAAAACATCATGACACCCCTCCAGCTCAAGAGACATAACTCATTCTTTTGAGTCGTTTTACAATATCCCATGATACAGGGCATAGTAAACTCTCTTGCTGATGGACCGTCAGGTTGTTTTCAGGTTTTTTCTGTTAAAACAGTGTAGACATCACTGTGAATGGCAGAGGAATGACCTCCAGAAATCCTCTCCTCCATAAAAGCAACGAAAGCACTGGCAAAAATGGTCATCATCAACTTTCTTTGACCTCTGGAAATTAACCAAGGCTTGCGATAACCCGGGGATCTTTTATTCAGGTAAAACAGCTGAATCTCAGAACAGAGAGGGCTTTGTGGCCTTTTAACTCCCCTATTGCCATCTCCTCCTCCCTCTCTCCTTGGAGCCTTGAAAACCCACAGCCTGAAATCCCACTGAAAACTAGGAGCCTGGCAGCCACCAAAGGGGAAGGATGAGTTGGAACTTCTTCAAGGCCCCTTCCCCAGAGAATTCTCATTATATGGCTTCTAGGTGGTTCTATGAAAGACCCCACTTTATCAAATGACCTGACTCAAATAAAGTGCAAACAACGTTTCCCCCAGGGGTGTTTGTGAAAAACAAATCAGTAGCAATTGTGTAACATCATGACTGCCTGAAACAGTGGCAAAAATTAGGCTAATCAAAAAGCTTAAAAGGAAAAGCTGAGGAATGAGATGTCCAGAGAGGGCCTTGAAAAGCTCTGACATATTCCTGGGATTCTACGAGGCCACAGGCATGTGCATGGCTCTCACATCCCAGGAAAGACCTGAGAGGGTTCTAATCTCTCACCTCTGGCTGACCTTGAGGCTCTGTGCAGAGCAAGCGATGGCTAAGGCAGAGACGCCATCTGCCCTGCCGGGGGCTGAGACATGGCCCAACACACACAAAAAGACCTTGGCAAAAACTGGAAGATTTACTGGTTCCAGACACTTGAGGAAATTGTCCAGTCATGAGCTGACCACTGAGCTAACTGAGCAGACTTTGGTGACCACACATGACAAAGAATACAGACTTTACAGAATTAGTTCAGTTTTTTTTTAAAAAAGCCACTAAACAAACAAACAACAACAAAAACAACAACAAACAGTAACAACAACAAACCCTGGGTGGGAGGGAGAATCTGATTTATAGAGTTGCCACATTATATTATTTAAAACATGCAGTTTTCCAAAAAAATTACAAGACATGCAAAAAACAAGAAATTATGGCCCACACACAGGTTAGACAAAGGCTTTACATCAGTAATTTTAAATATGTCCAAAGAAATAAAGGAAACCATATCTAAACAACTAAAGGAAAGTATGAGGATTATGTTTCACCAAATATAGAATATCAATACAAAGGAATCATTTTTTAAAAGACCAAATGGCAAATCTAGAAAAAAAATACAAAAACTGAAATGAAAATTCACTAGACGAGCTCAACATAAGATCTGAGCAGGTAGAAGAAAAAAAGTCTGAACTTTGTAAGACAGATTAATAGATGTTATCAACTATGAGAAACAGAAAGAAAAAACAATGGAGAAAAATGAACAGTGCCTCCGAGACCCCTGGAATCTTATCAAGCAATTTTACTTCTTCTGGACATTCTTAAGGAAAGGTGGCGCTTTTCCCCGTGAGTGTGGCACTGGAGACCTGGTGACTCTAGTGCGGGACAGCTCCTTGTCCCTGTCTTCATTTGTGGTGAGACGCCAGTGGTGCGAACGTCAGCACAGTTGTTCCAGAACAAACCACAAGGTTCAGAAAAGGTGTTCATCACTTGGAATATTTCACCCCATGTGTGCTTGTTACCCAGCACTCACTTGAAGGAAGCCTCCTTCCATGATCATTGATAGAATCCCAGATGAAGACAAGCAAAACGGTAAGCCAAGCATCCTTTTTAAGCTGAAAGTACACGTTTGCAGACAAGGTCTTCCTGTTTGCAGATACAGCTTCAACATGACAGGTGACAGTGGTGTCAGAAAGCAGCCGTGCCACGACTCCTGACCTGACTTGTCAGCCAGCAGACATCCAGCAAAGTCAGCGCCTGGCTTGCCTCTTCTCTGCGCTGTTGTGTGCCAGTCTCCAGCAAGACCATCACCTACTCCGTAAGATGCTTCTGTGGCTTTTTCATTTCTTGTTTGACAAGTTTTAACAAGCAAGTTTGGTTTTTAAAAGAACTCATCCTGTCTATGTTAAAAATGTTCTATTTCTTTTCCTTTAAACTCTGAATGATAGGTCCAAAAATGATGTCACAGTTTAACTGGCACCTTAATATAATTTGAATTTTTTCTGTTGCATTAAACACAAGGTACATTCTTAATCTATAGAGCTGAGGGGGAAATAGCTTTCATCATATTTCCATTTCTTACTTGCAGTTTCAACCAGTTTCTTTGAATTAGACTTCTTTCTTAAGAGAAGGCCCTGATGCATGCATTTATCCTTTGCAGCATCTTTCTACACAGACAGTGCAGCTGTGCACTGAGAAAGCAAGCCTTCTAATCTCCCATTTTAAAGCCAATGAGTCATCCTTAAATATAACAAAATATATATATATTTTTTTAATTTATTATTTTTGGCCGCGTTGGGTCTTCTCTTGCTGCATGCGGGCTTTCTCTGGTTGCGGCGAGCGGGGGGCTACTTTTCGTTGTGGTGCGCAGGCTTCTCATTGTGGTGGCTCCTCTTGCTGCAGAGCACGGGCTCTAGGTGCACAGGCTTCTGTAGTTGTGGCTCACGGGCTCTAGAGCGCAGGCTCAGTAGTTGCGGCGCACGGGTTTAGTTGCTCCGCGGCATGTGGGATCTTCCCGGACCAGGGATTGAACACGTGTCCTTTGCATTGGCAGGTGGATTCTTAACCACTGCACCACCAGGGAAGCCCAACAAAATATATTATAAATAAATTTCATTTTATTTTAGAATAAGATATTAAATTCTAAAATAGTAATAGTTTCAGACACAATTATAAAATTTAGAAATGTTTTTCCATAAAGTTGAAATATTAACAAAAACCAGATGAAAAGGTATAGTTACTTTTTGTTGTATTTCTGCATAAGAAACTTGAAATTACTTTTCTTTCTTATTTTCCCGAATGTTATATTATTGTTCCCTATTAGTGACATTGAACATTTTTTTATATATAGTTTTTCATATTTTCTCTTCAGTGATCTCCTTATTTATATAATTTGTTCATTTATAAAACTAGGTTACCTTTTTCTTAATAACATAGAATTTTCCCCATTATAATTAATATTATTATCTTTGACTTTGGGGTTTTTTTCCCTTTAAAAATGAAGCTTTTTAATATTTATATAGTCGAATCTGTGCGTTTTATCCTTTATAGCTATGCATTTCCTACATAGTTTGGATGGCCATCTTTATCACAATATTACAAAACTATTCTCTAATATTTCCTTCTAGTATTTTATTTTACTTTTACATTTATAGATTTAAACTGTCTGAAGTTGGCGATTATTTATGGTGTTATGTATGTTTTTTTTCTTCCACATGGATAGACAATTTTTCCAGCACTATTTATTGAATAATTCTTTCTCCACCAATGAAATAACATGCCAACTTTATCATAAATGAAGTTCTTTCATACACGTGGACTGTTTCTCAACGTTTGAATTTGTTCTACTAACGTTATTTGTCCATCCGGTGCGCATACCTCTCTGTAGCTTTACGGGTAAATTCTAATGATATATAAGTATATACCCCTGGTCACTAATCTTCATTATCACAAATGTCTTCTCAGACCTCACGCCTTTACTTTTCCATACAAATGTTAGACACATTTTGTCTAGCTAAAAAAAGCTAATGGGATTTTGTTTAAAATTGCATTAAATTTATGTATTAATTTGGGAAGAATTATTATTTTCTTTATTCATGTATTTATTTATTATTGCCTTATTAATCAGGTTTTACATTCTGTTCTTTGATAAAATATTATGATTTTTTAAAAATATAGGTTATTTTGATTTTGTTTATCCTTTGGTGTATTATGATGTTTGTTGCTGTGAATAAAATTTTCACCTTATTTTTATACTAAAAGTCCTGTTAACCGGCTTGGTATTGAGTCTCTTGGATTTTCTATGTACAGAAGCATTTCATTTGTAAAAAAAATTCTCTTGGATTTTCTATGCACAAAAGCATTTCATTTGTAAAAAAATAATTCTTTCTTTTTCATTAGTATATCTTGTAAAATGCTAAATACTAGAAATTACAAAAGATATCTCTACTTCCTGATTCTAGGGGAGATATTCTTAGTATTTCTCAACATAAGTAATTTTAATGATAGCTAAGGGAATTTGAGATTTTCAAAAAAACCATGTATGGAAATTATAGTAGGTATAAAGGAAGGTAACTAGTAAGAACAGAGAAGTATTGAAAGCTGTTAATCTCCGAAAATGCACATACGTACAACTTAACCCTACTTATTTAGAACATGCTAGAGAACACGAGAATAGTGAGCTCACATTCCACAGCCTCTGGAAAACCCTACTGCACGCTTGTGGGAGAGGGAGGGGAGAAGAGTATTTAGTATTATTAGGAAAGTGGTTTTGACCTCGAAGACTTCCGAAAGGGTCCCAGAGACCCTGGGCCCACAGACCACGTTTTGAGAGCCCTGTTGTAGGTGACTCCCGTCAAAACCTCAGAGATGCTGGACTGAGCTGGTCCTGAAGGTGGAGTCCAGGGCAAAGAAGAAAGAAGGTCATGACGCAGGTCACCTGGGCTTTCCTACGGCCTGTGGGGCTTCCAGCCAGGCTTAGGAGGCTCGATCCTTTGAGAGGAAGAGCCTCATACACATTCAGTGCAGCTGGCCTTCTCCCGCAGCTGCACGCTCCAAAAGAGAAAAGACACCGGCGGGCAGCCCGCGCGCCGTTCCTGCTTTCCTGCAGCTTTTCCTCGCTTCCCAGGGATGTGACTAAGTGCACCGTCAGCTTCGCACATATGCAGACCATTCTGGAGACGGCCATAAACATTCGGACTACACTGACTCAGTAACGGGGACATTTTGGCTCCAGACTGTGCTGAACTTTGCCCATTCCAGAAATATCCCGTGAGACATTCCCAAGGCTCCGAGTGATGCAAACCACATTTATCCACTTACCAGAGACAAAAATGAGATTGAGAACAGGACCTCGGCGTCTTCCCGATAACGGAGCCGTGCGAACGGGGTCCGGCGTACGGGGCTCGTCGCCTCCCCGGCTCAGAAGAGAGCCCTCGGCACTGAGGGTGATTTTCCTCCGAGCTGCCCGCTGGCGTGGAGGCGAGGAAGCTCGCGCCGGGCGTGGCTCCAGGGCCCCAGACGCGCCGCAAGGAGCACCGCCAGGCGGGCGCTGGTGAGGCCACGCGCTCAGCACGCGTCCCCGCGTCACCCCGGCCCCGCGGGCAGGATGAGGCCTTCTTCACTCAGGCCTGGGGCACAGCACTGCGTCAGCCCACACGAGAGGAGCCGACATGCGGCCCGTGGTCCTGACGCGCCGTCTGCCTTTCTATTTCCTGAGCGAGTTTTCTGTCTGTGTTGCTCTGCTCGGGCTGTGCTTAAACCACAGACATTTAGTCCCTCACAGTTTGGAGGCTGGACGTCCAAGATCAAGGTGTGGGCAGGGCTGGTTTCTCCCGAGGCCTCCCTACTTGGCTTGGCGATGCCACCTGCTCCCCGTGTCCTCACGTGGCTGTCCCTCTGTGTGTGTCTGTGTCCTCATCTCCTCTTCTTATAAGGACATCGGTCCTGTGGAATTAGGGCCCATCCTAGTGACCTCATTTTAACTTAATCACCACGGTAAAGGTCCCCACCTCCAAATACAGTCATCCAGTCCTGGGCGTTAGGGCCCAAACATGATTTGGGGGAACATGATTCAAGCCAGAACACTGCTTCTCCCGTTACCCCCTTGCGCTCCCTTAATTTCCCATGTGTGTCAGGCAGCGAGGTCCACCTCGTCCACCTCTGACTCTATAGCGCTTAGAAAGGTTCCCGGCCTGTGACCAGGGTTAAATATGTATTTGCTGAAAATATGAAAGTTTTACAAATAGTCACAGGTAGATACACCAGCAACACAAAGATGAAAAGTAATAAAACAAACGAAAATCCTATTTTGAAGTGGCTCGATCCTATAATTTCGTATTAACAAATGATCATTTATTCCCATACAAAGTACCCCAAAGGATTCTCGGTGATGCCAAAATAATTCTATGGATTTACTTAGTGTCTTTACACTATTTTAAAGATAAGGGAACTAAATAAACTTTCTTCTTTTCAGAAAGAGGTTTAGGACCCATTTATAAAGCTGCTCACTGAGTAGAGTGTATTTTACGCCGTGCCTTCCAGGAAAGCCTGCCACCCTGATAAGTGACAGCATTTTCACGATCCACAGCGTCTGCAGATTAGAGGAAAATGGGTTTCAGGCAAAATTTCCCCACATATACTATCACATGATTCAATTTCATACGTAAATGAACTCTAAAGCATAAGTGTTTAAAAGCAGGAAATGAAGCAAATCTGGTGGGTTTTTCCCTCTCTCCCTTCGTCTAAAGAGAAAAAAATGCATGCTTCTCAGGGCACATGGCAAAGCCAGGACATTTACATCTTCCCTTCCATGAACTTGCAGACATCTGGACCTGCATCTGGAGTTAGGAGGCTGCGTCTCTGGCTGCAAGTCATCGCACACTGGATCTGGAGAATGATTCATCCAAAGGAAAAGTGCCGCAAAATGCAGCCAGCTTCTCGAAAGTCATGGAAAAAAGGTCTTGAAAAACAAAGTTGTTCTGAACTCCACAAAATTGGCCGGAAGCTTCAGAAGTCCAGGATTTTTCTCTGCTGACTTTAGGCCCCTCAAGCACCAGAGATCCCTAAAATGCACCCCCCCTGGGAGCAGCAGAAACAGAAAGACCAGCTTCGTGACTGCTTCCATGGGCCGTCCTGTTTCACAGAGCCGCCCGCAAACAATCTCGTGTGCCACATTCAGCGAAAAGCACAATTTTAGGAAATGCAATCAACCTGGGGTCCCACTGACCTGCAGATAACCTAGTGCACAACAATGAAACCCGAAAAAAGATTTCACTTGAAACAAGGACAAGGGAAAAGAAACTTGTAAAAATAAAATACTTCCCCATTTCAGGAGCCAAGTCAATGAATTCTCGGCGATTTCGGGTCCCTGCCTTCGTGGGTCTGCCCTGGGTCCGAAGCCGTGTTGAGGAGGTTTTCCCAGGGCTCAGGGAGTACCCCCGGCCCCAGCACGCGGGGAGCAGTTCAATTTCACCTCGGAGGCCCCATCGTGATCGTCTGCTAAGTGGCCCTCGTGAGAAATGACACCAGGAAACCTGAGACACATTCTTAAAGAGGACAGCGCAACTCCATAGGAGCCACCGAGCCACCCGGAGACTCAGAGGCAGGCAAAAGAGGGGAAGGCAATTCAAAGGCTATGGAGTTCTCCTCCAGCCCTCCCCCTGCTTCAGGGACAGGCCGGCGGCCAGGGGACCATGCATCTGAATTTCATTCAAAGCAAAAAGGATTTGAAAACCTTATTTTCACGTTCAAATGGTGATAAACCTAGAAAAGCAGGAAACCTTTGATTTTTTTGTTTGTTTGGATTTTTTTTCCTCTTTGTCCCCGGGACAAAGGAAATTCTTTTAAAAATAAGGAATTTAGCAAACTTTCATCAAGGTATTAAAAACAAAGTGAGGAGGGCAGCTCTGGGCCTTGGAATAACAGCCTTGAAGAATCGGTGTTCTCTCAAAATCAAAATGGGAAAGCACAAGAATGTTGAAGTGAAGTTTTTTGCACAAGAAGAATTTGAAGCAAAAATGAGGTCGAGAGAACAGAGAGGGCGCTGGACGAACCATCACTGGCTGTGTCTTCAGCAGTCAAACAAGGCAGGACAAAGCTGGAGAGCTCCTGCCCCGCTGTCCCTTGCGCGTGACCCTCCACCCCGCACCAGGGGTCTGCCTCTGGAGGAATGACGTGGCGGCCACGACCCCGCTCGGCAGCCCAGCGCGGGGGTCCCGGAGCTCAGGGGCCATCGCCCCCCCCAGACTCTGGGGAAGGGGTCTTGAACCAGCCTCCCCGCATCCACACATCACAAAGGCATTGTCTGACAGCCTCCTTAAGGATGGACCCTTGAGCATACATTTTCTATCTTAAAAGGAAGACAACAGACCATTTTATAATCTAGGAATTGCAAAGCAGAGACTTTACAGGTAACATTTTAAATGAGAAGAGCTACCCATCAGGAAGGAGAAGAAAGGAGAATTTATAACATTTTAAATGAGAAGAGCTACCCATCAGGAAGGAGAAGAAAGGAGTCTAGGTTTACTGACTCTGCAGTAAACCAACTATACTGATATCCTAAGTGGTTTCTATACACTCGTTGGACATTGTGTGATCAATACTTCATAGATACTAATAAGACTCACTATTATAAACTCCAACCCATCATTACAACTCTTCATCGTGCACCGAGCGTCCAGGGACGGGAAAGCCAAGCTGATGGCAGAAAATCTGATCACTTCAACGCCCTCTGCGCTTTCACTACCATCAGTTCTGAAACGAGGGTTCCTCCACACCCAGGAAAATTCTTAGTTTTCAGTCCTAGTCTCTTCGAAAACATTTTGACCTCACCAAAAAAAAAAGACCCATGAAGACTAAGAATTAATACTTCTTCCCTAACTCCCAGCCCTTCCTCCTTCACCTAGCTTTCAACTTACATTCTCTTCGCTCACTCTAAATCTCCAGAATTTCACAGGTTCCACGTTGGGGACAAATAGCAGGAGGGAAGATGGAAGTCACCTCGCTTTGTCACAGACCTGATGAACTGTCACCCTCTTAGGTAGGGATTACACGGCATTTCTTGACAACCGCTTTGTACCCACAGCCGAGATGGAAGACGTGTGTCTGCATCAGGTACTGTGTAACCGGACTGCATCTCATCCCAACAGTCCTGGCGGCGGGAGGATGCAGGAAATGACTTGGACCCTGAAAAAGTGGCCTCATTGAGACAGTGCGGTTCATAACAGAACAAGGGGGCTGGGAAGGGCTGCCTGTGCAGCCTCAGGGCACGTTGCTAATAAAAGTGCTGGTGAACCGCTGTTTTAAGTGCCCAGACCTATGATGTCAGCATTCATTTTGCACACATGGGCTATTTACTACCCCATAAGCTGGAAGATGGGGAGATTATGGGTGAAAAAAATGGTTCCCAAACCGAAATGCAATCACTCACTCGCCAGCGCCCCAAGGACTCCAAGTCCATCTCCAAGTCCTCTCCAGCCAAAAGCAAAGTCCTGTGTCCTAAGTGGTCAAAAGCTTCCTGCCCTGATTCCATCCTCAATATTTATGCCACATCTGAGCCAGGACTGGGTCAGCCTGTGTATCTCTAGGGAAAAGATGCTTGTCCGTGTCCCACTGCCTGCAGCCAAGGTGAGAAGGCAGGGGGAGAGGAGGGGAAGAGGGGGAGGGGGCCTGAGAAGAAACCCCCCACATCTTAGGTCCCGTTGGCGTGGGGTGCAGACAGCCGACATCAAAGCCAACTCTTCACACCTCACCTTACGTGGACTGTATTTATGCGCCCCCTCCCCACACAGGCTAAATGCTGCGCTTAGAGACACAGAGCCAACTGTGCCTGACCCACAGGAGGTACTCAGAAAACATCTGCCGACTGAGCAAGTTAGGTGCTCTCCCCCTTCTCCAGCCCACGGTAAAGGTGAGAAAGCCACATGCTGCCTCTGGGAGAAAATGTATGTGCCTTCCCCCAGCCCAGGGCAGGAGCTCCGTTACTCAGGAACACGGGGAAGGGTCCCCTGTCCATCAAACACATTGTCCACTTGATGAATACACACTGAATTTCCCCCCTTTGTATGAGAAGCTGATTCATTCATATTCAACATCCATTTCTGGTTCTATACGCCGGAAGAGAAGGTAATAAAGACTATATCTCTCCTAAACTCATGGCCAACATAATACTTAGTGATGAAATTCTAGAAACATTCTCATTAAATCAGTGGGGTTGGGGGGGGCAACAGGGAATAAAATAGCCACTCCCTCCTATATCATTTACCATTGTCTAGATGTTGTAGCCAATGCAATAAAACATGACACAGAAATACGAGGTACCATGTTTGGCAGCATTTCCCAAACATGTTCCTTGGAACACTACTTCCCTGAAATGTTAAACAGTTTCTTTGGTGCAAGACTTCTCAATGCCTTAAAAATCCTGACATTTGCTATGAGTCTCCAAGAAGGGACACATTATCCAGCATTTCCCAAAGTTTTAAATATTGAATTGTTTTTTCCCTCTGAGAAGTCTTGTGTTCCTTGGAACACCCTTTGGGAAACTCTGACTACATTTGTTTCTAGTCCTCAGATACTTTAATTTGTATATTTAGTCAAATATATCCATTTCTCTGAACTAAAACAGTAGTTAAGAATAAGGGCTTTAGAGTAGAAAATCTTAGGTTTAAATCCCACATCCTGGACTGACTGAGGGACTGAGAGGATGTTCTTTCATCTTCTTTGACCTTCAGTTTTCTCATCTGTAAAACAAAGATCATGACATCTCTCTTACAAAATATTGTACATATTAGACATATAATGCATGTAAAGTTGCCTACCCTCAGGTATAATTAAAAATTCCAATTAAAACATCCATGAGATATCACCTCCGTTATGAAATAATCAAAACTAGGAAAGGGCTTCCCTGGTGGCACAGTGGTTGAGAATCTGCCTGCCAATGCAGGGGACACAGGTTCGAGCCCTGGTCTCGGAAGATCCCACATGCCGCGGAGCAACTGGGCCCGTGAGCCACAATTACTGAGCCTGCGCTTCTGGAACCTGTGCTCCGCAGTAAGAGAGGCCGCGATAGTGAGAGGCCCGCGCACCGCAATGAAGAGTGGTCCTCACTTGCCACAACTAGAGAAAGCCTCGCACAGAAACGAAGACCCAACACAGCCATAAATAAATAAATAAATAAATAAATAAATAAATAAATAAATAAATAACTAGGAAAGATGCAGTGAGGTGCATCCTCTTTTATCACGGCTGGTGAGGCTGTAAATTGTTGCAACTGTTAGAGACAGTAATTTGACAGTTTAATCAAAAGCCATAAAATTATTCATATCTTTTGATTTAGTAATTTCACTTCTAGGATAAAAATTATGACAAAGATGTTTGTTGAAGCTTTTTTATAGTAATGAAATTTCGTAAAGATTATCAATGTCCATCAATAGGGAACTAATGAAATAACTCACAGTACAGGGGCTACACATTTGTCATTTGTTGGCTGCCCCTCTGGGGTGTTTCCTATTGTGCATAATCCTGTTGGGAGGAAGTACCTGCCAACCCAGAAATCGGGGGCCTGAACCTCTCTTCTCCCCACACGCCCAGGGCAGGCATCTGAGTCCGACTTGTCCAATGACCACCTCTCTCAGGACTTTGAATCTCGAGCTGATGAAGAATTATTCGTTTATAAATTGTAAATACTCTACCTTAGGTATTTCCTGATGTGTGCATATGTGTGCGTGTGTGTGCATGTGTGTGACTGTGTGCATGTGTAAGACTGTGCATGTGTAGCATCAATGTTTTTCTAAGTGTCATCAGAGGTGTATCTATCTTATTATTCTTTTCCAAGAAACATCTTTGGTCTGTAAATTATCTCAATATTGCAGAGGTAGGTTATCCATTTTATTGATATCTGCCATGATCCTTATGATTCCCTTCCTTCTTGAATGCAGAAGGTATTTGCCATGTACCTGCCGACCCTATGTCTTTTGAATTTCCTCCATAATGAGTTCTGTCTCCCAAGGTGGCAGCCAGAAACTCGCCTTCCCAGCCTCCCTGTACTGGGTTCACACCTGAGATTTAGACTCTGCCAGTCAGACCCTCTCATGTGAGACCCGCTCTGAGACAGAGCAGTGCAAGGAAACAGGCAGCAGGCCTGGAATGGAGAAACTCCCTTCTGGCCAGGTGACTTCAGGGGCATGAATTAGTCGAGGAGACCCTGATGTCCAGCGGTCAGTGTTAGTGGTGCCGGCAGTGGCAGCAACTACAGGGGGTCCTTCCACACCTGTTTTGGGGTGGAGTTCAATGTCATTCTGGTGATGCAGCCTCCAAAACGGACTCTTCAGCACTCCCAAACCAGAGAGCCTTTAAGTGTCCTTTAATAAATGCATTTTCTACTGAAAGCAGCCAGAGTGGGTGCTGTTGCTTCTCAGTAAGAATTCAGACTAATGTGCCATTTCTTTGGATGGTTTGTATTCACTATAGGTTAGAAACTCAACAAACTACTTTTGATTTTCAAAGTATGAATCTTTCATCTACTTAACGACCACAAGTAAACTCCCCCTTCAGCTTTCTCGAAACTCTGCACTCGACTCTCATCTTTGCATCATGACTGTCACCTTCATCCCTTTAATCAGAGTGACGCCCCTCCACTCCTCCCCCAGCCTCCTGAGCTCCAGACCTGCACATGTTGCCTCTACCACAGTCGGAAGAGTGCTGCACTTGCTAAGAACCTCCTCCAATCGGTCACTTACCCACACCAATCCCACAGCCAGACTTGAGTGCCTACAGCGTTTAGGAATAATGTGCCTCTGTGACCAAAATGAGAAAAAAATCGGCATATCTGCAAACGTACGCCACTAAAATGTGAGCGCCTCATGGAGAAATGGGGAAAGATGACAGCCAAAAGCTTTGTAACCTACTGGGCTGTATTGTAAAAAAATCTGGCGATGTCATGTGACCGTAACAGGACAGTGGCTATTTATGGGGGTGACAGCCTAAAAGGAGAAGAGCCCAGAAAGCAGACTTGATGACCGTCCGTCTGTTAGTGCTGCACCTCTCATCCCGAACAGCTGCCCCTGGAGTGGAGCGCCCTGGTCCTCGGTACCTTCGACATCCCGAGATCACTCCTTAGGGCCTTTGTCTCTGCTGCTCCGTCCGCCCGGTCTTCCCACAGCCGGCTCCTCTGGGTCATCAGATCCCAGATCAACGATACCCCCAGGTCCTCCATGGCCGACCACCTACCTGACGTCCATGTCTCAGCTGCGTCACCCTGTTGCATTATCACCTCCGATACCGAAGGGGGCGGAAGGCCCTTGTGGCAAAAGGATTATTTGGATCTGAGTATCTTTAAGAAAAGGCAGACACAGGAGAAGCTCTGAAAACCTGGCAGAGGTCGCCCTCAGGAAGGGCTTTGCATTTATTAGGGAATCTCCGTTTGTCAGTGTCTCCCTCTCTGTACCAGGGAGCCACCAAGGACTCAGCATTACTGAGACTCTAATCACCTGAGAGGGCAGGGACTTCAACCTCCATAACAAGCTCATACGCGTTCGCCCGCTTCTCCTGATGACCCCCCGTAACTGACTCCTCCAAACCTCAACATCTGTCTTCTGTTTTTAGCTGAAGATGGTGTTAAAGTGGAGGCTTGGCCGTTTCAGGGAGCGACTCCATTTTCCTGGGTCTCTCCTGTGTATACAGGACAGGATGTAGACACATTGTTAAACTTGTGCTTGTTTTTCTCTGGTTAATTTGTCTTTTATCGCAGGGGGGATTCAGCCGCAGAACGTAGAAAGGTAGAGGGAAAATCATTTCTCCTCTCCCTCATTACCACCAGAAATGTTCCCTTATATTAATTTGCTTGTGGTCTGTCTTCAACCACTCTTCTCTATCTGAAAAGTTGTATGGTACATTTATGTGTTGTCTGTCTCCCCAAACTTAAGCTTTGAAAGCAGAGCCCTTGACTGTCCTCCCCTGAATGTTTCCCCAGCACCTACGACAGTGCCTTGCCCAGAGTAGCACTCAGAAATGATTTTGGAACCAAGGAATGAAATGAGAGCTCTAGGGCCTGGCCGGCCCCACCCCCTCCTCTGCTCTCCTCCCGGTCGTCCTCTTCTATTGCGAGTGCGCTTCTGACAAGGAGCCGGGGAAGTCACGAGATGGTCACAGGAGTTCCAAGCAGGCACCCTTATTTATCATCTTTACTAAGCATCCCAGGGAAGGGCTCCAGGTGCCCGAGGCTGACCCCATGCCTGCACGGGGCCAACCACAGGGGACAAGTGATACAGACAGGCCTGGGCCTGGGGGTCCCAGCTGCGTGGCGGCCCCGGGCCAGCACCAAGTGGGAGGAGCAGGATGCCTCAGGGACATGGAGATGCTGTAACTAGTAGGTGAAGGGGGGACAAGACGCCTGGCAAACAGAGAAACAAATCTAGAAAATTCTCTAGATAACGCAAAGGTTTTAAAACACATTTTTCTCCCATTCTCCAACGTACTGCTGTCTTTTGAAACTCCCAGTTATTAATGAAAGTGTCAACCTGTTTGACCTCAGGGTTTACTTTTCATCTTCCAATGACTCCATTTTCCTAGTTTCAAAGGGCGAAGATGTGTTTACCTCTCTCCCACTCTAAAGGATTAATGGGAGGTTAATAGACATTAACCTAAGTTGTTCACCTTCTCTAGAAAAGACAAAGTGAATAGCAAGGAAATACAATGCAAAAGGGAAATTTAGAATCTTTTAAAATCATGTAAATTTTCAAAATTTAAACCTTTTCTTAAAGTAGTACTTAAAGCTTTAGGAAGCAGTTTACATGAAGATGACTTTAATGATGCAAATGAGCTTCTCACAATCAGAAGTAGCAGAAATTACATATCAACTGAAATTCCACTTTTAACTCAAGATGTGAAAGTAAGGTGCCCTATGTCCTTTCATCAGAAACATGAATGCAAACTAGAAAACTGCAAATAACATAGGCCAGGAAAAGTATTTCTAAGAGGTGTTACCTACATTGCCCAGCTCTTATCTTTCCGCTGTAGTGACACCCAAACTCCAGACATCAATCAAACTGTGGCCTCGAAACAATTTCCTAGTTAGAACGGGGGGTCAGGAATACATTATAATGAATCCAAGATACCCCAAATTACCTATAATTTTCACATTACTACAGACATATTTGCTGCTGTTGGAAAACAAAAGCCCCTCCCCCCCTAAAAAAAACAAACAAACCTTACTTTCCAGTCATACTTACCTGCTAGATGCATCTACATTCTTTCCTTTTCCTTTCTGTTAAATCCCTACATCCATAAAACACACAACAAAGCTTTTTTTGTAACTGACTTACAAATGGAAATGTCTTCAGGCTCAGCCCTTTTCTAAGAGCCTTCCATCCACAGCCGTTTTCCACAGGTAGAAACCACAAAAGGAAAAGATGTTTATTACATTCGGTCCTCGCTGGGTTCAGCAGGGCCCACTCCCTCTGCCCGATGCCAACACACACCCTCCACCTTACCAGAAACTGACCGGGACCAGTGAGGCTTGACCCTGCCTCCCTGAAAAGTGCTCCCCACAGAGATCCGCCAGTCCTGCCCCCTCCACTGCACCCCTCCCCGACACTAGCCCAGACCCCCAGTGCATTCTGTCCCCCGACTCAGATGGGCTCACAGAGGCCCCGTCACGCCCAGCCTCCACCCCAAATCCTGTCTTCCCAGCGGGCCTGCTTAACTGCCCACAACCATTTCGTCCCAAGACCTGGGGTTCTGGAGTTTGGTTTATATTTCCACGTCCCAAACAGCGTTTCCTTTCCGTGGAGGGAGGGGTGGGCGTTTAGAGCTCCTTTTGCTGAATGAAAAGTTGACAAATGCAAACAACTCACTGTTTTTCAGATTCTTAGCATATTTTAACTCCAGAGACTTGAGGATGGAATAAGTGACTCGGACCCATCAAGTGGGTCGTCTCCTTCAAAGCCCAGAACTGCGCGCAGCTGGGTCTCTTTCTGCCGCGCTGCCAACACCCCACCCCATTCTCACTCACTAGATAAAACCAAACAAAAGGGGCATTTGCTTTTTCCAAAAATATACTATCCCTCCAATGGAAAATAAAGTTCTGAATCTATCCTGGGCCTGCGTTGATGAGGAAAGTCATGTGAGCCTTACAATAGACAGCAGAGTGATGTGTGAAAAGACTGAAAAGCCACCAACCTGGAGATGAAACTTTAGCTGTGAAAGCCAGTAATGAAAAGAAGGAAGAAAACGACCCCCCGAGAAAGAAAAGCTATTTTGTGCCAGATCGTTTTAAGAGTAAGAGTTTACCTGCATAGTTTATTTAAATGGCTATTAAGCTGCGAAGGTGTTTATATATGTAAAATATGCATATTGGAAGAAGTCAGCTGGTAGTTCACCCTCGAGAGGGAAAACCCAAAGTTCATTACCAGCCATCGGTCTACCGCAGAGAAGCCTGCACACCCCAGGGGCCAGGGATTCTAAAAAGGCCATTCAAGCCACAGGTGGACCCCGCGTTTCTCCATTTCCCTGTCCTTCCGCTTTTCTTCCCTTAAAAAAATTCTTACAGAATTTGCATTTGATGAGGTTCAAGAGGTCACTTCCCCTCCCCTCTCCTGCTCGGTCACTGGAGCAGCCACGTCCGGGCCACCCTCAGCGCCGACAGGCGGAGGTTTTGCGCTCGGACCGGCCGCCCTGCGGGCCGCTGCGCCCCCGGGAGAGGCCACGCCGGTCCCGAGCACAGGCCGACAGCCAAAGAGCGGCCCTGTCCCGTCCGCCTTTTCCAGGCAGTATCTGGAGACGGTCCGACACGGAGAAGGCGCGGCCGAGCATCCGACGGGGACACTTCGAAGGCGCGAAAACGAAAACGCTGTCTCCGCTCCCCGTGCCCGGCTGGGCTGCTACACTTGTCGCCCTCCGTGCCCCGCGATGCTGTGCCGCTCCCACCCGACGAGGCTCCCTCCCCTCTGCGCCGCATCGGCGCCCCGCCGAGCGCTCGGGCCTCCCTAAGCGGCGGGTGTCGCGGCCGAGGCGGGGACAGGCGATGCCCCTGGAGCCCGACGCGACCGCGGCCCCGGATCGATTGTGGAGCTGGGCCCGCCGCACCTGCTCCGTGCCCCGGGCTCCGGGCTCCGGCCTCGCGCCCGCGGGTCGCGCGCGGGCCTCTTCGTCCCTCTTCTCCTGGCTCCGTTTCCAACTCTTCATTCTGACGCTACCTCGAAAGCTAAAACGAAACGCCGGAGTTGGGGTGGTGCTGGGACAGGCGCAGGGGCCCCATCGTCCCTAGGCTCCGCGGGCCGCGACGGGAGGTCGCCGGGAAAGCCGCGGGGCCAAGGTCAGGGGTCTGCGCCGCGCATCCCAGGCCCGAGGTCTGCTGCGCGCCCTCCGCGTGCGGCGCGCTGTTCTCTAGGCGCTCGACTGTCTGAACTCGTTTAATCCTCCCCCGAAGCCCTGTGGGGCAGCTGTTATTCCATCCCAGTTCTAGAACTGACGAAACTGAAGTGCATAAGAAAAAGTAACTTGCTCAAGGTCGCATAACTAGTAAGTGCAAGGTGTATGGGGGGGAGCGATACACAGGTAAAATTAAATGGGCAAAATAGCATTTGTGACCTTAGTATATATTTAATATTAGTTTTTCAAACTGCAGGTTACATTTTCCGAGTCAGAGCTGCGAGAGCCTAACGGGGTAGCGCGGCGTAACCGGGGCGAGAGACCCCTCACACCCGCCGCCGGGGCGCTTGGTTAGGCTGGACGGAGAGGGTTCTTCGCCCGCCTCGCCGCCTCCCAAAGGACTGGCCAGAGCCTGCGCCTGTTGCAAACGGGAAATGCGGCGGAATGGAGAAAATTTCCGTGTAAAACAGCAAACGTGGGCGGCTGTTTGCGGTAGACCCTGGCCGGCGAGGAACCCTTGCCGCCCGTGCAGCAGCGCGCCGATTAGTTTTCTTTCCGCGCTTCTCCGCTTCTCCTTGGGCTCTCGAACCCGAGGGAGTGCAGATCAGCCGTCTGAGGTTCCGCCGACCCCCGGTGAGCGAGTCCAGGTCCCACACACCCGGGCCGCCGCGCGCCTGGCGTTATTACTCGGGCGCTTTGCGTTTCTGCGAGGCACACTTTCCTCGGGACAAACGACGCTCTACCCTCCTCGATCGAGTGAGCTCCTCTGCCAGAGCTCAAACACACACACACACACACACCCCGCGCCCTGGTCTCCTCAGTGCCCCGCGCCAGCCCCCAGGCACTCACCCACCGTGCTGCGAGGGCGCGCGCCGGCCCGGGTGCTGCGAAAGTGTAGGATCCCTCCAGGAGCCGCGTGATCTGGTGCCCGGGAAACATCCCCCAACCCGGGGAGAATTCGCCCTCGGCGGTGAAGACACGGAGCCCCAGCCACAGCTGGAACACGCCGGAGAAGGGAGACCCCAGCCCGCAGAGGCGGGCTTAAACTGGTAGACAAAGACCCACCTTTTCCTTGTTAAGGCCCCAAGCAAACGTGCACGTAAGAGATCGCTCAGAGAAGGAAATATCCCAAGGACGCGTGAGGCTTACAAAGTACCTTCACTCAGCGCTTTTGCTGGATGCGGCCAAAAGTAACAGTGTACATGTGTATATTTCAAATTGTTAAAAAAAAATTTTACAATTTTTATTTCATCTTTATAGTCACTGTGGGAGGAGGCCCTTTTAAGTTTATTTTTAGTATTCCCATTTAAGGAAGGAAGGAAGGAAGGAAGGAAGGAAGGAAGGAAGGAAGGAAGGAAAGAAAGAAAGAAAGAAAGAAAGAAAGAAAGAAAGAAAGAAAGAAAGAAAGAAAGAAAGAAAGAAAGAAAGAAAGAAAGAAAGGGAGAGAGAGAAAGAGAGAAAGGAAGGAAGGAAGAAAGAAAGAAAGAGAGAGAGAAAGGAAGGAAGAAAAGAAGAGAAAGAGGAAGGAAGAAGAAAGAAGGAAGGGGGAAAGAAAGAAAGGAAGGAAGAAAGGAAGAAATTGAAACTCACAGACTTACCCAAGGTCACCTGGAGCAGGTGCAATTGTCAAACAAAATCTAGGGCCACCTATGACACCACATCGCTGCTCCGGCTACACTGGGGGTTGCTATGAACAAAGGTAACGTGTATGGTTTGGGGGAGCAGGAAAAATCAGACAAATCAACTAAGAAATATTTATGAAATATTTGTACAGAGTCCTGGTACCGACTGGGCGTTGGGGATAGGGGCCAACCAGGGCCTCCTGGTTCACTACGCCCCCCCACCCCTGGATCCCTTCACACCCCAGCCTAGTTCAAAATCCTCCACAGGCACTTTAAAACCATATGAAAAAGTCTTTCCAGGCTGGCCACTGTCTGGGTAAATGACTGGAAAGTACTGTATGGTCCACAAGGATAAACACACGCACACATACATCACACACCTACGTAGCGATACATTCAAAGGACACGTGTGACCTTGCAATAAAATGAATTCTGTACGTAGGAGCTGGTGAACGTGTGGAGGCAGCATGGGGGTGACTCTGGTGACGGCACAGACGAGCGCCCCTTCCACAGCTTGCTGCCAAAGCACACACCCAGCCCCAGTGATGGAGGGAACGTCTGTCACCTCCTGGCAGCTCCAGCAGGCAGGGAAAAGCCAAGAAACTTGGGGCTGGAAGTCACTTGGGGGGAGTGGGCAGCAGGATAAAGAGTTCTGCTTATAAAATACACATCCAGAAACAATGTCCCTGCCCTATTTCCAGCTTCCCTAAGGAACTGTGCTTGTCTGCACTAAAATGTAATTTTAGGTATGAGAGAGCCAGAGCCGGAGGGCATGGGGAAGAGTAATAAGGTGCCTTTTAAAAACACGACATCTGTATTTGCCCTGAAATATTTCAGCAAGAAATGAAAATAGAGAGACAGACAAGAGATAAATGAAGCAAGTGTGGCAAAATCTTGGTAACTGTTAAATCCAGGTGATGGGTATACAGCCCTCCACTTCTGTGCGCTATGAAACTTTTAGTACGAAAAAATATAAAAAGAACAATAAAAACTCAACCTCTTCATTTTATTGTATGTAAGGTATACCTGAATACCGTTAATTTTTAGGGTTTTTTAAATAAAAGTCAGACTACATGGAGAATGCCTTCTTATCTCCTAAAAGATAAAGTGCAGCTCCTGACTCGGTGTCGCAGAGGAAGGGCCAGTAGGGGACATCTTGGTCTCCGGTTCCAAATCCAGCAGACCTGGCCTTTCCACTCCCAAGCCCACCACTACCCTGCCTGTTACCCTGCCTGGGTATGCAGCCTGCCCCAAAGGATCCCCAAAGTTCCCTTCTACGTTGCAGACTTTCGCCAGGACAAGTGTAGGGTGCTTTCCTTAGTTAAAAGGGATGAGAAATAATAAAGGCAAAACGTTGTCTTTCTGTCACTGTAGACCCAGAAGACAAGAGGGGGTCTTGCAGCCTCTTCGCGGTGGTCCAGAGCAGAAAGCGCTTCCCCGAACCAAGAGACTGGCTTGTCCGGGTGCCCGGCCGTCTGTCTGTCGTCTGTTTTCTGCTAGACCTCGGCTCCCAGAGCTCCAGGCGGGCTGCAAATGAAGACGCCGCCCCGGCCCCTTGCTGGCTGTGGGAAACCAGAAGGGCCAAACCGAAGCCAGACTTTCTTCAGCAAGACCCAAGCATGTTTGCAAAGGAGGGCGCATTTCCGTGGAGGGGTCCCAAGCATGCGACTGACCTTCTATTTTAAGGGCTGGAGGGGTCGGGAAAGCAGGGTGTGTCCTAAGGTGGCCAACCGAGTCCGAGGTGAGCGAGTATATCTACAGGACTCAGTCCGCCTGGGGCCGGGCTGCGGGGCTGGGCGCGCGAGGCGGGTTAGGGACCCGCGGGGACGGCGATTCCCGAGGGCCTGGCGCCACCCAGCGGAAGCGAGAGGAACTCACGCTCTTTCCACGCGGGCGCCCAGGAGGAGGGGAGGCCAGCCAGGGACCGAGACACCAGGGACTTTCTCGGACGGCTGGAGGGTGACACTCATTGACGGCTCCAGGAAACCATGCCTGGCCTTCCCGGCTCACCCCTCTCACCAGCAAGGACGCCGTTACCCGCCAGGCCGAGACTCCGTTTGCCCTGAACCCCGAGATGAAAAGCGCTTTCCCCTAAAATGCGAACCACCCACAGAGACACGCTCTGGTGGACGCGCCTCGGAGCCGGCTGTGCGCTGGCCTTGCGCTGCCGGCACAGGGCAGAGTCCACGTGGAGGGAGGGACGACCAGGCCGCGTAAATCATCTGGAGGGATTTTTGGCCTGAGTCCCTGTTTCCGAAAGGTTGCGGGATGGCTTGGACGTTGATTATATAGCGTTCCCGTTTCAAGTGCGCGCCCCTCCCCATCGCAGCCCGTCTGGTGTGCGAGGATTGTTTGAAAGGAAGGAAGCATTCTTGAAGTGGCGGGTGATGGATCGTCTAAACCCTTCTGGGGCGTTTGGGGCGGGGGTTTGGAGGCAGCTCATCCATAAAGACCCCCCTGGAGAGAGGGGGGCTGTTCTCCAGCCCCCCACCACGCAGCCTGGAGCCCTAGGCCTGGACCAGAACCTCCTGGCCAAGGGGGAGGCGGGGAGGGGGTCCCGGGCAGGTGGAGACGCCTCGCCTGGACCGGCCGCCACCGAAGCCCTTCAGGTTGCACGGCGGGGGCGCTGCAGGGTGATTTATTGGGGGCGGGGGGGGTGACGGCATAAAGGCTGGTGGGCTCCCAACACCAGTGTGTCAGGGCACAGGGTGAAAAGCGGACCCTGGGATGCTCTACTTCGACTCCTTGGGGCTCCAATGCCAGCTCCTCAGGCGCCCTGCTACATGTGCCTTCCCTTGGTATAGATTTCTTTTCGAACCCCAACCCAAAACCTGTCCGTCCACCTTTCCCAAATTGGAGGAGGGAAATGGGGCGGGCGCGTAAAGATGATTCGGGTCAAACCATTCGAGGCTGGATGGGCTGGGAACCCCTGGGACCAGGCCGCAGCCTCTACCCTCTTGTGGAGCTGCAGCCCTCAGAGATGTCCGTCTCAGCGCCCTCTGCTCCCGCCGGGCAGAGAAGACTGCCCTGGGGTTGCTACGGGGAACCTGCGGCCGCTCCCTCCTTGGGAAGACGCGAACCTCGACAGCAAGGTGGGCCTGGGGAGGCGGCCTTGGGGCCTGTCTAGGCGCGGCCTCGGGTGCTTTCCCGGCCTCTCAGTCCCAGCACCAGCGAGCACTCCCTCCCCCTCCTGCGGGCTTCCCGGGCGACAGAGGGTCAGGCCGCCTCCGGAAAGGACCGACCACCAGGCACGGGGGGGCAGGGTGGGGGGGGGAATGGGGGATGGGTCGGAGGGAAGGCTTCCTAAAGGCAGCTCCTCCAAGGCGGCGTCTGGGCGCCCCGAGGTCCCGAGTCGGGCTCTGGGCGCCGAGCACGTTTTATTTATCCCTGCAGAGGATGCTGGAGGACAAAAGAAATATTTGGACGTCAGAGCTGATTTATATTTTTGGAAGAGCTACGTTTCCTTTTCTGAAGAGAAGCGAGTGCGCCCCATATCCTGAGCGCAGCGGGGAGACAGGAGGGGAGTTTTGATGCTCCAGGAAGTTCATCCATCGCGGCTCGGGCCCCGCGGGGTTCGCTGCCCCGGGGGATATTTATTTATTGGGGGGGGGGGGGTAGGGCAGGAGGGGAGGAGGCCAGCCAGACGCGAGAAGAAAGCCTGCCGCGGCCGGGTTGGGACCTCCAGGGTGCCTCCAGGGCGCCTCCAGGCCCGCGGACCCGCAGCGGGCCGGTCTGGCCTCTCCGTCGTGTCGGAGTGCGTCCGAGGCGCGGCCTTGCGACCTCCGAGCGCGAGCGTTTGGTCGGTGCCTCCGCAGCCCTGGGCACGCACCCTCCTTCCTTCTGCGCCCGCCAGCCGGCCCTGCCCAGCATGCCATCCACCTTCCTCCCGAGCCTGGGGAAGCAGAAGCGGGGCACGGGGCCTCCTAATGGGGGGGGGGCTGCAGAGCAGGGGCCCAGCAGGCTGGGCGCAGGGGAAGGGACTTCGGGCTCACTAAGACACAGCCTGGCTCCACGGTTTCTGTGTCATCATTGGGGGTTCCCTTCCAGCAACCCAAGCCGCCTCATGGTGGTCCTGCGGAGGGGCACCCCACCCACAATTGTTCCGCTTTTTTTCTCCCAAGACTGGGAACGGGTGGGACAGGCTTCCTTAATTTTCCTTCGCCGCTGGAAGCTGCCTGTTAGGAGTGGCCGTCCCGGCCATGGAAACCCTCCTCGCAAGCCCCGGGCCTTCCCCACATAAACGCAGCAGGCTGTCCGCGAGGCCCAAGGCCGGTCCACTGCAGAGCCGAACCGGGCAGACGGGCCGGCTCCCGGGACCACCCCAAAAACGCGTCTCCCAGGGTAGGAAGCTGGGCCTTGAAGCCCGGGCAGCGCAGAGGTGGGAAGAGGTGTGGCCTCCGCAGGGGCTCTGGCAGGCTGGACCCCTTTCCGCCTCCCCAGGCACCGTCGATTCCCGCCAAGAGGGTGATCAAGTCTGCCCACCGCCAGGCGCAAGGGATCTGGGGCCCATCCGCGGATCTCTCAGGAAGATGGCTATAAAAAGAGCCCTGCCCGGAACACAGGCGTTGGAGAGCGGAAGAATCTATCTAAATAAACATTTGGAATTGGGTGGCTGCTTGCAAACCCGGAGGTCTGGGGGCTCTGGACCGAGGAAGGCGAGCAGACGTCCACAAGGGTGTAAAATTCCCGCCGTTACCGCTCTGGCCCAGGTGCCCTCTCCAAGCCCGCCCTGGCGCCTCCTCCTGGCCTCGCGGCCGTGGCCGCATTTTCTATTATAAATAAGCGTTTCTAGCTTGGCCTCTGGGGCGCTTCCCCACACAGGCTCACCCCCTAGGCCTCAGCATGCAGCGCCCACCGCTGTCTGGAAAGGCCTCTCGACACACACGTTAACTTTGTACCAAAGCACAGGCTGGAAGGGTGGTCGCTTTGCGTCGGAGTTCTGCTGGGCTGGGCAAGGAGGGGCGGCCGCAGGGCCAGAGGTGCCCGTGAGGGGAGGTTTCAGAGGGCCGCCAACAGGGTGGGTCTCTCCGGTGGGCAGCTGGTTTAGTCTAAGCCACTTCATGTAAAACCCACGCGGCAGGGGAAGCACGCTAAGAACATAAAACGTAAACCGCAATAATGAAGAGATTTCCTAGAATAAAACGCCGATTACAGGACAAAATCAGAGAAACCCAGGCTTCACGAAGTTTACATTTCCCTGCGCTGGAGCAGGGGCGGGACCTTGGGGTTTGCAGCAGAAAGGAATCCGCGGCCCAGATGGAGACAGTCTACCCCAGGGGTCAGCTCAGGGTATTTCTGAGAAATACAGGGGCACCCCTGGTATTTCTGGTTAACTGAGGAGCGCCTGGCCAGATCTGCAGTCATTTTAAGGAACCATACCTTTCCTTCCCATAAGAAAGAAGTCAAGACTTTTGTTGTTTATAAGACAGTGAAAGTCAATCAGGAAGAGCTCCGAGACAGGGCAGCCTCCTGAGCAAAGCTATTTCAGAGACAAGCACAACTTTCCTTTTCAACCGTCTCCCACGCAGAAATTCAGGTATTCCTGCCAGGGACAGAGAGTTTGACATAACTGGTTATTGCATGCATTCTCACCCAGGAGATCTGTATAAATCAGTAATTAAAACAAACTTCTGAGACTTTGTTTTGCTGCCCCATAGTGGAAGCAACACTGGATGGAGACCCCAGAACTGAGCTACAGGCCAGCTCTGTCACTTGCCCACATGTGACTTTTGGCAAATCGTCTGACCCTTCTGAGCCTCACTTTCCTTATCCCTAAAGGGGAAGGTACTGAGACCACGTGGCGGTCACATGATATGAATGTAAAGGCTTATGCCTGTGAAATCTACATGGAACACATTTCTAGACTTGGGGGGGTCTCTGCCAGGGGAACAGTTTTCACAGGCAGAAGCGGAGTCTCCAAGAAAGAGGTCTGAAGAAGGGCCACTTCCTGCTCAGATAACTAAGAAGGGCACCGACCTCCGGACAGTCCTGGAGTACAGGGCAGCACTAAGACCCCTGTGGAGAGGGGCTCCAGCTCTGCAGACCTGCTCTCCAAAGCCTACTGCCTTTCCAGGACCTGCCTGGCCTTCTGGAAGACTGCCCAAACTATAAGTGGGCATTTCTTGCAAATTCAGAGGGTTTAGGTAAAATGGATACCACTGTCACTTGGATGGGAAGGGAGATTTTTTAAAGCCTTTTTCATTGAACCAGACAAACTGGTAGAAACTAAAAATGTATAGAGTTTTTGGTTCTTAATGAGTATCTGTGGACCCCCTAAAATCCCAGGCAAACTGAGAATATTTTTTTCTGGAGGAAGTCTCCATAGTTTCCATCATATTCTCAAAAAGACCCCAAAACTGGGAACTATTGGTGTGTAAGGTTATTACTAGCCCTGCCTGGATTTTAGGGTCAGTGCTTTTTATTCTTCACTCTCTGGGTCCTAAAACCTTTTAGGGCCTGAGAGCCAGGCCCTAGAATTCCCAGGTGCAGATAATCAGAGAGGGTCCAGTGCCAGCGATATGTCCACTTGCTGGATTTTTCCCAGATCCAGTGCCCACCACCCCCATCTCCAAATGAGACGATTGCCTTCCTGGTCCCTCTGCTTCTCAGCTGGGCCAGTTTTCTTCCCACTGCTTGCACACACACACACACACACACACACACACACACACACACAGAGAGAGAGAGAGAGAGAGAAGGCCGTGTCAGGGGAGCTCTTTTCAGATATTCTGTTCTCCTCACTCCAGTTTCTATTGTATTTCATTATTTTTCAGACATTTAAAGCATTGATTTAGTGAACACACTCTATTTATTGAATACTTCCACTTCACTTATAATTAAGTTATTCCCTGTAAAATGACAAAAGGGGCAAGAGAAAAAAATACCATGAAATTAATGGGGCCCTATCAAAAAGAAAAAAAAAAAAGCTCACCAGTCACTCAGAAAGGAATTCTTAGAAGTGGAAACAACTGCAAACCCCCTTCCCCAACTCAACCAAAACATCCCATCCGGAAAAGAGCGGCTTGCTTCTTTTTTCTATTGGAAATGAGCAGTAAACTGAGTTCGTTTGGGCCGTGTTTTCTCAGCTGACCCGCGGCCACAATCAAGCCATTTTGGGACACATTCCCATGTAGGTACCAGGGGTACTCTGGAGGAAGCTGTCGACGCCTGTTCAGCTAATTTAGGTTTTCTTTGTCTAATTACAGTGGAGCTTAGGGAAAAGGAGCCGGGCTCAGGGCAGTAAACTGACACTCGGTCTCTGTGTGTGGTATCCAGGCAGGGTTTGATGGAAAAAGCCTGCTTCCACTCAACTTCAGGTCACTGTCTGGGGCCAGCCCAACCCAGCCCCCCGCCTCCCCCTCGCACCCCTCGCACCCCTCCCTCTCCTCCCTCTCCTCCCTCTTCTGCCCCACCGGCACACTCGGCCAGAAGCAACCCCAGCGCTCCTGGGCACGGCGAGCGGGTGCAGCCCCAGGGCCTGCCCCGGGCCTGTTCCACCCGGGGGCTCTGGCTGCCCCCCTTCTCCAGACCTGGCGCCCTCTCCCTCTCTCCCCGCCCCCGCCCCGACTCCCCAGCCTGCCCAGCGCGCGTGCTTGCACCCCGGTCCTTTCTGAGCAGCCGCAGAGGGGCGCCCGGCCCCGCCGCCCCTGCGGTCCGCGGTCCGCAGCACCTCCCCTGGGGGCCTCCCCCCATCAGCCCCGTGCGGCCCCGGAGGCTCCCAGGCCTCCTGTTCTCCTCCCACTTCCAGCCCCGTCCCTGGTCAGACGACGTTTCCTTGCACGTGTAATCCAATAACTATCTGTCCAGTCTCACTGGGAGTGATTCCTCCGAGGGCACATCCTCTCTCCCAGCCTCTTACTTAGACGGAGAGGACCCAGCCACACTGGGTGGGGTGTCGTCCCACGGAAGCCAGGCTCGAGATGGCAGGCACGCTTGGGTGGGCGGCGTGGGGCCTGGGGGTGTAAATCCCGTGACAGCTGCACACCCCTTCAGGACTGGGTACAAATACAGCTATCTCACTCATGTCACTCGGCGCGGCCTTCTTTCTGCATTTCGCACAAAACATCAAATGGCAAACGGAAAGGAAGTGGAAACAAATGCAAACAGGAGTCCTATTCGACCACGTTTCCAGGGTCTCTAAAAAGGAGAGTCTTTAAGGAGCCTGGCCTCTGCCCTCTGCTAACAGCGGTGGGAGCCCGCAGGCCCGTCACAGGAGAGAGGGTTGGCACGTTACCTTTGGGCGTCGCGGGCACCCCGGCGTGTGGCGGAGGCGGCAATGTCTAAATGAGCTGACAGACGGTGTCAGTGCGGGCGCAGGGGCAGCGGCTAAGGAGGTCTGGCGGCGGCACCCGCGGCAGCACCACTCGGCCGGCCCAGGACCGGCCGCGAGGAGGAGGGGGGAGGGAGGAGGAGGGGGGAGGAGGGGGGAGGGGGAGGAGGGGGGAGGAGGGGGGAGGGGGAGGAGGGGGAAGGGGGAGGAGAAGGGGTGGGTCCGCTCCGCCAGGGGCGGCTGGCTTTGGGATGGGGGGCAGGGGCGCTGTCCGGGACTAAGAGAAAGACGATTTCCTAAAGTCTCGGGGGTCGAGTGTTGCGGGGCGGGGTGGGGCGTCTTCCCGGCACAATGTGAGTCGGCCTGCGATCCCGCGGATTGAAAGAGGGTGGTGGGGGAGACGGGGAGCATCCGAGAGAGGAATTAAAAGGCTGAGGGGGACCCCGGAGAGCGAGGAGAGAGATAAGCGAGGGAGCGGGCAGGCCGGCCGGGGGGGAGGAGTGAGCGCCGGCCCAGCGCGCCCTCCCCGGGGCGGCGGCGGAGGAGGGGGCAGGGCGGGGGGGGAGGAGGGCGGCGGGGGAGGGCGCGGGAGGGAGGAAGTCCGAGAGACAGAGCGAGCCGCGCTCCTGAGGGGAGACGTCGGGCTCGTCCCCGGGGTCCCGGCCGCGGTCCCCGCTCGCTCGCGCAGCCGCCCGGCGCCCGGCCGCTCCGGCTCCGCGGCCCGGAGGCCGCCGCGCAGGCCGGGCCCGAGGCCCGGGGAGGGATGCGCGGGGCGTCGCCTCCGGCCCGCGGCCGCCGCCAGAAGCCCCGGCGGAGCTGAGGGAGGCGACGGCGGAGCGCTGGCTCGGAGCGGCCGCGGCTGCAGCCCGGGCGGCGGGCTAGGGCGCCCGCCGGGCCTCTGGGTCGACCGCGCTCCCGCGCCTTCGCGCCCGGCCCCGGGCGCGCCCCCGCCGCCGGGCCCCGCTCCCGGGCCCCCGATGACCTCCGAGGGCGGGCCGCCGCCGGCCCCGCTCCGCCGCGCCCGCAGCCCGGGCCCCGGCGCGCTCCAGGCCGCCCTGATGAGCCCGCCGCCCGCCGCCGCCGCCGCCGCCCTGGAGGCCGCCTCGTCTTCGTCGTCGTCCGCCTCCTCCTCCGGCGCGGCCGGCGCGGCCCCGAACGCCTGCAAGAGCGCGGGCGGCGGCGGGGGCGCGGGCGGCGGCGGCGCGGGCGCCAAGAAGGCGAGCTCGGGGCTGCGGCGGCCCGAGAAGCCGCCCTACTCGTACATCGCGCTCATCGTCATGGCCATCCAGAGCTCGCCCGCCAAGCGCCTGACGCTCAGCGAGATCTACCAGTTCCTGCAGGCGCGCTTCCCCTTCTTCCGCGGCGCCTACCAGGGCTGGAAGAACTCCGTGCGCCACAACCTCTCGCTCAATGAGTGCTTCATCAAGCTGCCCAAGGGCCTCGGGCGGCCGGGCAAGGGCCACTACTGGACCATCGACCCGGCCAGCGAGTTCATGTTCGAGGAGGGCTCGTTCCGCCGCCGGCCGCGCGGCTTCAGGCGGAAGTGCCAGGCGCTCAAGCCCATGTACCACCGCGTGGTGAGCGGCCTGGGCTTCGGGGCCTCGCTGCTGCCGCAGGGCTTCGACTTCCAGGCGCCCCCATCGGCGCCGCTCGGCTGCCACGGGCAGGGCGGCTACGGCGGCCTCGACATGATGCCCGCGGGCTACGACGCGGGCGCCGGCGCCCCGGGCCACGCGCACCCGCACCACCACCACCACCACCACGTCCCGCACATGTCGCCCAACCCGGGCTCCACCTACATGGCCAGCTGCCCGGTGCCCGCCGGGCCCGGGGGCGTCGGCGCGGCCGGGGGCGGCGGCGGCGGCGGCGGCGGCGGGGACTACGGCCCGGACAGCAGCAGCAGCCCCGTGCCCTCGTCCCCGGCCGTGGCGAGCGCCATCGAGTGCCACTCGCCCTACACCAGCCCCGCGGCGCACTGGAGCTCGCCCGGCGCCTCGCCTTACCTCAAGCAGCCGCCCGCCCTGACGCCGGGCGGCACCCCCGCGGCCCCGGCCGGCCTGCACACCAGCATGTCCACCTACTCGCTGGAGCAGAGCTACCTGCACCAGAACGCCCGCGAGGACCTCCCAGGTAACACGGGGCCTGGCCCCCGGGGCGTCGCCTCTAGGCCTCCCCGCTCTGGGTGGCCGAGGCCCAGGGGAAACTGGCACCCTATGGGGGTGGGGTCGGGGTCACCGGGCCTTCCCGGACAGGCTTTGCCCCTACCAGGCCTCCAGAATTTTCACCCCTAGGAGGATGGAGTCAAGTGCCTGCGTCCTCGGGCTCTCCGAGTGTCCCCACGGACTGCAGGGCTCAAATCTCAGGCCTGACTTAGCTTAGGGAGAAGCCTTGTGGCCTTAGGGGACCTTGGCCAAGGCACTGTGGCTGCTTTCTTTTGTCTGTTTTTCAAATTGGTTTTGCTGTGCTTTCACCCAAAAGTAAATGTCCAGAAGGGAGATGCTCGGTACCTGCCGTGTGCGTGGGGAGGGGCTCCGTTGGGCGAGGGTTGAGAGGAGGGGAAAGGAGGGAGGGGCGCCAGGAAAGCAGAGGGGTTCCAGGACCCTGCACAAAAGGGAAATGTTGCCAGGGAGGAGAGGCGCCAAGCGGTGGAGGAGTCGCCTGCCTCCCCCCACAGTGGACCCAAGTTGATGACACATGGGTCCGGCCTAGGCCAGCAGGACCTGGGGCCCGCAGCGAGGCTCCCCTGAGAAACGCCTGCCCGTTGGGCGCCCCTTGTCGTGTTGACGGTGTAAATTGTGTTGGCTGCCGATTATGAAAATTTATTGACTTGCCCAAGGCGGTGAAAGGTGGGAGGGGACAGATGGGGGTGGAGGAGGGAATTTGAATATTTAGCCAGGTTTATGGGGACAGTGGAGATAAACCCTTACATTAACCCCTCGGAGGCAGGCTGGTCTGCCCGGCAAGCGGGGGCTGTAGCTGACACTCACCCGCCCCGATTAGAAAAGGGTTCGCAGGACGAAGACACCTACATTACATGTTCGTGCATCGGTGTGGGGCAGAGCGTCAGGGAGAAAGGAAGCCCAGAAATGGGCTAAAGATGTTGGTTCCCTGGACGGTGAAATTTCCCAAATAGGCCTTTTAAATGCGGGTCTCAGAGGTTAACTAAACAAAGACAGTCTGGGCAGGACCACACCGGAGAGGATTTTAGCCTGACTTAACCCACTGAGAGCGGAGTCTTGTTCAGTTTTATGGGAATTTCAACAAGTAACCAACACAGGCGACCCTCCCCTCTTATTTTTTTTTAAATCCCCCTGGGACGGGCTGTCAATCACCTCTGAGCCCTGGCGGCGCGCTCTGCACTCTCCCGCCCACCCGCGCCCTTCCCGGCTCCCCGCTCCCCGCTCCCGCCGCCCTGCTCAGCCGCAACCCGGACTCCGAGGCGGGTCCTTGAAACTTCCGCGGCTGCCGTGAAACACTTCCCTCAACGTTCAAAATCGCGCAGAAATTGCCTTCTGACCATTTTGTGAGGCCGCCCTCGCCCCACGCCACACACCGCGCGCACGCACGGGTCCCAGAAGCGCGGGCACCCGGGAGCACGACTCAGTCTAGAGGAGAAGGGACACTGCCTTGCCAGCCCCCCCGGGAGCTCGCGCGCCCTCCGGGCCGAGTCTGGGAGCCCCGAGGAGGCCATGGCCCGGCCGGGACGCTCTGCTTCTCCCCACCCCCCAGCCGTGCTCTGGCTCCCGCCCCCTCGAACGCTCTTCCCCTCGGGGCTAGCTGGCGTCTCCCAGGCCGGGCCGCGGCCGACGGAGAGCCCAGGGCCCCTCGAGGAGCGGGAAGGCCGAGGAGGTGCCCCGAGCGCGCGCTCCCAGCACGACCCCCGCGCGGCCCAGGCCCGCTTGCTCGGGGAGGCCCCGCGGCCTCTCTGCCTCCCGAGAACCTTTCAAGAAGGAGCCGGGCTCTTAGGTCCTTCGGTCCCATCAAAGCGCCGGGCCCGCCGGCTAGAGATGCGGGAACCGGAACCGCGAGGTGCTTTAACGCGGGGGCAAGCGCACCTGCGCGGCAGCGACGGCTCACGTCGGGGCGCGCGTTTGGCCACAGTCGGTGTTGCCGGGCGCTGATGGCGGGGCCGCCCGGTGGCTCAGCGAGCGCTGGATGCGGCCGGGCGAGGCGCCGCGGGCCGCCGGGTAAGGTCTTCGCGCGCGCAGAACGACCCGGCCCTGCACCCGCGTGGGCGGGCGGTCCCCGCCGCGCACGCGAGACTAGAAAGGCCTCGGGGGAAAGGGCCCAGCCCAGCCCGGCCCCGAGAGAGGCCCGGGCCGGGAGAAGCGCGGGGCCCGGCGAGCCGGAAGCCCGGCCAACTGCGCCCCCGGGCCGGAGGCGCCGAGAAAGCAAAAGCAAAAGTCGGCGCCCGGAGGCCTGGCTCAGGCCCGGGGAGAGGCTGCGGGCCGGCCCGGCTCTCCCAAAGGCTCCCCGCGCGGCAGAGGGGCCGCAGCCGAGCTCTCACCCAAGGGCAGGCGCTGCTCCCCGGGGGTCCCGCTTCCCTCGAGGCGCGACCCACAGAGATGCGCGCGTTTGTTCTCGGCCCTTCTCTGGCCGTGGGATTGTTTTCTGTCACCCCCCTGGCGCGCAGGGCCTGCTCCTCGGAGCCGGCTAGTTGGTTGGGAAATAAGGCAGGGGGGGTTCGAAACCAGAATCGGGGGAGACCGTGGTGTTTCGGGGGCAGGGGCTGGGCCTCGGCAGCACCGGCTGGAGCCCTGCGGGCAGGGACCGGGCCCAGGGGCTGTTAGAGCCCCGCCCAGCCTCTGGGAGTAACGGACACCCGGGCACGGAGAGCCTGGCTTGGCGGGGACCGTGCTCCGCGGCCCCGTGGAAACCAAAGGAGACCCCAAGCCGGGATTCCTGAGTCGTCCTGTGGCCTACAGTTTGAAACTTTGAGAAGCTTCTGGGGCTGGGTTTCTTCTCGCAGTTTTACCGCAATAGACAAAAAGGCCAGCCCCCTGGGAGTCAAAAATTGAATTAAGTTTTCAAAAATTATGTGCCCCGTCCTCAGCGGAAGAAACGTTTCTGAAAAGGTTTCTTTTCTCCCTCCTCGCAGTGGGGCTCCCCCGATACCAGCACCACTCCGCGCCGGTGTGCGACAGGAAAGACTTCGTCCTCAACTTTAACAGCATATCCTCCTTCCACCCCTCGGCCAGCGGCCCCTACTACCACCACCACCACCACCAGAGCGTCTGCCAGGACATTAAGCCCTGTGTCATGTGAGCGGAGGGAGGGGCCGGGCCAGGCCCTCTCGCCCCCGGGGCGAGGCTGAGGCGGACTCCTGCAGCAGCGTGGCTGCCAGTAGCACACCAGTCACTCAGCCAGAGTCCCCAGGCCAGGCAAGCATCCTGCGCTGAGGTTTGTCTGCCGTTGGCAGAAGGACAGCCCCAAGGTAACGCCCCGAATTCGTGCAGGCTCCCAGAGAAGGGAGAACTCCGCTCCTTAGCCGAGGTGGTGAGAAGTCACCACGCGGAAAACACAGGCATGGAACTCCGGGGGTTCCCTTGCCTGCAGTAATCAGGGTCTGAAACACGCAGAGGGGCTGTGTGTGTGTGTTTCTTTGTCTATGGAAAATGCGTGTGCTTTTCTGAAAGGCAGTGCCGAGCACAAGATTGCAAGAAAGCCTCATCTTGTTGCCTGGCTCAGGGGGAGAGCTGGGCTTTGCCAAGCACTACCTTTGGATGCAGGTGCCAAAGAACATGATCAAGGAAGTATTTAGCAACAATGTGTCTAGTTTAAGAGAGTGGTCTTCAGTATTGTGACAATACAACGTTTTTTACAAGGTTGTTTTCTACCACCATAGTTTAAAGATATTTTTATGACCTTCGTGTATACTCACACTTTGCTTGTATTTTAAAAGGAGGATATATTTGCACTTACGTATACTTTTACAGTTTGCCAAACTATTTTGGTGTAAAATTTTTTCAATAAAATGTATATAACAAATAGTTGCTGGGGGATCTCTTTCCTCCCCGGGCATCCGATCGCCAGGTCTCCTCACCAGCGGGCAGTGCAACTCTACACTGGGCGGGCTTTTTTTTCTAAGTCATGTAATTGACGTGGTGTGGGGTCTGTGCCTTGAGCAGCACAGGCCGGGTTCTGATTGTGGGTCTTCTCAGGAGAGAAAGAGAATAAGAAACGTTTTCTATTATTTCTTTCCTTCACCCTCGCTCTTTCTGGCTAAACAAAAAACAGAAGGTGAAAGGAGCTTAAAAGAAAACCAGGCAGGATAAAGGCTTGAGAAAACCAAGTTTCGTGCCCCCTTTGTTGTCTTTCTTGTGCCCACGGCGAGTTCTGCCCTTTGCTCTTTCCTCTCGCCACCAGCGCAGGGTGGAGTGATGGGGCAGAACATCACCCGCGGCTGCCCTCGGCCCAGCCGGGCTCTGAGCAAGGGGTAGGTGCCCAGTGCAAGGGCCCCGGCTCCTTGGGTGGCCGTCAGATCCCCTCGTGCAGAGGGGGAAGCCCGTGGAGGGCGTGGGCAGTCCCCGAGCATCAGGGACAGAAGCAGGACGAGATGTCTGTCCCCGCTCCGGTTCAGGGACAGCGCCGGCCCCCACTTGTCTCCCTGTTAGTCAGCCTGCTCCCTCCTCTCCCTCGCAAGGGAGTGATGCTTTCCCTCGGGATTCCCTCCGAGCCCTTTCCTTTCTCGCTTGGTTTCCTGAGGCTTCCCAATCACAGATGCTACAGGCAGAGCTGCTGAAGCTCTGGACAAAAAAGAAAGGAAACAGGCCGATGGGCATTAGCCCCGCCTGCTCTGACCAGCCCCGCAGACTCACGGGCAGCGCTGGCAACTATGGACCCGAGAGCGAGCAGAGAGGTTCTCCAGGTCTTGCTTTTGCTTTTGAGAACTCGCCTTCTATTCTCATTCCCTGCAAGCACTGTCTGTCAGTCAGTCACCAGGAACGGATACCACTGGGTGGGCGTCTCCCACACAGGGATTTTGTATTCTGAGTGAGTTTCAGTCCAAAGACAGTCTCAGTAAAACATCTTGTTTTGAAAAGTCCTAACCATCTGCCTAATCTTTAGGCTTCCTTTCTATATTTTCCAAAATTAAGCAGGGATTTAAACATTTGTTGTGTCCCATTATCACATTTGCAGTTAAATAGGGATTTTTTTTTTTCTTTTATTCGGGGCTACTTGGGGGCTGCTATAAATTATGAAGTCAGTCTCAGAGTTTGCTCTGACCACAGTGCTGTGTTTACATTCCTTCCGAGGCAGCCGGCATGGTCGTAATTTATATCCTAAACACTTGCACGTAACTTGTTTATACAGAGAATGACAGGACCTGGGAGGGAAGGCTGTGGCCGCCGGGCTTCGGCGAGCCCAGCGCGCCCCCTAGTGGTGCGAGGAGGCCCCGCGCATGGAGATGCAGGGTCCTTTATCCTATGCAGGAACTTTCCCAAAATGACCTGTTTTGTGGTGCTTTTCCCTACTCCTCCGACGTGGGGACGCCGGTCCTCTTTACAGATCCGCACAGGCGGACCTCGGAGATACTGTGGGCTTGGTTTGAGACCACCACAATAAATACTGCGATAAAGTGGGTCACACAAATTTTTGGTTTCCCCAGGCATATAAAAGTTATGGATACACTATGCTGGAGTCTATTAAGTGTGCAATAGCATTATGTCTAAAAAACAATGTGCAGACCTTAATTTTAAAGTACTTTACTGCTAAAAAAATGCTAAACTTCGTCTGAGACTTCAGCGAGTCACAGTAGTAATATCAAAGATCACTCATCACAGATCACCATAATAAATATAATAATAATAAAGTTTGAAATATTGCAAGAATTACCAAAACGTGACACAGAGACACAGAGTGAGCAAATGCAATTGGAAACAATGACACCTTTTGCATGGCTCTATTGCAGGGTCGCCACAAATCTTCACTTTGTAAAAAACGCTCACTCTCTGGGAAGCCCACTAAAGTGAAGCCCAATAAGAAGAGGTGTGCCTGCACTAGGTCCTGGCTGCAGGGGTCCAAGCCATGGTCCCTGATTCTGGTTCCTTTCACACGTGCTCCCCAACGTCACATACAAGACCTTTGCATCTGGAGTGGCAGACATAGGTGCGGTGGCCCCAGTGTATCAGAATCACTTGGAGGGCTAGTGGAGCACAGGCTGCTGGGTCCACCCCTCCCTCCCCGTTTCTCATCAGTCCATCTGGGGCGGGGCCCCAGAGCCTGCATTCCCAGTAAGCTCCCAATTGATTCTGACAGTGTTGGTCTAGGAACCACACTTTGAAAACCACGGGTCCAGGAGGGCAGTTTGAATTATGGATATTTTACAGGTTCAGATGGGTGGGTATTAAGGCTTGTGTGTTCATTAGTTAAGCAAAGATCTGAAAAGGTTTTTCAAAAATAGTTTGTCCACAGAAAAACTATGATGGATTACTCTGTGATGGATTACTGGCCCCTGGGAAACATAAGGCCTAATTTTGAGCCCTGCACCAAGAAGTAGAAACTCCCCATTTTTATTCAAAGCAATGATATGTCTTGTTTTATTCTAGTAAACTTTGCAAAGAAAAGTCAGGTGGAATCACTAAAGTCTATCCACCTCGGTACTGTGAGTCTGGGTATGTACACAGCAGTGATGTCACAGTTCTCCAGATGGAGGGAGGTGGTGATTGGAGCAGGCAGGAAAAGGAATTCCTTTATTGGTGATAAAATCTTTAGAGTGTGGAACAGAGAGAAAGCAAAGGGGAGCTGCGACCTCAGTGACCCCCAGATACAGATGGGTCAGGCAGGACCCGGGGGGGGGGGCGGGGAGAGGGAGAGACGGAAAGAGAGAGAGGAGAGATCTGCAGAGGAGTGTCTGAAAATATCTCAGGAGTTCCCGTCCCGATGTGAGCAGAGAAGCTTTGAAGCTGGGCTGCCATCCTGTGAGGCCACCGCCATCTCCCCAGGCCTCCAGGGCAAAGGCATTGGTTGTAAAGCCCACGTACTTCTGTTTTCCTTGGCTTCTGCCTGGATTCTGGGGAAGTAAGTGAATTCTCTAGTTGTGCGTGCTCAAATTTTCTGAACTGCTGCAGCAGCGTCCAGAGCATTTGGGGAGAATCATCTCGACTTACATTTTAGAAAGTGGAAGTCTGATTTCTGGGGGAAATCTTCAGGTATTAGATGGAATTAGCGCCTCCTTCCCAAAAGAAAAACCCCTTTGTAGATTCCTATATACCTAATTACTGTGCATCATGGTGATTAATTCAAAACAGGCACCGGCTTATTTAGCATGGAAATATATTTTAATATATTTGATCAGAACGGAAATACATTTTACCAAACCTGTCTCCATGAAACTCTATCTGAGCAAGGACAAACACCCCAGATGCAGACACTGGGCCAGGGAAGACCACAGCTCACGGACGTCAAGCTCAGTTGGGAAAAAATGAAAGTGCTGGAAGTTCTTTTGGAGTTCAGAGCGCCCTGGGTCCGCAGCAATTGTCTCTCGGGTCCCCGGGGGATGCGAGGGGCCCAGGGCTGGACAGCCAGTCCTCGCGGCCTGAGTGTGCGGGAGAGAAGAAGGGGCCCGGGGGCAGCAGGGAGGCTGGTGCCCTCCAGGCATTCCCTGCGGAAGGGCCCCCTGCTACCCCCTAGCCCAGGAGCTGCTGTCTCACAGACGAAGAGACATGGAGGGCGGCCTTGGCCACGGCCAGGCAGGGACTCTGTCCCCCGACGGCACTGCGCCACCCAGAATGGGCGGAGCTCCCCGGAATCACAAGCTGCTCCCGTTTTGGTGAGTCTAGGGGCCTCTGTTTTCCATCTCATCTTCGATCCCCGCAGGCAGCCCTCGGCTACATCACTGGGACTCTGTCCAGGACCACTTGGTCCACAAGGCGGTGTCCCCTCACTGGGGTCTCCCCTCCCCTGCGTGACCCCTGTCACGTGTTTCCCTCACTCCGTCCACCCCAGCAACGAACAGGCAGACGCAGCAGTAAGTCGTGCGGGGTGAGTGGCTGAACCGCAGGACGACCCCTGCTAACGGCTCTTCTTCCAGAAGGAAAAGAACCTCCATCAGGAAAGAATCACTTTACTGGGTTGAAATTCCAGGTGACCAGGCTGGTCTTTGGTCCAGAAGGAGCAAGTCAGTGGCTGTTACTCGGTGATTTGTACACACAGCAGTGGGTCACAGCCCCAGAGCCTGGCAGGGGGGACCTGGGGAGCTTTAAAAACTGCCCAAGTCACCCCCAGCCGGCAAAGTTGGCTCCCCCGGGGGCCCGGCCTCAGCAGTGCCCAGAAGGCCCCCAGCTGCCTCGGCTGCTCAGGCGGGATTGACAACCGCTAATGAACGCTATCTTGTTTATGTTTCACAGAAATCCTTTAAGGAAGGCCTTATCGTCACGGGCTTGCAGAAGAGAAAAGGCTGCCCAGCTGTGTTTAGCTGGGGTCCACACCAGTGCCCTGTCTGTAAAGCAAGGGTCCCCCACCCTGGCACACCGCCTGCCACCTGGGCAGCTTCGGCAGATCTGTGCCCAGCCCCCCACGTGGTCACACAGAATCTCCGAGGGCGGACGGGGCGGCTCTGGCCCCCGCTCCTCGCAGGGAAAGGGGGCACTGCCCTGCGGCTTCCAGGTGTAACTTCACAGTAATCAGTTACGCCAGTTCTTTCTGAGTCGGGGTGGGAGAGGCACAGACGGGAGGAGGGGAGGACGGGCGGGGGGTGACAGGGGGAAGGACCAGCCAGGAGGGACTGAGGCCCTCGCCCTCCCCTGGGCTGCCTGGGCTGGCCGAACCAGGCTGTGCCGACGCACGGCATCAGTAAGGACGCAGGGTCCCCAGCCCCTGTGCAGCAGCAACACTCCAGCAATAGGGGCCAAGTAGGGGATCCCCCCACTGACTGGGCGAGCCAAACAAAGGCTGCCTGGTGCCCAGGCCAGGCGCATCAGAGCCAATGCTTAAAGAGCACACATGGGCAGACGGGCACACACACATATACATGTAGACGTACAGATGCACATGGCCACACATAGACAGACGCACTCATAGACACACATGGAGACATAGAGACACCTACACAGTCTTCTGTTCAGCTGGGGTCCCAACCCCAAGTACTGAGATGCTATTTGATTACACCTGCCATCTTTCCAAATCTCCAAATTGACCACAACAGTTTAATAATCACCTTCTGAGGTTTCCTTTTCTAAAGGCAGGAATTTCCCCCTCCTCTAATTCTAGAAGCATAAAAACAGCCTCTTTTCAATTGTTGCTTTTGTTTTCAAAGGCTAAGCCGAGCCCCCTGCCAAAGGCAAGTCCACGGGCTGGAACCACGGCGCAGGGCAAAGTTGTTTAAGACACGAATGGCACTTGGAGGGGCCCTGGCCGCTCCTCGAAGGGGCGAGGTCCACGTGGGCTCTGCACCATCCTCCTGTGAGCCCTGGGCGTCCCCTGTGGCGACGAGAACAGGTCTGGGGGGCGGGGGAAGACCTCTTTCTTTTGGATGACCCTCCTTCACAGCAGGCCCCAAGCCCCGAGAGGAAACAGGCAGGTGGCGGGCAGGGGGACCTCCGTCTAGGTATGAATCAACCAGTGAACTTCTGACACCAGCTAAAGATGCTGCCCCAGCCTTGGGGGTTCCCTGGTAGAGGCAGCTGGCCTGCAGACAAACTAAAGCCCACAGACAGTCCCCTCCCGACAGTGGGGCGAAACCCTGTTCCTTTGCCTGCCCTGGAACTCGCTCCTGGAGAAAGTTCACACACTAAGGAAAATACCCCCAGAGGTCTTCAGACGGCCTCTCCCACTGGCGTCCGTGAGTGTCCCCCCCACCCCCGAGCAGCAGCCTGACTCCTTGCACAGAGACAGACAGACAGAGCTCACTGGACCCTAGCCCTGCCGCCGTGGCATCGCTTACACTCTCTGGGCCTCCGTTGCCTAACCTGGGCAACAGGGTACTGGCACCCGTCTCCAGTGTTGGTGGGATGATTACAGGGGCTACAGAGCAGCTAGGTCCTGGCACACGGTGCAAAGAAGCAGGGCCTGGTACAGCTGCAGAAGGCCCAGCCTTCTCCCTGGGGATGGTCCTGAGCAGGGACAGAAGGATGGCTGTGTCCAGTGCCTGCGCAGGCCGGGTTATAAGGCTATTGTCTTAGTTTGCTGGGGCTGCCGTAACAAAGTGCCACGAATCAGGTGGTTTAAACAACAGGAATTTATTTTCTCACAGTCCTGGGCCAGAAGTCCAAAACCAAGACGTTTCGAGGGGCTGGTTCCTCTGAAGCCTCCCCTTGGCTTGTAGACGCCGCCTTCTCCCTGTGTCTTCGTGTCGTCTTCCTTCTGTGCGTGTCTGTCTCTGTGTCCAGATGTCCTCATGTTATAAGGACCCCAGTCATACTGGATCAGGGCCCACCTACGTGACCTTACTGTGACTTGATTACCTCTGTAGAGACTCCATCTCCCAATAAGGCCACCAGGGGATTAGGACTCCAATGTGACTTTGGGGACACAATTCATCCCGTAACAGCTGTAAACCAAGCTCAGAGCTGAACAGACACACACTTGATTTCTTACGGTTCCCCCCACCTCCACTGTCCAGGCAGCTCCAGGCTGAGCCAGCTCTCCGAAGAATGCTGAAGGGAGCCGGGCCATCCAAGCGTGGCCTTCCCCTCCATCTACGCCCTGCGTGGCCAGAAGCTAGGTTTTGTTTCCTTTGGGGAGCAGAGTACCCCCCCCACCGCCCGCCAGCCAGCCTGCATTCTTTGGGCAGAGCCTCCGAGATACGACCCCACCATTCCCTGGAGGTGTGCTAGCCCTGAAGCTGCGTCAGACGCGGGCCCTGCATCCAGGATCACACCTCCCAACAGAGAAAGGCTGGGGAAAAGGTTCTTTCCTTTCTGAACTGCGGAAGAGCTAGTGTCATTAGCACAGTGTCATGAAGATGGCGCGTTAGGAAAAGCAGCTGGCGGGCCCCAGACGCATGATCTGTGGTCCTCAAGATAGTCTTTGAGGTTCAAGTTACTAAACCCGTTTCCTAGATGACAAACTTGCTCACCATTATACCAGTAACTGGGAGGGCTGAACTCCCAACCTGGATCCACCCGGCTCCACACATCTGACTTGGGGGGTCGGCAAAGAACGGGGGAGGGGGGCAGCCACAGGGGAGGCAGGCCCGGCGTGCCAGGGCAGCTGGCAATCCACGAGGTGCCCATGGTACGTCAGGGCATGTGTCCAGGAACCTCCAGGGCACAGCCTAGACCGTGCAGACACCGTGTTCCCATCACACAAGAAGGAATGGACCCCGAGAGGGCCTCCAGGGCCCCCCGCACCCGACCCAAGCTCCCGTGAGAACCAGCACACGTCAGCCCCCGACGTCCCACTGTCGGCGAGACGGCTCTCTGGGATCTGAGCTGAGACGGTTCTGCCCCACCCTCAAGCCAGCTTCTCACCCAGCGCCAGGGTATCGGCAGGACTCCCAGGCCTAGTGGGAGGAGAGGTGGGAGCCGGCCCATCTGAAAGCTGCTCCCGGGGAGAGGAGAACCGGCCGCCACATCCAGAGGTCTGGCCCAGACTCGCAAGGACTCAGACAGACTCTGCTCCGCACGTTTCCTCTGAGAGCTGCAATGTCCCCACAGGCTCAGGGACAAGACCTGCCCTTGGAGGGACGCCTGGGAGGGGGCCCAGCCGATGCCCCCCGGGAATGAGCCCTCCTCCTGCCCGCCCTCTGCCGAAGCCCAGCGGCAGCTCCACCAGCCTCCCTGCCGCCCTTCCAGGACCAGAGCGGAGGCTGAGTCATTGAGGGCTTTAATTTGGAAAACAAGATCACAAAAGCAAGAAAGAAACCGCAATTTTATTAACAATCACATGCAGAACGAGGTCAAAGTTACAACTTTCATTTTTCTTCCCCAAATTCAGTGCTGGCATCAGATGAGACTTTTCAGAGTTTCCAAGGGAAGGAGAGGTAATGGCAGGGAAACGCGGAAGGTTTGTTCTGGGACTTTGTTCCCTTTACCATCAAAGCACAGATGAAAAAGTCAAATCTGATTTAACTGTTGTGGGCAGGACAGGCTTTTTAGAACAGATGAGGGTACAGGGATGCTCTCAGGCACTGAGAGCCTGAAAGCAAGCGGGTCCTGGTGGGAAAGAGCTCAAGGTGGAAACGAAGCCCTCCAGGCCGCCGGGCTGGCTACCTGGGCCCTGGAGGGAGGGTGGGAGACCGGGACCCTTGTGGAGCCGTGCCTTGAAGACCACCCGGTTCCGGCAGTTTTTAACAGCAGCCCCTGACTCTCCGGCAGAAGCCCAGCACGGGGCGGCGGCCGGCTTTGTTGTCCTGCCTTCCTGCCGCCCTCTTCCGCAGGCTGCCTCTGTCACTGCGTTGTTTGATATTTTCAGATCCGGCCTGAGGCAGATGATGGGGCCACAGGAGAATCCTTCAGGGTGTCTTGTTTAGTTTGGAAATATTTAAATGTCTGCTGCATTTCCTCTGAGAGGGGAAGAGCCAGGGCCTGGGGGAGAGCCCTGCCCTCTGGCCGTAGCCTGCCCAGCGCCCTCCGCCTGCACCCACCCTCGGCACCCAGGGACACTGCAGCCCTCCCAGACGCCGCCCACGACCTCTCTGCAGGCAGTTGACCCGGCTCGTCACTCTTCTTAAGCCAACGTCGCGATCGTTCATGATTACAGAAACCTTCTCGGCTCCTGGAGAAATCACCCGCACGGCATTAAGCTCCGTGGTGAGACACATGTTTTCCATAGATTTTAAATGCTAGTGGCCACTGCAGATGAACAGAGCCTTTGAGAACGAAAAGCGTGTAATTAAGACATAATCTCTCCTGCTTTGTAACATATGAAGCAGTAAATGGCTACGGAGACTGATTCAGTTCTCCGGCTTCCCCTTGGCACGTGAGTGCCCTGCACGCCACGGGAAGCCACAGGTTCTAAGGCCTCGGTGACCGTCACCACGTCCCAGCCCACGGCCAGGCCGATTGCAGCCCAGGGCACGCCCCTCCCGGCTCTGAGATTGACACGAAGGCCCCCGTCCGAGTCCCGTCTGGCTAGACGGACAGAGGGAGGTGAGAGCGCAGGATCTGAGGCTGATTAACTGAGATGGAGCGAAATAGTGACCGAGGCAAAGCCTGGTGGTAAAGGAGGCCTGACTGCAGACACTCTCGGGTCACCACCCCCCGCCTGCCTCGGGAGCGGGCCTGACTTTGGGGGAAGGCACAGCATGGTTTCCCCATGTTCTGCCTTTGTCGCGTTAAGGGCTCTTCACTCTGTGCCTCTCCAGGTGGGGGGCATCCCATCATTTCCCGTTTCTCCAGGCGGAGGGGCCACCCGGGCCGTGGCTGATCGCCAAGCCCCTGGCTTCGCCCCCATAGCCCATGCAGAGTCTCTGCACCGAAGTTCGTGCCAGAGGCTGTAACCTTAATCTCGCTGCTGAAGTCTTAGCAGAAGCCCTCTCTACGAAGCGACATTCAGGAGAGATTTCCAAGATGTGCAGCTCATCTGGCCCACGTTCCACCCCCCCGACGCCAGCCCACCCGGGAGTTGAGGGCCTGGGAAAGACGCGTCCACACGTGTGGAGTCGCCGCGCTGAGTGGTGCCCGGGCTGTGGGACGCTGCGGGGACGACGCGCTCGGCGGACGGGGGGCGGTTGGTAAGGACAGGACGCGTCCCCCTCCACCGGGCAGCCCGCCAGCACTGCTTTGCTTCTAACCCGTGGACTCGGGATCACACGAGCGGTGGGCACATCTAGCTCCAGCCACAGGAAGATTCCCGAGCTGCCCCCCTCCGGCCGCCAGCCCCACTTGGTCTGCAGTTCACAGGCCCTAGCGCCCTCCCTCCCCCAACTTCCTCTCTCCTGTTAAATTCATCTCTGCAAGCGGCCCCAACCTTTCTTTCTTTGTTTTTTCTCCTTATCTTGGAATGCTTCTGTTTTAATTTTTAACTTTTTGACTCGTTATCGTATGCTTTAAATAGTACTCCAGTTCTTCATGGACACACGCACATCCCGGACGGGCAGGGGGTCCGCTGGTACAGAGAGTGACAACTAAGTCCCTCCGGCCCTGCCCGACCCTCACCCCCAGCATGCGGTCGCAGGGCCAACCTGCACACGTATAAGCATAAAGGTGTGAATGAATTTTTATCATTTTGGTGTGCACCAAAACTAAAGTTTTCTCCAGCTTCGCAGCTGGTTATTTCCTTCTCATTCTCGTGCACTTGCAGATAAGACCTTAGAGGTCTTGCTGAAAAGAGCTGTGAGTTTTCTTAAAAGCACACATCTGCCCACAAAATTGCTTTCCTAGTGTGCGGAAGTAGACTGCACCTTTTCTGCCTGAACGGTTACCAGACAGCTCAGATTCAACGTCCAGAAAGAGAGCAGAAGCCAGGGAGCCCGCTGCAGGGGAGCTGGGTCCCTGAGAGCCCGCCCTGAGAGCCCGGCCAGAGGAGGGGACCCCGGCTGCGGCCTGTCCCCCTCGGCCCGCTAGGATCTGTGGGCCGCGGGGAGGATGCTGCGTGAGGGAAGCTAGGATTTACGCAGTAAGAGGGCGAAGTTCACATGGACACAGATGCCAGGGGCAGGGTCTGCACCAGCGGGACGAGGAAGGAGAGGACGGGCTGCCCCACCCCCGACGCCCACTCCCCCAGGCAGCCGGCGCTCCGGGTGCAGCAAGCATCCGAGTCTGAACACACCAAAACCTCGGATGACGGCGACCTCGCGGACTGCTGATGAAACGATCCCCCGAGTCCCCGCTGACCACGGACATGAGCATCCCGTCTCCATGGCAACCAGGTTATCGTCATCCCACTCAGTGCCGGCTCACCCTCCCCGTTGAAAAGGGAGATGTTTGCCACGGGGCTGCTGCCACCGCCGCCCCCCAGGGCATCGCTGCCTCTGCAAGGCCAGAGCCACAAGGCCGAGGAGGAACTCAGCTAGCTGACAAAGCAGCCGGGACGCCGTGCGGCTTAAACTCCGTCACCTCCTTTCTCTTCTCCTCACTTTTCCGACCTCAGAGGTTCACTGCTCTGGGAGTCCCATGTGACTAAGAGGGGTACACACAGACGAATTCTTAAGCCCATAACTTAAGCTCCTCAAAAGCTACTGTTTTCACTCATCGTTACAAAATTTTTTTAAGCATTAATTAAAGTTTGAAAAAAAGAAAACAAATCACCTAGAACCCACACTTTCAGCGATTTAAACAACGGGCGCAGAAGGAACAAGAAGGGCAGGAGTGACTCAGCAGGAGCCCTGCCCCCGGCAGCCAGTGGTGGATGGGCCACAAATCCAAACTATTATGTAAAATCACCCACTTTTTAAATATTGGCTCATAGTATTTTTTTAAACACTGAGCCCTCTAAATTATATACCAGCTCTGGTATATAATTTTGCATCCACACAAAGCGTGAACAGAAGAAATCGGGGAGCCTACATATTTTTGCACTTTTAATAATCAGAACATATTTGAAGAAATATTCTCCATAATATGAACGGGTCTTAGACCTCCGAACTTATTAAGAGGACATTGAAATAATGATGTATCTAAAGAAAAGATGGGGGTGAACCTCCTCATCGTACATTTCTACCAGGAAAACACCATTGTCTCATGCATGTAATTTAGAACTCATCTTTACCATGAGACGTCTACTTGCAGCATAAGTGCACATCGATGGAGGATGAAATTGAGACCATTCTTGGACAAACAATGAAGTCACGATGACAACATAGGCCAAGACTCCTGGGGCCCACACAACTGGAAGAACAGCTTTGAAGGAGTAGTCAATTATAAGGAAAAAAGTCCCTTTTCAATGCTGCAGCTGAAGGAAGTAAGCTGTAGCTCATGTCATAAGTGAATGTCACCGTGCAGTGTCGGCAAGAGATGTCCGTCTTGACAGTGAGGGGAGGAGATGGCCGTGCCGAGCACAGACAGTGGCGGGTGTCGCCGTGACCTGGAGCCGGGGGTTAGTTTATTCACAAGTCGAGCTCACTCAGGTGCTGGAGTTTATCCGTTCCTGACTCCGTGGCATCTTAGACCCTGGGCATATGGAGACAGCAGAATTGGTGTGGGCCTCACTCCCATAGAGCACGTGGCCTGATGGAAGCTGTGAAATAAACCCAGTATCCAAACACCTACCTAACTGTAAAAAAAGTGATGAGTGCTTCACAGGCATTGGGCAGCCCATGGAAACGCCGTGGGTCCTGCCTGAAAATAAATGGGAAAAACCCAGACAACCAACCACAGGGGCTGTGATTGGCACCCAATTCGCAGCCCAGGACTCTTGGCTGAGGCTGTTAAGGCATAAAGGTCCTTCAGGGGAAAACCTGAAAGCTGAAGGTGGAAGTATCATGTGAATATTGAGATGTCATTAAAAGCAATTATACCCGAGACAGAGTTAGGATGCCCCAAACAGATCACATCAAGGAAGATCATTTTTTACAGCAATGACCTTGCACTTGGGGCCACCCTCACCGTCGTAAACCCAAGCTGGACGGGATTTTGTAATTGACCCTGGAGACCGTCCCCCACCCCCAGGATGAGGAAGCCTCCATCCACCCCCAGACGATTTATGAGGTACCTGCCCTCCATCCTGAGCTTACAATCTACCGTCACCAAAAATGACTTGCTATTGAGACAGACAACCAACCCTTGACTGTAAAACAGGAGCTGAATAAAGATTTGTTTTGTTTCCTGCTGTGCAGGCTTGAGGAAGGGATGAAGTGCTAGAGAGTGTGAAGCCGGCAGAGCGCCCTCAGGCCGACTCCAGGCGCGGGGTCCTCTCTGGATCCCCCTCTGCCTGCTTTACGGACGGAGGTGAGAGTCAGGCTGTGTGAGGTTCACGTCAGCTCCGATCGGGAAACAGGACTCTGGCTCTGTTCCCTCCCTAGGCCGTTCCATTGCCAATCACAATATGGTTCTAGCAAAGGTGCCAGAAAATATGCAGGTTAGTGCTTCTCAGAGTTTCTTCTCAAAATCCGCGGTCCAACCACTGCAGTCGCAGGAAAGCCCAGGCCGAGCCTGTCGACCCTGACGGCCAGCAAGTCCCTCCACGAGGCCATAAAGGTGTCGGGAGGTGGGAAACATGGACTTAAAGACGACAGACTTGATGCTCTTAATCCTCTTCAGTATGAGGATATGAAACAGGTTGTTGTGCAGATTAAATAAGGGGATTCAGGTCGAGTGGTGCAAACAGTTCCAGGCACACAGTATATGCTCATTAAGCTGTGCCCGGGTCATAATTCCCTGCTCCCCGTTGGCTGGCAAGTCCTGAACTTTTCTGGCCTTTCCTCATCAAAAGCTAAGGGAGGGGGCCAGGCGGTCTCTGAATGTCTTCCTGGCTCTAAACCTCTAGAACTAGGGGACAAGAGCCTGTCTCAAGGGCTTTTAGACAGAAACCTCTTCTGAGGTTATAGGGCCCACGTAAAGATCTCAATTTCCAGGACAAAATAGGGAGTGTGGCTCCACCGGCCTCGTTTGATGCCAAGATCTGGTGCAACCCCGAGGCTAGTGTGGGGTCATAAGTACCTTGGCCAATGCAACTGACAGGAAGCACCCCCAGTCCTACACTCAACAGGATGAAAAGTGAGTAACTCCTAAGTTGTCACATTTGTGTAGGTAACAGTTTTCATCTTTGTAGTAGTTACCACTGTCAAACACCTGTATGTGCTAAATACCATAGCCGATGCTGTATAACATTTTCTTTAATCTTCCCAATAACTCTTCAGGTAGACTTGTATTGATAGGAAACAAGGCTCAGAGTGGGCAAGCAACTCGCCCAAGGACACAGAGCTATGACCTCCACGCTCAGTGGTATGGCTGGAATTACGCCCAAGTCTCTGGGGCTGCAAAAGTCCCTTTCTTTTCCCATCTCATGCCCCAGACACTTGTTAAATGTTTTCCCAGGAGGGACTTTCACTGACGTGCATGAAACAGCGGCTCCTCGACCACAGCCACTGGCGGCCCCAGGCAGCAGGTGCAGGGAGGGGGGACACTGGGGGCAGTGGTCTGCTCAGAGCAGGTCACGGAGCGGCGGCAGGGCTCCGCTGGGACGCGAGGCCCTCCAGGCGGTCATCGCCCTCAGCGGGAAACAGAGAGGCCGAGGATGCTGGCCGCACAGGGGGGAGAGCCAGGTCGCAAATTCCTTCCCCCCACGGCTGCTCATGGCTGCAAAGACAAGCCTGCCAGTGTCGTCCACCCGCAATGCGAAAGGAGCCCCGAGCCCTGGAGGACGGACCACCCGGGAGAAGCCCGGTCAGGATCAGGCCTCCCAGCACCGAGGCGGACCGGGCGCTCCACAACGAGAAAGACTCCACCGTGAAAGGTTTTCCAAACCCCCATGGCCCGAGCATCAGCCACGCCGCCACGGGAGCGGGGAGAGGCGGTCTGGGGGCCACCCGCCCGCAGCACTCTGGGGACACCCACCCGCCCGCCCCCCAGCGGGCCTCGTCCTCCTCCCTCAAAACCTGCTTCCCTGCCCATCCCCCCTCGAGCCCCGCATCACCCTGCCTCACCCCCCGGCCCGGGTCGCCGTGCACTCTGCCGCCGACACCTCAGGACGCACGGAACACGGGCTGTGTGTGTAGCAGACCCTGCTTCCACCCAGCGGCAGTGTCAACAGCTGGTTTTCACGGGTGAGCTGGGTGAGGCTCAGGGGTCCCTGACTTGACTGTGGCCACAGAGCATGTGACTGCGGAATCGGAATCGGGCTTCCAGGCCATGACAGGGGGCCCCACCTGGCTGGAGAATAGATATAAACCTAGGACAAGCTCAGCCATGGAAAGGACCGTCCAAAAACAAAGATGTGCCTACGCGTGGCCCTGAGCCTCTCTGAAATTCCCATGAGGCCAGGCACGCAGCAGCAGATAGGATTTGGGGACCAGCGGCCGTAGGGCCATTTGAAGGGTTTGCTTTCGGAAGAGGGTCTGAGCTCTTCCCCACGCCCACCAGCTTCATGACTCGGCAGGTCACACTGAGCCTCAGTTTCCTCGTCTTCAAAATTGGCACGATCATCGCTCCTTGGGGGGTGTTTGTGTGTACTATATAATTCACGTGAAAACATCCATCGCAGAGCCAGGCAGCTGGCGTGAAATACACGCCCACTGAAAAGGCGTTCATTAAGAGCATTATTGAGATCATTCACCTACCACTCGAAGTGCACAACCCAGTGGCTTTTAGGATATTCATAGAGTTGTGCAACCATCACCACAATAGACTTTAGAGCATTTGTCATCACCCCAAATAGAACCTCTGTACCCCTCAGCCCTCACTCCCATTCTGTCCCAGCACCCCTACCCCAGCCCGAGGCAACCGCTAATCCACTTCCTATCTCTGGGTTTGTCTAGTCCGGACCATTTCCTGAAAATGGGATCGTACAATATATGTCTTCTTTCACTCAGCATTGTGTTTTCAAGATTCATCCATGTTGTCTCAGTGCATTTGTTTTATTGTTGAATCATTTCATTTTATGAATATACTATATAGTATTTATCCATTCATCACTTGTTGGGTGTTTGGGTCATTCCCATTTATTGGCTATTATGAACAATGCTGCTATGAATATTCACGTATAAGATTTTGTGTGGACATATATTTTCCTTTCTTTTGTGTACATACCTAGGAGTGGAATGTCTGCAACATATGGTCACTCTACGTTTAAGCTTTTGAGGAACCACCAAAAGTTTCTCAAAAGAGGCCGCTCCACTTTACATCCTCACCAGCGATATATAAGGGTTGCGATTTCTCCACATCCCTGTCAACACTTGTCATTGTTTGTCTTTTCATGCACAGCCATCCTTCTGGATGCGAAGTGGTACCTCACTGTGCTTTTCTGATGGCTAATGATGTTGAGCATCTTCTCATGTGCTTATTGTTCGCTCGTACATCTTCTTTGAGAACTGTCCTTTCTGATCCTTTGTCCATTTTTAATTGAGTTATCTTTTTATTATTAACTTGTTCTTTATATTGGCTATAAGACCCTTATCAGATACACAGTTTCAAAATATTTTCTCCTATTCTGTAGGTTGCCTTTTCACTTTCTTAGAGGTATCATTTGCAGCACAAATATTTTTAATTTTAATGAAGTCCAACTCATCAATTTTATCTCTTCTCACTTGTGCTATGTGTGTTATATCTAAGAAGGGTTTGCCTAACTCCAAAATCACAAGATTTACACCTACGTTTTCTTCTAAGGGTTTTATAGTTTTAGTCTTATATTTAGGTCTTTGGTTCATTTTTAGTTCATTTTTTATGTGGTGTGAAGTACGAAGGGGTCCAGCCTTCATTCTTTTGCACAATTTGATAAAAAGACCACTCTTTCCCTCATTGAATTGCCTTGGCACTCTTGTCAACAATCAACTGACCATAAATGTTGGTCTGATTTATAGATCTTGAACCCTGCCCCATTGGCCTATATGTTTGTCCTTATGCCAGCACCACACTGCCTGATAATTATAACTTTGTAGTCAATTTGAAATCAGGAAGTATGAATTCTCCAACTTTGTTCTTCTTTTTCAAGAATGTTTGACCACCCTGAGTCAGTCCTTGCATTTCCATATGAGTTTTACAATCAGCTTGTCAATTTCTGTAACAAAGCCAGCTGCAATTTTGATAGGGATTGCATTTAATCTGCAGATCAATTTGGGTAGTATTGCCATCTTATCAATATTAAATCTTCCAACCCATAAACATGGGATGTCTTTCCATTGATTTAGGTCTTCTTCAATCTCTTTTACCCATATTTTGTGGTTTTCAGAGGATAAGTCTTACATTCTTTTGTTAAATTTATTCCTAAATTCTTTTGGATATGAAAATTTGGATTCTTGTAAATGAAATTGTTTTATTAATCTCATTTTCAGATTGTTAATTTCTAGTGCATAGAAATATAATTGATTTTGCATATTGCTCTTGTACCCTGCAATCTTGCTTGAATTTCAACTGTAAAAAAGACCAAAGGAAAGTAGACTATGATACCAGGAGGCTGAGGGGCAACTCTGTTTTTTATCGAAGACAGAAGAGCTACTGGGAGAAATCACTCAGATTCCTGCACCGAGGCAGCCCTGCTGCCGCAGAAAAATTAGGAAATGTGTTTGCTTCTTTATTCATTAAACAGGTATTTACTGAGGACCTTCTATGAGCCAGTCTGCCTGGGTTTAAATGCCGGGTCTGCCACTGGGCAGGACTGACCTGCCCATGGCTCAGCTCCCCTCCTATAAAATGTGGGAAATAGCCCCTGGAATAATGGTAAGATCTTTGTGAGAGGTAAACGAAGGCCCTAGACGGTGTCTGCCTTCGCAGGTCTTAGCTCGTATTTTTATTACGCCCAGACACTAGACTCAAAAGTGAACAAAGACAACATTCCTGCACTCACGGAGCTTATATTTTAATGGCAGGGAGGGGTGCGCAGGAAGGGAAACAGACAAAGAAATAGAGCAACAAAGATGTCCAGTGGTGACAAATGCGGTGAAGAAGAGTAAAGCATGGGGAGAGGGGGAGACATCTCAGGTGGGGCAGGTTGGACTTCCCAGGTGAAGGGACGTAGCAGTAGGGACCTGGAAAGGGCGAGGGAGCCAGCCCAGAGCAGGACCTTCCAGAGGAAGGGACAGTCAGTGCAAAGCCCTTGAGCAGGGACGGGATGCCATGGGGCGGGGTCTGAGGTGTCCTGGGTGCAGAGGTGGGACAGGGAACAGCCGGGCCAGGGCGAAGGTGTGAGGGAGTGCGGCCAAGGGCCCCATGGGGCAGGAAGGAAGTCTACCTTCTCACAAAGGGCTCCCCACTAGGGAGACGGACCGGCCATCTCGCTGGGTGATGGACCACAGCGAAAGGACGGCAGCTGTGCAGTGTTTCCCACAGCCCTGGAGATGGCCCAGCTCTGGCTCCCAGGGCTGTGCTTGGCAGGTGGCCGGCCAGGCGGGTCTAAGGCCGCTCTCAGGCCTGGTGCCCTGTGCTGGGCCCCCTCCTCGCCAGCTCTCGTGACGGGTCTGTCTAAGCCAAGGCTTCCTTCCGGGGTGGCAGGAGCAGTCGGGGTGGGTCCCGGAGGCCTCGTTTTCAACTCTGAACAGCATCACTTGTGCTGCAATCCATCCATCATCACAGCAAACCCCGGGGCCGGCCAGAGCGCGGATGGGGATGGGGAGATGCGTCTTTGCAAGAGGTATGTCGGGCATCAGAGGAGGCCGATGGGACCACTGCTCCTGAAAGCAGAGAGAGCAGATGCAGGTCCGCCCACCTCTTCACCTCGAGACCAATAATGATGGTACCTTCTACTGCAGTTCCCGCCGGGGACTTCTTCTCACCCTTTCCCGGATCAAGGAGGCGCGCCGTGGCCAGGGCTCCTTGAAGAAAGAACCAGCATTTTCCTAACCCCAGTCTTTCCTTTTGAGGTTTTGACATCTTGCGTTCTGCTCTTTTCCCCTGAGCCTGGTGACCTGGGCGGTGCCATCGAGTGATTCTGAATGTTTGGGCTGAAGCGTGGAAAGGTCCTCACTGCAGGTGGGTACCAGGGCCAAGTGATTTCTGGAAGGTTCTGCGCTGAGACCTGGCCTGGTCCTGACCACCGTCCAGCGCGAGTGCCCGCAGGCAGTGGGATTACATTTAATCAGTAGATTCCAAATTAGAATACGGAGGTCAGGGCTAGAATTTTAATTTAGAGACTGAAATTAGGCTCTAAATTAGTGGTTGAGGATGTAGGCTCGAGTCTGACTGCCGGGCTCGAGTCCCGGTTCTGACACCACCACCGCCGCGTGACCTGAGGACAGAGCTGAACCTCGCTGGGCCTCCATGTTCTCGCCTGTGAGGTGGGTGTGTAACAGCACCTGCTTCGTGGGTGTCTGCACAGGTTAATGACGCAATACAGAGTAAAGCATTGGAACACGCGTGCACACGGCTACACCGTGCCGGCCGTGACCGTGAACAGTCCTAAAAGGGCAAACGAGCTTCTCGGTCAGACCCTAAGCTTGGCAGCCACACTCGGAGATGGTGGATCGGGCTGAGGGGCACAGGGAAGGCACCTGGGCGGTAATCTCTGGACCCAGCCCACCGCATCTGGGGCGACAAGGAGCAGAGCAAAGAGAGTGGAATCACACAGGACGACGGTGAGCCACGTGTGTATGTTTAGTCTTCAAAACCCTCTTACGACCATCATCGCCATTAGTGGAGAGGAGACAAAAGAAATGACGAAGGCGGATCCCAGTTGAAATGCCCATTTCCTGGGCATCTTCCCTTCCCTACAGGATGGCCGTGTGCGAGCTGCCGCATTTGTCAAGTGTAGGGGACACACGCGTGTGTCACACTGTTAGGGACCCTATAGCCACTGACCTTGTGTGCCCAGGGAAGAGCAGGTGGTGTGCGATCCCAAAGCTTCAAAGCTAAACGAGTTGACCTGTGTCAACCCACCTCATTCCGCACCCTCATTACCTGCTCCACTCCTTTTTATAAGGAAACAAACAAAAAAACTCACATAGTTTTAATTGTACACAAGTCGTTGTTATTATTTTTAGGACTATGTTTCTTCAAATGGCCGTGGATATAAGATCAGCTTTTCTCTTTTGGGCCAAAACACTGGTTCTACTACAGTTAAAGCAAAATAGAGGTCTTTCGTGTGGGAATAAGATAAACCCACTGTTTCTTCCAGCCAGGTCCGCTCTTCAGAGCACGTTCATCTGAAGTCCTGCTGTCTCTGACTTAATTGTCCAATGTGTCTCTGCCTTTTAAACAGCTACGGAACAGATCTGTGGAAAACTGGCTGGAATCACCCACTCCTGTGCACAGGCGTCCTCGGGGGGCAGGGGGGCCACAATGGGGAGCTTTTCTCTGCCCACGTGACCAAGACCCACTGCCCTTGCTTGCATCAACTGCAGAACGTAAGAGTGGCTGTGGTTCTTTGCACGGAACCCGCCCCAAAAGGATTCTCCGCTCCTGGGACAGCGGGCAGCACGCCTCTGGCCCCGACCTGTCCCCACATAGCCCTTCATCTCAGAACCCGCCAAGAGACAGCCCTGACCACCCTAGTGACGAACGTTCCGGAAACTGTGGAGACCGGAGGACCTGTGCCTTTGTCTCCCGCCAGAGTCATTCACTTCAGGACTTTGGGAATTGATGACTGTGTCCCCCAGTGCAGCCCCACCTGGTGCTCGGGGACAACCATGCCCTGCGCTCTGGGGGTACCGATGGAATGTTACCTACGTTCTGTCACCAAGACTCTGCACACGTGACTTCAGGTCATCTCCACCTCACCTCTTCCCACTGAAAGCGCAGAGTTTCGGCAAGTCTAAGGCTGCACAATGGGTGAGAGGAAGGGCCAGGACTCCAAGGCCTTGGAGCGTTTAGGAAACTTTGGGAAGAAGTGGCTCAGAATCCCCTGCGGGTAAAGGGACGGCCTGTTGTGGGAAGACGCTCCTCCTCCCTCCAGCGTCTTCAAGAACATAGGCAGCTGCCCGGCTCCCGCTGGATGGCACTCTCTCCACCCGTCTCCACCGGAGCCCGGTGTCACGGGCTCAGACCCCCCTTCAGGAGAGAAATCCCGAGAAACCGAGGCCAGGGCTGCGTATCCAAGTAAAACATTCCTGCTCACCTGTGTGTGGTCACACACAGCTCACGGAATCACCTGTTCTATATGCTGCACAGGTAGGAGAAGACATCCTTTAAAATGACAGATTTGAGCTTGGAACTTTAAAAGGGCACTATTATACCCCGACTTCCCACTATCCTATGGACAAAGCCAGCAGAGTTTATGCCAGCATGCCTGTTTTAATGACCCATCATAATGTTATTTTACATAATTTAAAGTTTATTTTAAATAATCTGATTTTAAATAATGTGGTGCTTGATGTCTTCTCCGGGTGCTCATATACGAAGAATCAGACGCCGAGATAGAGTCCGCTGAGAGCAAGGGCGATGTCCGAGGAAGGGCCCTGCCAGGCACTCTGCAGGGACTCTCCCTCTGGACACGCCGTCCGCCCCGTGAGGGGCTTCCTGAATCCCAAGGAGAGCAGCTGGGATCATTCCAGAAACATCTATCATTCCAGAAATGCTATTTCTCCCCACAGAATTATTGTAGTGGGGGAAGAAGACAGAACTTAAGTGAAAATTCAGAGCATGGCTTTTTTGATAATATAGACGAACCACCATCTATATCAATCTGCCGTGACTCACATTTGGTACTTAGTAAAATTTAAGAAATGGACATTTGGGATAAACCTCTGCATCATACACCGTGGACAGTGGAGGGGGCCTGGGAGTTGCCTACTGCAATCGAGCCCCGCTTTGCTGCCTGCAGGTCTGAGACCACCTGCCCTAACCCGCCGGCCTCTCTCCTCCTCATCCAAAGACCTGGATCTTCATGCACCATCTGGCTAGAGAAGCAAGAAGACAACATCCTGAAGCTATTCCTTTCACACACCTCCTCTGCTTTCAAGGATTATCCTAAACAACTCTGCAATGTTTTCCCAACAAGAAAAACTTAGTGTAGTTCTATCTTAAATGACCATCTCGGAAAGAGGGAAGTAGAAGGCAAATTGACTAAAAGAAATAATCTGCAAACTGTCTGGAAAGTAGAAGGTGGGTCTCCTGATAGAAACACCCATCAGTAGTTCTGAGTAAGGCGCTGTTAGGAAATTAACTCTTTACGGTAGGTTAGGTGTGCGTGCCCAGCAGTGCTTTAAAAATAACCTGAACAAGCGTTAGGGAGAATGTGGAGAAATGGGAGTCCTTGTGTGCTGCCTGTGGGAATGTAAAATTGTGCAGCTGCTGTGGAGAACTGCATAGTGGTTCCTCAAAAAACTAAAAGTAGAATTACCATATGATCCAGGAATTCCACTTCTGGGTATCATTCCAAAAGAATTGAAAGCAGAATCTCAAAGATATTTGCATACCCATGTTCACGGCAGCATTATTCACAACAGCCAAAAGGTGGAAACAACCAAACGTCCATCCACAGATGACAGATAAACAAAAGCTGGTCTCTCCACACAGTGGAATATTATTCAGCCTTAAAAAGAAAGAAATTCTGACACAGGCTACAATATGGATAAACCTTGAAGGCATTACGCCCAGTGAAATAAGCCAGACACAAAAACCATACACTGTATGATTCCACTCATATGAGTGGTCAAGTTCATAGAGACAGAGTGTAGAGAGGAGGCTGGCGGGGGGCCTAGAGCTCAGTGGGGACAGAGCTTCAGTCTGGGGAGAAGGAGGTTCTGGAGGCGGGGGAGGGGAGGGTACCACCGCACTGTGAACGCACCGAGTGCCACAGCACTGCAGACTCGAAAGTGGTTCAGGTGTTCAATTGTATGTTTTACCACAATAAAAAAAGGGGGAAAAAAAGCTGATCTGTACTGCAGGAGAGGGAATGGCCCCCTTCTCGGCCCTACAGTTCTCGGCTCCTGCTTGGCCCTGAGGACGACCCTCTGCGCTGTCAGGGGGGCGGCCCTCAGCCATGGGGGACGGGGCGCAGCTCTCGACACCAGGGCAAAGCTTCCTTCCCCTCCCCATCACTCTGGGATTACTTCCAGGAGGGCAGACAGACAAGATTAGCCTCAGAAACAAAACAGATAAGACACTGAGAAAATGGTAGGAACACACACTCTGCAAACAACTGGATTCAAGAATGTGTGCAGTGTAAACACGGGAAGAAAGCCATCTGCCTGCTGGAAACCGGGGCTGGAGGATGGAGCACGCAGCCTCCCGGTTTCACCGACAAGCTTGGGCGGGGGAGACGCAGTTGACAGGTAACAGCGTGTGAGTTTGAGGGCACAGGTGTGTTGATCCGATACACTTGCGTGTTGTGAAATGCAGGTTGTCACATAATTGCCATTTCTTTTCTGTGGCGAGAACATTTATCATCTACTCTGTTAGCAACGTTCAAGTATGTGATACAATACGATTAACTATAATCACCATGCTGTATGTTAGAGCCCTAGAAATGATTCATCTTACGACTGGGATTTCCCTTTTTAAAAATTGTTCTTGGGGTTTTCAGAGCAAGAGGTTTCCTTTTGTGGCACAACAGCGCCATCTCATGGACGAAGCTCATATGACACAAGGTTTCCTAAAAGCCGCCGCCCAGACAGCTGGACTCTCAGGGCGGGCAGAGATGCTATTTTTACAGGTCAAATAGGTGGGGCACAAATCAGAATCTCACGTTGCCTCCACTTTGCTCTTAAGATTTAAAAGTCTTTTTGGCACTTGAATTTGAGATGAGAGTCTGATCGCTAGCTTAATTTCCCACTGAAAACCCTCACAGAAGAACACGCCACAAAAACGTGCAATCCTGCTCCTTGGGAAAAGCAAAGGAAACCTTACCATAGCCGTCAGGATGAAACTCTGCATAGAAAAATACCCCTTCCATCCTCATCACCCTTACACGTCAAATCTGAGCTCTCTCATTCCCCAATTTTAAATTTTATTAGGACGTGTCCCATAATCTCTGCTGTTGCTTTTCTGTGCTGTATTTTTAAATAAATGTGTGAAAATTTATTCTGGACGTGTGGGATATCTTGGAGGTGTTTGTCAAGGCTTAAATGGGGAAATATTTTTTAATAAACATTGTTTATATTTAAGGTGTACAACATAATGATTTGATATCCATGTACACAGGGAAGTGCTTACTACAGTCAAGCTGACTATCCCTCTCCTCACAGAGTTGCCGTGTGTGTGAGTGTGTGTGTGAGATGAGAGCTACCGACATCCACTCGCTCCTAGTATTTGTGATCAGTGCCGTGTTATTAAGTTCAGTCGTCACCCTGCACGCACATTGGGTCTCTACTCAGTCATCCGACAGACGGCAACGTTGTGCCCTTTGACCCCATTTCCCCTCCTCCTCCCCGTCCCTGGCTCCTACTTTCTGCTTCTGTGAGTTGACTATTTCCGATTCCACGGGTAAGTTAGATCGTGCAGTATTTGTCTGTGTCTGGCTCATTTTACTTCATAATGTCTTCCAGGTTCATCCATGTTGTTGCAAATCACAGGATTTCCCTCTTTAAAAAAAAATATATATAGACACAGATATAGGTATAGATATAGATATAGGTATAGGTATAGGTATAGGTATAGATATAGGTATAGATATAGATATAGCTATAGATATAGGTATAGATATAGATATATGTATAGTTATAGGTATAGGTATAGATATAGGTATAGGTATAGATATAGGTATAGGTATAGATATAGGTATAGGTATAGATATAGATATAGGTATATGTATAGGTATAGATATAGGTATAGATATAGATAGATATAGGTATAAGTATAGATATAGATATAGGTATAGATATAGGTATAGGTATAGGTATAGATATAGATATAGGTCTAGGTATAGGTATAGATATAGGTATAGATATAGATAGATATAGGTATAAGTATAGATATAGATATAGATATAGATACAGGTATAGATATAGGTATAGGTATAGATATAGGCATAGATATACATATACATATAGGTATAGATATAGATATAAGTATAGATATAGATATAGGGATAGATATAGATATAGGCATAGATATAGATATAGGGATAGATATAGATATAGGCATAGATATAGATATAGGGATAGATATAGATATAGGCATAGATATAGGTATAGATATAGATATATCACATTTTCTTTATTCATCCATCCATGGATGGACACCTAGGTTGTGTGCATGCCTTGTACATCATGCTGCAATGAACAAAGGGATACAGATGTCTCCTCAAGATAGTGATTTCATTTCCTTCAGATACCAACAGTTCTTGAGGGCTCCCTTTTCTCCACATCCTTGTCAACCCTTGTTATTTGTGGTTTTTGATGACAGCCATTCTGACAGGTGTGAGGTGATACCTCACTGTGGTTTTGATTTGCGCTGGGGAAAGTAGGTTTTCATAGTGACTCTCAGCATTCACGTGACAAAGATTCTTGAGCCCCTGCTCTGTACCAGCCACAGGCAAGCTTCTAGGGACACAACGACAATAGCCCAGGCGGGAACATCGTGTCCTGACTGGTCTTGCAGGACCTCGGAAGTGTGGGCTCCCGGTGGACGGGGCAGAATTCTCTGAGCTCCTGGAGGATGACTCAAGTCCTGGAATTTCTTCAGTGTTTCCCGTATTCTTGCTGGTTCTGTGTCCAGTCCTTCATTGCGTGGCTTTTTTGGGCTTAGAGAGCGAGTACAGGCCGGAAAGAATTTTGTCGATCCAGCCACTGCGGGGGCTGAACCAGCAGAGGCTGGGGGTCTCCATCAGGCTCCCTCTGGGATCATCAGGCTCCCGCTTTGGGGATCGTCCCATCAACGTACAAACATGCTTTCTCTTCTCTCATTAAAAAAAGGTGGGTCTCTCTCTCGACCCCATTTTCCTTGCGTCCTGTCCCAATCCTCAGCTCACCTCTGGGGCAGAATCCTCAGCTGAGCTTTGTCACCTCTGTCCCCTTGCTCTCTGTACTCAGTCCAGTGGCGCCCACCCCCCGCTCCAGTCCGTGCTCGGCAGCCCCCGACGGACCCCAGTCTCCCCCTCTCCGAACCCCTTCCTCGCGGCCTCCAGGACTCCACCCTGGGGTCTCCTTTGTGGATTCTTGTCTTCCTAACACCAGTACCAGAGAGCATGCGGGCTTCACCGGCCCAGGGCTGTAAACACCGTCTGTATGCTAATAACACCCCCCCCCCCCCGCTGCTGTCCCCAACCCAAGTCCCACCCACCGGAGGACCCCAGCCACACTCCCCAGAGCCTGCTGCCCCGGAGCTGCCCCCAGGCTCTCTGCTCGCCAGCCCGACAGCGTCACGTCCACGTCCTCTTCTCTCACCCGCCACATCTCGTCTATCAGAAAATTCTTTTGACTGTGGCTGCAAAATAGATCCAAACCCAACCGCTTTCCCCCATCCCCACCTGGCCCCTGAGGTCTCTCACCTGGCTTTTCACCGGGACCCTCCTCCTCCTGGGTGCCCTCCTTCGATTCTCAGCACCGCAGTCGGGTCTCATCACCTCCCCACCAAACCCCGCAAATCTCGAGTCCCTTCTCTGCCTACAAGGTCCGACGTGAGACCTCCCCCGACTTCACCTCTCTGACCTCAGCAGAGAAGGAAACAGGCCGTTTGTTCTAGGCTCACGAGATAAAACCACACTAATTGCGCGAAAGCACTGCTTTCCCAAGGTTCTAAGAAAGCCCGCAGACACGTCCCCCGCAGGTCCTCGGGCAGGGCTGCCCTGGGATCGATGACCTTCCTGGTGCCGTGCGGACGTCAGCCTCCATGCCCCTCTTCCCTCCAGCATTTCCCAGAGAAATCAGCGCAGGGCGGCCGTCCCTCCGGCACCCACGCCTCTCCGAGGTCAGAGCCCCGAAGCCCAGAGACGCTCCGCAGATTGCCTGTCGCCCCGCCCCCCAGGGGATGTGTTAGGGGAGGAGCGGACCAGCGATGGAGGCTGGAGGCGGGAGGGGAGGAGAGGAAAGGAGACCCCCCCCCCCGTAGATTTAAGGTAAAATGTGTCAGCTGGTTATTCGATGGGATTGGAAGGTCTCCGAGGAAGCCCCGCGGAGGCGGGACCAGGGGACTCCCCGACGAGGGACTCAGAGCCTCCACCCCTCCAGGTGCCCTACCCCACCCCTGGGCATCCCTGCCCCGGGCCCACCTGCCCACAGGCTGGAGCTGGCTCCCCTCGGCCCCCTTAACAACACCCACAGGTAGGACTTGGTGACCACGCTTTTGAGATCGGGGCAGCAGGGTCCGAGGCTCTAACCAACAGCGAGAGGCTGAGGGCATCAGGTTTCATGAGGCTCTGGGGTGACACGCCGGGCTGGACCCCGAGGGTCTGCTGGTGTGGCTTCACTCCATTCATCACAGCTCTTTATAATCTTGAACATTCCCCAGCAGGGCCGGCCAGCCTCCAGGTGTGACCGCCACGCCATCACTCAGGGCCCCGGGCTTACAAGGGCCTCTGTCGACACTGGAAAATTCTTCCAAGTTTTGTACACGGGGGCCTACGTTTTCGTTTTGCACGGGGCCGCCACAGATGGTGCAGCGGGGCTGCCTTGCAGGGTGTTCCCAGAGTTCATTCCTGTTAACTGGCGGTGTGAAGAAGCAGTGGTTTAGGAAACTTTGAGTTAAACAACGTTAGATAACTTCCTCTTCTGAACCACAACTTGTAGCAACAGTTTAGATCAGAAACTCCTATTTAGTTATCTTCCTGCCAGTAGAAAAGCTCTATTTATCACCACACAGATGTAAACATACAGCCAGACCTCAGAGATGCTCTGGGGTGGGGTCCAAACCACCACTATGGAGCAAATCACACGGATTTTCTGGTTTCCCAGAAAGTTATGAAAGTTATGTTTACCCTAGATTGTAGTCTATTAGGTGCGCAAAGGCATCACGTCTAAAGAAACAACATACTTAACTTTAATTTAAAAAATAATGTTCCTAGAAAAACAGCGTCTATAGGCTTGCTCACGGCAGGTTTGCCACAAACTTTCAATTTGTAAAAAACACAATATTTGCGAAGTGCAATAAAACGAGGTCTGTCTGTTCTATAGATTAGACTCTGTCCCCAAAATAATGCTTCTGAAGCATTGATATGCAGTGGATCCCTTGGTGGGGGAGTTCGTCTTGGTTCCATTAGTTCAGGCCCAGACAAGGCATTTCTTGGGCAGCCCCAATGCCGCTGCTGGTCCGCAGACCACACTTTGAGTAACAAGGTTCTAAAATGCACCTGCGGGCAGGGGGCTTAGCCCTGAGGGTTAGTTCTGTCTCCAGTTCGTATGTTGCTTCATTATTTAGTGACCAGGTGATTCAGGAGAAAGGGAATCGCTCAGAGCCTCAAATTCTTCAAGTACTGGTAACCTTTCCTACAATGACTTCAAGGATCAATGATTTCACTTACGATCATTTCAAAGCTGAGTCGTTTTGCAATAATTGTCTCATTTTAACAAGCACCTTGTGAGTGAGGCAAGGCAGACAACATGACTCCAGTTTTACAGGTGAGGAAACGAAGGCTTAGGGGGTTGGCTGCCCTGCCCAGGGCTACAAGCAGGTGCCAGGGCGAGGCCTGGACCGTCCTCCTTGGACTCGGGGCCTCTAGGACGTAGACGCACGTGAACATGCCAGCGCCCCTTACGTACAGGGCTCCTGTCTTTAGGTCAATCTTCTTTACAAAGAGGTTCGCTTTACAGTGAAGTTTTAAGTTACTCTTCTTTTGTAATCACCGGATCCTTTTTCTTCCTTTTGAAAACAGCTCATTATTCTTTTTTTTTATCAAAACGATAAATGTTCATTGTTTAAAGAATTCAAGCAAGACAGAAGAGTACTAAGAAGTCAGTAAAATCTCACCGTGTCGGATGGGACCTCTGTTAACATTTTAAGGACCCTTCTTCCAGTCGCCTCCTTATGACCTGAGGGTGACCCACTGGGGGAAAGAAAGGGCAGGGGTTTCCTCTGGTCAAATAATTTTGAGAACCTTATGTATATTATATTCCCCACCTGAAGGTCACAGAGAACATTAGTATTTTAAAGGCTCACCAAACCGCGGCAGCAAAAAACGTTGACATTATAAACAGTGCTGCAAGAAATATCCTGAATTAGACGTTTTTCAGTTGTGTTATTATTTCCTTAGGGGAACAAGACATTCACATTGCCCTACCCAAAGGCTATGGGCGTTTACATGCCCACGAATTGTTCATAGATTTCCCATTTTCCAAATGCTGCCACTAGCAGATTTTATCAATCCCTTTGCCCTTTGTTGACCTGATACACAAACAAAACTAACTATTGTTTTTACTTCTTCCTTTGATCACTCAGGAGGTTGAACATCTTTTCTTGTGTTCATTGGTTAATTTGTAAACTGCTTGTTCATGTTCTTTCCAAATTTTTATTTGGGTTTCTTTTATATTTTTTTTCTTTTTTGAGTTCTTTGCCTCACAAGAAAATTAATCTGTTACCATGTGACTTGCAAATGATTTCACCAATTTAGTTTTCAACATGCCTATTTTATTTCATTTTGCTACCCAGTAGTTTTAAATTAGTACACCATCACATACATGGGTTTGGGGATTTCTGACATGCTTATTTGAAAGACCTCCCCCAACCAAGATTATAAAACTGTTCACCCCTGTTTTCTTGTAACATTTTATAATTTCTGTATTTCAATTAAAGCCTCAATCCATCTGGACTTTATTTTCACGTGGCGACTGAGGGAAGCGTCTACCTCTACGTTTGTCTAAATCACTAGCCTGGAATCACACCCCATGTATCAGATAATTAATTTTTTTTTAATTTATTTATTTTTGGCTACATTGGGTCTTCGTTGTTGCACGTGGGCTTTCTCTAGTTGCGGCGAGCGGGGGCTACTCTTCGTTGCGGTTGTGTGGGCTTCTCATTGCCGGGGCTTCTCTTGTTGAGGAGCACAGGCTCTAGGTGCGTGGGCTTCAGTAGTTGTGGCACGTGGGCTCAGTAGTTGTGGCTCACGGGCTCTAGAGCGCAGGCTCAGTAGTTGTGGCACACGGGCTTAGTTGCTCCGTGGCATGTGGGATCTTCCCGGACCAGGGCTTGAACCCATCTCCCCTGCATTGGTAGGTGGATTCTTAACCACTGTGCCACCAGGGAAGTCCCCAGATAATTAATTTTCTACTCTAAGATGACATGATGTTCTTTAAAATTTATTTTATATTTGATATCCAGCATCACTCACTTGTGGTGTATAGCTGCATGCGTTTTGAGAAATGTAGAGAGTTGTGTAAACAGCACCACAAGCAAGATACAGAGCAGTCCCAACACCCCCCAGATTCCTTCTCACCGCCCCTTTGGAGTCAAGCCGCACCCCGTCCCTAACCCACGGCAGCCCACTGACCTTCCCAGTCCCCAGCGCGTGGCCTCTCCCATGACGTCATGGGGATAGGAAGACGGTGTGGCTCTGACTGCAGCTCCTTCTGCATCAGCTCGTCCTGGGTGTGCCAGTAGTTCACTGTTTCTGTTGCTGAGCAGGGCTCTACACATCTTGTTTATCCGTTTGCCAGCTGAAGGGCATGTGGAATGTTCTGGGCTTCCAGTGATTATGAATAATGTTGTTATTATGGACTGAATGTTTGTGCCTCCCCCCGCCCCTTGCAAATCGATCCTAACCTCCAGTGTAATGGACTCAGGAGGTGATCAGGGAGGGAGGCTGGAGCCCCCAGGATGGGATCAGTGCCCTTAAAGAAGAGAGCCCTGAGAGCTCCCTTCTGCCGTGAGAGGACAGAGAGAGAAAAAAAACAGCCGTCTCTGAGGAAGCAGGCCCTCCGCAGACACTGGACCTGCTGGCACCGTGACCTTGGACGTCCGGCCTCCAGACTGTGAGAAGTGAATGTCTGTGGTACGAGCCCCCAGCCTGTGGTTTCTGTGACAGCAGCCCAGATGGACTAAAAGAGTTGTCCACAGGTTTCTGTGAAAACACGCATTTCATTTCTCTTGGATAAACAACCAGGACGGGGGGCACTGGGTCACGTGGTAGGTGTTTCCTACTTGATACGAGGCTGCCTTGCTGTGTCTTCCAAAGGGGCTGCACAGCTTTGCATTCCCACCAGCAGGACGGGTGTTCCAGGTGTCCTGAATTCTCATCAGCACTTTGCGTTCTTAATTTTGGTTTTTAATCCATTCTAATAGGTGCATAATGGTAACTCACTGCAGTTTTAACGGCTCTAGTGGTTAATCATGTGTTTATTTGCCATCTGTGTATCTTCTTGGGTGAAATGCCCGTTCCAACCTTGGGCCCAATTTTTACTAGGTTGTTTGTTTTCTTATTTTTGAGTTGACATGGCAACTGACTTACTTGCTGCATTTCATATCTGTGTGAGTCTCTTTCTGGATCCCCTGTTCCAGTTCATTAATCTACCTGTCTGTTCCCAGGCCAGGACCACATGGTTTTATTACTATAACTGTTTTACTACTGTAAGAATGCATTTCATTCATGTAAGACAAATCTTCCTTTATTATTCTTTTCAAAATATTCTCAGTTATTTTCAAATATTTATTGCCAGATTAACTTTAGAATAATTTTGTCACATTCTCCCCAAATTCTGTTGAGGTGTTTACCTGAAATGATATTGAATTAAAGACAATAATTTAGGAAAAATGACCCTTTGTGCTACTGTCTTCCAATCCAAGAAAAGACAAATCTTTCCCTTTAGTAAGATCTTCACTTGTGTCTGATGGCTCGGGTTTTTGTTTTTTTTTTTTTTTTTTTCAGATATTTGTATTTAGTCTGTTTTCACATTCAGCAGGACCAGAGTCAGGGGTAAAATCAGAAATGAAAACAGGACACAGGACACTTCTTGGCAGGGCTCTGCTTCAGTCCCGACCTGGAAAGGCTGGAGGCTGGACCAAGACAATGCTGGTTTTTACATCTGTCCTATTTCAGCTATTTGTAAAACCTGCAGCATTAAATCTGAGGGTTAGAAAAGCAAACAGCCACAGGCAGAGTGAAGGCCCCATCTCTTCCTACAGCCCATAACTCTCCCGGCGAATGAAAACGCTCTCAGTTCACGCTCCACCCGAGGGAGAGCTGACCTTTCCCAAGGCTTCCAGAGGAACCCACGTGGCCACTGCGGCCCGCAGAGGCTCCTACACGGGACACATTTGTGACACGTGAAGAATGCCACTCTCTTAGTTTTAGTCTAAACATAATCCCACACGATTCTTTTTCTCTTGAAAGGAGCAAATTTAGCCTGATGTACAAAAGAATTCTTGTGAATACGGATGCAATTCATGAGCCTGCCTGCCAAGCACCTGAACTCTCTCCCTCTTAGTGATCAGTTGATCACAGTGATCAATGCCATCCCCAGATCTGGTGTTCCCAAATGTAGCCTTCATTTCATTTTCAAGAAACACATTTCTATCATCTACGGTTTTAAAGGAAGAAAATAGCTCGTGTGCATCTGACTTCACGTCTCTCAATAAACTCTCAATAACGCGAGTGTTCTCAGCTTCTGTGAAGGAGCTCGGTCCCAATTCACTTTGCTCCCTGGAACCTTCCCATCCTGCAGAATTCAAGTAGGTGTTTTCATCACGATAGAGGCTCAGTGTCCTTATAAGAGACCCCCAAATCTCAATGGCTTAAACAGAAAGAAGCTTATTTCTCTTTACATAAAAGTCGGAGCTGGCCGGACACTACTTGGGGGTAGGGGGGCGGGGCCAGGCTCCTGCCTTCCTGCCCCATCCGTCACGCTTCGGATGTGCCCCACCTGTGCCTGGCCCTTGACCACAATGACGTTCCAGCTGTTAGGAGACAGGGAAGCGGACGGAGAGGCCAGGCCCCCTCCCTTTAACAGCAAGAATCAGAGACTGGACCTGCCCCTCCCACGCACGGCCCTCTGACCCGTGTGTCAGTTACCTGTTGTCGCATAGCAAACCGCCCCAAGACATTGTGGCTTAAAACAACGAACGTTTATCATTTCACAGTTTCTGCGGGTCAGGGGCCTGGGCGCCTCCGCCCCCAGGTCTCTCCTGATGCTGCTGGCAGCTGGGACCGCGGCCTCATCCGAAGCTCTGACCGGGGCAGCACCTTCCTCCCGCTCTCTCTCACGGCTGCGGGCAGGACCGGGTCCCTGTGGGCTGTTCCTTCCCACACAGGCCCCTCCAGAGGGCAGCTGCTTCCCTCAGAGCAAGTGGGCGGGAGGGCAACGGGGCCCCCAAGGCGGAAGACACGGTCTTCCAGCGCCTGATCTTGGAAGCGAGGCTTCCTGTCTCTTCCAGCCCGAGGCAGAGCGCAGATGGGGACAACCCAGCTTCCCAGATTCAGCTTTGCTTTCGCTCAGACAAGACAATGAATAAGACAGACAGACACCAGGGTAACACGGCAGCCATCACAGTGGGACTCTGTTCCGAGGCCAGACCCCAGCTGTGCGCAGGTCGGGTAACGTCTCCTTTATTTAAGCATCTATGTGCCCAGCTCAGAGCTCCCCACCCATCTGAGAAAGAAGATGGGAACAGATCTAGAGGGGTGAACAGCAGCCTCCGCCCCCGTCAGCGTTAGGAGACGTTTCCAGGGATTTCATCAGGGCGGCCAAGGTCACGCGGTGACTAAACCCCCCGAGTCCCCGCCACTAACTGGACGAGAGGCGAGATCTGGTGAGTGCGGAGCAGGTTTGGGCACATCCTCAGACACAGCCTCCCTGGGGCAGCTCGTCCTCCCGGGCTGCGCCATGTACCCCAACTCGTGCTGCACCGTCACAGCACCAGGGAAGGGACAGCAGAGGAGCAGGGGCTGCTCCCCAAGGCTTCCGCTCGGAAGGGGCTCCCCATCCTAGCATGTCTGACCAGCCAGGCTTCAAGGGGGCGGGAAAGCTCAGTGTCCTCTGCGCTCGGAAGGGCAAGAGGGCCCACAGGTGGAGGATGCCTCGGGGGGCTCGAGCCGGCCTCGGCGCACACGACAGTCCTCGCAGGCAGGGGCCCGGCTTGGCGTCTGCGACGGCTCCGGACCTGGGCTCCCGCCCCAGCCTGCACACGGTGCCAGGGATCCCAGGTTTGGATGGCAGACCGTTAGCTCACTTGTGGCCAAGAGCAGTTTGGGGCTTAGTGCCAAGTGAACCCTGTGAACTTGGAGCTCATTCCAGCAGCAGGGACTGTAAGGGCCCCAGAAAACCCACTGGTCCCTGGTTGTCCCGGGGCGCCACCTCGCAGTCACTCAGTGCCCCGGGGACTTGTTAAATTGCTTAGTCCCCAAACAGTTCGCACAGCACACTCAGCGTGAACGGCCCCAATGGGGAAGCCACACAAGCATGAAAGGTCCGTATTTTCTCCCACAGCTGCTGTGTACTGCCGGGACCTATCGTTGTTCTGAACGGGAATCCTCACCGCAGGTTTCTGGTCCCAGATCACGGCATCTTTCACGGCTGCACGTGGCTTCAGCACAAGCTCCCTCCCAGCCCCAGGACCGTCTGGTGATGGATGAGGAGTCCGGGCTGCTTGAACCCACCTCTTGCAGATAATCCCCAAGTGCTCTGCTGAGGAGGGCCAGGCCTCCTCTCAGGACGGAGGCTCTTTCCCAGGTGGCACATCTGTGCCCTTCAGTGACTCTGAAGATTTCTCCATGTGGGGAGGGTATTGCTACCGTGGTAATGGACAGGCCTCACAATCTCATGCCCTCGCACGACACAACTTTATCTCCCATTCACTTAAAATCTCGAATGTTGCGAGTAGCCAGCTCCAATCCACAGAGGTATTCAGAGACAGGACAACGGAGGGTCCACCATCGTCAACGATGCTTCCAGGTGTGCCGTCGGCACCTGCATCCCACCCACAAAGATGGGAAGAAAGAAAGCAGAGAAAGCGCACTGACTCTACCAGTCTGTTTGGGTGGCCGTGTCTAAGCACCACAGATGGGCAGCTTAAACAACAGAAATGGATTTTCTTATGGTTCTGGAGGCTGGAAGTCCAAGATCAAGGTGTCGGCAGGGCTGGTTTCCTCTGAGGTCTCTCTCCTTGGTGTGTAGATGGCCGTCTTCTCCCCGTGTCCTCGTATAACCTTCCCCCTGCGCATGTCCGTGTCCTAATTCTCCTTCTGATAAGGACACCAGTCCTGTTAGGTTAGGGCCCACCCACATGTCCTCATCTTACCTTAATCACCTCTCTAAAGACTCTTTCCAAACACAGTCTCATTCTGAGGTCCTGGGCATTAGGACTTCAACATATGAATTTGGAACGACACCATTCAGCCCAGGACACATTCTGAATCACATCAGATCACAAAGTCACTGCCAAAGTCGATGACACGGCCCACCCAAGGCGAGCTGGCTGGGAAGCACCCACATCCACCAGGCATGGGGGGCAGGGTTGCAGGGGCTGGTGAGCCAGCTCTGCCTGGCAGGGATCCTTGCCTCGGGGTCTCTTTCTCCTAATTGCCCCAAACCATCATATTCAGATTGTCCAGAGCAGCGAATTAAAAGCCCCAGAGATTCTCATAGGACAAACACGAAAGTAAGTCAGCTCACTGCTACATTTCTCTACTTTGTATCGTGATGAAGACCAGACACAGGTTCCCAGTGCTTTGCAGCACGTGCTTAATGTAGAATCTACCTTCAGAATTTTAGTTACACCTGGAGACAATCATTACTGTCCTCACTGTCATCATCTAAAGAGTAAACAGTGCAGCTAAGAGAGACCGGGGGCAGTGGAGGTGCTGAGGACCACACAGGGGCCAGGGAAGAGTGTCCCAAATACCTGCCGTAATCCCAATCCTTACATTCAACCCCACAAAAATGTCAGTCCTCCCAGAGTGCTGACTTTCCAGATGTCTGTGAAACTCTAGCTGGAGCCAGGATCAGCCCTGATGAACCGCAGCTTAAATGCCAGCTGATGGGGCTCAAATACACATAAGCTTCTATTCGAGCCGACAGCTAATTCATGGAGAACAAGTCACAGCAAAATCATCAGGACATGTTTCAACGGCCGAGACGGGCTTCCTAACCATCAGTTCATCCTGAACTCGGGTCATTAGATATTCCTGCCTGGGCCGTGAACTTCACAATCACCTGTGAACCATAACACGGAATGATCTTGGCAAGAGAGGGGCATCGATCAGAACCAACGATCACCTGTCCCCACAGGAGCCTTTAATGAACTCCGAGGGCTGTTTTACCTTCAGGCCTCAGGATCTCATGCAGTGGCTTCTTTCAGGGCAGATGGTCGGATAGTGAGCGAAACTTTTCCACGTGCCTCAAAAGGCTTCTGGTCTGTGGCAGAGGACGAAGGTATAGTAAGGAAACAGAGGCACTCTTCCTAAAAACCTGACAAAGGTGTGTCCACACTTTCTCCTTCTTATAAACAGACGCAAATATCTGTATAAATATAGAGAGATGTGGTGTTTGTTTTTATGCACTAGATTCATTACGTACAAATAGGGGGTCTTAGCATTCACACTTCACTCCCCGCGGAAATCACTCCCAGCTCGGGGGAGGAATCATTGTTCCATTTTCTAGAGGCTGCACAATCCTTCGTGTTGGGGATGCACCACCATCTATTGAACCTTCTCTCTGCTGACGGGCATTTACTTTGTATACATCCTTGCCAAAGGGAACAAAGCTGCTGAATTGTCTTTAGGAAGTTAGTTACTGCAAGTTATACAATATACGTGCATATGCATGCGCATTCACTGTAACAAATAAGGTGGAGATTCCATCCAGCAACGAGGACCTTCCCGCACCTCAGGACTTAGCACTCCCCCACCCAGGGCTCCCTCGGATGCTGTAAATGTGGTGCCCACCCGGACTGTACGCTCCCAACATCCACTCTGTATCCCAACCGCCCCTGCTTTCCTTGCTTTCTCCTTTGAATGTCTTCAAGTTTCCCAGTTTCTAAGCTTCCCAAGTAAAAATCATTTTTCCTCCTCTGATCCCAAATATTTCCATTACTGAATTGTAACAGAATTATTGGGTTCCAAAAAGCATCTGGAACGGTGATTCTGAAAGTGCCTGGGGGACTCTGGGAGGGCTCATATCCCTCACAAACCAGGCCCTTGAGGAGGGGTAGGGGTGACAGCAGAGCCGCGAGCGCAGGAGGGGGCACAGTCTGAACGGGCTCGTGATCGTGAACGACCCCCCAAGAAAACCCGGAGAAATTCACAATTACAAGACTGTTCCTTGCACCCACCCAGAATAATCTCCCCTTTGATTAACTCAAAGTCAACGGTAGTGACCTAATCACAGGAGTGAAATCCTGCCACACAGACAGTCCCGCCCGCACTCAAGGGAGGGGACTCTCTGGGGGCACCCCCAGGGCGGGAGCCGCCTTGGGACTCTGTGGGGACAGAGGGGCTGACAGGCTCGGAAATGCTGATCTAACGCCCCGATGATACCTAACGACACCCTGACGTTTGCTAAGCATCTGGCACAGCCTGGACAGGTCCTGTTATAAGTCCCATTTTACAAATGAGGACATTGAGATTCAGAGGATGCCACGGCTTCCAAAGGTCCTGCTATCATGGGAGCACCAGGGACCCAACTGGGATCCATCCTCCACCCGGGGTCCCTGGCTTAAGAGAGCGGTGGTGGGGACACTGGAGGTTAGTCCACAGCCGGGCTTTCAAGGGGACAGTCACTGTCAGCAGATCACACGGGAGACCCCCACGTCACAGCCCTCCCTCCGCACTGCCCTCCCGCCACGCTGCCCTCTCCGTGGGTCCCTCACCCCTCGATCTCCGTCTCCTGCTGTGTCTCTGGACTCAGCCACCCTTTGTCACCTGTCCCCACCACAGGCCTCCTCTTCCCCCGGGTCACATGACAGCGCTAAAAGGGCCTCCCTGGCGGCCAGGTCCTTTCAAACACAGCTGGACAAGGAATCTCTCTGATGGCGGCTCACGCCCTTTCCCTCCACTAGGCTCACCTGCCCTCGGGCCCCCAGGCCGCCCCCGCCAGGTGGTCCTCCTTCCCGCTGCCCAGTCTCCCCTCAACCACGCCGTCTCTGCCGATTCCAGACCCTGCACAGAGAGATGTTAGGGGACGGGACACACCCTGGAGAGGCCCCCGAAGGCGTGCAGATGCCCCCGCCTCCTTGATGCTCCATCCAGGGGCCCGCCGAGGGCCTCCCGCTCCTGGTGCCCCCTGCCCGCAAAGCCCCCGGGTTTGAAGACACCAGGCCTCCCAACCCCCGAAAGAGAGCTCATCCCAAAGTGTCACTCACAGCTAACGCTCTCTTGCCAGGGACTTGGGTGGGGTGGGGAGAGTTAGTGTTTAATGGGGACAGAGGCTCAGTTGGGAGGATGAGAAAGTTCTGGAGACGGACGGTGGTGACAGCTGCACAACATCAGGAATGTACCTAACGCCACGGAACCACTCGCTTGAAAACAGTTACATGATGAATTTTAGGTCACGTAAATTTTACCACCATTTTCCAATAAATAAACACCGGCCTCCGGGTCCAGCCTCCAGGCCCCCTCTCAGTGACAACCCCCCCCCCCACCCATGCCATCTCTCACCAGCTGCCCAGCCCTACCGGTCCACCCAGACAGATCCTGGGTCCAGACCTGACACCAGGTCCCTCAGACACTTCTGGTGGGAAGGGAAACGGTGCAGCCGGTCTGAGAAACAGTTTCCTACAACATGAAACATACACGCACCATGGAGTGCAGGACTTGCCCTCCTCAGCCTTTATCCCAGAGAAGCAAGGGCCAGTCCACGCAGAAACCTGCACGCAGGTGTTCACAGCAGTTTTGCTCGTAATCACCAGGACGTGGAAACAACCTGAGCATCCTTCGAAGGGTGGATCGCTAAGCTGTGGGACGTCCACACAAAGGAATCGTACTCAGCAGTAAAAAGGATTGGACATTGATGCGTGCACATACGTGATCAGATCACACGGCTGTACGCTAAAAGAAAAAAGCCAGCCTTGGGAGATTACATTGCATGCTACATAATTTCATTTACACAATACTAAGGAAATGGCAGGATTATAGAGATGGAGAAAAACCAGTGGTTTCTAGGGAACAGGGATGGGGAGGTGAGGTGACTCTGAAGAGATAGGACGAGCAGGTCACTTTGTGGGGACAGGACAGTTCAGAATTCGCTTGTGCTGGTTACATGAATCTGCACGTGGGATAAAACGGCATAGAATTACACACACACACACACACACACACACACACACACACACACAGATGAGTCCAGGTAAAAGCTGGTGCCACCTGCTTAAGGCCTGAAGTCTAGTTCACAGTGTGATGTTGGTGTCCTGGCTTTGACACACTACAGTGATGTAACAGGTTCCTGTCAGGGGAGGATGGGAGAAGGGTATCAGGACTCTGTATGATTTTTGCCATTTCTTGTGGGTCTATAATTATTTCAAAGTAAAAAGTTAAATTATTTTCTGAAAAAAATCTAGACTCTTGGGGCTTCCCTGGTGGCGCAGTGGTTGAGAATCTGCCTGCCAATGCAGGGGACGTGGGTTCGAGCCCTGGTCTGGGAAGATCCCACATGCCGTGGAGCAACTAAGCCCGTGAGCCACAATTACTGAGCCTGCGCATCTGGAGCCTGTGCTCCGCAACAAGAGAGGCCGTGATGGTGAGAGGCCCGCGCACCACGATGAAGAGTGGCCCCCACTTGCCACAACTAGAGAAAGCCCTCGCGCAGAAACGAAGACCCAACACAGCCATAAACAAACAACAAACAAACAACAAAAAAAAAATCTAGACTCTAATTGCTAGATAATCAAGAATCTATAACGTATACCCAGCTCCTCTGAGTCAAGGACTATCTCATGAAGGAGCGACATGACCTCCAGGACTCCTCACAGCCGCCCCTCCATCAACTCCTGCTGAAGCTGCAGGCCAGCAACGCCCCCTGAGCTGGTCCAAAGCCCTCCCACTGGAGTGGCTACCTTCTACCCCCCAATCCTACTGCTGGCAGGAGTCGTGGAGAATGGGCCTCGGGAGGCCGGGAGAGAGGAGGGGAAGACCTTGAGATGTGTGTGTGGGCACGTGGCTGGGTAAGTGTGTGTGCATGTGTGCACACGTGCGTGCTGTGTGTGCATGCATGTGCACACACGTGGTAAGTGTGTGCGCACGTGTGTGGGTGTGTGCAGGCATGTGTGCACATGTGTAGGGGTTATGGGGGAGGAGTGGCTGAGAACAGAGTTACCAGTTACCTATTTTCCCAGAATTGGCTCCAGGTAGACAATGGTGTTACTTGCACTGGTCCAAGGTTCCAAGTTCAGTCCCTTGGGGCTACCTTAACTTAGTTCCAAAACCATGGAACGTCCTCTCGCCCCACTGGTTCCCAAGGGGCCTGGGATAAGGGAATGGAATACATGGGGGTCAGTACTGGTCCTTTGATAACCCTCAGTGTGGGTATGGGATCTACTATCTCAGGGGATATGCCAGGTGAGCAGAATGGGCTTCAGAGTCACTGCACTTGAGTTCTCACTAGCTGCCTTCGCACTCAATAGCTGTGGGACCAGGAGCATGTGATTTAACTTCTCTGGGCCAGAGCATTCTAACAGTTAAAACCAGTAGTTCATATATTTTCAACACTTTCTGTGTGTCAGTTACTGTGCAAAGCACTTGCCTACCTCACAACTTTCTTGAACAATTGAACTTATGAATCTTACATGGCCTGGCAGAATACCTATGTCAAGAAAACAATCGATAAACTCTGCACTTAAATAGTATCCTTATTACCATAGTAACCGAGAGCAAAAAGGAAGCACACTTCTCAAATGGCACAAGGATCTCTGAAAATAGCCCCAGATGCTGAATTTTTTCAAGTGCTGAAACAACTCAACTAACTCTGATGTGATTTCTCGTCATCAAGTGTGCGCTGCCCTGGACATTAGTCACGCTCCCTGAGAACTTCAGCACAAGCAGCCCATGTGTTTGCTGTCACGTGTCTTGAAGTTGAATTTCTCCTCAAAAGATTAAGTGCTCCCCTTAGCGTTAGCAACTTAGAAGACACAGAGCTATTTCCTTTCGTCTAACTATGCAATGATGCATCAGCCAAAGTAAATACAAAGAACAGAGTTAGGTAAAATTGCTAGGAACTTCAATGAGATGTAGACCTGAAATACGTTAAATAACTTAAGTAAGGGTTTGGCTGAACTGTGGAAAAAAATGCCAGATAACATCTGACATAGGAGAAGGGCTGATTTAGAGAAGTTTTGTAACAGATGGCTGTTAAATTAGGACTTTAATCCTCTTAAGCAGACTCAGTAAATATAAATCCAGGGTAGGCTGACCTCTGCATACTAACGCTTTATCCTTGCTTTTAGCCTGGGGTGTCTCCCTTCAAACACTGAGGGTGGTGTGGTAGGGGGAGGGTGGTGGTGTATGTGTGCGTGTGTTTGGTGTGCGTATTAGTTACAATCAGCACCTCAGAGTAAGAAAAAGGACATGGCCAACCCCCATCACAAGGGACTCCTATAGGCAACTACAAAAGTAAAACATCAAGTTAAACAGACAAAATTCAGAGATTTTCAAGTAGATTTTCCCCCCTCAAATGTTTTATTCTTTCCCTACCTCTCGCACTTTCTTCTTCCTTGGAGCTCAATGAAATCTTTGGTTCTCCAAGTTTAATTTTGCATTTCACTTTTTATGGAACCCAGCATGTGCTTTCAAAAGCCAGTTGCAACCACCGTGACTTGGGTTTGCCCCTTTCTCCACCTGGAGCGAAATAAGATAAACATGCGATCACACAAGGGCCCCGCTTTCCACTGCACCGCCTGTCACTTTGCCCTGTGGAGGTGCAGACGTGGTCTTTTGGGAGAACATTTGGAATCAAACACATCTGTTTGGATTTATTGTGAATGAAGAGGTTCCAAGCCCTAAGTAAAATGGAAAAACGATTTTGTGTGGTTTTCAGAGCAAGTAAAATGGCCCAAATCACTCACACTTCCTAATCCCTGGTACAACCGCTAGGATTCCCCATCTTCCTTGTGAGTTGTTTTCAAATCAGTTACGTCCATACTTTGGTCTCTTTAATCTTCCTCCTTGGCTTTCCCTTCAGGGTAGTTGTAGGGTTTCAAATCTCTGATCCAAACTAAGTCTGTTGGCAAGTACATGTCTCCCAATTTGTTTTTTTAATTACATTTTAGACCCTTAGGCCCAAAGAGAAAACACCTGGAAAACAGGCGTAGAAATTCATTGAGCAGCTTTAAAAATAATTCAAATGAGCTTCATTCCTGAGCTGAGGTTTTTATTAGCTGATGCTAATTCTCAAAAAAGTAGACTCCAACAGTCCAGAGCTCAGGCTCTTTGAGGTTTACCTGTCAAATGCATAGGAGAAACTTTGAACTACAGATGCTTTTCCCTCTCTACTTTTAGGAGAGACCCCAAATATCAGAATAAATTAGCTAACGTTGGCGATTTTGTGAGGGGAATTAGCAATAAAAAAAGGAAATACCTTCCCATGGAATTTTTCTAGAAGCCATACATGATAAACTCAATCTGCCGTTCCATTAACAGGGCTTTAAAAGGGAGCTGCTGCTCAGAACTAGGGTCACTGGGGTATCACAGAATCTTCAACGATGAAACAGAAGTCTGCTGCCGTGCAGCAAATCAGCCTTCATTCTTTATTTAATGTATGATGTTGGATGGTTACTATGTTCCAGCCATGGGCTGGGTGCTCAAGACGGAGATGTCCTTTTCTTCGTGGTCCCACATGTCACTAAGGCTCTCGTCTGCCTGAGGCTCCACCTGGTACCACGACCTCAGCCTGTTTACAGCTGAAATCATCACCTCCTAAATACGCCCCTCCTCCTTTGCCTTGCAAGTAACAGAAATGCATTAAAAGTCGACTGTGAGGGACTTCCCCGGCGGTCCAGTGGTTAGGACTTTGCCTTCCAATGCAGGGGGGGGGCCGGTTCGGATCCCTGGTTGGGGAGCTAAGATCCCACGTGCCTCACGGCCAAAAAACCAAAACATGAAACAGAAGCAATATTGTAACAAATTCAATGAAGACTTTAAAAATGGTCCACATCAAAAAAAAATCTTTAAAAAAAAAAAGTCAACTGTGAAAAAATGGGTTACGGAGATGGAGGGAACCTCGTCGAATGCAAGGACGAGAAGTACAGTCAAGCCCCAAGAGGGACAAGAACCGGGAAATGGAAATCACGTGAAACCATGGCAGGGCAGCTCTTCTGCCACCTCTATTTCTCCGTTTATGCTTCTCTTCACTTCTCTCTCTGTCTGTCTGTCTGTCTCTCTGCCCTCTTTCTCTGTTTCTCAACAATGGGGCAAAGATGGCTGCTCCTCTGTTCCCAAGGTTTTATGTCCTCCCAGTTCAAGTTCTAACCGAGACTGTTTAGTGACTCCAATTTTAATTCCAAAGTCCTAGGAGAGAACATCTTATTGATACAGTTCAGCTATGAAGTTAAATATAAATAGACAGACCTCCTAGGGCGCCATGTCCTGGACCCCACAGGCTGTATCAAGGAGTGGGTGTAGCGCTGACTAGTTGTAGGACCTCGTCACTGGCCTCTGGCTCTCTTTTTCTTTGTCTATAAAATAGGTTCTTTCATCTCACGCCAGTCAGAATGGCCACCATCAACAAATCTACAAACAATAAATGCTGGAGAGGGTGTGGAGAAAAGGGAACCCTCTTGCACTGTTGGTGGGAATGTAAATTGATACAGCCACTATGGAGAACAGTATGGCGGTTCCTTCAAAAACTAAAAATAGAAATACCATAAGACCCAGCAACCCCACTACTGAGCATATACCCTGAGAAAACCATAATTCAAAAAGGGTCATGTACCACAATGTTCATTGCAGCTCTATTTACAATAGCTAGGACACAGAAGCAACCTAAGTGTCCATTGACAGATGAATGGATAAAGAAGATGTGGCACATATATACAATGGAATATTACTCAGCCATAAGAAAATACGAAATTGAGTTATTTGTAGTGAGGTGGATGGACCTAGAGTCTGTCATACAGAGTGAAGTAAGTCAGAAAGAGAAAAACACCGTATGCTAACACATCTATATGGAATCAAAAAAAAAAAAAAACGGTCATGAAGAACCTAGGGGCAAGACGGGAATAAAGATGCAGACCTACTAGAGAATGGACTTGAGGACACGGGGAGGGGGAAGGGTAAGCTGTGACAAAGTGAGAGAGTGGCATGGACATATATACACTACCAAATGTAAAATAGATAGCTAGTGGGAAGCAGCCGCATAGCGCAGGGAGATCAGCTCGGTGTTTTGTGACCACCTAGAGGGGTGGGATAGGGAGGGTGGGAGGGAGGGAGATGCAAGAGGGAAGAGATATGGGAATATATGTATATGTATAACTGATACACTTTGTTATAAAGCAGAAACTAACACACCATTGTGAAGCAATTATACTCCAATAAAGATGTTAAAAATAAATAAATAAAAAATAAAATAAAATAGGTTCAATAACAGTACCTATCACAGAGTTACTGTGAGGATTAAATGAGATAATGCAGATAAGAAATTCATCACAGCCCGGGAAGAGAACACGCCCCAATTAGATGTTACCTATTACTGCTATCCTAAGGTTATTTTGAGTCCATCGTCTGGCAGTTGCCCAAACACGTTTTCTCGAGGAAACATTGAACATAGCTGTTGAGTTCCCAGTTACACCTGGTCAGATCTTGGAAACCCAGGAGCCCATTCATGTCAATAGTCTGTCCAGCGCAGGGTCCCATCTGCACACCTGCATCACGTTACAGCTCTAATACGTTCTCTCTCAACTCTCCCCCAGCGTATCTTCTTGGGAATTTCCAGAAAATAGACTCCCCAACACCACCCTCTTGCTCATCCACTCAGGTCCTGATCTGATGCCTCCCCACTGTCAATGCCTCTGTAGCCCAAAGCGGTGCCTTGTCATCGCCCTGCATTGAGGACCCTCATGAAGAACACTGCCTTGTTGAGGATGACACCTCGCCACGTCCCCACGGGACCGATGTGCCTCCCACCCCAGGTGCTGGTGGCTCTTATTCCCGCCCCCTCCAGGCTCACTGCTTTGGAGGCACACAGGTTTTCACACATGCATGGACAGACGCATATAATGACTGTGGTACTGGCTGTGGAATCGGTTGTCCAGCTGGAGTCCTTCCCATCACTGACCCGCTGGTGACGGTTGGTAAGTTACTCAATCTCCCTGAGCTTCAGTGACTTCTGCAAAACCATCCTGACCCCCTTAGAGATGTGGTAAAGATTAAATGAGATGGCGTATTTAGAGTCTTGGAGATTTCCAGCTTCTAGAAATGGCAAAGCAGTTTATACCAGACTAACCTTCCTGCCAGCATCAATTATAAACTTTGAACGAAAGATAGGATACAGCTATTCTGAGGCACTAGAGAGCAAAGAACAGAGGCAGAAATTGGAGAAGATTCAACTCTTGAAAGAAAAGACGCAGACAGAATGAAGATCCCCATTTACCTAATTTGTCTTCCTTGGGCACTTCTTCACAGGCCCCAGGGGGCTCGAGACCAAGCAAAAGCAGTAGTCACTGGGGGCTCAGATGGCAGAGGCCAGAGATTGGGTCCACCACAGTGGCTAGAAACCACCACGGTGGCTAGAAGAGGAGGAAAGAATCCCAGAAAGAACGGAATCACAGAGGGCTTAATTTCCTGCTAGCATTTTCCATGCCGACATTTTTCATAGGAATGTAAGTAAGCCAATCTAGAATTTCTACAGCATGTCACCCACAGTGCCCAATATACAACAATTACATGAAAAGAAGCAGGAAACTATGACCCAGAGTCGAGAGAAAAAGCAGTCAACAGGGCAGATTCACAGATGACCCCAAATTACTAAATAACAGATACGTTTAAAAAGTTTGCAAGAAAAGATACACAGATAAAGAGTTAGAGGATTTTAGGAGAGAAACAGAAATTCTAAATAAATAAATCTCCTAGAATTAAATACTAAATATCTGAAATTTTAAAGAAACCTACACAAAGCTGAATATTTCAAGACTGATGATCTTGAAGACAGATAATTTCAATAGAAATTATCCAAACCGAAGACCTGGAAAAAATTATTCAAAAAACAATGCATAGCACCAAAGTCACGTGTGAGATAGTGTCAAGCAATCTAACCTATGCGTAGTTGGAGCCCTAGCAGGAAAGAAAAGAGAAAATGGGACAGAAAAAAAATTTGAAAAAATGTTGGCCAAAATTCTTCCTAATTTGATTAAAAACAATCCCCAGACATTTAAGATGATTACGTCCTAAGAGGGATAAATACAAATAAAACCACACCTGAGCACCTCGTCCTCAAGTTGTTAAAAACTCATGAGAAAGAGAAAAATCATAAAATAACCAGAGAAAAAAGGACACATTAATACTGCTGCCTTCTCATCAGAAATATTGGAGGCCAAAACAAAGTGAAGTGACATCTTTAAAGTGATGAAAGAAAAATATAAATTGTAAATATCTCTGTCCCATGAAAACATTTTCAAAAATGAAGGCAAAATAAAGACTTCACCCTACGGGCACAAGAGTGTCGTGCTGCAGGGACATTTGAGAACCATCTCACTGGTGGTCGTGTGGAAGAGGTGTAGGAACAGAAGTTACTGAGGAAACCCTCCCAGTGGGCAGGTCAGAAAGGAGGGGACAGAGGTGAGGGGCGTCCAGTCGGCAGAGTCTGCAGAACTTGGCCAGAGAGGCAGGTGGCCTGCAGCTGCCCAACGTAGGAAGCAGAGGTTTCACAAAAGAAGCAGGGTTTTGTTTTGATTTTATTTTTATTCTAATAGGATGGACTGAAAGCATTGGGTCATGTTTGATTTGATTTGAAAGGATACAGAAAAGTGACATTCCTTTCCTATCTGTGTTTGTATTGTTGGATTCACACTTGTTACAAAAATAAAGCTGCCAACAGACGTTCCTGATCTTGTCCCTCTCCACCCAGGACCCTCCCCCCTTGTCTGAACCACTCTCATCGCTCCTCCGCAGGGATGGGGCAGGGCAGGGTGAGAGGCAGGGAGGGAGGAAGGGTATCTTTTTCACTCATTACATTGTATTAATTTCTACTGGTTGGTTTCTAGTGAGGCCTCTCTCCTTGGCTTGCAGACAGCCGTCTTCTCCCTGTGTGTGTGTCTGTTTCCGAATCTCTTCTTCTTATAAGGACACCAGTCGTATTGGGTTAGGATCCGCCCTAAAGACCTCACTTTAGATTAATCACCTCTGTAAAGACCCTGTGCCAAATAGAGTCACATATGAGGCCCTGAGTGTTAGGACTTCATCATATGGCAGCTGGGGGTAGGGACAGTCCAGCCCAGAACACAAAGGGAAAGGCAGCTCATCCAGGACCCAGAAAGTCTGTCCCTCCACGTAAGACAGATCCCGCCCCATCAAAGCTCATGCCAGCTCAGTCTCTCAAGTTCAAGCTCCTGATCTTGTTCCCCAGACTTTTGCACAATGGAGGGGCCTCTTCAAAACTCATGGCATATTCAAAACTAAACTCTTTCTAGTTTTCCCAGTGAAATGCCCGCAGTTTGAAGGCTGATCTTATCAAAGGCTGTGTCAGCACAAAGCCTTCTGGATTTACACACGGACCTCTGGAGAAAGCCACATGGTGTCAAGAAGAAGCTGGGCTGCAGCCTCCTCTTTTGGTACCAGATTGATATCCAACACCCTTTATAGTCTTGTTTTGCAGCTTAAATTGTATATTCCCCAAGTCTCCGGCTGAATAAATAAACTGAATTAGGGATGGGGTTGTGCAACTCTGAATAATGCTGGCTCTGGTCTGTGAAATTCTATATAGCTTTGTCGGGCACCCAGACAGTTTTTCTTGCCCCACAATGATGGTTCGATTCTCACATTAAACTTTTAGTTTGATACATGGCCAAAGAGTGCAGACTCAAGAATCCAAAATGACCCATTTTCCTAAGCAAGCCCCTGGCGAAGCCAGTGATCTGTGGGGGATGGAAGGGGCCCGGCCCCAGCATCTGTGGTCTCCCCGAGGAGCAGGGGTTGTTTTTACGCACACTTTGATGTGGAAATACGAGAGAACCTCGAAACCATTGATGCTTTCGCGTGGACATTTCACAGGGGACATCTGCCCAGGTGTTCCCAGGCCGTGATGCCTTATGGGTCAAGGAGAAAGGGACCAGCACAAGTGGGCAGATCAGCCAGAGGCAGAGCTGCCTGGCAGCAATGTGCCACACAGACAGGACTCCTTAGCTGTGCGTCTACGAGCACAGACGCTGAGGCAGACCCTCCGGGAAACAGGAAGGATGTCTTCCCTGTGAACCGCAGGCCTGAGCCTCCTCAGGGTCCCCACTGATGCATTTCTGTGAATTAAGATGGGACCTTGGGGAAGGGACAGAAAGCGGCTCAGGCCAAGGGCCAAGACTGAGTAAGCACCTTTTGCTAGCAGGGGAGCAGCACTGGGTGCCACTGTCCGGCCTTGGCCTGGAGAGGACAGAGGGCGGCAGAGAGTGGGGTGCAGGGCAGAGACTGGGGGGATCCTCAGGCCTCCCCCCTCCAGAGCCTTCCCGCGGGGACCACTTCCCCTCGTGCTCCTCCCTTCCTGGGGATCAGCCCCTGCCCACAGGTGACCAAACCCCTCCCCTCTCTGCCGGTTACCGGCTGCAGGATCTTGGCAGCACACACTATATCCGCCCCATCTATAAGGTGGGCTCAGCCCCTTCCCCACGGCCTGGTCGTGTGGGTTTTGTAAAGCACTGAAAGAGCCTGGCCCGCTGTTCCCACTACTGTCCTTTCCGAGGCTGCAGGTTCAACTCCTCACGGATTCGCCCACTGGGGAAGAGCATCGTCTGCCTGTGGCTCCCCGAATGGCCCCTGTGGGCACCCTGCTGGCCACCCCTCACCACGGAGGCCCAGAGGCTCAGGTTTCCTTCCCAGGGCATCTCAGGAAATCCCAGGTGCCCACAGGAGAAGGAGAAGGACCTCAGCACAGCTCGTATCCCAGGGCGGACAGCTGGGGCTCTCAACGTGGTGGCCCCAGAATTGGAGGTCCTTTCCCTGTAAAAACCCAGACAAAGCAACAGGATATTAACCTGTCAGAGACCATCCTCCCTGTCCTACAAATGAAGGTCTGTTTCCCAAAGTAATGCTCAGGGAAGCCCCAGGCAGTTCAGCCTTGAACTGGTTCTCATCCCCCAGCCTGCGCGCTCCTTCGGGAGAGACTGTGGTTACTGACATTCGTGCCCTCAGCGTCTGGCAGTGCCTTGTCCCTCGTCACCACGGTAACGGTGCATCCAATGTCTGGTGAAGGAAGGAAGGAAGGAATACATACACGTGTACATAAGCCTCGGCTTCTTGGAACTCATGTCTCTCAGCAATGTTGACAACCCTGGTAGCTATTACACATCAAAGCCTGAATTTTCTTATAAAATGAGGATAAAACATGCCTGAAAGTTAGGATTGACTCCAGAATTCAACCTACAAGAATGGGGTTTTTCAAACTAAGGGTCTCACCCCATTCGTGGGTCATGAAATCCTTTTAGTGGGCTGTGACCAGCATTGTTTTATAACAAACTAGAGGTAGAACATGAATGAACATAACAGAAAACGTGATTGGGAATATCAGAGTAGGAAGTAAAAGTAAGTATTATTTTGTGAGACCTTTGTTTAGTTACGTACGTGGGGGAGTGCTGGCTGGGAGTGTCAGACGTATTTCTGGTGTGCACGTGGCACAGGGGCCTGACAGGCCCACGGCTCCGCGGGGATGGCTGACCTGCCGTGGGTTGACCCCAGATGAAGCAGGGGAGGGTCCCCAGGCCAGGGCAGTGGCTACTGCTGTGTTTGCAAAACCCTCTGGGATGCGCTTACTTTATCTCATTGCAAGGAACAAGTTTCTGAGTGAAAATCCCAGACCCGTGCAAGTCTGGTGTTTGCTATTTGAAGGCAAAGGAACCACACTTAGGACTAAATTGCCCTCTTCTCAAGGGAAAAATAAACACTTGCTCCAGGACCTTTTAGAAGGAACTGCAGGCAGGGCCTGTGGTGCCCACGTAAAGCTTGGATCCAAAGGCTTATTTTAGGAGGAGGGTATCTACGGCTTGGAACTACAGATTCATGGACTCTCGGAGTGAGAAAGGGCCCGAAGTCAAGGGACCAGCTGGCAACACCAGGGCCCAGGGTCCACCCAGCGCTGGGCTCCAGCAGCTCTGTCAGAGCTTCCCCAGGTGTACAGAGCTCCTGCCGGAGTTGCTGGGCCCACCCGAGGGCCCCCCAGGGGCTCAGTGATTGTTCTAAGGAGGACGAATTAGTCAACACCACCCAGCGAGATGAACCGTCACCCCCGTCCTTACTCAGAGGCCACCGCCACCCCTCAGCATCTCCCCAGCCTAAAGGGCACTGGGTCACCCTGACCACTTGTTCTGGGCCTCACTCTGCCCCCCCTGCTGTGTCCAGCACCCAGACGTTCTGGTGGTGGCAGGGACGGGTTGTCCTCTTGTGCACGTGGGGCCTCCAGAGCCAGAGGGGACCAGACGGCAGAGCCTGCCTGGAATCCCGTTCCTGTCCCTCTTTCAACCACAAGCACAAAGCACGTTCTGCCCCCCACTCCCTCGGGACGTTTCGTGCACAGGGAAAGCAGGGCGTGCCTCCCGGGACGTGAGGGTGAGACCAGAGAAGCCTCGGGGCCCAGTAGGCTCGGGTCCTCGGTGACCCCAGGCTCCTCCGCGGCTGCCTTTGTCGTGGGGAGAGCCGGGCCCACCGGCTTTTCGGGCACCGACACCAAGGGTCCCGCTGGGCCGTCCCCGAGACTGGACGTAGGGCCCCAGTCCGCGCCCCGACGTGTGCAGGTGCCGCGCAGGTGGGTGGGCACAGGCCGGCCCCCAGCCCACTACCCCTCCAGGGCCTGGGCTCGCATGCAGACAGACGTGCGCCTGCAACCGGAGCCCGCGTCCGGGTGTGCGCAGGAGGCAGCTGCTGGGCTGCAGGACGTGGCCCGGGGCTGGGGCGTCGGGGGGCCTCCCCGGGGGAAGCGTGGTTCCCCGCGGCAGAACCGAAGCCGCAGCCTCAGCTCTGCTCCGCTGCCTGGGCCCTCCTGGCTGCCCCCCAGCCACCCGCCCAGCGGGGCCCCCTTCGTGGGAGGGGCCGCTCACGTGGGACGGGCCGCCCTGCACGCCGCACCCCTGCGACTGGCGGTGAGCTCGCCGGCCCTGCCCTCAGCTCCGTGCCGTGTCCGGGCCTCGGGTCCTCCGGCCGCTGGTCCCACCTCGGGGCCTGGAGACTCGGCCGCCACGAGGATCGGGCGCCAGGGCCGCCCCTCCCAGCTGGGCAGCACCCGCCTGAGGGGCTCTCCTGTGCCCGGGTCGTGCCCCCGGGAGCTGGCCGCAGCAGGCACATTCTGGCTCACCCTGGGAGTGGTGACGACCCGCCGGCCGTGCTGCACTTGCACCCGTCTCCTCGCGCTCTCACTTGACCCGACGGGTCCCTGGGACTTGGCAGGACAGAAGCGCTCCTCAGTTTACGGAATCAAGTGTTTGGCTCCTCCAAGGTCACTGAACTGGACGTGGGGTGGCCGGCGCGGCGCTCACAGCCCTCCCCCTCCGTGACACAGCCTCAGCAGAAAGCAGGGCAGGACACCTAGGCACCTGCAAATCACCTGGGCCCCTTGGCAACGCATCCAGGGCTCCACGCTCTCCCCCGTGAGCCAGCCGTCACGAGGAAGCTGCTACATACGTTTCCTCCGCCAGCAGCACAGTGTCAGGCTTTGTCAGGAGAGGGCCCTGCAGAGACATTCCGGAAGGAAGGGCTCCTTCCTGCCCCAGCGGGCTCTGCCGTCAGCCTCCGGCACACTTGGCATTTCTACAGCAGCAGGTGGCGCAGCCCTTCCAGCCCCTCAGCAGAGCAACCCTGGTGCGACGCCTCCTGGGAGGAGCTTTCTCTGGCCGTTCTAGGCGCGTCACTCTCATATTCAGGGAGCCCTGTCTGCGACCTTCCAAGCAAGGCCGGCCGCCAGGTCAGGGACCAGGACCCCTTTCTGGGGCTCTGTGTCTCAGCCAGGAGTGGCCACTCCTTAGAGTTCACTTCACTTCTAACCAGCCGACCCGTCAAGACTCCAACCCCCTCTTAGTTAAGAATTCTCTACATTACGCTTTCCCCCTTCAATTTACTCTGTGGTTTCTGCCTCCTGATTGCATCCTGGCTGATACATTGCCCAAGCGGCTATCATTTTCCCCAGAAAAACAGCATTGGCTTTCTAGACCCAGAGGAGGGAGACCAAGCCTGCTGATGATGTAGAAATCATGCCACATAAGGGACAGTTGTGTAGAATCAAGGGCAGGGAAGGAAGTGTTGCCAGTGTGACCTGCTGCCTTTGAGTCCCTGATGCACTGGCCATGGAGATGGGCTTGGACCTGCTCGGCTGGACTCAGAAATCAGACAGAGATAAACAGACAAAAGCTCTGGGCAGGAGGGGGACAGGTTCCAACTCAACCTACGTAAGAACATTCTAGTCCTTCCAGCTGCTCAGATGGACATGCTCTGCTTCCGGTGGCCTGAGGCTGGCCTGATCGAGGGGGCCAGGCTGGACAGTCCCCTGGGCAGGAGTCTCAGCGGGCGCTGGGGAAAACGGAGAGGATTTCTCAGGATTTTTGAGCGATTTTAACAAACAGAATGGAGAGCAGAGCTTTGCAAAGATAAAACAATAAGAAGCTAAATAAGAACATTAGGTTTCTCTGAATGAAAACCTGGGTCTTCATGTCATTCTAACATGCTTGTAACTAATAATGTCATTGTAAACAAGTTTCTCACCAGTTTTTAATGTTTTGGTATGGAATATCTATCTGGCTAAAAGCAATGTATCAATAATAGCGCTAAAAACACAGTCATGTTGGGACTCTACGTGCATTTACCCATATGAGCAAAATACACTTTCAGCTAAGGTAAAAATAGTACTGCCAGCATGGATATATTGTATAGTTCTATATTTAATTTTTAATTTGATCGTAAAATCTCATTTACCATTTTCTATCTTAGGAACCCAAGGGCTGTTTAACACAGACACTTATGATGAACTGAAGTTACCATGAGACTGTTTAAGTAGTGAACGTTAAGTGCACATGAATATATAATTCTATAAACATCTTCTTGAGCTGCACATGACGTAGTTCTGCTAGCCGAGCTGAGAAAGTCAAGCCTCGTTTCATCCTTATTTCCCAATCAAGAAGCAATGATTTTATCTTCACCGATTTAAGTTAACAAGCCTGACCACTATACAAAACAGGTCTGGCTAATCAATCTGGTAGTTTAACAAATACTTATCACTGTCTTTTGCCGGGCACTCTGAATACAGCAGAGAGAAAGACAAATATGGCCCCTGCGCTCACAGAGTGAAGAAGTCACGTTTCATTACATTAGTGGCACAGACTCTGAAGGTTGCTGGGGTGCAGAGCAGCCCAGGCTGAGGCCTGGGGAGAAGGCGTGCCAGGCAAGGCCGCCCTGGAGAAGGGACGCTTAGGCTGAGCCTCACGGTTGGGCAGGAGGAAAGGGGTGGGCAGGGGGCGTGGGTGCTGGCCCAGGCAGAGGCAACCATGCACGCGTCATGCAATTGCACACCAGATTCAAGGACCTGAAAAGCCTGCAGACCTGCAGTAGCTGAGGCCAGCGTGGGTGAGGGGCACAAGAGATGGGAAGAGATGTATGCAGGCGGGGAGGCGGGGCAGGAGCCAGATCCTGGGGCCTCACGAGCCACGTACAGATGTGGAGCTTTGTTCTCCACCTTACTTAGCTTTAGCCCATTTATCTTTATTCTCCATCTTAGCATGATAATCCATTAAAGCGTGTGTGTGTGCGTGTGTGTGTGTGTGCGTGTGTGTTTACATGCACGCACGCATGAGTGTGTGTGGTTATCGGTCTAGACGTAAGAAGTATTTCTTACCGCTCATCATAGTCAAAAAACGTGGGAATGAGCGCTCATCGTCTGTATACTGGGAAACCACTGAAGGCCTTTCAGTCACAATGGCAGGACCAGATTACATTTCAGAGTTCCTCCTGGTTGCAGAGAAGAAAGTGGTTGGTGAGGACTGAGCATGGGGCCGGGAGAGACGTCAGGTTGCCTTGGGCCTGGGCGGTACCAGCAGGGAGGGAGACAAACCTGAGAAGTATTCAGGGAAGAGAAACCATGATTAAATGTGCAAAGTGAGGTGATGGGACAAGTCCCGTCTGCCTTCCAGGATGCCAGCCGAAGAATGGCCTGTATGGTGGGACCATTTTCTACAAGAGGGCATCAGCAGAGGAAGGACGTTGGCCTGGGGAACAAGAGGCCCCTGTGAGGGACGTCAAGTTGAAGTTTCTGCAAGATGTCCACTCGGAGATGTTGAGTGAGCTGTGCGAGACACGGGTCCGGAGCTCAGGAGGGAGGTTGGGACTGGAAACGAGCCTGAGTGATTCGCTCGTTGGGCAGATAGTTCCCACCCTCCTCCCATGTACCAGGCGCTGTACATTACATCCTAGACACACATTAGTGAACAGACATGATCACTGCCCCCTTGGAACTTGGAGAAACTGCCCTTTAAATGAAAACATAAGTCACAGGTGTGGATACACTTGCAAAGGGGCAGAGTTTTAGATAGAGAGAAATGGGCTTAAGACTGAAATACAAGAGGAGGCGCTGGCAGAACAGACCAAGACAGAGACAAATTAACTTCTTCTGCCCTAAAGAGCGGAGAAGAAAAACAGTTGCAAAGAGGGGGGCGTGTAGGGTCAGAGTCGGCGCAAATCCACCTGGGATGACAAAGTCATCCCCTGCTGGGCAGCAGGGCTCAGTTTTCTGACTCCCAGGGGTCACTCTTAGAATGAACACGGGAAGAGACATGGGAACCTGTGAGTTCCAGGAAGCAAAGTACCAGCTTCCACCATCATCATTGTAACAGTGATGTCCAAGGCCAGGGCCAGAAACCACAGCTGCAAAAAGTTAACCTGTCACCCTCCCGAATTATCTTTGTTTCAGAGATTAGAAACTGGACAGGGCTATCCAAAAAAGACCAAACAGAAAAGACAGTAGCATTTGAAAAAAGAGGAAACTGAAAAATAAAGCAGATGCATGTTTCCTGGCATTCCTAGTCAACGGCAGGAGCTACTTGTTGATGTGTTGATTTATTCTCTGATCTCTGTATGAAGATGCATACAGAATTATGCATTTAGTGCTTTTATGATACTAAATAACCTCACAAATTGGAGAAATCTCACTCCCTCCAGATTATCAGCAAGTCTCACTAATGAGGGGAAATTATCAAAGAGCTTCATGCCAGAGCTTTGGCTTCTGACATGACGGAGTCCCACCTCCCTGGGATGAAGGATTGTGAAGCACCCTGGGAATGTGAAGATCATCTCTGCCGTTGTTATTGATGTTCGCTGTGATCACTGAAGGAGAAATGAAAACAGCAATATGGGACCCCAGTTGCATTCCAGAACGAAAAGGAAAAAGGACATTAATGGAAAAACAAATAAGGTCTGTACTTTAGTTAACAGTACTGGACCGAGGTCAATTCCCTGCTTTTGAGCATTAAAATGCAGATGCGTCCGATGGGAACATTAGTGGAAGCTGGAGGAATGGTACACAGGCATTCTCTCTACTTTTCTTTTTTCAACTTTTCTCTAAGTCTAAAATTATTTCAAAATGAGCAGTTCCTGTTCAAATGCAAAGAACCACTAAATAAAACTCTAGTTAATTAAGACTCTCTGAATCCTCAAAGCAGGTTTCGGACTCCGAATTGCTCGTTAACTATTTTCTAATGGATTTTCTTTGTTTTGGTTCATGTGATAAGCTTAGATGAGGTAACATCACTTCCATATCAGTGTAAGTCTTCAGAATATTTTGACACTTTGCTTCTGCAAGTTCTTCTGCACCTAAACATAACAAATCACCCCGTTTAGATCTGCCTCTCTAGAAGGAGCCTGCACTCCACACGTAAGTGTGTAACAGCAAGCAGAATAGCTTCAGCGGCTCCAAAACCACATGGGTCTACCTTTTTATTTTATTATTTTAAATTTACTTTCTATTACTCCAATAAAATAATTTTGTATACTTGATATTTAATATCTACGTCAAAGTATTCTCGGCCCTTCACCACTTTCTTTCTAACCATTTTCAAACGGTCCAGTTTAGTCTGCAGCCCATGTCAACTGACAAAGCATTTATAAAGCACAGACCCACCCCCATGTAGCACCCACCCCCAGGTGCTAGTGATTCACTCGGCAAAAACATGTTGAAACAAAGCACGGTGTGCAAAACATTGGATGGTCTCTTACTGTGATGTCTTCAACAATGAAATCTGACTGTATCATCAGGAAACACTTGCCCTCCTGTCCCAATTCATTCTATTATTTGTAAATGCACTAAGTGTTACTAGTGGAAGAGTTTGCCAAAATCAGCAAAGTCAGCTTTAAAAGAAAAGCCTGGCTCTTTGGCTCTGGACATCTTTTCTGGCGGGATGCTTATGTCTCTTTCCCAGCTCAGGACACGGATGCTGACCACAGAGGCCCTGTGTGAAGCCTGTGTCTGGGGCCCCCCAGCAGGAAAGACCTTTCATCTCGTCCCTCTTCATGTAAATGCAGGTCGTTGACGCATAATGCACGTCAGCATCTCGCTGAGATACGGAGAGAGGAAGTCCACACGGAAAGGGTTATTCGGAGTGCCCTTGATTCAACAAGAATGATCTCATTGAATGCGCGCCAAGCCATCTGCTAAAGGACGATTTGCTCAAAGTATCCACCAATAAAGAGCTGCTCCAACCTAAACACAGGGAAGCAGAGAGGAGACCCCTGTATGGGTCCACAAGAGCGCAGGGCCGGGACGATGCTGGGAGCCCACGCCGTCCCCCCCGTCCTGCTGATAGATGTGGCCTTGACACGGTAGCGTGGCCACGCCAGACACAAGGACGGCCTCCCAGAGTTCTGACACAGGGTCTCCTTTACCAGCCTTTCCACCGCTGAACCCTCAGCTTTCTACTCTGCAGAAGTGTCCCCGCTGGGTGTGTCACTGAGCCTCAAAAGAGAGCGTCGTAGGGCTTCCCTGGTGGTGCAGTGGTTGAGAATCTGCCTGCCAATGCAGGGGACACGGGTTCGAGCCCTGGTCTGGGAAGATCCCACGTGCCACGGAGCAGCTGGGCCCGTGAGCCACAACTACTGAGCCTGCGCGTCTGGAGCCTGTGCTCCGCAACGGGAGAGGCCGCGATAGTGAGAGGCCCGCGCACCGCGATGAAGAGTGGCCCCCACTTGCCACAACTAGAGAAAGCCCTCGCACAGCAACGAAGACCCAACACAGCCAAAAATAAATAAATAAATAATTTAAAAAAAAATAAAAGAGAGCGTCGCTCTGAGCCAGAGCCCCTTTCACCACGCACTCCTCCACGTGCAGGCAAAGTGCCTGGGGTCGCTGGGGAAAAGCACCGAGGAAGGTGGTGTCACCCACTGAAAGGTGATGGTGTTGAAGCGTGTTGTGGAGACGCTCTTAAACCAGTCACCCATATTTTCATCCCTGGAAGGATTCATTCAGTTCTGCTAGCTGTAGAAGGACAGTCCCTTCAGAGGACAAGCGCATGGTGTTGGTCAAAAATAACACCAACGGAATGGACTGTCAGAAATGGGAAAATGGGGCACTAACTTCATCTCATCCCCCCAGATGTCCCCCCTGCTGCACGGGAAGAAGGGATGTTCCTTGGGCCCCTACGATCAGACCTGGGGCGCAGGTCTGGGCAGCACTGGATAGCAGGGGGCGATGTTGGCATACGTTGGTGGACAGCCTGCCACCTGCTGAGGGAGAGACAGACCCACTAAAAGTGGGATAGTATTATGCTGGGATAGTGGGATAGTATCCCATAAGGATAAGTATTACCTCATGAAACTTGTTTCTAGCGCACATGCGCACTTACGTGCTCAGTTACCACAGCGTTGTAAGATGTGTTGCTTATCACACAGTTCCCAGTCAAAAAATCTTGAAACACCTGTCACAGATAACACGCCCAGAGTGGCTAAAATGACCCTGTTTTAACAGTTCTGCAGAGAAAGGTCTTCCCCAGAGACCACCTCTGGGCCGCGCCACATGCGTGCTGCTCACGTGTCCAGACCTGCTCTGAGGTGCCCTTCGCCTCTCTTTATTCCTTTTCTTTCTGCTCCTCTGGTCGCATAATTTCCATCTGCCTTCAGAGTTTGCTGATTCTTTCTGCTGCCAACTCAGACCTGCTGTTGACCCATTAGTGAACTTTTCACTTTTGTTTTTGTGCTTTTCAACGCCAGAACACCCCTTTGGGTCTTGTTTTATAGTTTCTATCTCTTTAGTGATGTCCTGTATTTACGAGTCATTTCATCGTACCCTCTTGTAATTCTTTAGGCATGGTTGCCTTAGTTCTTTGGACACACAGTAAAACCTGCTTTGAAGTGTGCACCTACCTGACCCGACGTCTGGGCCCCCAAGGTCGTTTCTACGGCCTGTTTTTCCCTGTGTATTGGCCACGCTTTCCTGTTTCTCTGCATGGCTCAGGATATTCTGTTGAAAACTGGATTTGCACAGTGTAGTGTAGTAACTCTGGACATTGACCCCCATTCGGGGGCTCGATTTTCTTGTGAATTGAGTAGCTTGTTCGCTTGGTGAGTGACTTGGCCGTGAAGCTTGTCTCCATGCCCGTGCAGCCTCTGACATCCCTCAGATGGTTTCCTTGCTTGCATCCTTTAACCTGGCTTCCTCGGGGTCACCCTGGACCCCACCCAACCGCCCGGCAAGCTGGATGGAGCGCCAGAGCTGCGGCCACGTGTCTCCCCCAAACGGCAGGGCTACTCCTTGACGGAGATGCTCCTGCCCTCTGTCGCTCTGACCTGGGTGTCCCCCTGTCAGAGGGGGGAGGTGGGTGAGAGCTGTTCGGCCTCTGTCCCAGGAGATGGGGGTGGTGAGGTATGAACATGTCCATTGTGTCTTTAAAAGAGTCGTTGGGAAATACATTCCGTGTCACAGGCATCAGCTGAACCGCAGAAGTGTGCCTTGTGTGTGGGCTCACCTAAGGCTCACGGTCATCCCGAAGGTACGGAACATGCGCCCATTCGCAAGGTGAGGAGATGAGGCTCGGGGGAGCAATTTCAGTGTCACGTGACCAACCAGCGGCGACCCAGGCTCGGAATCCAGGTACGTGTGACGCCGAAGCCCGTGTTCTTTCTGCTATATAGGCTGCATCTTCCAGTAAGAAGAAGGCAACTTAAAATGTCCTGAAGGTCCTCACAGCCGGGAAGGACCCGACGGGTCATCCAGGAGAAGCCCCTGTCTTTGTGCATCAGATCATATAAACTCTTAATTTAAACTGGATCACGGCTTTATTGTGTTGACTGGAAACGTGACCCATCGTGTGTTCCGAGGCGATACAGAGATCCTTGTCACAGGACTGAGCAGCGTGTGGCTGGTCCCTCTCACAGCCCCACACCCACCTCTGATCGCCACGTGTCCCTGTACTTACCTCATGGGTTTCTTCCTTTACAAACTGTAATCACTTAGGATCTCCTTACGACGGATGCTCAATAGTACTCATCCGAAGCCGTTGACATGCATTGTTATCGTTTAATAATATCGCTAGTTATACTATCACTAGTAATACTATCACTAGTAATGCTATCACTGGTAATGCTATCACTGGTAATATCAATCCTACCACTAGAAATACTATCACTAGTAAGGCGATCACTAGTAGTACTGTCACTAGTAATGTTATCGCTAGTAATCCTATTACTAGTAACACTATACTAGCAATATCAATACTATCACTAGAAGTACTATCACTAGTAATGCTATCACTAGCAATGCTATCACTAGTAATACTATACTAGTAATATCAATACTACACTAGAAATACTATCGCTAGTAATGCTATCACTAGTAGTACTATCACTAATTAAACTATCACTAGAAAAGTTAGAAGCTATTCTTTTTCACTCAGATGATTAGGATGTAAACGTCAGATTCCCCTTTGCTCGAAGCTCCGCTGAAGCAGAGGACATGTTAAATAGTCCATTGTTAAATGACCATTGACCTGGCCGTTCCCCATCAAGGATGGATTTTTTGTTCTCTATTTTTAAATTATTTCAACATGATTTGCCGAAAACGAGCCCCTCGGAGGCTCCTGAGGGCTGAGTTCTGGCTGAGCAGGAGGGGCTGTAACAGCTGGGCATGTCTTTTTTGTTTGACTGATTTTTGTTGGTTTTTGTTTTTGTTTTTGTTTTTGATGGCATGAAGTTACTTTGACAATTCTCCCTTGAGCTTATTTCTGAAAAGTTGATTCAGGCTCTATTTATCTACACAACTGTGCTTTAACTACACTGGGTGCCTCTCACGTATGTTCACATGCATCTCAGGCCATTTCTAATATGATTTAGTTTCTAAAAAATAAATATATTCTATATTTACTGTGTCTGTGTCATTATTTCTTAGGAGTTGTAAGGTATCAAGAGTACTGATTCTTCGTCAGAGAAACGTGTCATTCTAGAACTGTCTCTGCCTCTTACTAACTAAGGTCCCTGAATGAGTGACAATCTCCCAAAACATCAGTTTTCTATCTACGAAATAAAGATGGTAATAGGACTTTCCTCATAAGACTACTCCAGGGATTAAATGAACCAGCATAGCGTAAGTGCTGACATGATCATCATTCACTAAATATCAGCTGTGATTCAAATCAGAAGAGTATGACTTTTCTAAGACAGACCAAACAAGAATCAAGACTGTAAATATCACAGCCAGACTAAGGGAGCAACAATCAGAAACAGTCGCGTGGCACGTGTGGGCCAGCATCCCACGCCCTGCCCCCGCGTGAGCCCCTCGGCCTTCTGGGATTGACAGAAAGGAGGGTCTCTGCCCACCGAGCATGACCCCAGGGGCGGCCCCTCTGCTTGGCCAGGACCCCCCTCCCCGCAGCCTCCTGCACAGGAGCAGCAGAACCACGTTTAAGTGCTCAGGTCTGGTGCTTTGGCCAAGGCAGAGGCCCCCGATCGCACTGCGCCGTCCCTGAATTAAGTAGGAGTTTTACCGGGGGGACAGCAATTCCCCCAGGGCCAGCTTGAGGGCCCGGGATTTACTGAGCTCCAGCCTGGGTCACTGCTGCACGGCGACACCAGCGCTTCCAGCAGGAGACACGCGCAAGGAAAGACGGGGGACGGCACGGCTGGGGACGGCCCGGTGATGGAAGGCGGCAAGTAGCGGGGTTCTGAAGGCAGAAGCCGCCTTCATCAGGAAAACCAGGAACAGTGGGATTTTACTTCCACTGTCTTCTGGGGACAAGATGGGCCAACGGGGGTGTGATCATTAAGTTTGGTTTCAAGAACAAGAGGACCAGCGTCAGTCACCTGTCTCAGAGTGCCATGAACTCCAGCCCTCCGTCAGCTGGATAAGCAGAGAGAGTCAGGGATACGTGATGCAACCTGCTGAAGAGGGCCGCTCACTCCCAGCACCCACGTCTGGCTTTGGGGAACGTTTCTGAACGTGGATTTTAAGACACCGCTCAGACAGAAGGTGAGAGAGCTCGGTGTCACGGCCCTTAGAGGGCACCACCCCACCCTGCCCCCGCCCCCGTGACCAGCAAGACCTGCAGCTCCTCTGGGACGTGGGTGTACAGACCTCGCACTCTTCAATGACCTCTGCCAAGTGGCAGATCCCCTGGTCACTGTGCTCGCTGACTACCAGGCTGGCTTTGAACCGCGGACCGTATGTCCCCAAGCCACAGTCTCTTTCTCAGTCTTTATTGGTCCGAGGCAATGAATGGGTCAAGGTCTTGGAATTAGATGAACAGTATTTAGATCCCAGCTCTGTGACCTTGAGTATCTTAACTTCTCCAAACATTCAAAACATGGTAATAGAGACAAGCAGAGTAAACTGCTGGAACAGAGAGAGGGACAAAATCCAGGAGCTTAAAGAACAGAGGAGTTTCCCGCTCTCTCACATAATGGTTCCAAGCGGGTGCCCCGGTTTGCAGGGGTCAGACCCAGGCTGAGGGCGCCGCTGCCTCTTCTGCCCATGGCATCCACGGCAGCTGTGGTCGCCCCCATTCTCGTCATTACAGAGCAGGCGGACAGCACAGACGGCGCACACGGGGTGTCGCCTGCAGCCCCTTCGTGGATGCCGTCTCTGTGCTGGGCTGGAACAGTGCCAGGGGCCACGGGAAAGTCCAGCAGACATGCCCTGTCAGGCCTGCCACTAAGTGAGCATGAAACTATTTTCTCTAAAAGACGTAATGTTAAGTCATGAAAAACCCAGAAAATAGGCTGAAAGCCGCACCAGCTCTCTGAATCGTACAAGAAGGTGTGAAAATCCCAACCCTCGAGCGTGCTCCCTTCACTGGCCCCGATTCCAAGGTCTCCTTCCTGTGTGAATCCAGTAAAGCAGGAAAGCCGAGGGCAGGCGTAGGGCCGACCCCCTCCCCCAGACCAAAGACCCCAGGAGCCCAGCGCTGGGGTCACCGCAGCCGCCCCACACAGAGACCCTGGCCCAGCAAGGCCCCTGCTGCTGTGAGAACTGAGCCTGGGCGCGGCGGAGAAAAGAGAAGGCCTTCAGCACGTGCGCCGCTCACCCTCGAATGGGGCCCCGGCTGCATCAGGGGTGGGCCTTCAAGTCATGGCACTCAGTGACATCAGCCGGCCACAGAAGGACAGATGCCGGTGACTCCACTCACAGGAGGTCCCCGGTCACCCAATTCACAGACACAAAGTAGAGCAGACGTTACGGGGAGGGTGGGGCTCGCGTTTAGGGGACAGAGTTTCGGCTTGGGAGGACGAAAGGCGCTCTGAGCTGGGCGGAGCTATGGCTGCGCGGCACGTGAACGCGCTCAGACCACCGAGCTGGCGTGAAAAATGGCTACGATGGCAAACGGTGCCGTACCTGTCACGACTGAGAAACGTGAAGGGGCTAATTCCGAACGTCCCCGCCCGACCGCAGGGGAACACATGGGCACAGGCGGGGTGCGGGACTCTTGGGGGCTCCACTGCCCTCCAGGCCTTTAGCCCCCGAGCTCCTCCCAGCCCCGCACTCGGCCACCCTCCTCCGGGCCCTCCAGGCCATCCCTGTCGCTGGGGCCAGCCCAGGCCATTTTCCCCATCGGTGACAAGCACGTGGACGCTGGGAGCCGGCGAGCGGGACGATGGCGGTAAAGGCCTCAGGACCCAGGGGGGCTGGGCCCGAGCTTAGCCACGGGGCCGTGTCCATCCACCCCCGGGAGGAGAGCGCATTTCCTCTTCTCAGGACGCGAGCCTGTCGCCTGCTCAGGACCGGTCTGGGCAGCCGTTCCAAGGGCCACCTCCAGCCGCCGCCAAGCCCGGGCCCACAGGCTCGCCACCCCCGGAACCGTGCGCCCCGACAGCACGCGCACACGCATGCGTGGACCTGTGCCCGGGGCGTGCACACGCGTTAATCTGTGCCCGCGGCCCGGGCTCAGGGGGCGCAGGCCCTCCACGGTCACAGGATGGAAAAACCCTCACGTTTATGGTGCGCCCTTGTGCATATGTAAAATCTGCACACTTTGAATGTGTGCAGATTTTTCAATGTAGTGGGCCCCTTGGGGTTTGCACACCGCTGGCTCTGGGCCAGACGGCATCTGCTGCGTTGAAAGGGACCATTCTTTCCCCCAGCCCCTCCCCAGGCACCTCCTCCAGGGAAACCTGAGCAAACGGGGCCTTTCCCGGAAGGCGGGCCAGCCCCGCATCCTCAGAAGCCCACGCTCAGCTCGGGGGTCCAGCCCTGCGGCCCAGGTGGGCCACGTGACCCCTGAACTGTGACCCCGAGTCCCAGGGTGCAGCCCGTTTGTCAGCACCACCGTATTTATGATCAGAGACTGCTGGTCTCGCCTGCAAAGCCATCGTTCAGACTGCCAATCAAGTCCAGGAGTCCCAGCTCTCTGCACTCCCTCCCCACCCATCTCCTCAGCTTTGAAGAAAGGCCATTTCTTCCCCCCAGGTCTCTTGTCTGATGACCACTCCGATTTGGGGACCCAGTGAGGAGAGGACACGGCCACGTTCTCTCTGCTGGAGAAGGCACCTGCCAGGAGCCCAGGAGGAGACAGAGAAGTTCTCACCACGTGACCTGATGCTGGACACAGGCCTCTGGTCAACGGGCCAGTCCCTTAGCTTCTCCAGGACACCATGAGCTGTATTTCCTAAAACACAGCTTTTCAATCTTCGTTTTCACTGTAAAACAATTTAGCATCGTGTGTAACTCACAGTACGGCTTTGTCAACCCCGTGATCTTCGTGTGTTGATATTTTCCAATCCTGACTATATGAATGTTTCAAGGGGCAGCCAGTATTTTCACCTAATATATTGTTCAAAGCCACCTCCACTGGTGACAGAGTCCGCACCATCATGACCCTCCTGCTCGGCCCCCGTCCCATTCAGAGGGTGCATGGGGTTCATTCCCATCACTGGACACTCAAACGCAGCTTGTTTCTTCCACGGAATTATTTCCTTGAGATGAATTTCCATGAGTGACGCGAGCCTGCCCACTGGTATAACCATTTTCCAACTTGCTTTCGGAAAAGCTTTTAACAACTTATAACAACTAAAGTGAGCATTTTTTTTTTTTTTTTTTACTGCAACCTTGCCAGGAATTAAATTAGTTTTTGCTGACTTAGTAGCTAAAAAAAAAAAAAAAGATAAACTCAAAAGGTTATTTTAATTTCCATTTCTTTGATGATTAGTAAAGTTTTTGTTTCCCTTAAACTTCATGCATTTTTAAAACAGCCCACGGCTACACCTTCATCCACTTTCTCTAGATTCTGCTTCAAAGCAAAGAATGCAAACAAGGCCTGAGGGGGGAAAAGGGAGCTGAGATCATGTGAATGGCCTGTAAACTGACTTTCCAGGGCAAGTCACACACTTCCATCTCTCCGGAGACTGAGCTGGGAGCAAAGAAGTCATCTCCAGGGAGAGAAAAGGTTGGTCAGCATCTCCCTCCCTTTCCTGGGTGATGGGGGTTTCTGTGCTGACACCTGCTCCCTCCCCGGGGCCGGATCCTCCTGCGGGCTCGCACGGTCCCGCCAGCATCACCCCCTTTCCTCAGCACCTGCCCCCAAATGTAAGCTCACCCTACACAGCTGTTTTGTCCTCAAAGGCCATGCTCCGGCACACACGTTCCGGCTCCTCTCCAGGAGTCCTTCAGGCTTGCAGTCTTTCTTTTTTCCAGCTTTCCTGAGATATAGATGCCATGAGACACTGTGTAAGTTTAAGGTGCACAACATGATAATTTGATGCAGTTGTGTATTGCCTGTGATTCCCGTCATAGCTCCTGCAGGAAGCTCCATCTGGAGCCGATGGGGACACTGGTGCCTGAGCACAGGCCATCGGGGACTTCCAAGGGGGGAAAAGAGAAAGGTTGAGGGGGAGGGAGCTGCTTCTAGGTGAAAAGAGGCTTAAAAGACATCAGCCAGTTCCAACGTGTGGGACGCACCCGGATCCTGATCCAAACCAACAGCTACCAAAAGATTATGACACGCATGAGACGACGAGAGATTGCAGCACTTACTGGGTATTTGATGGCACTAAGGAAGTAGCGCTCATTTTCTTGGTGTGATAATGGCATTAGGGCTGTTTTTGAATCCTCACCTTTAAGGGATAAGCACTAAATATGAACGGATGAAATGATATAACATCTGGGGTTTGGTTCCAAATAACATAAGAGAGAGGGAAGTGCTTGGGGTACAGGTGTAACAGGAGTAGTCATAGTTGGTACACATTAAATATATACGATTTTGTCAATTATACCTCAATAAAACTTGGAAAAAAGAAAACAGCGCTCATAGGTGAAGCTGTGTGGTGGGGACATGGGGTTCATTAGACCATTCTGTCTACTCTTGCATTTTTTTTTAAACAAAGCTTAAAAAAACGAATGGTGCCTTTTTATAAATACCTTTCTAGACACTGTGGAATGACTGGATTATTTTTCTCTTGTGTTCTGTCAGTATATTGTATATCATCAATTTCTAATTAGTGAGCCAACCCTGCCATCCTGGACAAAAAGCCCTTCAGTCAGGGTCCCTTGTTCTCCTAATGGACTTTGTAATGCATATGTATAAATATATGAAAAAAGAAAAGACTAGAAAGGAAAAACACAAAAACATTAACAGTACTTATACCTGGATGGTCGATTATGGGTGATTTTTTTGTTTGTTTTGTGCAAATATTTGTCAATAAACACGTCTTAATTTTTTAAAACTATCATTTAAAATAAACGACATCGTGGCATCCCATAGGCAGTTGCAGGACTTCGACGAATCCTATTCTATTGGAATTTTGTCCTGTTTAATTATTCCAGAAACACAATCGGTTGGCGATTAATAGATGCACACAGGTAAAAAGTGTGAGATCACCCTGCCCTGTTATTTTTAAAGCCTTATTCAGTATCGGACTCAGACATTTCCCCACACGGCCAGTATTTTCTGTTTTCATTCTTCTCACTGCTCACCCTGTGATCTAAGACTCCTTTAAAAATAAAAAAACAAAACTACTCAGGAAACTTGAGAGCGGCTGGGACCAGGGGCCCCGTCAGCCCTCACACCTCTCGTTTCTACCGCCGCCCCGCGTTTCCGAGATGCTCCAGCGCTGACACGGTTGACACGCGCCAGAAACCGGCACACGCCCCGAATGCTGCCCTGAAAGCTGTGAAGCGGGTCGGCCAAATGCAGTCACAACCGTCGTAATAGCTGTCGGAGGAGCACCTGAGTTCTCAGATGCTTCCAGAGAAGCATCTTCCCACCCTCAACCACCCCGGGACAAACCAACCGTAAGGAGGGGCTCTCAGGCTTCCTTCCTGCAGGTGTGCTTATTACCTGGCCCAGCGCCGGCTCCCCAAGGACACCTTGAATCCATCCCGTCCTCTATTGTTTCAAGCACAGTGATGTCAAGATCAAATTCCAGAGCCACCTTATGATCTAAAGAGAGCCCAGACCTTCCAGGTAGGGGAGGTTGGCCTACAGGAGCCACTTACACACCAATTAAAAATAATCAAACCACGATATAACAGATACTGCCAAATAAATAACCCTCTTTTAAAGAACGGCTTTCAGTGGTCCAAAGGGAATGAAGGTTTGCCCAAAGAGAGGAAGGAATAAGATGATCTGGCTCTGCTCTCAGTGACAACGGTGCCATTTGTAAAAGCATGGAGACCTCAAAACCCTCCAGGGTCCGTTCCCCTGGCCGCAGAGGCAGGGTCCCAGGCACCTGGCCGGTCAGCATCCCGTGAGGGGAGGAACGTGACCCTAGGGAAACTGTGGGAGGAGGTACTTCGCCCAAGGGGATCCCATTCGGGAACATTATTAGGGGTCACAAGGTGACAGAGCTTGCATTCAAACGAGGCCACGTTCTTGGGGAATTCAAGTATCCTCCGAAGAAGCTCATGGAGTTTTAATATAAAGCAAGTAAGTATTTTTGGATCCATTTTATAGCAGAAGTAACAAATTTTCCCGCTGTCTGCAAAAGCACAGAATAGTTTTGGCATTTATCTGTTTTGCTTGATTAGTCTGTAGTTGCGAGACTGTTCATTTGGATAAAACCTATTTGTCGTCTAATGGATCCAAATAATTGGCTGATCTCTGTCAAGTCTGCTTTTGTGTTGTTTTTTGGTTTTTGTTTTTTACTTTATGCTCAGCGGTCCTGGCTTTGGAGAACTCCTTTCTTTGTGTCTACTCAGTAATCGAGAAGAATCATTTTTAAACCAAAAATAGATAAATAATAGACCTTAGCAATTCCTTTGATTTGCAAAAGCAATAAATAGACAAAGAGCAGCGGGAAAGCAAGGGCTGAGGTGGAGAGTGTGCACAGTGCCTCTCGTGCCCACCCTCACCTCGATGTCCTGCCTGCCTGTCCTCACTGCTGACCTGGCCTCACCTGCGGCCTCAGTCCCCTGAGGGCAGAGGGTAGCCCGCAGCAGGACCTCAGCAGACGGCAGCAACTAATTTCCTAGCCGAGGTTCCCTTTGTTGGTGCAATGCTTTAAAGCAAATGCCCGGGATGGTCTCCCAGCCTCCAGCCTCGGGTCCCACGGGTGCAGCTCTGGAATACAGATGTGATGGCAGGAGGCCCATTGATTATTTTGGACCATGAGGTTTCCCTGAAAATGCACCTGGGAACAGAGAGTCGGAAGAGGCCTGGGTCCCTGCTGACACTGTGATGTTGCTGCATCACCCAGGAATGCCTAGACATGGACCTGCTTTCCATCACAGAGTAAACTCCTATATGTGGAAGTCACTGCTATTTGAGGTTTTCCTTTACATGCAATGGAACCAAATCTTAACCAAAGAAAAGAGAGAAACTACTTGTGAGAGTTTATTGATGCTTCTGGTACAGGAGTTTACCTGATAACCAATGGCAAAATTCCCTTTGCACCTAAGGGCTCCCCCTCACCCCAGAATCTTAGCCTGTGGCCCTTTCTCCTTTCTTCAGGATGGGAGTCATGTTTCCCTTGCCAGATCCCTTACAGAATCACACAACAGGACTTTTCACCGAGCATTGCTTTCACAATGTAAATTTCTCCTGTAAATCTTATTCTCATTTTCTTGCAGGCGTCTCCCTTTTGCATGGAGCCTCTCACCACAAGGTTGCCATGTCACTTTGTTGTGATATTTTCTTCAGGTGCCCACCCCTTTTTCTCCATCTGTCAGGAATTGAGTTTCCAGTAAGAGGAAGTTACTTTTTGATTCAGTGAATTGATGTAAGAAGAGGGGCAAATCTATTTTGATTAGGGTGTGTTTGCTTAGATGCCTTTTCCAGTTGTGAAATTCAAGAGCTCCTTTTTGAATTATCTCTGTCTGCATGGCCCTCCCAAGAAACAAAAGTCTTGTTCAAAGCGAAAATGCATAACTCTTCTTCATCTCAGAAATAATGGCATCTAAGGGAAAGTCCGTGACAAGGTTTGCTTCCTTCTTTTAAGCTTGCTTTTACACAGAATGGTAAGTGGAATTTAAGATTTGAATTTTGTGAAAACTGTCTTAGTCCTTTTGAGATGCTCTAACAAAATGCCACAGACTAAGCAGCTTGGAAGCAACAGATGTTTCTTCCTCACGGTTCTGGTGGCTGGAAGGCCGAGTGCAGGGTGCCAGCACAGTCGGGTGAGGGCCGCATCTGAGATGCAGACAGGTGGCTTCTCCTTGGGTCCTCACGAGGTGGAAGGGGTGAGGGAGCTCTGTGGGGCCTCTTTTGTAAGAGCACTAATCCCTTTCATGAGGGCTCCATCCTTGGACCTAATCACCCCCAAAGGCCTCACTTCTTACCACCATCACACTGGGAATGAGGTTTCCAACATATGAATTTTGGTGGACATAAACATTCAGACCATGGCAAAAATATTACGGTTTACTTAGTCATTCACCTTAGTCTCTAGACTAAGGATGGACAGTTATAGATAAATAGATAGATAATAGATGGATAAATAATAGACAGGTAGGAGATAAAAGAGAGACAGAGAGACACACACAGAGAGAGACACTAATGGACTCATAAAACGACTGAGAGAAAGTCTAGTTCAATTTCTTTCATTTACTGATGAGGAAATTAAGGCCCAGAGAAAACCAGCCCCGGTTTCCCAGTAACACCTAAAACCTGGGGTCCTGACGCCCAGTGCCTATTGTGGCCGCCCTGCTTCGCTCCCAGTGGAAGTGGCCAGGTTACACTAAGTCACGCCGCAGGGAAGCAGCCCCAGGTCTGCAGGCTCCCGACAACAAAGGCCGGCCTCTGGCTCCCACCACGCCCACAGCTGGTCCATGGGAGGGCTTCCCGCTCGCCGCAGCCATCGGGCACCAGCCACCGCCTTGGGTCCCAGCATCTCAGCGCATCCCCGAGTTCACAGCCGCCAGGAAGGACGCACGCGGGCCTTCCAGCACTCTTCACGCCTCCGCGGGGAAGCAGCCTGCGTTGCTGCCTCTTGCTCCGGGGAACGTCCACACACGCTTCGCCAGGTATTACAAAGAGGGGGGCTGGGGGGCAAAGGAAGATGCACCTGCCAAACCTTTCTCAAAATGACACAGAATTCACCTCCAATGGAGCCTTGGGAAATCACAACCCCAAGTCCCAAGGAGCTCTTGGCATCTCTAGCTCTGCCTCTTTATCTTTAGATCTGAGACTTTACAATCTTAAACCCTTAATGCTGTGGCCACGAAGAAAACTCTGTTTCTGGAGCGCGCCGTGCTGTCAGCTAGATGTTCCGCGGAGAAATGTGAGACCTGCAAGGAACGTCGTCTCCTCTAGCTGTCCCCGCGAGGCCGTCTGGAAGATGTTATTATCACCATTTCACAGCTGATGAAACTGAGACTCAGAGGATTAAAGCCAGTGGACCAAGCGCATGAGTCAGAACAAGCCAGGTTCTCCTGCGGTGACAACACATCCTAAGATCCCAGTGTCTTAACATGCGTGTGTGTGTTCTTGCTTCTGGGGTGTGGCCGACATGGTTTTCACTTTAAAAATATTTTCAAATGCCTCTTCTTTGACATTTGAAAATTTTGGTTTTTCTTTTAACTCTTTGAACATATGTCAACAAAAATCTCACCTTTCTTGGATGTTATCATGCAGCATTTTAAAATGTATAGTGGTCTGTGATCCGTTTTAACTATCTACACCTATCAGAAAAGTGTGAGCTGTGAAGTTAAATGTGTGAGATGTAAACTGTTTTTCAAAATTCCTTTGGGGAGTCTCTGAGGAAAACGCATGCAGACCACTAAGTTATCTGATGTAGTTGAGTTTTAAGCAGGAAAGATCCCACTAGCATCAGAAGACAGGCCACTGACGCCCTGTGGCCAAAGCGGCAGGACGGTCATACAGTAGGGGTCACGGGAGCCAAGGGATAAATGGAGCTTGGGCTCAAGTCCTTCTCACCGCGAACCTTGTGGATCTATAAATTTACCCTCTGGTTATTTTTCCAGCTGCTGAACACAGAGCTGGAATAGAGGACCCTCAACACGGAACCCCACGCCCCTCCTCACCTAAGGAGGCAGGACTGTTAGGGCGAGAAGGACCAAGCTGAAGACACTGGGCCGCTTCTCCCCGCCAGAAGAGTCCATCAAAAGCGATGTCATGCCCCTGGGTGAACTGCCAAAGAGCTGAAGATGTAAGGATGCTCCGTGACTCCCACTTAACTCCCCTGCTGGACCAGCATGGACTACAGAGGGTCCCGGGGGTGACAGGTTCACTGTTAATTCCATCATCTGATGACCCCACATGCACCTGTTGTTCTACTGTAGTTTCACTACTAGAACGACTCAGCACAGCCCCGGGCACCCGATAGGCAACTATCAATTTGGGAAATGCTTTTCTCTGTTTCCCAATAAAACCACCAGAAGCAATCTTATTTTACCTGCTAGGAACAGCAGTGCAGCTTCAGTCTGACCCTGTGCCAGGCCCCATCTTCTCTCTTGATCCCACCTGCAGCGGACCGTGTTCACTTCCCCGTCCCAAGGACATGATGTAGGCCCACCACCTTGGTGCTCTCATTCTTCCCAAGCCTGCTGAGAAGAAACAAGTACATCTGACACCTGGATGTGTGCCAGAGGGTGGATGTCACCCCCCAAGAATCAACCTGCTCCCTCAGCAGAACTGCTGTGTCCAGGGCCAGGGAGCGATGGGCATCTCTCCCTGCGCAAAGCCAGAGGCAAGAGAGCACGTGCACCCCTGCTGCCACCAAAGAGCCACGGCACTTGACAGGACTCTGTGTTTAGAAACTAATACGAACTACACGTGAGCCACAGCCGGCCCCGTTTCCCGAATCACCCATTAGCCTGCCAGCTTTGAGAGGAAGCCAGGGCAAGTCACTCGGGCCACGTGCAAGAAGCTCTACCACTTGGGGCTGTGACAGGTCTGATAGTGTCTCTGTGAAGTGTCTCTGCAGCTCAGGATACTAACGGTGCCCAGGAGATCACGGCTGAGGCTGGGCGTCCCGTCATGGAAGGTAGCGTCATGGAGACGACAGCATCTCAGTAGAAGAAAGACCAGCCAGAAATAGGAGCTCTCTGGAATAAGGACTTCGATCTCCCCAACAGACAAAGAGCTCTACCCAGCAGAGGCAAAGGATGAGGCGGAGAGAAAAACGTGTGGTCAGGATAAAGAAAGGCTGTTAAAGAGTCCAACTTCAGACTCAAAAGTCTTGAAAAAATGAGGACTGTCATAACATTTTCCCTTCTTTTCTCTATTACATCCAAGTTATTTTCTTCCTCCTCCTAGCCCCTAATATTTCATACAGGATATGTTCTATAATTTGTTCTACGGGTTATGAGATATCAAGAAAGGATGATGACTGAACTAGACTAGGACATAGAGGAGAATGTAGACCTTCCATGAGAAACGAATACAGTGGCTGATGGGACTTAGGTTTCCCCTTTGGGGAGGAAAATGAGTTCTTTTACTTTTCTAGCTTTATTGAGATAAAATTGACATATAACACTGTATACGGTTAAGGTGCACAATGTTGATTAGATACACTTATATATTGCAAAATGATTCCAACCATAGCATTAGCTAACACCTGCATCACATAATCCATTTCTTTTTTGTGTTGAGAACATTTAACAGGTACCCTCCTAGCAATTCAAGTATATAATACAGTGTCGTTAACTACAATCACCACACTGTACCTTAGATCCCAGGAACTTATTCAGCTTCTAACTGGAAGATTGTAATCTTTGACCAACATCTCCCCTTTGCTTCTACGCCCTAGCCCCTGGTTACCACCATTCCAGTCTGCTTCCTTGAGTTCAGCCTTTTTAGATTCCATATATAATTGATATCATACAGTATTTGTCTTTCTCTGTCTGATTTATTTCACTTAGCATAATGCCCTCAAGGTCCAACCATGTTGTCACAAACAGCAGGATGTCCTTCTTGCTCATGGCTGAATAATGTTCCATTTTATACATATTCACCACATCCTTTTGATCCATTCATCCATTGATGAACACTTAAGTTGTTTCCATATCTTGGCTATTGTGAATAATGCTGCAAAAAATGTGGGAGTGCAGAATCTCTTCGAGATCCTGTTTTCATTTCCTTTGGATATATGCCCAGAAGTGGGATCACTAGATCAAATGGTAGTTTTATTTTTAATTTTTTGAGGAGCTTCTATACTGTTGTCCATAATGGCCACACCATTTTATATTCCCACCAACGGTGCACAAGAGTTCCAATTTCTCCACACCCTCACCAGCACTTGTTATTTTCTGGATATTTTTGATAGTGGCCATCCTAATGGGTCTGAGGTGATACTTCATTGTGGTTTTGACTTGCATTTCTCTGATAATTAGCAATGTCGAGCATCTTTTCATATGCTCATTTAGCCATTTGTACATCTTCTTTGAAGAAATATCTATTCAATTCCTTTGCTCATTATTTTGTTGTTGAACTGTAGGAGTTATTTATATTATTCTGGATAGTAACCCCTTATTAGATATATGATTTGCAAATATTTTTCTCATTCCATAGGTTTCCCTTTAACTCTGTTGATCATTTCCTTTAATGTACAGAATCTTTTTAATTTGATATAGTTCCATTTGTTTATTTTTGCTTTTGGTGTCAAATCCAAAACAAACAAACAAACAAAAATCATTGCCAAGACTGATATCAAGGAACTTATCCCCTCTTTTCTACTAGGAGTTCTACAGTTTCAAGTCTTATGTTCAAGTCTTTCATCCATTTCATGTTGATTTTTATGTATGGTGTAATAGAGGGGCCAGTTTCATTCTTTTGCATGTGGCTATAAAGTTTTCCGAACACCGTTTATTGAAGAAACTGTCCTTTCCCCCTTGTGTATTCTTGGCTCCTTTGTCATAACTTAATTGACCATATATACATGGGTTCATTTCTGGTCTCTCTATTCTGTTCCACTGATCTATATGTCTGTGTTTATTCCAATACCATACTCTTCTGATTACTGTAGCTTTTAGTTTAGTTTGAAATCAGACAGGGGGAATGCCTCCTTCTTCTCTTTTAAGATTGCTTTGGCTATCTGGGGTCTTCTGTGGTTCCATACTAACTTTAGGATTGTTTTTTCTATTTCTGTGAAAAATGCCATTGGAATTTTGACAGAATTACATTTAATCTGTACATCACTTTGGATAGTATAGACATTTTAATATTAATTCTTCCAGTCCATGAGCAAAAACATATCTTTCCATTTATTTGTGTCTTCTTCAATTTCTTTCAGCAGTCTCTTTTTAGCATACAAATCTTTCACCTTTTTGGTTAAATTTACTCTTAGGCGCTTTTTTTTTTTTTGGTGCTATTGTATATGATTGTTTTCTTAATTGCTCTTTCTGACAGTTCATTGTTAGTGTAGAGAAATGCAACTGATGTTTGCATATACATTTTGTAACCTGCAACTTTACTGAATTCATTGATTAGTTCTAACAGTTTTTTGGTGGAGTCTTTTTAGGGTTTGTATATATAATATCAAGTCATCTGCAAATAGAGATAATTTCACGTCTTCCTTTCTGACTTGGATGCCTTTTATTTATTTTTCTTGCCTAATTGCTCTGACTTCCAGTACTATGTTGAATAAAAGTGGCAAGAGTGGGCATCCTTGTCTTTTTCCCAATATTAGAGAAAAAGCTTTCAGGTTTTCACTGCTGAGTATGACGTTAGCTGTGGGTTTGTCATATTTAGTCTTTATTATGTTGAGGTCTGTTTCCTCTATACACAATTTGTTGAGATTTTTATCATAAACGTATGTTGCATTTTGTCAAATGTTTATCTGCATCTGTTGAGAAGATAGTATGATCTTTAGCCTTCATTTTGTTAATGTGGCATATCATGTTGATTGATTGCTGATGATGAACCATCCTTACATCCCTGGAACAAATCCTGCTTGATCACAGTGTATGTCCTTTCATTGTGCCATTGATTTCAGCTTGCTAATATTTTGTTGAAGATTTTTGCATCTACATTCATCAGGGATATTGGCCTATAATTTTCTTTTCTTGAATTGGCCTTGTCTGGTTTTGCTATCAGAGTAATGCTGGCCTCATAAAATTAGTTTGGAAGTCTTCCATCCTTTTATTTTTTTGGAAGAGTTTGAGAAGGATTATTAATTCATCTTGTATGTTTGGTAGAATTCACCAGTGAAGCCATCTGGTCCTGGACTTTTATTTGTTGGGAGGTTTTTGATCACTGATTCAATTGCCTTACTAGTCATTGGTCTGCTCCTATTTTCTATTTCTTTATGATTTAGTCTTGGTAGGGTATATGTTTTAGGAATTTATCCATTTTTTCTAGGTTGTCCAATTTGTTGGCATATAATTATTCATAATAGTCTCTTATGATCCTTTGTATTTGTGTGGTATCAGTTGTAATTTCTCCTCTTTCATTCTAATTTCATTTACTTGAGTCCTCTTTTTTTCTTGGTAAGTCTAGCTAAAGGTTTGTCCATTTTGTTTATCTTAAAAAAAAAAACAGCTCTTAGTTTCATTGATTTTTTCTATTATCTTTTTAGTCTCTATTTCATTTATTTCTTCTCTGACCTTTGTTATTTTTTCCTTCTGCTACTTTTGAGCTTAGTTTGTTCGTCTTCTCATTCCATGAGGTATAAAGTTAGGTTGTTCATATGAGATCTTCCTTTTTTCTTAACGTAGGCACTTATCGCTATAATATTCCCTCTTAGAACTGCTTTTTCTACATCCCATAAGTTTTGGTGTGTTGTATTTTCATTTTCATTTGTCTCAGATATTTTCAAATTTCTCTCTTGACTTCTTTTCTGACCCGTTGGGTGGTCAGGAACATATAGTTTAATCTCCACATATTTCTGAAATTTCCATGTTTCTTCTTGTAATTGATTTCTAGTTTCATATCATTATAGTCAGCAAAGATGCTTCGCTTGATTTCAATCTTCTTAAGTTTATTGACTTGTTTTGTGGCCTAACATATAATCTATCCTGGAGAATGTTTCGTGTGTGCTTGTGAAGAATGTGTATTCTGCTGCTCTTGGATGTTATGTAAATATCTATTAGGTCTATCTGGTCTAATGTGTAGTTTAATGTCCTGTTTCCTTATTGATTTTCTGTTTGGATGATCTACCCGTTATTGTAAGTGGGGCATTGAAGTCCCCGACCATTACTGTATTGCTGTTTATTTCTCCCTTCAGGTGTGTTAATACTTGTTAATACTTGTATTATATATTTAGGTGCTTCTATGTTGGGTGCATAAATATTTACAGATGTTATATCCTCTTAATGAGTTAACCCCTTTATCATATATAATGACCTTCTTTGTCTCTTGTTACAGTCTTTGGCTTAAGCTCCATTTTGTCTCATATAAGTATAGCTACTGCTTTCTTTTGGTTTCCATAGGCATGCAATATCTTTTTCCATTCCTTCACTTTCAGTATGCTTGTGTCCTTAAAGCTGAAATGAGTCTCTTGTAGGCATCACATAAATGGGTCTTTTCTTTCATTCAGCCACACTATGTCTTTTGATTTGAGAATTTAGTCCACTTACATTTAAAGTAAGTATTGATAGGTGTGGACTTACAATTGTCTATTTGTCAATAGTTTTCTGGTTGTTTTGTGATTCCTTTCTTCCTCTCTCATTCTCTTTGTGATTTGATAATTTTCTGTAGTGGTATCCTTAGATTTCTTTCTTTTTCTCTTTTGTGTGTCTACTATAGGTTTTTGTTTGTAGTTACCATGGGGCTTTTATAAAACATCTTTCATTTGTAACAATTTTTAGCTGCTAACAACTTAACTTCAAACATATACAGAAGCTCTGTATGTATACACTTTCCTTCCCATGCATTTTACATTTTTGGTGTCACAATCTACATCTTTCTACATTGTGTATCCATTAACAAATTATTATAGTTATAGTTATTTTAATATTTTATATTTTTTATCTTTATACTACAAATATAAGTGATATACATACCACCATTAAAACATCAGAGCTTTCTGAATTTAACTCTATATTTACCTTTACCAGTGAGTTTTATTCTTTGATATGTTTTATTGTTACTAATTAGCATCTTTTCATTTCACCATGAAGAACTCCCTGTAACATTTCTTGTAAGGCTGCTCTAGTGGTGATAACTCCTTCAGCTTTTCCTTATCTGGAAAACTCTTTACCTCTCCTTCAATTCTGAAGGACAACTTTGCCATGTAGAATACTCTCTATTGACAGGTTATTGTTTTCCTTTCAGCACTTTGAATATATCATGAGACTCACTTCTGGCCTGCAAAGTTTCTGCTAGAAAATCTGCTAATAGTCTTATGGGGTTTCCCTTGTATGTATCAAGTTGCTCTTCTCTTGCTGCTTTTAAGATTCTCTCTTTGTCTTTAACTTTTGACCGTTTACGTATAATGTGCCTCAGTATGGGTCTCTTTGGATTCATCTCGTTTGGAACTCCCTAGGATTCCTGATTCTGGATGCCTGTTTCTTTCCCCAGGTTAGGGAAGTGTTCAGCCATTATTTCTTTGAATAAGCTTTCTGCCCCCCTCTCTCTGTCCTCCTTTTGAGACCCCTATAGTGCATGTAATGGTCTGTTTGATGGTGTCTCATAAGTCCCTTAAGCTGTCTTCACTCTTTTTTGTTATTTTTTTTTTAAATTTTTGCTCCTCTTATTGGACGAATTCCACTGCCCTGTCCTTGAGTTCACTGTTTCTTTCCTACACCTGACCTAGTCTGCTGTTGAATTACTCTATTGTATTTTTCAGTGCAGTTATTACATTGTCCAGCTCAGTGATTTCTGTTTGGTGCTTTTTAATATTTTCTATCTCCTTGTTGAAATTCTCATTTTGTTCATCATTGTTCTCCTGACCTCAGTGAGCCTCTTCATGACTGTTATTTTGAACTCTCTATCAGGTAAGTCAGTTATTTCCATTTTATTAAGGTCTGTTTCTAGAGTTTTATCTTGTTCTTTGTTTGGAATATATTCTTGTTTCTTCATTTTTCTTGGTTCTCTGTGTTGGTTTCTGCACATTTGATAAAACAGCTACCTCTTCCAGTCTGGATGGAATGGTCTCACGTAGGAGAACCTCATCAGTCAGCCCAGCCTGAGGTCTTGTTTGTCTCTCAAACCTTTGTAACTGTCCAAGCCATCTTCTTTGTTCCTGGTGCTTCCCAGTAGTAGCGGGGGTGCCAAGGCCCATCAGTGTCTCAAAGGGGAGCACTAAAGTCAGCACCTAGATGCAGGTTGACTGGAAGCTGGACTGTCAGACAGTAGCTAGGAAAATATATAGTTAGGGCACTTCTAGGGAAAAACTGGGAGATGAGCGTTTTTGCCTGCTCTCTGTACTTGGCCTGGGTCTACAGCAGTGGGGGATGCTCCTGCACCTATTAAGAACTGTTTCTGCGTTTGCTACAATCCTGCAGGACTCATGAATGCAAGCCCTGTGGGCTATCAGAGCCGGGAGATGTGGGGACCCAGCCCTCGGGTGACAGCTGCTAACGCTGGGGTGCAGATGTATGTACGCACTCCTTTGAGGGAGATACTGACAATTTGGGGTGGGTTAGGAGGATACTGAGGAGGCATCCACTGATTCCTTAGTCTTGGGGGAGGACAGTAGGCAGCCTCTAGCCTCTGGATGTGTGCTACAGTAGAAGCCTGGGCCTCAGGCTTGTAGTGTATGCAAATAGACCCTTTTCAGGGAAAGACTGGGATGTAGGGCTTTTTGTCTGTTCCTTGGGCCCCTGGCAGAAAGCCACAAAGTGCTCCCTCTAGAGACTGTTAAAAAGCGTTTCTGTGTTTGCTGTATATAGTCTTGTGGGTTTCATGGACACAAATCCCACTGGCTTCCAGAGCTGGATGTCTGGGGGGCCTGTCCCTCATTTGAGAGTCTTAAAAGTTGGCATGCTTGCCGTGGGGTCCAAATTCTTTGCTCCTCCCTACTGGACAGAGACGTGCCAGGAGTGGGGTTTATGGCGAGAGCGTGTCTCAGCCTTTCCTACCAGTTCAAGGTGGGTATTTCCTCATTCGCCCAATGTGTAGGAGTCACTCAGCTGGTTTTGGAACTTCTTCCACCCACAGAGATGGACTTGCTCTGTGGATAGCTGTGCAGTGTGTCCACAGGGGGAGGAGATCTCAGAAGCCTCCTCTGTCGCCATCTTGGAAGAGAACCCAAAACGAGTTCTATTTTTTACTGCATGGTGAATTGTTGATGTTCAAAAGCTTAAATGTGGGAAGAAGGGCATGATGAGAGGCAAGTGACCACAGCGGAAGACCATACTGTGCACGTGAACTGAGTCACCCAGCATCCCCGCTGACACCCTTCCTATGTGCTGCCCTGTATCTCAGGAGCTGGAAAACTAGAGTTTTCACTGCATTTCCCCAGTTCTTCTGCATCTAGGGTTCAATAGCACTTTAGGTCCCACTATTTAGAAACATTAATGCAAGTTTGGAAAGTCTGTTTCTAATATTTCTGCTGACAGCACCATTGCGGAGGTGTCACCTCTCTGTGCAAGCAGTGTCCATTTACTGGCTTGTGGGACATTGAAAAGCACCGCCCAGGGCAAGTATATAGCCCGTGTAGATTGCACCAGGCACAGCATGGTTCTGGATCCAGCAGCACGAGCAGGACCTACCCAGGGGGGTTTCCTGATGGTGCCAACTCCCTGTCAGGGTAGCTCCCGATCATGGCAGGTGGTACGGCTCTGGAGCCTGCAGCTGTGGCCGCCGTCTCCCTGCATGGTTGAGGTCTGCTGAATCAGAGAAGAGGCAGTCGCTTCTTTAGTTCTACCGGGTGGCTTTGGGCAGTGATCTTAAAAGATCAATCTGGAATCTGTTTCTTCAGTCTCCCCAAAGAGTCTGTACACCATGTAATATCCTGGAATAAATCCCTTTCTACTTTAACTAGATTGAATCCTGTTGTCTTCAAGTGGATCCAGGCAATACACCATGTAAGCCCTTTGCTGTTCCTTTCCCTGCATATCCTTTTTTTCACTAAACCAAGTCACTACACGTGGATCTAGAATATATTATTCATTCTCCTTGGCCAAACCACAGGCTTCCCTTTTTAAAAATGCAACTTGAGATTTACCCTCCATGAAGCCGTTTTAGATGAGTTCAGAAACACATCCCATTTCCTCTGAAACTGTAACTTAGACACTTAGTAACGGCTCTTTGGGGACTCCAAGAACATTAATCAGTTTCAGAACCAGAGTCAGAATACTTCCCCTGGGAAGCATTTTTCACATGAAGTAAAAAGTACTTTGACCTTAGCAGAGCAGATGAAGACTTAAAAGAAAAGCTAGCGTTGAAGGCTGGGATGGTGAAAGATGTGAAAACTCACTCCTCTAGTCTTTCAAACTATTCCTCTTTCCGTTTCCTTATCTCTCTCCTTCCCACAACACTGGGCAATTGGCAGCAAAACTAGATGCAAGTTAATCATACCAATGACGGCACTCCTTCCAAAAAAAAAGTCCAAATCTGTCAGCAAAGCATTTCCACCTTTCAGGAGGCCCTGGAGCCCAGAGCCACCTCCAGTGTGCCTGCGACCTCTCTGAGATGCACGTGCTGGGTGCTGAGGGGGGCAGGCGGCTCCCGGCCGGCACACACCAGCCACAGCCCTGCCCTCTGCTTTCCCAGGGGGTCTCTGTCCATTTCTCAGCTGCAGACTTTCCATCTGGCCCAGAGCAGGGGCAGGTACGGACGCAGAAGCAAACTCGCCAGCAGCTGTAAAGAGAAACTTGCAAAGGAAAACTAAACGAGGAGAGGTCATTCCAACAAATTTGTGAGAAACAATTTAAAATGCATAAATTGTATTTCTCTTTAACTGTGATTCCCAAAGTCTCTGCTTTTTTTCTTTTAACCTGTAGTTGCCTCACTCAGAGTGGTGCCATGACCCCTCGAATAACCACATCGTCAGGGTTTGATAGCAGCACCAGCAATTTTGAAAATTAAAAGAGGTGATAACTGGCAATTAACAATCATCTACATTTCGATATATTTTACATCACTAAAGAAAAATGCAAAGCGAGCTGGTTCCTTAATCCTATGTGTTTATGGGTCGTTTCCAAAGCTCTTTAAATAATAAAACCAACACGTTCTCTAACTCAAGAAGTTATGGTGTGAAGTGTCACTGAACCAACATCTGGGATTTGGAACTAAAACTTAATTTGTAGAGATTCCCTAACTGGAAGGTTGTCTTCCTTGCTCAGGACACCGATCTGTAACTACTTTAATTATTCTTTCCTTCGATGAGTGGACTGTAGTACCTGCCTTTTTGTTCACAGGTGTATGAAATGCTTGTCTCACCAGGATCAACCAGATGCTAAAAAAATTTAAACATTTCCAAAAATTATAAAAATGCATTTTTGAGCATTCTAAGCACTTTTATTATTTTCCACCTGTAATGTGATCATCACTGAGAAGTAGAAAGGCACTCAAGCACCTTGGCTTGATAATTCCCAAGGAAAGTCCCCACGACAAGGACAAGCCGATGAGCCTCATAAACTTGGCATATCGCAGGAATCTGCTCTTTCAAGACGTGGTAGAAACAAAGGGTGGGTGGGTGCCTAGAAAACTCCTAGCTTCCATTCCTTCTGCAACTTCATCTTTTAAAAAAAAGGGGCAGGGAGTTCCACAGTCCAGTGGTTAGGACTCGGCACTTTCACTGCCAAGGGCCCGGGTTCAATCCCTGGTCGGGGAACTAAGATCCTGCAAGCCGCGCAACGCAGCCAAAAGAAAATTTTTTTAATTTTTAAAAAAAATTTAAAAAGGTAATTTCTGAAAAAGCTTTAAAATGTATGTTCAACTTTGTGCAAATGTCACATGCGATCATTTGGAGCTGCTCCCAGTTATGTTTACTTAAAGGCAAAGATCCTTTTTTTTTGCATCCTCTTTTTTAAAAACTGTAGACCACTTTATTAAAAATAAAATTTGGTAACAAACACAAACGTGTTACTAAAAGTGTCGTAATTGCTTCGGAAAATGTGCAAGCACATACATGTTTGGAATCCCTTCTTTTCATCATTTAGACAAACGTTTAATTTCCTGCTCTGAAACATGTGGAATATCATTGTAAACAAAAGTCTCCTCTGATGGGCTTTCAGGCTTGGGGTCGCTGTTGGGTGCTGAGAACGCATGGACTTGAGTTTCTCACTCTCCGCGCAGGAGACAAGTCACAGCAGCACGCGCAGAAATCACTCCTCTTCAACCAGGTGACAAACCAGGGTGACGATCGTCCCCCTCCCCGTGCCCGGTGCCTACGTGACCTTTTCTCTCCACAGTGTGATCCCAGGAATTAACCACAAGAGCTGGTAGCTGCAGGGCTCGCCCTGCGTGCCAGGCCTGCGTTGTCACGTGGGCCTCTCACACTGTCCCTGGGAGGCGGGGCCAGTCATCACCCCCGTGTCCCGCTGACCACACTGAGGCTCAGGGACAGTTAACCTGCCAAAGGTAAAGCAGCCCAGCACCAGCCCAGGTCTCCGGTGCCGGCCCCCTGTGCTCAGCCATCACATTGCTGCCTTTAATGCCTGCCTCTGCTTAATTAATCGGCCACATTTCCCTTTCATCAGGCCTAACGCAGTCGGCACTCTGAAACGCGAAATCAGAATGATGATTACAAAGCCAAATGACACCAACGTGCAAAATAAGAGTTCCAGACACTCAGCTCACACTTGAGACTTTTCTGCAGTGCATTTCCTCTAAAGACCTCTACAATTTACTTATAAATTAAGACTGTATATCAATTTGACTCATAATCAAACACATTTCAGCATTTACTTCAGGTCAAGTTAAGTCTAAACGTGTCATAAAATATTTAAGCTTCCCCTGTAAATAAAATAAAAAATGGACCTATTTAATTTTACCCTTGAAAGATTTGAGCTTTACAATGCCGTATATTAAAAAGATTTCCCAAGCCAAGACAGGACCACCAAGAAAATTAAACTTTCCCTTCTTCATCATAAGTACTTACAAAAAAAAAAAAAAAAAAGCATTGAACACTGAAGAAAAAATAGGTTAAAAAGAACGGATGAGGGGCTTCCCTGGTGGCGCAGTGGTTGAGAATCTGCCTGCCAATGCAGGGGACACGGGTTCGAGCCCTGGTCTGGGAAGATCCCACATGCTGTGGAGCAACTAAGCCCGTGAGCCACAATTACTGAGCCTGCGCGTCTGGAGCCTGTGCTCTGCAACAAGAGAGGCCGCGATAATGAGAGGCCCGCGCACCGCGATGAAGAGTGGCCCCCGCTTGCCGCAACTAGAGAAAGCCCTCGCACAGAAACGAAGACCCAACACAGCCTTAAAAATAAATAAATAAATAAATAAAAATTAAAAAAAAAAAAAAGAATGGATGAATTCATATTTTTTTTTGTAGCTGACATTACACAGGAAGAGGCTTCAAGCATCAGCAAGAAAATCAGACAAGGTCATCTCTATTGCCTCCCTATTTTTTCTGATTTTTATTGGAAATATATTAAATATACATAAAAAGTATCCTCACTCAGTTCAACAATTGTCAATACATATCTTATTTATATAAATATTTATATAAAACCCACCCAATACTCAGTTCCTTCAATTACTTTGAAGTAAATACAAGGTATATCATTTCACCTAAAAATATTTCCGTAGGCATTTCTAAAATATAACTACTCTTTTGGGGGGGAAAAAAAATAACTGCACTATAATTATCACAACTAAAACAATATGACAGTAATTCTCTGGCATCATCCGATATCCAGTCAGTGTTCACATTTCTCTAATCATTTCATGATTTCTTTTCATGGTCTGTTCAGTAGGGTCTGAAGTCCACACATTGTACCCGGCTGATATGTCTCTCAGGTCCTTTTTCATCTATAGCTTCCCTCTCTTTTTCCTTGAAACGTATTTGTTGAAGAAACCAGGTCATTTGCCTTACAGCACTGTCCGTGTTCTGAGTTTGCTGATTGCATACTGCGGTGTCATTTAAATGTCCCCTGAACTCTGTGTAATTGGTAGTTCATTTTAGATCCTTTCTGAGATTCAGCATTGCCTCTTCTGAGATTGGTCAGCTGTATGATTTTTCCTTCCTTCCAAAAAGAACAAATCTATACCATGACCTCAATACTATATACAGTGTACAGCTACTGCGGATGAGGATTTTTTCTGGGAAATTCTTTGGTGGGGAGGATACGTAAGGTCCTCACAAGGTCTAAAGGAAAGAGCACGTACAAACCTTAGAGCCCAACAGACCTCGTGGAAGAGCCACCCCCTACGAGTTATGTGACCTTGAGCCCGATAGTTACACCTTGGTTATTTCATTTGGAACAATAATACCTTCCTTAAAAAGCTGTTGTAAAGATTAGAAAGAGTGACACATATAAAGCATCAAGCACACCCTAAGTTTCTAATCACGGGTGTTATTGCTCTAGTACTCTGGAGCTCTCAAGCACGGCTCTGCCCTCTGCCTGGCTCTTTCCCACTCTGTCTGCTGACCTACATCCCTTCCCAAGCTCCAGTCGCCCACTGCCTTCCCAGGAGGTGCTCCCAAACCCCCAGGCTGAATTACCAGTAGCTCCTCTGTGTACCCACTGTCTCTTGAGTGATCAGCATTTATCAAACAACTAAAATGTGAGCTACCTACAGATAATGCCTCTGTGTCTTTATTTAAAGTTGTTTTAATTATAAAACATCTCACACATTAAGATGCAGGAAATATTATACATATATATAAACAGTTTATATATATATAAACTGTTACTTATTTACCCTCTACCAAAATTAGGCAAGTATTAATATTTTATCTAATTGGCTTCATCCTTCTCTCTTTTAAAAAAATATAATATTACTGACCCAGATAAAGCCTACCCTTATACTTCATCCATTTGCTCCTTCCCTGAGGAAATGTCCACCTTAAAGCATATTTTTGTACTTTTATTTCATATATACGAATTCCTAGTCAAGAAATACCATTGCACATATTGGGTCTTTAAGGTTTACATACATAATATCAGGCTGTATGTATTCTTTTGCTATTTGCCTTTTTTTACTAATTTTTATGCTTTTGAGATTTGTCCATGGTGTAATACGTACCTCTTCTCATTCACTTTAATTGCTGTGTAGTATTCCATTGTACAAATGAATTAAAATCCACTTAGCCATTTCCCTACTGAGGGGCAGCTGGGTTGGCTCCAACCTTTTGTTACTACAAACTGTGCTCCAACAGCCAGCTGGGGACATCTGTTCACATGTTAGTATTTCTGGCGGGGGGGGGTTGGGACGGGGGGGCGTCCTATCTCCATATCCCAAATCCTATAGCACAGTGCCTGAAATATTAAGTGCTCAATCGGTTTTTAGTGAAGGAAGACATAAAAATATGAAATTTTTCATTCATCCAAGCATGAAATGCTGATGGGCATAAAACCAAAACATCACTGGGGCCCAATTATTAAAGACACAAAGTTCTCCAGGAGCATTTATAAATATGAATAGACTGATATTTCTTGGCTGGAGCCACAGAAATTCCTGTTCAGATGAATTACAGGGGAAATGAAAACATAATGCCAGAGAAAAGCCACCATTCTCCAGGTTGACTTCAGCTGTGTATCTAGTTCAGTTCTGAGGACAGACTGTCAATTGTTACCATGGATGAAACTGAAGGCCAAGTCAACCACAGAGCTCTGATTTATGGCCATGAGTTGCCAAGGGGTCTAATACCCCACATCATCATGAGGTCTTATTCATTTTCATGGGAATGATCAAAACTGGGTCAGAGCATAAACAAATACACTTTGCCCCTAAGTGGCTATTGGGACACATTATGCCACATGTTAGAAGCCAACATCAAGATCACCAAACTACTTTAAAAACCTAATAATTGATGCTATTTGAGGGAAAAAATACACTATCAGCTTCTGATACTGCTTAAGAAACTAAATTAGAAAACCTCTCAACTTTGTCATTTTCCAACTTTCCCAGCTATGAGCCTCCCACATGCAAAGGCAATACCAAGGATCCATCCAGCCCAAATTATGAAACCACCTATATCTTCCTTAACCAAATGTTTGGCAGTGAAGATGAGATGATCCTTAGACCACTTAGATCCATTCCCTGGAGCTGAAGATGAAATAAACCTTCCCTGAGGCACAGGCTGCACATGGGAAGGTGGACGCCTGAATGAATTTAAAGTCCTGGTTACAAGGAAAGAAGGAGGAAATAGATCTTGGGTAGATAACCAACAGTGTCAGCAACAGTCCACCCCTTTAACTTCCCCATATCCCTATGCACGCCTCTTGTCCTGATTTAAGATGCTCATGCCTACATGAAATATACTCACTCCTGCTCCAAATCTAGGCACTCTGAGTGATGTGCAGGCTTCATCTTCAAGTTCCTTCTCATACTCAAGCAATGCACAGAAAAAAACCAAGAGTGTTGCAATTAAAAAACAAAAGCCATTTGAATATATAATATAGGCCGGCTTTCCCCACTAGTCATTGGCTGAGTGATGGGATGGTGTAGAAGGCTGAGGGGCTTGGCCAGAAGAGCAGAGCAAAGTCTCCAACAGTCTCAGAGTGCTTTGAGGAGAAAGCCCCACTAGAAAGAAGGAGTCTAAAACAAACAGGTCTCCAGCTCAAGACATTTGTCAGGTTTTGAAGCTGCAGGTAGCAACAGGGGGGGAAGAACTAAGATACAATCTATAAATGGCAGAACAGTTAGAATTCAAAGCTGAGAAAGGCCACACTCAAAGGACAAGGATAAACCAGAGCTGAAGCAAGTTTTCCAGAAACCTTGGAAACCAACCCAGCCTCAACCCAGCTCAATCTCTGCTTTCATTGAAGTAATCATCCCTTTATTCTACATGCTACATGGAAGAAAATAAAGACCTTTGCTGATGAAAGGTATTATTCGGAGTGACTGAGGTTCTTTTATAAACGTTCAGGCACACAACAAAGAGCCAGGAAGATGTGACCAACAACCAAGAGAATATAAACAATAAAAGCAGATGACGGAATATCCAGATTTTGGAGATAGCAGAGAAGAATATTAAAATAATTAAAATATTAAAGAAATCAGTGGAAAAGATAGATAAAAATCAATGAAAAATGGTTAATTCAACCATTAGAATTAGAATATATACAAGATAATCAAAGGGACATTCTAAAACTAAAACACACAGTACCTAAAATTAAGAACCCACGGGGTGGGGATAATGGTAAGCTGGAAACAAGAGAAGTGAAATTGAAGACAAGTAAATAGAAAAATATATTAACTGAAACATAGAGAGGAAAAATAATACTATAAAGAGACACATGGGGTACATAATCAAAAAACATAATATAATGTGATCAAAGTCCTAGAAGGAGAGGAAAGAGAGATTGAAGCAGAAGCAATACATGAAGCAGAAGAAATAACAGCCAAGAAAGTTCCAAAATTGGTGAAAAGACATCAAACCACAGATTTGAAAATCTCAGGAACCCCAAGCAGGGTAAATCAAAGAAAACCATACCTAGGCATATCATAGTCAAAGTACTGAAAAACCTGAGAAAAGTGAAAGTCAGATAAATAGCCACAGTAAAAAAGACAGGTTATCTCCAAAGAAGCAACAATAAAACTGATAGCTAACTTTTCAACAGAAACTATGGAAACCAGAACACAATAGAATGATGTCTTCAAAGTGCTGAAAACCAACCTAGAATTTTATACTCAGTAAAACTGTTCTTTGAAAGTTAAAATAAAGACACTTTACAGACAAAGGCTGAGGGAATTAATCACCAGCATACTGGCACTATAAGAAATACTAAAGGAAGTTCTTTGGGTTGAAGGAAATTTATCATAGATGGAAACATGAAACTGCAGTAGAGAATAAAGAACATGGGAAATGGTGACAGCTACTCGCTGTCTTGATTACTGTAGCGCCGTGGTGAGTTCTGAAGTGTGGGCCCTGTAACACTGTTCTTTTCCAGGATTGCTTTGGTTATTCTGGGTCCTTCAAGTTTTCATATGAATTTGAGATCAGGTTGCCAATTTCTTGAAACAATGCAGCTGGGATTATGATACAAACTGCTTTGAGTCTATATGTCAGTTTGGTGGATATTGTCATTTTAACAATGTCTTCCAATTCATAAACACGGGATGTTCTTCCATTTATTCAGTTCTTTTAAAACTTATTTCAACAATGTTTTGTAGTTTCAGCATACTGCATAAGTTTTTCACTTCTTTTGTTATATTTAGTCGTAAGTATTTACTCTTTTTGAGGCTACTGTAAATGGAATTGTTCTCTGAATTTCATTTTGATTGCTTCTAGCATATAGAAATGCAGTTAACTTTGTATATTGATCTTGTGTTCTGCAACTTAGCTGAACTTGCTTATTAGTTCTAATAGGTTTTTAGTGGAGTCCCTAGGATTTTCTATATATAAAAGCATGCCATCTACAAACAGACATAGTTTCATTCTTCATTTTCAGTATGGATGCCTTTGATCTTTTTTCTTGCTTAACTTCCCTGTCTAAGTTCCCAGTATAAGGTCAGATAGAACTGGCAACAGCAAATATCTTTGCCTTATTTCTGATCTTAGGTGGAAAGCACTCAGTCTTTTACATTAAGTATGGTGTACTTAGCTGTGTGTTCTTCACAGATGTCCTTTATCAGACTGAGAAAATTCCCTTCAATTCCTAATTTTTGAGTGTTTCTATCATGAAAAGGTATTGACTTTTGTCAAATACTTTTTCTGAATTGACTGAGATGATGATGTGGCCTTTGTCCTTCATTCCATGGATACACTGTGCTACATTAATATTTTTTTATGTTAAACCAAAAATTCTGGGATAAATCCCACTTAGCTATGGTGTACAATCCTCCTTTGTATGTTGCTGGATTCAGTTTGTAAGGATTTTTGCATCTATATTCATAGGAAATACTGGATTGTAGTTTTCTTGTGATGTCTTTGTTTGGTTTTGGTATCAGGATAATACTGACCTCATAGAATGAGTTGTTAACTGTGCCTTCTTTTTTTTATTATTTGTTTTTAATTTGTTTTAAATCTATTTTTGGAGAGTTCAAAAGTAAAGCCTTCTGGACCTGGGCTTTTCTTTGTGGGAAATTTTTTTTTATATTTATTTATTTGGTTGCGCCGGGTCTTAGTTGCAGCCCATGGGCTCCTTAGTTGTGGCACGCGACTCTTAGTTGCGGCATGCATGTGGGATCTAGTTCCCTGACCAGCGATCGAACCCAGACCCCTTGCATTGGGAACGTGCAGTCTTATCTACTGCTCCATCAGGGAAGTCCCGTTTGTGGGAATTTTTTTAATTACTAATTCAATCTCTTTACAGGCAGTTTTTGGACGGAAGTACAGTGAGAGCACCACGGCCACCCTTGCTCTAGGTAGTGTGGTGTGGAAGCTGGAGGGTGATCAGGAGCTGTCTGGTGACCGAAGGGTCAACAAGTGGTATTTCATGGGGATTAGATTTGAAGAGGCTGGCGGACCCGGCTCCACACGGAGGCAAAGGCGACCTGAGCGGAACGGGCGCTTCCAGGCACCGCCAAGGACTGCCCCCTTCTGACTTCTGTGTTGCTACCTTCCCTCGGGTGAGAGGGGCTCCCCTCCCCGCCTGTCAAGCAGAATGCAGGTGCAGTACCACATCTTCTACCTCTTTGGAGGAAAAGCCAGAAATCCAAGTTTTAATTTTTAAATTCCTGATTTTTCCAAAGAATGACTTAGCACGTTGGGCAAGAGCATGTGAATCCAACAAAACATGCCTGCAGAATGCGTCTGAGCTGCGGTGACAGGTTGCAACCTCTGGGTGACAAGGCAGTTGTCCTTACGGCGTGTGGCCACGGCCAGGCCTGCTCTAGGAAGCCCCTCGCAGACGGAGTGGGCTGCTGGGCCCGGCACCCCACGGGGCACCCCAGCGCCCCTCGTCCCAGGCGTGGCGGATATGCTCCCTGAGGAGCCGACCCGTCACCGTCTATGGTCCTGTCTGCCGTTCCCGGTGCCGATGAGCTGGAAGCAGAGACGGTGTGAGTACCCAGGTGATTGCTCCTCCAAGCTGGCGGACGGCCCACGCCAGGGTCTGTCCAGGGTCTGTCCAGGGTCTGTCCAGGGTCTGTCCAGGGTCTGTCCAGGCCAGGAACTCGCCAGCTGACCCGCAGGGCCCGGCAGAGCCGCCGCCGTCTGCCTCCGTCAACTTCCTGCTCTTTTCACGGCCTACTCCCCCCTGCAAGAGTGAAGCAGAGTAAAGCAAGCTTGCACTGACTAAGCCCTGGTCCCGATTCCTGCCCACCTCAAGCCTGGGCCTGACGCGACGGCCTGGAACAGGGAGGGAGACTCCGCATAACCCTCACCGGACTGTTTCCCCTGCACCCACCACGGCGCAAGCCACCCACTCCCAGTAGACACACAACAGGCCTCACACGCGGTGGGTCCAGCAGCGCAACCCGTAGCCCTGGAGGGTGGCCCAGGCCCCCTCCTCCTCTCCTGATGAGCTGATGACCACAGCCCCGAAGTCTGGAGCATTTCATTATGAATGACGGGGTCCTTCGTCAGACGGACAGTCGTCAGATCATGTTGCATTTTGGTTCAGAAGTCTCCTCACTGGACGTAGAACTGAGTCCCCGTGGCAGAGGAAGCAGGGCCTAGGACCCGGCTGACCCTGGCCCGCGCTGGCCACCCTGCCCCACGTCCCGGCACCACAGTCCTCCTGGCCGGGCGCCCTGTCCGCGGGAAGACACAGCAAGGCCTCCCCGGGGCTCCCGGCAGCTGGACACTCAGGGAGGGCGACTTCCCCTTTGAGCCCAGGCCTCCCGCAGCACCTGGAAGTGTCCCTCACGGTCCCTGGCTAGGAAGTCAAGGAGCGGGAATCCTCCCCCCCGATCCCAGCCCCAGATTCACCTCGGCACCAACACCGCCAGTCACAGGGCGGAGCGCATGGGTGCCCTCGGCTTGCCCTGTGGTGTCGGCGTGATGGCCCCCCATCACCAACAGGAGGGGCCTGGGGCCACCCCGCCTCGGGGCTCCGGCTCCCGCCCGGCCCCTCCCCCGAGAGGCCCCCCGCCGTGGGTGTGGGAAGCGAGGCCCCTAACAGAGCGGGGCTTCGGTGAGCAGAGCTGGGACCATAAGGCTCCCAGCCTCCGAGCTCCCGGGCCCTGTGTCAGCCGCCGCGCTGTGTCACCTCACAGCTCGTGCAGACGCGGCCCAGCGCTCCCAGGGGAGAGTCTTAAAAGTGCAAGTCGGGGTTCTAGAAAACACAAGAAGCTGACAGCCCCCCACCACGCCAGTCGGGGGCCGCGGGCAGCTCAGCGGAGGGAAGGAGCCCCTGACCGATGCTCTCACAGGGGACAGCATTTCTACCTGGGCAACTGGGGGCTGGGCAGCGCTTCTGTCCCATCGGGAAGTGAGCCAAAGCCCCAAAGCATCCCGACCCCGGGAGCCGCCCTGCCGTAACACTGACTCCCCCGCAGGCCCGGGAGGCCAGGGTCTCAGAGCTTCCGTCCGCATGTGCTCACGTGCAGAAAGGAAGGGATTCCAGGCACACAAAGAGTTGTCTTTCCAAAAACAGCAAAGCCCAGATGCCTTATTCCGAAAACTTTCTTCTCACCCGGAGCTCAGCCTTCCCCATCCAGCGCGGGCTGGGGGGTGCTGGCCGGGCTCTGGCGGGAGGCGGGCTGCGCTCCCCCCCTGCGGAAGGAGCGAAGGTGTTGATGAGGCACGTGTGCGTTTCCACGGGCGCTGAGAAGGCGTTTCTGGGCGGGGTCAGAGAAGGAGGCTGCCAGGAAGCCCTCCGCCAGTCTTGTTTTCCCTGAACTTCTGGCCCCAGTGGGAAAGGACATTGAAACTTCATTTTTAATTTTCAGTTATGGCCCACGTGCTGAAGGGTTACAGCCTGGGGTTTAGAAAACCAAGCCGTGAAAAAGACCTGACATGCTATGTTCAAGGCTGGTCTGCCAGCCTACGATTCCTTCCAGGACACAAGCCCAAAGGCACAATCTGAGACGCTGATATTATTCTATGCGACAGCCACATCGTACAGTTAGGACAACCCTGTTCACATCCCCTGAGTTGTGAGTTTATATCAATACTTCGGTCTGCAGGTTACCTAATGATTTCTACAGGGCTTTCCCACTGGGACTTGATGGACCCTCATCTCTCAGCTTTCCTCACGCTATCATTTGAGGAGTAAGCCTGGGGCTTTGATTGTATTTCTTTGAGGCCAGTTTTTGAAATGATGTGTAGACCAACCAGACCTGGCAATAATCGGAAGAGGGGAAGTTGGAGAGAGAGACAGCCAGACTCAGAATCAATCAGTGCTCAGCGGATAACTTAACCACCAGTAACTTAAGAAAGCAAAGCTCTTCAAGAACGACCAGCTCGTGTCTCTCACTGGCACCACTGAGGGATTCCAGAGGAAAACTGGCGACCGCAGGAAAGCTACCAGCTCCCAGAGGGTCTTGTTTGATGCTCAGTGCTTTTCTTTTCTTTAAAGTTGAGTCATCAGGTTCATAGAGACAGGAAGCAGAACGGGGGTTCCCAGGGCTGCAGGGATGGGGAGGGGGCTTAATGTTTAATGGGGACAGAGTTGCAGTCTTACAAGACAAGGCGCTCTGGAGATCTCTTGTAGAACAACGTAGACTTAACACTACTGAACAGTTAAAAATAGTTAAGGTGGTAATTTTTATATTATGTATATTTTGTTATAAAAAATGAGAAAAAGAAGAGTTGAATTAGTTGCCAACATACACAAGTCAAGACATCACTCTTACAAATCTCGGTTCCCCGCTGCCCTTCTGTGCGGCCAGATCACGTGGTACGGCGGGCTGCCCGCCCGTGGGGCTGTGAGTGACCGCCCCAGGTCAGCTGCGTGGCTCTGCCTGTCACGTCCCAAGCTCCTGGGTCTCACACTCCTGTGCTGGAGGACACTCTCCACACCTGCCCCAGAGCAATTAAGATGCAAAATTTTAAATGTGCTTTAGATCCCATTAGAAAAGTTTTTTACAACACACTCGTAGCTATGCTTAACAAATAAATTAGGCAAATAGCAAATGTGGTCCCACGGGAGGGCTGCACCGGCTGGCCGGGCCACACTCAGAGGGGCTTCTGTGTTGCCCCTGCAGCCCAGGCCCCCCTCTGCCGCTGCTCCGGGCCGGCCGCCCTGCCTGCTTCTGCAGACTTGGGGCCACTCAACAGGTCCTGAGGGACGAAGGGCACTGGTCCTCCTTCCAGGACACCCGCCTCCCGCGACCCCCAGGCCTGCGGCCAGGGCCCTGAATGGGGACAGTGTGTGATCTCAGAGGGCCCATCCGTCCACTCCTGGGCAGCAGGAGCCCAGCCCACCGAGAGCCAACTTTGGGGAAGATCTGTGGCATGGAATCTGTGCCCTGGAAGGAAAGGTGAGTTCCCTGGCTGGTCGCTGCCGGCAATCACAGGCTACCGAGCCGCCTCTGGGGGTGACAGCCGGGGGCCACCAGCCCCCGGCCCCGCCCGGAGCAGCCGTGCACAGTCACCCCTCCTGGAGTCCAGAACGTTCCTCCCTGTGCAGTGTTTGCAGGATCCAAGGACGGGTCCCAAGTCCCAAATAAGGAAGAATATCTGAAAACGGGCACCAAAGGAAAAGGAATAAATGGTTGTGACGTTGAGTTTTGCCGTCAAAGCACTTGGAAAGGCCCCCAAGCCTGACATTATTTTTCCAAGTTGTGGTCCTTAAGGTGTTGTCCGAAAAGTGTCAGAAGGACCCAGGGAAGGACAGAGAGGCCTCGGTACCGTCTGTGTCAAGATGTCCCTGGAAGAACAAGCAGTGAGTCCTAAGGGCAAAAGCAGGAATTAGCACAGGGAGACTTGGGCCCGGGGGTCTGGATGCCCACATTTGACAGTGACAGTGACCTTTAGAAGTGAAGCCGGCACGTGGCACAGAGCAACCCGACTTTAAAAGCCATCAGTGGGACTTATGTTTTCATTTATGTTTTATTATTTTATGCAGAAATTCCTGGTTCTGGCAGCTCATAGAGGGAACCACAAGAGGAAATGGGTGAGCTGTGAGGAGCGTTGGATTGAAAATCCTATGTTTTCAAGAAGAAAACCTACCACTGTTTTCTGCATTTCTTTGCTGGAATTTATTACTCATCCAAGCACAACAGATAATTGAGTGGGGCATTCTGCCATCTCTCCAAAAACAATATGGCCACATGTCCAAAAGTCCACCGTTTCCAAAACCTCATATCCATCTATAAAGGGTCCCTCTATGGTAAACATCTCGTACCAAATAAATCCTGCTGTTGTCACTGAACAGGCACGGTTCTTTCCATTTCTTATGTGGGCTTTGAACAGACCATAAATCCATTGATGAATTAGTCAGATTTTGACCACATTTCTTTCCACAAAGGCGAGGTGAGCTACGATGAATTTAAGCCTAGAGGCCTGCACAGGAAAATCCTACAAATTCCCTCTTCATAAATTGAGGATGAGACGTGCGGAGGATGCCAGCGAGTTCTCACTCACCCCCAGATTCCCGGGTCGTGTATTAGCTCTTTGGACGAATGGCTGGGAAAGCTCATCCTTCCTTGGCTCTGGTCCAGCGTACCAGCAACCGCCCGCGGCTGTAGCTGAGCCACTGCCCTTCCGGGGCTCAGATGCCTGGTCCCCAAAATTAGGCCCTGTAGGCTTCCTGCCCTAAGACTCCATGATTTTGTCTTTAATTTGCAGGAGGCAGGGAAAAAAGATCAGATAATATCTTGGAAGACATGGGCAGAGGAGTTGGAAGAGAAATTGTTGCCGGGGGTGATGGCAGCCGCTCTGTCTGCCGTAGCCCAAGGGAAGCGGCAACCCTCTTTGCTCTAAGATCAGAGCTCAGCCTTTCTAGTTCCCAGAGAGACGCTGCAGCCTGAGCCTGGCAGCCCCGGCGGGCAAAGAGAACTTGGCCTGAAGTGCGTCATCGCTCCAGCTGCAAAGAGCCCCTTGTTAGGCACGTCTTCACCTGGGAGGAGGGCACCTTATCACCGCATTCAAGGGGAGAGGAGGGGAGAGAGGCCACATTATTGTTAGTTAATTTCTGTTCTTGTGACAGGTACAGAGAAACAATGGGAAGATGACGTGGGGAAAGCAAAGGTTCCAGGAAAGGTCCAGGTGTATCACTGAACAGTGAAGTACTTATAAATAAATGATGTCATATAGTCACAAAAGGGTTTTTAAAAGACCTTATGCTACACTGGGTGTACACAAAGAAGCCAAACACTGCGTGCCTAACAAGGCTGCCTTTATTCCGTGGATCCCAACCCTTCCTTCAGCCTCTAAGGAGACCGCAGACGGTCTGGAGCACCTTAAGTTCAGAGGAACATCGGGACAGTGGAAGGCTTCCAGGAGAGCGCCGCCAAGTGAGTTACAGGCTGCAAAGGGCAGCGCGACAGGGGAGGGTCGGCAGCACGGAACGCCAGGTAAGCGCAGCAGCTCTGAGCCCACCAGCGCCAGCACAACCTGCAAATAATCACCAGGACCCCCGTGAAGGTTTCCCTTCTCCCCAGAACTGGGGCCAGGCAGCTGCAGACCACACCTGGGCTCTCAGCCAAAGAGCCAACAACATATTTATAACCTGCCGATCCAGGGGCCGCGGCTGCTGGCCTGAGGGACGGGGGTTAGCTGTCGGCTGCCAGAGACACGGTCCCATGGAGGGTGACCAGCCAGGCAGAGTGGCGTCCGGGTCAGTGCAAGGCACGCACCTGTGCTCTCGCCTCTGTCCCCTCCTCCCACCCAGCCCTTCCCCTCGCTCTCCTTCCCTCCCTTCCCCCTCCCGCCGCCACAGTGATGCCCGCTCCTGGCCTCCCGTTTCATTCGCTGCTTCAGTCCGGGGAGTAATGAGATGTTACAACAGACCACCCTTGAGGCCTCAGTGACCCTGCAGACCAGCCTCCAAGACCACAGGGTCTGCAAAGACACGCAGCCAGCAGACCACCAGGGTCACGGGAGAGACCAAGGAGGCCACTGCACTGCCTCGGTCCTGCCCACCTGCCGCCCAGCCTGCATCTCGGACAGCAGTGTGGGTCAGAGGTCAAGGATGCAGTCTTCTGGAATCCTGAGTCTGTCCTCTTCCACTTAAGCAGCCTGAACCTGTCTTTCCCTCAAATGCACAACCTCTTACCCTAAATTTAATTTTTTAAAAAACCCAGAGGCAGGAAGATGTGGGAGAGTTACTTCATCTTCTATGTTTGAAATCAGTGATCCGAGAACACATGGCTTTTAGGTGCACTAACGTGGCCATTACCTGGGGCAGTTTACAGATGAATTACTCATGCTTCAGGAGAAGCTCTCCCGAGTCTTTTCTTTCCTTTTTTTAACAATCCTGTGTTGACTGAGAACAAGCAAGGAAACCAGCATGGAGAACGCCGTTAGCCAGCCCACCTGGAGGGAGAGGTGTGTGGCTCCACCTGGCCTGGGGGGCAGCCCTGGAAGCTTTGCCATTACAGGCCCCTTACACCTGGGAAGCTAAGGTTCTACCAGGGTCTTCCTAACCCGTGTCCACTCTTCTTCCTTAGAAAGAAACCTCATAAACGTGACAACCATCCTGTAGTTCAGATTTGGTCAGGGTTCCGGGTCCACCTGTGATCCTGTGACCGGCGGTTGCCTGGGATGTAAGGACACATGACAGAATGTCTGCTGACCCCCAGACATGGAGTGTGGACGGGTGGACGGAAAGGCAACCAGTGCGGCCAGAATTCAGCGCTGACTTGGGGTCGGCGCTGCCCCTACTTCTTTGCTTCCTTCCATCTGTTCTGCAGCTTCCCCAAGACCCCCGGAGTCCAGGCCTCCTCCTGCCACCTGAGCCCCCGTCTTGCAGGCTCTGGAGCTGCGGTGTGAGGTTCCACAGCGCCTCCTGCTCACCCGGTGTCACAGGAGCAGCTGGGCAAAGCTGGAGGGGCCACTGGAGGAATTCAGGCCCAGGCGGATGAAGGCCAATGTCCTACGAGACAGTGGAGAGGAGACGAAGGGCCCAGGACCCAGAGGGCCCAGAGGAGGCAGAGCTCAGGCAGCTCGTGGGGCCGGGGTCCCAGAGACCCCAGGCTGAAGACCATGGCAGAGCATAAATGGATGAATGGATAAACAGAATGTGTTGTGTCCATACAGTGGAATATTATTCAGTCTTGAAAAGGAAGGAAATGCTGACACCTGCTACAACATGGCTGAACCTTGAGGGCGTGATGCTCAGTGAAGTAAGCCAGTCACAAAAGGACAAATCGGGTAGGATTCCACTTACATGGGGCACCCAGAGCAGCCAAATTCATAGAGACGGAGAGTAGAACGACGGGTGCCAGGGGCTGGGGGAGGGGAAACGTGAGAGGTAAGCACGTAATGAGTACGGATTTCAGTTTTGCAACATGAAAATGTTCTAGAGATGGATGGTGGTGATGGTTGCACAACAGTGTGGATATGCTTAATGTTACTGAACTGTACACTTAAAAATTGTTAAAGTGGTACATTTTATGTTATGTGTAGTTTAACTGCAATTTTAAAAGGGTTAAGATAGTTTTTTAAAAAGTGAACCTGGGGAAACCCCAGAGGTATTCTTGCTAACATCAGTAGGATGTCCACCATCATCACAACCATTAACACAGTGCTGGTGACGCTAGCCAAAACAGTTAGATATGACAAAGAAATTAGATGTATAAAAGTTGACAGGAGGTGAACCTATTACTGTTGATTCATGGTATTACTACAACCAGGAAACCATACGAGAATTAACCAAAACTACTACTATAAACAAGACTTGAGGAAGGTAGAAACAAGGTCAACATTAGACTCTACCACGCCTTTGTTCAACTTAGGAAAATGTGTCCCATCCCGGTAGAAAAGGCACCTCTTCCTGGTCATGGGGTCATAGCCCCATGAGCACGCTGCCTGGCCAGGAAAGGGCAAGCTGAGTTCCAGCCCCATGCCCCCCTCAGCTGGAGGCCTTGTGCAGTGACACAGGTACACAAATGCACACTCTCAGTAGTAAGATAGAAAATTAACATGTAGAAATCAACAGCTTCACACAAACAAACAACTCTCCTTCAAAAGATGGGGAAGGCAACACCATTTACAAGATCAGTAAAAGAGACAAAACATCTAAGAAAAACTTAACAAGAAATGTGTAAACCTTCAGAATAAAACTTCAAAATGCTCCTGAAGAACACAAAGGTAGAATTTTTAAATGGAAGGACATACCTTGTTCTTGACAGGAAGACAACATCAAAAGATACCAACTCTCTCTACATTCATTTAATTAAATATGAATACCATCTCAATTTTTTAAAGGGCATTTTTCTGGAACTAGACAAGCAATTCTAAAGTCTATATGAAAAAAAGGAAAGAGAACCAAGAAAATTCTGAGAAGAAAAATGAGGGAATTATTATTAATTTTCTTGGATGTGGTAACGATGTGATGATTACGCAAGAAAACGTCCTCCTTTCGGGAGGGGCGCGCTGACATGCCGTCTGCACCTTCTGTGTGCGTGCACAGGCTCACACACGCACGTGCTCACACACGCACACACACACAGCTAGGGCAAAGGTGGTAACTGCTATCAATTGTTGAATTTAGAGGGTGGATACATAGGTGATCATGAGTAAATAAATAGGTGATTTATTTATTCATAATAAAAAGTTGAAAAAAGGTACACTATAAACAAGACAAATGACAAACTGGGAAAGAAAAACTATTCGTAACTCATATCATAGACAAGGGTCCGTCTTCCTCAAAACCCCCAAGATCAACAACACGGAGGCTGGGATGGCAGGGGTGGGGATTCCACACCCATCAAAATTACAGAGGTGCCTACTTTTGGCCTGACTACCTGACGTCTGGGAATTTAGCCTGTGGATGCTCCTCACACACACGACAGATTCCAAGTTGATCCACTGAATCATTGTTTGTTCCAGTAAAAGGCTGACAGCACCACAAGCATCCCTCCATGCGGGGTCAGATGACCTCAGCACGTCCACCCGCAGAGCAGCAGGTGCCTCTGGAAAAGAAGCTCCCTGGGCGCGAAGCCGAGGTCCGCAGGATGCAATATTAGGGGGAAACTGAGGTGTTTGGGGGTTGAAAAGGAAGAAGAAGAAGAACATATTTTTATTTGTTTATATTTCCACAGTGAAATACCAGAAGGACACGGCACACACATCCTCCCCAGATACACACACAAAACTCATCAAAGGAGCGGCCCTACAGCTGGGGTTTGGGAACGGGAGGCCAGTGACCCAGGTGGGAGGAAGACATCTCAACGTCTGCCTTTTTACATCTTTTTTCTACGTAAACCATGTGCATGGATCACCTATTCCAACAATAAAATTCAAAAGAAAAAGAAAAACATCCTCAAGAGCTTCTGATTTCTAGATAAGGATTTCCTAACTGTTGGTGAGACAATCTGAAGATTCTTCTATGAGTCATTGGGCCAACACCTTGATTCCTGGCCGCCTCTGTGACCTCGGTCACCTCCTTTAAATTGTGCCAAATAAGGAGCCCGCCGCTCACCTGGTGAGTCGGGTCCCTGTGGAGAACTAACCTCAACAATCCAGAGCAAAAAACCCCTTCCTTCGGTGACTAGAAGCGTGGCATTTGCTCTAAACTCTCCATCAGCTCTCCCCCAGGCTCTGCTCGTATAGACACAGCCCGGCTTCTCCCAGGGGCCTCGGGTCCTTTCCAGATCATTCCTAGGCAAATATGGAGGCGAGACAATCGAAGGGCAAGAGCATTGGTGGCGATCCGGGAGGGTGGGGAGAAGCGCCGCTCCTTGTGGTCTTGGCCAAGACACCAACGCAAAACACGTCACCACCCCACCGAGACACCCAGATGCCAGGAGGCCGCACGCGCTGATTCTGTCCATTCCAGCCTCTTCATAAGGGAGAAAAGCCAGAGAGTGTGAAGGGCCTGCGCTACGTGCGTGGAGCGCGGGCCCACTGGAAAGCCTAACCCTCTCCCAGAAGCCCCCTGCTCAGGGTGAAGACAGAATATTTTGCAGAGCGCAGCTGCCTGTCAGGAGGACGTCCTGGGCTGCCCAGGAGGTGATGCGGGACAGAGGCTCAGGCAGCACCCCCAACCTGACACCCCGCAGTGGCTCCCCTGCAGGTGAAGTCAGCTCGGAAGAGAAAAGTACTCACTAAAATGCCCGGGCAGCCCGAAGGTCCGGGCGAGGGAGGAGGTGCATTTCGTGGGCCACCTGCAGGGGCACGGCCCGGGGGCTTAGAGCCGCCAGGAGAGCTCACGGGTCTCCCCGACAGTCGACCTGGGCCGCCGCTCAGGCCAGCAGGACAGGCCCAGCGCCCGATGAGTGCCCTGCGGCCCCAGCGCGCTACTCACCTACCCAGGGCCAGGCCAGCTGGGGGTGACAGCCACCATCACAGCCTGGCGCCCCCAGGGACAAAGCCACCCCGATTTATCTTCCTAAATCCTCGGCCTTTCTCCACCCCCAACAACTTTAGCTCTTTCTGTTTTCGTTTTACGCAATAAAATTATACAGCGCAATACGATATTGAAATACAGAAGATTAGAGATTTGGGGCTTTCCCAAGTAGGGTAATGTCTGTCATCTCATCACTCAGAGCCCCTCTGGAGAGAACAGCAGGCTGTAGGGGCCCCCCAGCCCGCGCCCTCCTGACCAGTGCTCACCTAATCCATCAAGGCCCTGGATTTTTTTCCGGAAAATTGGAGAGAACAGTGCTGCTGGCTCTAGCTAGTGACCGGCAGCACCAAACCCACGGAAGCAGGCGGGTGGTGAGCTCAGCCCCGGGCCTCGGCTCGGGCCACAGCGCCTGCGCCTCCCCGGGTGTCCCAGAGCGACCGCGTTCTCCCAGGACGTGTAAATACAGCTCTTTGTGACCAGAGAGGGATGACAAGGCTAGGACCAGGGAGAGACCCCACTCAGAGCGTTCTTGATAAAAGAGCAAACCTTGGGGACCCAGGGGTGTGCACGTCTCCCCATCACAACGGAGGGGCTCACGCTCCCTCCTGCTGTGGCAGCAGACCCTCAGAGCCCCCTCTGATTCACAGTTCATATTCCTAAAATGAGGTAGCAGCCACGCGAGTCTGTGCTTCAGAACTACCGAGTCCCGACACGTCTGCCCCTCCGTTTCCCTTCCTTTCCTGACACATAAAGCGGGAGGGTCTCTGGTGACGCCCTGGTTCGGGCTTTGCATCAGCCAGACTGAGGGTGAGGGTGTGCGTGCCGCGTGTGTCGGTGGGTGTGTGTGAGTGTGAGTGCCGAGCGGGGGGTGAGCACGTGGGTGGTGTGTGGGTGTGCATGTGCATGTGTACTGGGTGTGTGTGAGCGTGTGTGGGGGTCAGAGATGGAGACAGAGCATCTCTTGGGTGGCTGGGTCACATTTTGAATCACTGGTGAACTGAAGCCAAACAATTCAAATGAAGAATTGCCTTTTTCATTGACTCAAGAAAGGCTGAATAGCTCTGGCAGAAATTCCTCCAAATTTTTACCCTTGGGCAGACATGGCCCAGCACCAGACAAGAGGTTTCAGCCCCAAAGAATCTGGCAGGAAGTCAGAAGCAAGGGAGTCAAGTGGCCGAGACCGTCGCCTGGCCCTCGTGGTGGCCAGCCTCTGCTCCCGTGGGCGCTGGAGGCTGCGTCTGCAGCCTCGCCGGACACGGTCTCTGCGTCCCCGGCGACAAGGCTCGGCTCACCTGGCCGCTGGGTTACGTCCCAGGAAGGGATCTGTGAGCTAGTGTAAAGCCACCTTTGCAGAAACAGCATGTGCTGTAGACTTCACAGAAAAATCCACACACATACCCCAGAGCTACCTCCTCTGCAGAGAACCTTCTGTGCTCAGAACACCCTGATAATCCTTCCTGTGAGATAGTGACACACAGAGCGTGTTCTGTCATTAAGTTCAGAGGACAGGTGTGTAATGTTCCAGAGCACCTGCCAATACAAAACGTGAAATGGAGAAGTGAGGCCCTTTCCAGACATGTGCCCCCAAAGTACGCGTGCCCGAATCATCTGGATAAAGTGCAGACACACGTGCCACTCGATGAAGCTGACGAACAGACGGAATTCACCACCTCACTCTGCATGTGTCATTGGTTCCCGGAATGATCGAAAACAAAAATTCTTCCAAAAACTAAGCGTACAAATGTGAGCTGCCTACTGCTTGCCGAACAGTCACCTGTCACTTCTTCTTCACGGCCAGGCTCTGAGGAGACAGGCAACCACGAGGCCGAACCTGCCCTGTGACGATGACAATGGGTGACAGAGGCCACTTGTCCTACGCTCCTGCCACAAGCCAGACACTGTCCCACGTGCTTTATCACCACTTTCATGTAACTCCCAACAACTGAATTACAGCTGAATTACAGTCAACTCCATTCGGAACCCCTCTGTCCCAAACATTGCCAGCAATCCCAGCCACTGGTCAGGGTGAACCTGGGCTCCGAGGGCACATTTGAGACCTGGGGGCTGAACTATCACCATTTCCTCATAAGTGCAGGAGCCTCTTTCAATAGGGACAGAAGCTCATCACACTTATGCTGTTGCCTTGTGGCTGGCACAGCACCTGGCACAGGCTACTTGTCGAATAATAACGTTTTCGTGCTTTCCTTCTGTGTGGAGATGGCCAGTACCAAGCCTTGAGTCACACCAAGTCCAAGAGGGGCCACCCCTCCCTCGAAAGCCCACTTCGGGGCACTGTTTTAGAGCTACCGTCGTTATCCACCTGTGCAGGTGACACTGGCTCATGAGAAATGCACAGGGGAGAGAAAAGCCACAGTATTTCTACCACAGTAATTAACAGACGGCCCCAATTCCCCTGTGCTCAGCGGGGTTCACAGAGCCTGAAATACCTGTGTTTGGTAACTGAGGTTGAGATGATTATCAATGCCGGGTGCAAAGCAAGATCAAAGGAGTCCCCAGAGTTTCTCTCGTCTTCTGGCAACTCTCAGCCCCATTCTTCTCCGCATCGCCCACTCTCAGTGCCCGTTCACAGTCAGGGCTTGACAAACGCCTCTTGCAAAATCACAGGGCACAGCACATCCATCTCGGCACCTAAACACCAGGAAACCATCCCCCAACAGAATAGACAGACGACAGGAAAGAGGGCTCTGGTCCCATTGTGGGCGGCCTCTTTCCACGTGGAAGCAGCACCAGAGCCCACGCACCAGCTGCCCCGTATCCACCCTAGATGCACCCCGTATAGTCTGGGCCCGGTCCAGCCTCCACAGAAGTGTTTCCCAAGAGGGAACCCAGAGAACAGTGGTCTGGGAGATAATTCCATGGTCAACCTGTGTGGGGCACACACGCACTTCATGGGATTTCAAAATGTGCTTTAGCAGCTAAAGGTTCTGAGAAGGCCTGCGGAGGAGAAACAAGCTTGACTCTGCACAGAATTTCCCAACCGCACAATCCAGATGACTAGTGATCTGTGGCACTCACTTTAGGGATGGTGCCCAAGGGGAACAGTTTCATCATCTCACTCTGGAGAAGTGACAGGACAAGCCGTCCTTGTCATGAAAATATAAAAAGGACACCAGAAAGGGATCCTTTACTTGAAGTGTTTTCTCCCAACATGGCTCCAAAGGCCAAAAACACCACCTCCAAGTGAAATAATTCACTGCTTCTAGGTCACTGAAGACCCTCATGTTCCACAGCTGAACGCTGACAACCTTCGTTCTCTGGGACACGCCAACACACTGCCACTGGTGACAGCAGATGAGGCTGACACCAGTGCCAGTCGTAGCCACAAACGTGGGGGGCTTGACAAGCAACTTTCCCGACAGCGGTACGAAGGCGAGACAGAAGAGAGATTGCTGCTTCAAGGGAGAGAAGGGAAAAGAGCTGTTTTCAAAGTCTGGCGTCTTTATTAAGAAAACATTATATAAATGCAGATAATTCTTAAAATGTGAATTACCTTTGCTTTGATAAGACCAACAATTAAATGACTAGATCATAATCATCACCCAGAATCAACAGATCTTAAAAATGCCCGTTGGGGGCTTCCCTGGTGGCGCAGTGGTTGAGAATCTGCCTGCCAATGCAGGGGACACGGGTTCGAGCCCTGGTCTGGGAAGATCCCACATGCCGCGGAGCAACTAAGCCCGTGAGCCACAACTACTGAGCCTGCGCGTCTGGAGCCTGTGCTCCGCAACAAGAGAGGCCACGACAGTGAGAGGCCCGCGCACCGCGATGAAGAGTGGCCCCCGCTCGCCGCAACTGGAGAAAGCCCTCGCACAGAAACGAAGACCCAACACAGCCAAAAATAAATAAATAAATTTAAAAGAAAAAAAAAAAAAATGCCCGTTGGTTTCACCGATTTACAGTCGATCCTCATTATTCACAGAGCCTGTATTTGCGAATTCTCCTACTCACTGAAATTTATTTGTGACCCCAAATCAATACTCTCAGTGTTTCCACTGCCATTCATGGACATGCACAGGGCAGTAAAGAACTTGAGTTGTCTTTTCGTGGCCTCTTCAGTGGCCCATTTCCACTTTTCTGTGCTGCTTACAGTGGCCCCCAAGCAGGGTGATGAATGCCGTCTCGTCCTCCTAAGGGCAAGAAGGCGGTGACGTTCCTCAACTGCGTGTATTGGACGAACTTCACCCAGGTCTGAGTCACGTGCTGTGGGCCGTGAGCTCAGCGTTAAAGCATCAACAATAAGTATTAAATAAGGTGTCTCTGAACAGAAGCTCACGTAAAACAAGGTCCTCTGTTAATCAGCTGATGAAAATGTTGTGACCAGAGATCACAGAAACCTGACCCTGTGTTTCCCCAGGAGCCCTGGTCAGTGTCTCTAATTCAGAGTCCGTGGCGGCAACGTTCCAGAGCTGAATATCACCAGTGATGAGAATGGACCCTGATATATTTGGGAGAAAAGCAGGGAGAAAAGTTTCCTTCAAGAAAAGGTCTCAGAGGTTGAGCAGGATTACTTCCGAAGGTGAGCAAGCTGCCAGGAGCCCACCTCCAACCTGCTGGTGAGCCCTGGATGAAGCCAGAGCCCCTGGGTCAGCAGCCGGGTGCCCTCCGGTCCTTGCCGGCAGAGGACGCGGGGCAACGCGCTGAGTGCCGTCTGTGGCCAGCCTGCTGACTCAGCCCCAAGCGAGACTCTCTCGTACCTTCAGAGCTTTCTCTTGATTCCTGGCAGAAGCCCTAAAAGGCAAAACTTCATTCACGTCTCAGGTCTGCTGCTCTGAACTGTTGCTCTTGTCTGGGCTCATTTTAAGTTGCGATCTACTGAATTTGTAACATCATGATGATCAAGGGCAACTGTGACTTCCAACAGCCTTAAAAGATCTGATGATGTCATCAGACTGGTTTTCAGACATTGTAACCTCGCCCTTTTCTCTAAAGGAGAATCCAGGAGGTCATCGCTTGATGGGGCCGTGTTACTATGTCTGCAGCCGGCGTGGCTGCCTTGACTGCACTGCATGCCTGCTGACCTAGAGGAGCCATTTGGTCCACAGGGAGAAGCTCAAGGTCAGAGCAGCCGACTTCCGAGGCCGCCATGTGGCCCAGGCTTGGTTCTGAAGGAAGAAAAGTTCAAGTCTCTACTCCTGCTTCCTTAGCCCCAGTGCCCTCTCTCCCCACACACACCAACACACACACACACCAACACTCACACCAACACACACATGCACACACACCAACACACGCACACACACACACACCAACACACACACCAACACACGCACACACACCAACACACACACACACCAACACATGCACACGCACACACACCAACACTCACACCAACACTCACACCAACACATGCACACACACCAACACATACACCAACACATGCACACACACCAACACACACACCAATACACACACACCAACACACACACACACACACAACCCTCAGCAAGATTAATTTTGCTCAGTCTTTTAAAACCTACATGCTTCTAGACTCAGCCCACGAATAGAAGTTTATAGTCAAAGAAGTCTGATTTAAAGTACATTCAGTGGAAAATCACTACCCAGAAAAGCCCTTTATGGTCAGGCACCCCCAGCCCCCAGGTACCGCGTGCTTCTTCCATGACGCGATGATTCTACAGCTATAAAGAGATACATTCCGAGTCTGACATAGCACATTTTTCCTCTGAACTGATGGAAAGATCCTTGGGCGATTTTGAGAGCGGGGCTCAGTGTTTGTGAGGAGCGAAGAGATTCAGGAGGGCTTCTGCTCGGCTTGTCGAACACACAGGGTGCTCGAGAGAAACAGGCCCAGGTCCGCTTCCTCAGCCTCATCAGCCTCAGGAGGAGCTTTTCCACCTCGGACGAATTTTCTGGAAGCCCAGCGAGGCTGCTGCAACCCCATGAACAGTACCCGAGGCACCTGTGGCCACCTCCGTGTCAGCGTGCACCTCAGTCCCAAGCTAAGCGACGCCCAGGCTCTGTGGGCACGTTTGTCCCGAGGAGCGGGCCCTGCGTCCTGCTTCCTGGGGAGGAAGCCCCCGGTAGGTAGGTCCCTTCACCAGCCTGGCGGTCCCACCGGCCGCACACGCTGCTGCTTCTCCGGAGGCGAAGGGGGAGACGTGACAAAGAAAATAAAAAGACTTTGCTCGGGGGAAGAAGCGGTGAGGGGGCAGCGGAGGGCTTGCTTGCTTCCTTTGCAGCTTCAACAGAGGCAGGTTCCCGGGGTCCTGGGATCCCGTGGTAGGAAGAGGCACCTCCTGACTTGACAGGCCTTCGTCTTGCTGCGCCCTGAACCTGCTTGGTAACTGAGGGCCGCGAAGTACGTGTGGCTGCCACAGGCGAATCCAGGTGTGTGTGTGTGTGTGTGTGTGTGTGTGTGTGTGTGTGTGTGAGAGAGAGATACGAGTTTTTTAATGTTTCTGTTTTGCTGTCTTCGAAAAAGGCAAAAAGCCACATGAAGGCACCAGAAATGACGGTCAGGCCAAGAAGGACAGCGCTGCAGGGCAGGTTACCCAGCTACGAGCTTTCTCGCAGCTGCCCGACCTGCGGCCCGAGCCCCCTGCCCACGAGGAGAGCCTGCGGGGAAGCCGCGCCAGCGAGAGGCCGCTGCCCGCGCCCCCGGCTCGGCGGCCACGAGGTCCGTGAGCCCACGAGGATGGAGACGCGGGGGGCCTGCACTGAGGGCTCCGCCTGAACGGCACCCGAGGCTTCTGAGTAAAATCTATGCGTGTTATGGATTCTATACGAGCCGCCATGCCAAGGAAACTTGTCAGGAGTAAGTCCTTCATGAAACCCCTTTTTGAAAATCACAGGAAAGAGGGAAAGCCCTATTTTCCCTTTCGTTTCTGAAGGACGAGAGTTCCGTGGTCTGGAAGCTTCCTCCCGAAGCCCGTGGAAGTGAGGGCAGGAGGGAGCGTTCCCAGGAGACGGACGGGGCTGAGAGCAACCCGCAGCCGAGGGAAAACAATGAGCTTTATGTTCTTCCAGAAGAAACTGCACACTTTCCCCGGCTCATAAAGGCTTTTTATGCAACCTCGCTCGGGCAGTGCCCGGGCAGGGAGCGCCTGCCGGGAGGTAACTGCGTCCCCGGGGCGCCAGATGCCCTTGGAGCCCGTTCACCCAGCTCCCGGCACCCAGGGGCGTCTCCACCTGCCGGGGCCACCAGGCTTGTCCCCGCTGCGCATCCAGGCTTCGCGCCCGCGGGGGGCGCATCGGGGCCATGGGCGGAGGGAAGGACAGATGGCCGGGCACCCCCACGCCTGGGACACGGTGAGGGCAGCCCGAGCGGGCCAGGGACCCAGGAGATGCTTCCTGAATGGTCGTGACCCACGCGTGCTTCCGCAGTCACGATCATCTAGGCCACCACACCCACGTCCTCGCCACCTCTGATACCAAAGCACGGCCCGGGACTTAGAAGTGAAAATTCAGAATGTGCGCCCTGAAAATCTTCGGCAGAAGCCCCCCCTTCTCTCGGGAGACGTCAAATTACCGACTCCATCCTCCTCTCGGTCCAGGCGGCCGTGCTCCCCACCAACAGCGCGGCCGCCCCACGAGGCAGACAGTCACCCAGCGGAGCCCCTGCACTGGGCAAAGTGGACGAGGCAAGGAAGGACCGGCGGAGGAGGGCGACGACCTGAGACGCATCACTGAGGGCGCTCCGAACCAGGTCCAAGAAAGACGGACTCGTGGACGCAGCGGCGAGGGACAGCCTCCCGGCGTCCAGGCATCCTTCCAGACAGCTATGAACACCTGTGTTACTTAACTTCACTGTTACTCATGTTACTATAGCAATACTCGTAATTATCATCAAATATTAATCATCATATTAAAATCATTATTTGAATTAACTAACCTGGCCACCCATGGCCCCTCGCAGTTGAGGTTTCCCAAGGGCTGGATTTGTAGGTAGGTGACACGTCGGAATCCTCAGCTGCCCAGCTGGCTGGATCGGGGGGGTCCCCAGGGAGCAACCCCCGCCCGGGTAAAGGGCCCCCACTGGGTCATTCACTGGTGCCCCAGGTCCGCCCTGAATTCAGAAAGCAGTGCTGCGTCGGGTGAGAGGAGGATGTGCCCCTCGGGTGCCCCTCGGATGCCCCCGGACAGCCCGCTGCGGTGAGCGCCGGCCCCCAGGCAAGGACCTGGCAGCGGTGCCTGGGGACGGAGGGGTTTGGGGAGCGCGCTCACGCCGCCTCTAACACAAGTCTGCCTGGACCTGCCCGCAGGCTCCCACCGACCCACACAGGAACGGCCTGCTCTAGGGGCGGCTCTAAGGAGGGGCGGCCGTGTTTTCGGAGCCGGCGCGGGAGAAGGGGCGCAGGAGGCAGCGCTGGGTGGCACAGCACACACTTGGAGCCTGTCCGGCCTTGGCTGCCTCCCGCAGGTACTCTTGGATTTGCAGATGGAAGGAGCAAAGTAGAAAGCAAGGGGATTCCAGCTCACTTACGGCTTTTCTGCCCACATTACGGAAACAGACCCACCAAAACAGACCCCAGTGTGACTTGAAATTCAGTGGCTCCTTCTCCCTAACGAGGGGACTACTGCCTTCCGCCTCCCTTGGGGAGGCCCTTGACCCGCAAATATTCAGCCTTAAACCCAGACTCAGCCGGGCGGTGAGTCCTGCCTGCAGTCTCCCCGCCTGCCGCGCGATGGCGCCAGAGCTCCACCCGGCCCCGCGGCCGCGCCAGGAACGTCGGAAGCTCCGCCGGGAACGCGTCCCTCTGCAGCCAGGAACGGGTTAAGACCCGTGGGTTCCCAGCTTCCAAACTGAGTTTATGGAGCTACGAGAGAACACTTGGCATCAATACACAAAAACCCGTAACAACTAAATTTGCAAAAAATAAACACAAAATATGGAACCGACCTTTAATGCTTAACCCCAGCTCTAGCATCAGTTATTGCACTGGGCGTGTCTAAAACAAGCAGGTCCTGGACTTTTTAACGACCCCTCTTCCCTGAATGCTGGAAGGGCAGAACTGTACTGGCTGTCTTGCGGCAAACTTCCAGGTCCTCCGCCTCTGCTGTCCTCAGAACCTCTCTTCTGTCTCAGGCTGACATCACACAAGAGCCTGGGCCCTTCTACCCAGGAAACAGCTCTGGGGGATGCTCAACAGCCCGTCTGCCCGGAGCCAGGCGACCCCCCTACCCCCCAAAACCTGCTCTCCCTGGGAAGCCAGAGCCATTTGCCCTGGAGCCTCCCAGGCAGGGACACACACACACACACACACACACACACACACACACACACACACACACACACACACACACCCCAGCCCAGGAAAACCAGAAGAACAGCCCAGGAGCAGTCAGCCCTCCCCTCACATCCCCCTTTCCCACAGGCCCCCCACAAGCTCGGAGATTAGATTCCGGCAGAACCAGAGGGAAATCAATACCCTCAAACTTTTCCCCACTGCCCCCACTTGTCTTCACGTTAACTTGCAGCCCCTTCATTTCAGGAATCAGCAAACGTTATATAAACGATTTACCATTTTAAAGGTGAGATAACATCAGAGCAGAGGGAGATAAAGGGCTTTACTGAAACTCAATGCCCTGGTGGTGGGAGCAGCTGGGGCTCTTTCCCGCCTTCCCAGGGCGTTGGGCCCCTTGTTTATCTCTTCCTCTCACCAAATTACTTCGGGCCATTTACACCTCTCACGACACCCACTTCCCCCTCTTCCCACACCTCCCAGGAGGCCCTCTGCCTGCCCCATACTTGTTCCCAGGGAATTTCCAGGCCCGGCCGCCAGCAGCTTCCGGAGAAGCTCCTCTTGATGTGATTAGATTGATCTGAAATCGCAAACAATGCTTTTCTAGATTCCATTTTCCCACTTTATAATTTAAAACCTGTATCATCAGACATCAAAGAAAGGTTTAGATGGAAGAAAGCATCACCCCACTACCCTAACCACCACTTCCATTTTGCATTTTCTTTGACATTCTTTGTCCAAAGGAACCATCAGTGGCTTCACCATTTCATATCTGTACGGTGCTCCTAATGATGATTTTTCGTGACCCTATTAAGTTGATGTTCTCATCCACGGGCATCTAGTTTCCTTCCGAAGGTTTTGCTTCAGAGTTTGCATTGTTAAAAACCTCACTTGTGTTTAAACCCAACTCACATTGCAGTGGACTGTGTCATTTATGGATATCTACACTCTAATATCTACTGCAATATACAAAGGGCTTTTCCCCTAGATTCCGTAGCTCTCTCTGTTTCCTCTAAAGCTCAGTGAGATGGCTCATACACACTCCATCACCAGCACTGACGTGCAGGCCCCTCCGCTGTGACAGTCCTCTGAGAGGCGGCCAGTCGGGCTCTTCATTTGCAGAATCACACTTGAACACACAACTCCCATCAGCGTGTGCTGGTCGGAGCAGAAACCTGAAAGTCCAGTGGCCTTAACTGGAAGCTCAGAGACCCAACCCGCTCTTTCATTTCCTATTTATAATCACCGTTCTTTCATGTCCTATATTTACAGTTGACTTTCTCAAAGGTTCTCCATTGAGATCATTTTATAAAAATCTGTTTTAAGTTAAAAGAGACACATTATTCTCTCCTTTGAAAACAAAGTAAACCGAGGCACAGCTCAGTACTGGTGCTGGCCACCTGCCTGCCTGCCTGGAGCTGCTGCGGCTCGAGGCACGTGGCCGGTGATCTGGTGGCCCCGCCGTCAGGGTCCCCTGGGCTCCCCTCTGCGGCTGATGCCTCAGCTTGAAGAGGGGAAGGTTCACTCCTCCATCAGATGCTGCTTGCGGGGCTCAGCCATTCGTTCCACTGAAATAATTGAGAGAAGTTCCTTTTTTCCACAGGCATCCTGCCTGCACTTCATCATGTGTATTATTTTGGATCTGCTTCAAAAAGAAAAATGGCCTTTCATGGTGTACACCGAATGTGGGCAGAAATTGGACCAGGCAGACGTTTAACTCCACACTGAGATGGAAACTGTTCTCAGAGAACACCCACACTCGATGCAGGAGAGGGTGCGGGCCCCGCAGACACAGCACCTGGGGGTGACCCCTGCCCAGTGCCTGCTCTAGGTGGACGCCGTCCGCCAGGTGGGCTGCAGGCCCCTGCCCCCCAGCAGATGGCACGGCCTTTCACCCGGCAGGAAGGCCCCAGAAGGTTCCTGACTTTGGTACAAACACCACCTTCTGCCAGGCGTAAGTATTTGCTCTGAGCCTGTGTGTGGCTGGGTGGCTGGGTGGCTAGGTGGGGAGCCCTCATGCCCCTCGGAGTCTCCCGACAAGAGCCTGGGTTCTTGCTGCACTCAGCTCCCCAGACACTCAGTTCCGGGATGTCAGATGCCAGGGTGCTGATCTTGCTGCCCCAGACTGGACCTGCCGTAGGAGGGGGCGAGGGGGAGCCCTTCCATCACCACTGCCCCCCAGATCCCTGCCCCTCCCCAGGGCACAGAGGAAAATGGATGCTACAGAAGCAATTTGCACTGAAGTGTTAGAGTTCATGTATCTTTTAAAAAAGAAAACAGAGGAGGCATCCTTGAACAAAAATACCCTACCCCCTCCCAAAAAGAAAAAAAGTCCAGCCAGCGCACAGAGGGCCCACCCTGCGTCTCCGGCACAGCCTGGCCCCCAGTGGGGCTCAGACTGAGTCACATAACCACAGGCATTCTGCTTTTTAACAGAAGGTAGTATCCACGAAAGACCCATCAAACCTCTTCTTCAAAATTTTGGTCCCCCGTTTGATTTCTTTTCTGAGCTCACCTCCATTCTCTCCTGCCATTCCCCCACCCCAGCTAATCTTCAATTTTAAATATAATATAAAATGGTCAGAAGTGGGGCACAGTGGAGGAGGATGAATTGACTCTATCAAGACATATATTCGAGTGAACTGTTCACAATTCAAACTTTTCCTAAGACAAAGAACAAATCGTGTACCCATCCCCTTTTTTCTCTGCCTAATGTAGACACTTGCAATAGTTGTTTGTCTGGTGGATAAAACTGAAAGTTACACTGATATTGGAAAAGCAGATCCAGACACATCAGAGAAATTTGTTTTTCAAGCGACATGACCAAGAACTTCGAATCCAGCACTTGACCTGTATTTAATATTACTGTGATCTGCTAGGGGATGCTTTCTGGTTACCTACTTGGAAAATGTTTGGCACTGCTGAAAAGTAACACAACTCTTTCATGAGATCCACAACAGGCTGTCAACACCATCTGATAATTGAACCTCCCTGAAACCAGCAAAGGTATAGAGATATCATCAGGAAAGGTGACGAACCAACAGTGAGAGGAGGAAAAAGAGAGTAAGAAAAACTTGTTTACTTCATTTAATGCATAATCGAGGAAAATTCAAACTCTGCCAAACTAAGGAGAAATATGAAACACAGATTTTTCGAAATTCATTTAAAAGTAAAAGGAAATGTGATTGCAACGCACTAGCCCTCTCTTTTAAGATATCCAAAGACACGCTAACATGGACCAAGCATCACAATCTGGGTAAGTCTGAGCCCATTCCAGAAAGAACAGGTGACGCTAATGACAGTGATGTTTACTAGAAAACTAACCTACTTCCCGCAGACAGTGGACGCTGTGACCGATATTACACAAAATGTGTGGCTGTATTTGCCTTGATGTGAGGAAGGTGGGCCCGTTTGTTTTCCTATTATGTAAAACCCCTGCCAGACTCCTGCCAAAACATTTTCCCGGTAACATGTCTGCCTGCCTTTGGACGGGTTCCTTACTAAAACAAATACACCAACCAAATCATCTTTGATAGCAAGGACACATAACGGCAAACAATGAAAACTACTAGGGGGTGTTTCTTAAGAAGGCACCAGGCACCATGCAGAATCACCACACAAAGCAGGGCAGCTCCCCCTGGCTAACTGGGCCGGCTCCCAGGAGGCAGCAACTTTGAGCAAACGGGTCTTTCTTGGCAAGTGACTGATGTCCCCACTTGGGGCAGTGAGGGGTCCTCTCCCTAATAAGTCACAGTGTGTATATATGTTGTCTGCTTTAGAGGACAGATAAGTATAAAAACAAACTATTATTACAAGCGCACACTCCAATAAAAAGAGAATGTCTCCTAAGACGATACTGGCACCTTATAAAAGTGTAATTTAACCTTATCTAATCTGGAGCCTGTTTCATCATAGGGATGACCAATAATGTAAACCTTTGTGCGAAAGGGAGCAGGAGAGGCCCAGGCCGGCGGGTGGGCAGTGGCAGCCTCTCCTGGGACGCGGCCGCCGCCACTGCGAGGCCGTCGGTGCAGACTGGGTCGCCCGGGACGGTAGGTGAGAAAATGATGGATGAGTCGGGTACGGCGAAGCAAAAATGGCCAAGAGAAGCGTTTCCTCTTCCCATCTGTTCAGGAAGGACGTCAGCAAGACAGACTAAACACAGGCCCCGGTGCGGGATTTCGCGTGTGCCTGTGTGGACACCACAGCCCGGCCTCTAAAAGGACCTTCCTCCGTACGCAGCGGGGACAGGCAGGGAGGCCAGACGCCCACGCTGGCTGCTCTTGAAGAGAAGCAGGACAGTCCCAGGCTGTCGCCACAGCGGGCCGGCGGGGGCCGGGGTCCCCAGGGAGTCTGGCCCAAGGTGCCCACCGCCTACTGTGGCCGCCAGCAGGGGGGACGCACCCGCCAGGGCCAACTCCAGGCTCTTTCTGGGAAGACAGAGGAATTCCTGGCCTGGGGGGCCCCTGGGTGGGGTCCTGCACACCTCGCTGCCCTGTTCCCCGGGAGAGCAGAGCCCCTGCTCTGGAAAGGGTCCCCCCTCCGCCCCCGCAGGCCTGGCTGAAGTGGGCGTGCCTCCTCTGGCTCCGCCCCTGGCTCTTCCTACTGCACTACTAGCCTTTGGGTCCATCTTCCAGGCCCAGACGGAGTCCCAGGCGGGCAGAGTAAGGACTCTTTTCCGCAAAGGGAAAAGGCCCTGCCCCTCTGTTCATCCTCGCTCCCACCCACCTCTTGCCTTCCCCACCCCAACCCGATTCGACCAACGGCCTCCTTGCCTTGGACACCGGGGCCGGGTGGGACTGCGGCTGAGGAGCCAGGGTCACGCGCTGGGTGGGAGCTGGGTCTCGTCCACTTTCAGCAGTAGGTGGTCTGAGCCTCCGTGTCCCTCTCTGTGGCCTGACAGCCAGGCAGTCCCCCCACGGGCTCCTGGAGGTCAGCCAGGCTTGAAACCTGACATCCGCTGCCCTGTCTCTCCCCCCTCCTCCCCCCCCAGCCCCAAGTCTCGTGAGGGCAGAGCTTAGTGTTGGTTTTTCCAGCAGGGTCCTGAACTCTCCTGGCCTGCAAGGCCCTGCCTGGCTGGTCCCCCTGAGCATATAAGGACAGGCCATGAAGGTGGGTGGGTGTTAAAGATCAGGTCATCCTTCCTTTGCTTGTTTCCAGGAGGATCGTCCTGGGGGCAACCAGATGGAAGGGAAATCCAGGAGAGGAGCCCAGATCACACTCAGGACCAGGAGCAAACGCACCAGCAGGGGCCTCTAGTAGAGCACCTCTAGAACACGTGTGTGGCTCCACCAGCCCAGCACAAGTGTATTTGCACACACAGTAGACTCGGGCATTGAGGAGGATGGACGTTCTCCCCGTAGTTACCAGTATTTACCTCCACAAAGGTGTCCGGCCCGGGGCGACGCATCCCGCTGCTGGGATAACGCTGAACAAGGAAACCGCCATATATGTGTCGATTAAGTGGATTAGTCCACGTACCATCGATCTGAAATGAACATTTTAACATGAAATTGAGATCGGACTTACCACCGACAAGGTTTAATAGTTTAACGTTTTCTTCTCTTGGTGGCACATAAGCGATGTACCTTATCATAAAGGGCATCTTAGGGCCAAGGACACAGCAGAGTAAATTCGTGAGGGACGGTGTGTGACCTCGGGCAAGTCCCTCACTCTCTCTAAGCCCAGTTTCCTCCTGAGTAAGATGCAGATAACAGCGTCCACACCAGGGTTAAATGAAAGGATTACTCTCAACGCTGGGCAGGACGACCAGTGAAGTCACTGCCGTCTGAGGGCCCGCGGTGAAGACCGGAGAGCTGTCCCATCAACAAGTTCACCTTCACCAGGATCCACGCGCTGCCCCGAGCACGGGTCCGCGCGAAGAGGCCAGCTTTGGGGCGTGGAGAGATGTTCTCATTCGGCTGGGGTCTCTGTGACCCCAACCAAAGGGGACCTCGGTAAAAGTAAGCTCCGGGTTTGTTTGTTTCTCGCCCTTAATTTAGAGTTTAACCCAACTCCACTATTGGCCTTAAAAAATACGGGAGCGACCACAGTGAATACTACGCACGTGGCCCCTTTCCTTTCATACATCTATTCCTACTTATTCTGTGGAAATTTGCCTCCCTATTCGCCATAGTTTATCTTTTCTTATATCTTCGTTTCCAAACTAAATAGCGCTGACCCGAGCACACCCCTCTCCCGCGCCAGCGGCTCGCGCTGCTGCCGGCGATGCTCCGCCGCGGTCAGTCCGGTGCGTCGCGCGTCGTGCGGGACTTGGAATGGAAACGCGGTGGGGATGAGGACCGATCCGCAGCCGCCAGCTCCGCCTCCCCCGCCCTGTTCTCCAAACCGGTTCTTTGAAGGTTCAGTTTTTCATAATTAAGACTAAGAAGCGGTTAAAAAACAGAAGTACTTTTTCCTGGAAACCAGCGGTCTTAATTTGCAGCTTTTATTGGCAAACCTGGCTGCCAGTAAATACATTCCTTGACATCTCCCAGAATGTAATTTACTTGATGAGGAGGCCCTGCTTTTTCTGTAATGTGCACATCAATTAAAGGGGCCGCTAGGAAGGAATGTGGCCGGTGGCTGCAAGCGTCCTACCAGGTCACCTAGGGTCCCGGGAACAAAAGCGCCCAGGCCTGTGCCTGGGTGTCCGAGCCGGTCCCTCCAAGGGGCCTCCCGACCGGACTCTTCCCGCCGGGGAGCTGGCTAGGTTGCAGGGTGCGAAAGCCAGGAGCCAGGCGGGGCCCTCCGCCGGCGAGGCCTCCCCCCCATCCCCTTCCTCAGAGCTCCCTCCCGGGGGCCGCTCGGAGGGGCTGAGCCGGCGGGAGGTGGGGCGTCGGGTCGCCCACAGGCGGCCGCAGACGGCAGGGGGCGCTCGGGGCGCGTGCAGGGCCGGCCGGGGTCGGAGCCCACCGCGGCGCTCGGGTTGGCCGTGGACCTGCGCCCCGGAGCCCGGAGTTCCAGCCTCGGGGGTGGCCCTGCGGCTCCCCTGCTTCCCCTCCCGGCGCTCACGGGGGCGAGGCAGGAAGCCTGCGGGGGCCACCGGGCCGCGCTCCCAGGTGCAGAGGCACGCGAGGAGGCAGGCGGGACGGAGCCAGGTGCCGGCGGCCCCGGCCGAGGGCCCCGCGGCCGCCCCAGGGCCTGGGGGGAAGGGCAGCCGCGCCCCACGCGCACGGACTGGGCGGGCGGCGCGTCCCAGGGCCCGGGGCGTCCGAGCTCAGGCTTCTCAGGCCGCTTCCGGGAGGGCGGGGGCGCAGCCCCGCGCATGGGGCCCCCGTGCTGGGCTAGAGAGCCGGAAGCCCGCCGCCCGCGGGACCAGGCCCCGCCGCCGCAAGGTGCGCCCGGCCCTTCCCCGCCCGTGGGGCCGGCCTGTCTGCGGGTCTGTCCGCGCACCAAGGCCTTTACTCCGACACCCGGAGCCCACGCGTGGATGCAGAAGGCGCCCTCGCGCAGCATCCGGTGATGCCCGCACCGCGCACCCCGGGGCCCCGCGGGTCGTCGGCCGCGCCCGGGATGAGACCCAGTCGCGGAAGCTGGAGTGGCGGGGCCTCTCCCCTTCCAGGCCAGGCTGCGCCCCAGTCTAATGGGGACCCGGATGGGAAGAAACCGAGGCGCGCAACTAGTCCTGTATGTTCATCCACCCTTAACAAATTTTATTTTTGTCCTTGATGGTTAATGACAGGGGACAGTTCGCATCTGCATCTAGCTCTTCCTGGACAAAGGAAGCCCCAGTCATGCGTAGCCGGGCACCGAGGGTAAAGCTTCCCGCGAGTCCTGTGGCCCTTTCTTGGTACTCAGCTCGTGCTGGGTCCCAGAAACGCTCTGGGAGACCGGGCTTTCCTGCAGAAGGGCGACAGGTGGTCCGAGCCGGGGGAACCCCGAGCAGGTGCTGGCACACTCCCTCCCGTGAGAGTAATTAGTGGGACGGCCCGTCGTGGGGACTTGGGGGGCATTAAATGACCCCATCCTATAAACCTCCTGTGGAGGCTGCCCTTAGGAGGGCAGCTGTACAATTCGTTCAATCATGGACATCACTTTGTCTTTAAAACAATCAAAAAACAAACGCTCTTTTCATTTATCGTAGGAATTATTTTTCTACTAAGGAGGGGACTGAATCAGGAAGACTGCATTAACAGAACCTGTACTCAGAAACCCCCCAGCTAAGAGAGAAGTCGATCTGCCCCGAGTCTTGGCCACTCAGACGTGGGGTCCCTGTCCCTCCCTCTGCAGATGACCAGCACTTCCTGACCGGCGGAGGGTTTGATAACGAAAAACGGCCACTGACACCCGCGTATCGCCTCCCACCCTGGGGCTTCAAGTCTTCGTAAACGAGGCCACATGGAGAACTTCGACAAAAACCTAAATAGCTCAAAGACACCTCGAAACAGACGTGGCTACAAATGCTTGCGACTTCAGTCTAGCGGGGAGCCTTCAGGTCGCACTCTCAGATACCATGCCTCTCCCGACAGCGAAGGGCGAGGGGGTGGGAAGGCTGCGCGCGTGCAGAGCCCCCCCCGCCCCCCCCCCCGGCTGCCCCATCTAAAGGGGCGGCCCGCCTTTCTTGACTCCCGAAGCTCCCGGTCAGACCGGCCCTAACCCCCCGACGGGCCAGCTTCCCGAGCCTAGAGCCGGGGCGCGGATAAGCCCGGACAGCGGGCGGTGAGGGCCTGCGCGTGTCCGGGGAGAGTCGCTGGCCAGGGCTGGGGGGACGCTGGAAAGTTCCCGAGGGGTCTCTGACAGGAGGACAATCCTTGCACCTTGGGCTGGGCTCACCACCCCTCCGGAATCCTTTTCTGGACTCGCGGGGTCCCCTCCCCAACCCCTATTCCGTTTTTCTTGAATTGAGAAGAAAAAGAGCTCCTCCCGCTCCTGGTGGCCAGCGTTAAGGCACCACCCCTCCCCCTCTTCCTGCGGTGTCACCATGCCGCGAATCGGGCATTTCCTGGAGTGCTCGCCACCTCTCCCTTCCTGATGCTTTTCCAGCTAAGGCCCCTGAGGCCTGTTTTGCGTATCGCTGTGACGTCACGCCCCTCCCCAGAGCTGAGACCCCTCGGGGGCCCCGGGAATTGTGACCCCGGCTGGCGGGTCAGGGAGGGGATGGGGCGGAGAGGGCCAGCGACAGTCCCACCAAACATCCATTACCGCTGTCGCCTTCGGGACCTTCAGGCCGCAGCCGCGAGGTGTCAGGAAAGCAGCCGAAGGCTTCCTGCGGGGGCATTTCTGCCCGTTGAGTTAAGGGTTTCGGGGAGACAGTGGTTGAACCACCCGCGGAGCAGCAGAAGGGGGCATCAGAAACTCCAACCTGAAAACAAAAACCGTAACCTGCTCCCCAAAGACTTCATTTCTGCGCCTTCATGTTCAAATACCGTCACCGACAACAATAATAAGTCGAGTACTTGAAATACAATCAAGCCCTTTAGTGGAGGTTTGCTTCCGAGGAAGCTTATAAAACACAAACGCAAAGATCTTTTCCTGGCGAATATCCAGAGCTCGAGCAGGAGAAAGGTGATCTTCGTAAACTGCACCCCGCCTTTTTCCCGCGCGCCAGACACTCATTTCACAACGGCCACTTTTATACCCGAAGCGGGGCCCAGCACAGCCGGCTGTCGGATTTGCAGTTTACTAAGGAGATCTTTCCACCTCTCGGGCCGCGGAGCCGGGAGCAGGGGAGGACGCGCGGGGACCGGGGCAGCGCGGCACCACGTCTCGCGCACGAGCCGGGCGCGGCCCGTGCTGGAAAAACGGCCGAGTCGCCATCGCCGCGTAGGTGCCCGCGCACCGCGCGCAGTGGAGACGCGGTTCAAAGGCCGAAGTCGCCAAATGCCGAGGCGTTCGGGGCGACCACTGACTTCCTTAGCCTCCAGGCTGAAGCCGGGGCGCCCACAAGGCCTCGACCAAAGGGGCAGAATCCGTCCGGGTGTGGGGCGGGGGCTGGACACGAATGCACTTTTCGTGTCGCGGGGCTTCTCCCCCCCTCCCTTCCCCCACAAGTGTTGAGGAGTCTCCTGCCGATAAATCAGTGTTTTCCTCCAGCCGTGGAGACAGGGCCTTGCGGACTCCCAGGAAAGGAGGCTGGAGCGGCCCAGGCGCGGAGCAGGCCAGGCAGTGGCTGGGAGCCAGGCTTCCGGGCACCCGGCTGGTTCAGAAAGAGCAGGTCCTCGCGTCTCTCCATGTCAGGGTCCACTCTGAAATGCAACATTTTAAAACTGCACAGGCCCGCGCCCTAACTCCTAAACTGCAGCTGCAGCTCAAATTGTGCAGAGGAGGAAGCCGGATTCAAGCCGGGAAGCCAAAAGGGTTCCCAACACGTCCTCGCAGTTAAAGATTGTCAGGAATTGGAGGGTGGAGGTGTGAGATGCGCCACGCTGCTCATCTTCACAGCCCCCTAGACGCGCCAGTTCCTCCAGCTTGCAGGAAAGGGCCGGAGGGGCTGTTCCAGATTTGCCCAAGTGCAGAAGCGCGCTGCAGAAGAGGAGGCCCATCTCCTTCCTGCCCGCGGTTTCTCTCCTTTTCCTTCTTCCTCTTCCCACTCCATCCCAGTCCCCCGGAAACTGCAAGTCTCAGGCGCTGGCACAGGGATTAGCCTCTGTGCTCATCCCCAGGACTCTCGAACCGCCCTGCAGGTGCGATTCTGAACGTTCCCCCAATCACACCCGTTATCTCTGCGAGCCAGCAGACACGCGCGTGCGGAGAGGAAGGTGGGACGTACTGACTTGCTTCTTGCCATCACACCTGCTATTGTCACTGAGCCCGAAGGCTGACCCCTGCTCTGAGCCGAAAGGTGCTGGACTCGACAAGAGAGGGCGGTCGCGGCGAATCCCTAAGAGGAATTCGGGGTAGCCTCCAGGCTCCAGCAGCGCGCGCCGAAGACACCCCCGCCGCCAACCACGGCCTCAAGACTCCTGGCAAGGCCCCATATCCCCCTCCCTTATTTCTACTGGGGAGGGGTCGCGGGGACGGTGAGGTGGGGGCAACAACTCCGCCCCCACCGGGAACGGAGCTCGGCTGTGACTGAGCCCTTAAAACCGTGCCCTTTGTAACCCAGCTCAAGACTGGAGAACTTCCAGGTGGGGAAAACTGGAGAGACCTCTGGGAGCCCGGGAGCCCGGGAGCCTGGCGATCGGGCAGGGGAGAGGAGGGGAGGGCAGGGGAGGGGAGGGGAGGGCAGGGGAGGGGAGGGGAGGGCAGGGGAGGGCAGGGGAGGGCAGGGGAAGGGAGGGGTGGGGAGGGGTGGGGAGGGGAGGGGAGGGGAGGGGAGGGGAGGGGAGGGGAGGGGAGGGGTGGGGAGGGGAGGGGTGACCGGGGAGGGGAGGGGAGGGGAGGGGAGGGGTGGCCGGGGAGGGGAGGCCCGGGAAATCCCGGCGCTGGAATCGGCCAGGCCGGCCAAAGAATGGGAGAGAGCCAGCGCGAGTTGGGGCTCGAGGACGCGGTGACATCTGGGAGCGGCGGACGGAGGAAGGGTCTGCGGGGGGCCCGGAGGACCCGGCAAGTCTGCGGGAACAATGGACGTCCAGCGGAGGGCCCGGGGTGGGGGACAGGGCCTGGCGCGGGCGGCGGGGCGCGGGGGCGCACGGCTGCGGGCGCGGGAGGGGCGCCGGCGGGGGCGCAGGCAGGGGCGCGGGCCGGACGCGGGAGCAGGACGGGCGGGCCGGCGCGCGTGTGGTCAGCCCCGCGGTCCTCCGCGGCGGGGCGCGGGCCGGCGCGGCTCGGCCTCCGGCTCCTTCGGAGGCGTTCCCGCCTCCCATTGGCTGCCGCCGCCGTGATGGGGCGGGGCTCCGCTGCCCGGAAAAAATGTAACTGCGTAAAAAAGTCCTCGCCTGGGTGACGGATGCTCAAAAGTTCAGAAGTTTTCCCAATGCTTCCTTAAGCGGCCGGCGCGCGAGAGACTGAAAAAAAGGTGACGCGGACCCGGGCAGGCAGCCGGCGCGCTGCCCCCCGCCCTGGTTATCTGGCCGCCTTCGCCGGCGGCTGGGGCAGAGCCTCCTGGAAGCGCAGGCGGCGCGGCGAGCCGGACGTCTGCTTGTTTTCTAGTTCGGGCTCCTTTTTCCCGTTCCCGCCTGGAAGCTGCCGCGCGCGTTCTAGGCCGTCGGCCGCGTCCGCGTTCGGCCCTCTCCGCCGCCCCGAGCCTCCTCGGCGGCCGGAGGCGCCCCGGAGCCGGGCGAGCGCAGGGGAGGCGGCGGCCCGGCACCAGCCCGCAGGCCCGGACTCGGACTGGGCGGCCGGCCCAGCGAGGGCGGGGGGCGGCGGCGGCGGCGAGCGGGGCCATGCAGGCGCGCTACTCCGTTTCCAGCCCCAACTCCCTGGGAGTGGTGCCCTACCTCGGCGGCGAGCAGAGCTACTACCGCGCGGCGGCGGCGGCTGGGGGCGGCTACACCGCCATGCCGGCCCCTATGAGCGTGTACTCGCACCCGGCGCACGCCGAGCAGTACCCGGGCGGCATGGCCCGCGCCTACGGGCCCTACACGCCGCAGCCGCAACCCAAGGACATGGTGAAGCCGCCCTACAGCTACATCGCGCTCATCACCATGGCCATCCAGAACGCGCCGGACAAGAAGATCACCCTGAACGGCATCTACCAGTTCATCATGGACCGCTTCCCTTTCTACCGAGACAACAAGCAGGGCTGGCAGAACAGTATCCGCCACAACCTCTCGCTCAACGAGTGCTTCGTCAAGGTGCCGCGCGACGACAAGAAGCCGGGCAAGGGCAGCTACTGGACGCTGGACCCGGACTCCTACAACATGTTCGAGAACGGCAGCTTCCTGCGGCGGCGGCGGCGCTTCAAGAAGAAGGACGCCGTGAAGGACAAGGAGGAGAAGGACCGGCTGCACCTCAAGGAGCCGCCGCCGCCGCCCCCGCCCCCGCCCCCGCCGCAGCCCGGCCGCCAGCCCGCGCCCGCGCCGCCCGAGCAGGCAGACGGCGCGGCGCCCGGAGCGCAGCCGCCGCCCGTGCGCATCCAGGACATCAAGACCGAGAACGGTACGTGCCCCTCGCCGCCCCAGCCCCTGTCCCCGGCCGCCGCCCTGGGCAGCGGCAGCGCCGGCGCCGCCGCGGTGCCCAAAATCGAAAGCCCCGACAGCAGCAGCAGCAGCTTGTCCAGCGGGGGCAGCCCCCCGGGCGGCCTGCCGGCGGCGCGGCCGCTGAGCCTGGACGGCGCGGAGCCCGGCCAGCCGCCCGCGCCCGCGCCCGCGCCGCCGCACAGCCAGGGCTTCAGCGTGGACAACATCATGACGTCGCTGCGGGGGTCGCCGCAGGGCGCAGCCGCCGAGCTGGGCTCTGGCCTCCTGGCCCCGGCCGCCGCGTCCTCGCGCGCGGGCCTGGCGCCCCCGCTGGCGCTGGGCGCCTACTCGCCGGGCCAGAGCTCCCTGTACGGCTCCCCCTGCAGCCAGAGCCCCGGCGCGGGCGGCTCGGGCGGGGGCGGCGGGGCCGGGAGCGCCGGGACCTACCACTGCAACCTGCAGGCTATGAGCCTGTACGCGGCCGGGGAGCGCGGCGGCCACGTGCAGGGCGCGCCCGCGGGCGCCGGCGGCTCCTCGGTGGATGACCCCCTGCCCGACTACTCCCTGCCCCCGGCCACCAGCAGCAGCTCCTCGTCACTGGGCCACGGCGGCGGCGGCGGCCAGGAGGCCGGCCATCACCCTGCGGCCCACCAAGGCCGCCTGGCCTCGTGGTACCTGAACCAGGCGGGCGGGGACCTGGGCCACCTGGCGAGCGCGGCGGCGGCGGCCGCGGGCTACCCGGGCCAGCAGCAGAACTTCCACTCGGTGCGGGGGATGTTTGAGTCGCAGCGGATCGGCCTGAGCAACTCGCCGGTGAACGGGAACAGCAGCTGTCAGATGGCCTTCCCCTCCGGTCAGTCCCTGTACCGCACATCAGGGGCCTTCGTCTACGACTGCAGCAAGTTCTGACCCCTCCGCCCTGCCCGCCTCCCAGCCGAACTAAACCGGGCCCCTGAGCAGGAGCAGCCAAAAGAACCCTCGATGCAAAACCGAAACCAAAAACCCAATTTGTGAAACGTTCACCAAACCAGCGAACAGAATCCCTCCAAACTTTCAACTCACCAGCACGAAGAAGAGTATTTTCTTAAAAGACGGATTCGGAGCCACCTCCACTTTGCCTTAACTAAATAAACAAAACCGTAAACTGTTTCGTACAGAGACAGCAGAGTCATGGTTTGTTAAAGGACAGTGTTACTCCAGATAACACGTAAGTTTCTTCTTCTCTTCAGAGAGCACGCTTTCCTCCTTCTGTCCTGTCCCTTCCCCTGCCGCCTCCTGCCTTCACGTCTCACCTGTAAGATACTATTTTATCCTCTGTTGAAAGGAGGTAGGAAGTCCCCGTATATGAAAATCGCTTTCTTTTTATCCATGGACTTGTTTTAAAATGTAAATTGCAACATAGTAATTTATTTTTAATTTGTAGTTGGATGTCGTGGACCAAACGCCAGAAAGAGTTTCCAAAACCTGACGTTAAATTGCCTGAAACTTTAAATTGTGCTTTTTTTCATTATAAAAAGGGAAACTGTATTAATCTTATTCTATCATCTTTTCTTTCTTTTTGTTGAACATATTCATTGTTTATTAATAAATTACCATTCAGTTTGAATGAGACCTGTATGTCTGGATACTTTCATACAGCTTTAAATATTATAAGAAAAAAAGATTTCAGAGACTAAGACACTAGAAATTATCAATTCTCCTTCTAAATCTCTGAAAAAAATGGAGACACCCTCTGACTATTCCTTGTCAAATTTCACATAAAAGTCTCTTTTTGTTTAGATTTTTTTTTTTCCCTGCAGCATCTTCTGCAAAACGTACTGTGTAGTCAGTCAGCTTGCTTTGTGGCTAGTAAAAAGAGATTTTCCTAAACAGATCTGAGTTGGCATATACACAAATTCATTTCCTCAGTAATGACTGAACATGATTTGGAAATTTTAAGCCCATGAATCAGCAGCGGTCTTACCGCAGTGATACCTGTGTGTGGAGAGAGGTGGCCGTGCCTCCAGATACACACATGAAGATCTGGCTTGTGTATCACATCGAAAAACTGCGATGTGTATTAGACATCCCGGAGAGCCAAATGCTGGATGATTTTCTTCCTATTAATTTCACTCCTTTTTAAGAGGGAAAAAAACCCAGCTTTTAAATGTATGTATATAACTCATCCACATCTACAGTCCTTCATGTCTAACGCAGAAGGATTGATTTAAAAACAAAACATGTACGGCGGGTTGGAAAGGGATATTTAATCTTTGGGAAACTATTTTAGAAGATATGTTTGTTGAACAGTTATTTTTTGAAAAAGATTTAAAACAATAACAAGAAGGAAGGAGCAAAGAGCAGGGCATTTTAGTCCAGGTGGTTTCTTTTCAATCCCACTTTTCTTGTTAATTTACAGTTAAACCTAGGGGGCAATTCGGATCGGCCCTCCCCCTTTGTAAATAACCCAGGAAATGTAATAAATTCATTATCTTAGGGGGATCTGCCCTGTCAATCAGACTTTGGGGAGATGGCGGTTTGATTACAGTCATTCAGGGCCTTTCCGTTTGTTTTCGAGATAATACAGTTTCCTGCTATCTGCCGCTCCGATCTAGAGGCAACACTTAGCAGTAATTGCTGTTGCTTGTTGTCAAAATTTGATCATTGTTAAAGGATTGCTGCAAATAAATACACTCTACTTCCAGTCAAAAACTGCTTTACGTGGCCTCTGATTTGCTGGGTCCCTGGCTCAGAGTCGCAGCCCAGCGGCCGGGCTGGGCGCGCAGGGCGCGGCGTCCCCCGGGGTAGGCGGCCGGGACGGCCTTCCCGCCGCGCGACCCGCTCCGATTCGCAGCCCTGGGCCTGGGCGGCCTCGCGCTTCCCAGGGCCCCCACCCCCACCCCTTTGGGTGGTGAAGGGGAAAAATCTGCAGGCAAATCTCGTCGTTCCCGCGTCGGCCCATTCGTGGGAGCCGAGCGTGGAGCGGGGCGGGCGGACAAAAGGACCGTGGTCGGAGCGGGGCTGTCCGGGCGCGGAAGGGAAGCGGACGCAGGTGACCGGCGGCCCTATCCCCTCAGACGGGCACCGCTCCCCGCCCCACCCCCCGAGGCGGGCAGCGCGGGCGCCGGGAGCCTGACCTTTCCGGCTTGGCTGTCCCACTTCTCCGAGTCGGGGACGGCGGTGTGGACCCGGACCCGCCCGGGGTTTCCGGCCGGGGTGCGTCTCCGCGGCCCCGACGCCGGCCTCTGGGACCGGACGCTCCTCGTCTAATTAGGGTAACGACGCGTCCGGCCGCTCGCCGCCCACGCCCGCGCCCCGTCCTCCCGGACCGGGAGGGTTGGGGCGGCCGCGCCGAGGGGAAGGTATCCGGAGCCCGGGGCGGAGGGCCCGAGGGACTCACCGCGCGTCTCAGCCGGGCACGGGGCTCTGGCTCCGCGCCGCGGTCGCCGCCTTTGTCTGGAGGACGCACGTGTGTTCGTTCGGAGCGCGGCGGGCGGCGAGGCCACGGGCGGGTCCCGCTCCCGGCGCCCGCGCGCCCTCCCCTCGCCGGCCTGACGGCCCCGGCCCGGACGACCTGCCCGGCGGCGCTGGGCCCGGGCGGCCTCCCCGCGCGCTGCGTCCTCGCGCGGCGTGCGCGGCCGGTTTAAGGAGGCCTCGGGGCACCTGGAGCGGCCGCGCGGGTGGGCGGCGGGGCCCGCGACCCCCTGCGTCCCCGCGGCCTCGGCTGCCGGCCCAGGCCCGGCCTTCGGAGCGCGGGCGCCGCGGCGAGGGTGGGAGAGGGCCGACTGGGCCCGGCGGCGCTTCCGACCCGGGCTCGTCCTTTCTGGGCCCCGAGTCCGGCGGCTGGAGAGGGAGCCGGGCGCGCGGCGCTCGATTCCTAGGAAAGGCCGGCGAGAAGCCCTGGCCGCAGCCGGGGAGTGTTTCTGCGCTCGCCTTGGGAGCCTCTTAGCAATCATTTCTGCCTTCTTCATTCCCAACGTTTGAAAGTTAGGCCTTTAAGAAATGCGTCGAGGAAGGCGTTTGAGTTATACGTATGCAGAGAAAGTAGTTATTTCTACGCGAGTTGCCCACGTCGTTCAGAAGCTGTTTGAGCAGGAGGGCACAAGTCTGCTCGTTAAGCTGATTCTTAGGACCACTTATGTGATGTTTTCTATTCTCAGTACATTTGCTTTTGGCTTCTTAAACCAACTCCTGCCACCCAAGCCCTGGGAAGCTGGGGCCTCCTTATTCGGAAGTGAGCACTCCTTGTACTTTAGTGCTTTGATTTGTACCTTTTTCGCAACAAGGATAATTTTGCTGTAAAATATTCTAAGAAAAACTCCCTGATACTTTAACCAGTAGCACAGTTTGAAATTAGCCTGGGACACCAGGAGGGACCCAGCGGGGAACTTGGCTAATTTGGGAGTGTCAGCCTCTGTAGAGAGTTTTAGGGGAATAAGGACTTTTGTCCTGCGTGTGACAGTGGGCACTCCTTAGCAGTTTTTACCGTGAGCAGGTAAACGTCAGCGCGCCACACGCCGTACACAAGCTTGCACTTGGGGTGTTGTACGCGTGGCGGGCACTGTTCTCAGGGTCATGTGTTGGCAGCCCCTCTGCACCAGATGCATGCAAACAAGCACACACTTTACAATTTATCATGCCGTGCAGTTTGTGTCATTAATAATCGACATTTTCAGGGGAATAAGGCTCAATTGTGCTGGTGGCCCGTAAGCCCTTGGCTGTTTCCTGCGGGGTCAGAAACAGGGTCAGGAAATAAGAGTGCCTTACAGCCCTATGGCTCCCCCGAACTTTGATAGGTGGAAGAGAGACATAGGACCTTTTCTCTCAGCCCTGTTCCCTTTGGAGGGGTCTTGGTTTTTTAAGGTGGAGAGCCGTTAGTTTTGTTGTTAACGGTGCAAAACCCCAGAGAGGCCTGAACCCTGTGCTGGTCTGGGCTGCCTGGTCGGGCTGCCCGGCCAGGCTGCCCAGAAGGGACAGGAGGCATCCCTAGCGGATCCAGGCCCTGACTCCCTTAGCAGGGTTGTCCCCTGCTGTTGGTGGCAGTTGGAGTGACAGTTTCTACCCCACCCCACATCTTGGAGCTTCTGGAGAGGGGCCCCATTTGCTTCTGAGCCCAGTTCCCACCGCGGGGTCGGCCCTGGTGTCTCGATGCCATCTCTTTGGACTCCTGTTGACTCATTTTGTAGAGCCATTAGCCCTTCCCACCGGGTCATAAACAAATGTCGCTTTAGGGGCAAGATTGATGGTGGCCATGTAATAAAGCTGGCCAGGCGGGACAGAATCCGATTCTGTGTGAGCGGTTCTTCAGCCAGGCAGGGAGCTCTGGGGGGAGTTGGGGAGAAAAGGAACCAAGAGACTGTCAGAGTGTTCACCCCAGGAGTTGTGGGGAGCAGGGAAGCAGAGGGCCGCGAGGCTCCCGGCAGCACAGCCTGACTGATTCAGGCAGTGGCCACCGCGAAAAAGCCCGCTGACGTGTGCCAGGGGCCTAAACACCAGTTTCAAAACCCCCCACTCTTCTGAAAGCTCCTATTTCAATTTAGAGGAGGCCCAGAGGTTCCTGGGAAAGAGCTTTTTATTAATGGCACTTTGGTGGCACCTAAACACAGTCTTCCTTTGCTGTTTGGGCCCTGTATCGGTAGCTGGAACTTGGTGGCCTGCTGCCCCTTTTCTCCACGTCCCCGGTTTTGAGTGTGAATCCATCATCAGCACTAAGTTCTAGATGTCTCTACCCCCCTCCCCCCTTTCTGTCCTCTCCTTCTCCTACCCTCTTCCTCCCAGGCCCCCACAGAAGGCCTTGGGGCCCGAAGCCCCTCTAGGATGTCCCCGAGCCAGCCTGCACCGCCTCCCCGGGGGGCGCGTGCCTACCGTGCACGGGGCCCGGGCCGGATGCGGCAGCCGGAGCGCGCACTCAGGCCCCAGACAGACCAGGACAGAGCGGGCCACACAGAGAAGGGCTGGCAGGTTTCAGGTCCGAGTCTGGGTGCGAAGGGGGCATCCTTCATCCAAGGAATTCCAGCTCCAAAACCCATTCAGGAGAACGAAAGCCGCTTCTCCACGACGTTCTCCACGGGATTAGGAGTGGAAAATTGAGCAAAATGGACCACGTCTGCCTTATTGGAAACCAAAATATGGTGCAAGGAGCATAAGGGCAACCTAGGACCTTTGCTGTGCCCTTTCCTATCTTACCCTGGCTCCAAAGAAGCCCTCTGCTTTACATTATTTTGTTGTTGTTGACTTTTTTCCCTCACTGATTTCAAATTTGCAGCATATTGAGCGTATTATAGGGGATACCGTACGACCTGGGATTTCCTTGCCTTGAGGCCCAGGCGTCTTCAGACAGGAGAGAAGGGTGGAGCTCCCAGAGGAGACACAGGACAGGGGAGGCCGGTCCACCCGCTCCTGAGAGAGGGCCTGGCGTTCATTCCTGCTCAGAGTGGTCGGCCGGTGACCCTGCAGGATTCAGGGGTGCTTCCCCAGGCCTCTCGCTTTTCTACTGTTCCACGTGGCACCTCCCTCTCTTCTACCAAAGAGCATCTTCTCTCTCTGGTCTGCCTTTGGGTTCCTCCAAGCCACTGCCTGTCCCCTTCCCCTAGCCGTCCCTCACGTCACTCCCAGGAAGGACACTGGGTGGGCTGCTCCTTTGCCCCCGAAGTCAACACAGCTTGGTGCTACTTGGGTGGCCCTGGGAGTGCAGTTTGCGAACCCAGGGAGTGAGCAGTGGGCAGGCGGCCAAAGCCGGGTGGTGGGACCCCAGGCGTGGCCTAGGGAGCAGAGGAGGACCTCTCCAGGGGCTCCACCAGGACTCAGTACTGGAGGTTGGGGAATGAAGGGGTTTGTTGTAGGGCTTTGGGGACGATTTAGATCACAGATGAGAGAGGGAGAGAGAGAGGAGACAGACACCTTCCCTCCTCCATTACCTACCCCAGGGAAAAGGCAGGAAAACCAACACATTTAGCGCCATTAACTCTTAAGGCCTCTGCATTTCCTTCAGTATAAAAGCAGGTCATTGGGCCCGGAGGCTGTGCTGGGTCTCCTTAATGGCTACAGATGTGCAAACCAGACAGGAGAGGGGACCATGTGCTTAGGCGGCAGCGATCGGATTCTTAAAAATCTGCGAGTGGAGGAAAAACGAGAACTCTGTCCTCTGAGTTGAGCGAGCTCGGCATCCCCCGCGGCGCACCGGGTCCCTGAGACCCGCCGAGGCCAGACCCGACCCCGGTGCACCCTGTGCGCAGCGCCTGGGTTCAGGCCCGGTCGGAGCCGCCCCGGAGCCTTCCGTGCGGTCCGGAAGAGGATTTTTAATCATTGTCACCTCGCAGGACACACGGGGACAGCGGCCGGGCCTCGCAGCTGGCCGATCAGGTCCCGGCGAGAGGAGGCGGAGGGGCCGTCGGGGAGAAGACGGGAGGCCCCACCGCGGCTCCCACGGCCCGGGCTGACTGGGTGCCAGACATTCCCGGAGGGACCTCGGCCCCGGGGCCCCGCGGGGGCTTCCTGCGCGGAGCCTCGGTTAGTGCCAGCAGTGGTTTCCAGTGTTTGGTGACCGAGAACCAACCCAACGCAGCTCGGCTTTGCGGGCCGGTCCCCGGGTGGGTCTGTGGAGCCGGGGCCGCGGGGCGCCGTCGGGGAGAAGCGGCGCGACGGGAAGGCCTCGCCGTTTGGCCCTTGCCTGGAGGCTTCCTCGCCATTAAAAGCCAAACTCCAGCCGAGGTCCTGCCCCCTTCCAAATAGACACTTCCGCGCCCGGGCCGCCGCTCCAGCTCCAGGCGGGCCTCACAGCCGGCCCGGGCCCAGCGCCTCCCGTCGGAGCGGCCAACGCCAGAACCCCGGCTGCAGCCCCCTCCCCCGGTTCACCCACCCTGCTGCTGGGAGTCAGGCCTTCTGAGCGCTGTCTCCTCGCGCGCCCTGGGCGCACCGGCGCCTGGGCGAGGCTGGGGCTGAGCCGCGTGGGACTTTCTGCTTCTTAACTGCAGCTCTCTGTCGCGTCTTAGCCCGCGCTGGGGCTCAGGGCGCTGGGACACGTGCGCGGGGTCCCGCCGCCAGGGCTGGGGGTGGGGCGCACGGCCGGCGCATGCGCGCGCTTGGTCCCTCTGCGGTCCTTGTCCTGGGATCCGGGCCCCTCGGTGCGGCGGCGGCTCGGAGGCGGTGGGTGGCGGAGCCCGGGGCCCCGCATCCGCGTCGGAGCTCCTCCGCGCAGTGGCTTCCGCGCCGGGAGCCCCAGTCCCCGAATCCAGAGATCAAAGGGGGCGTCCGCTGCGTGCGACCCCTGACCCTGGAGGCAGGGCGGGAACCGGGGTCTGGGGTCAGGCCGCGGTCGTCGGCCTCCCAGCTGGGACGCTCCAAAGGAGGAAAAGGGTGAGGGTGGGTGGTGCTCGGGACGGGGCCTGCGGATGGCCTCCTGCGGCCGGTGGGACGACCCGTCGCGGGTCTCGCGGAGTGGGGGGGCAGTGGTGGCCTCGCTAGAGGCTGGAGAGGCAAAATGGCTGGAGAGGCAGTCGCGGGCTAATCGCGGTGGCACAGCCCCCGGGTGTGCGCGGGCGGCCTGGCCTCGGGACAGCGGGGCAGCGGCGCCAGACCCTGGGGAAGGGGCCACTGGACGGTGGGGCAGGACCCAGAGCGGCTCTGCGGCCCGGCTGTCGCTGCCGTGCGTGAAAAATTAAAGCTCGCCATCTTTGGAGAGGTCCGGGGTGGCAATGTTAGGGCGTGGAGATGTTTGAAAGAGCCGTGCCCACACACACACACACACACACACACACACACACACACAGGACTTTTTGGTAAATCTCCAAAAATTCGGTAAATCTCCGGCTCTTCCACCCCCCCCCCCAACGCCATCCATGGACCCGCCCGGCTGCGGGTTGTGAAAAACAGATGACTTGTGAACTTGTACTTACTGGCACACATCTTAAAACTGAGAGTACCCGGCTGGGATTCCCAGTATACACAAGGTGCCTGGGGTGCTTTGAGGCTTTTTCTTGGGGCTTCAAAAGTTATTTGTAAACAGTGTATCTATGGTTATTTTGAAACGAAATTTTGAGGTGTTGTCTCCTGCAATGAGCTTTAATAACGAAGGTCTCATTCCCCAGCAGCCGACCGACCAACCAACCGGGGTTTCTGTGCATTTTGGGGGTTGGTGTTGGTACAGGCGATTAAGGGAGACTGAGAGGAGCCTGCAGCAGTGTCTGTACTGGTTTCCTGGCGCAATCACAGACCTGGAATCCAGTTTCCGAAGGAGCCGTCTTGCGTGGAGTTTAACCTCAAAGCACTTCAGCCCTTCCCTCAAAGGTCGGCAGCCTGTGCTGCCCACGTTCGCCCCTACAAGCTGTAGAGGTGTGTCAGGTTTTCAGGGCTGGGCCCCAGTCTCTCCTCCAACAGAGGCAGCACACAGCCCACCACCGCTTGGCAGGCAGGTGTGACGCAAGCTGCGGCCCCCGTTGCCCAGGTACCCACGCGCCGTGCTGCTCACGTAGGGCACGAGTGTGGGGCCTCACTGCTTTGCTCTCATATTTGAGTGTAAAGTTTCACTTTCTTAGCTTTTACTTAAAAAAATCAAGGTGGAAGATATTTTATCACATCTAAAATGAACAGTCAAAGCTGGCAGAGCAAGGAAAAAGGGGAAAATAAGTTCGCTGAAACTGAAGTGAGATTTAAGGTAGAAGAAACACTTTAGTAAGAATTGTCTTCAAGGATGTCCAAATGAAATTCACAGCCCAGAAAGAAAGCACAGAAATACTCAAGCAAATCTGTTCTCTTTTCCTCCTTTTAAGCACACACACAGGGAGGCCAGGAAGCCCAATTACCCCTCACCCCACCATCAAAGGTGCAGGAATAGAGAGAAGGTTGCAACCAAAAATACTTCTTGTGTCCTTCAGACCCGCTGCTCCAGGCCATTTGGAGAATAATTTAACACCAAGGCACCACTGGAGCCCCATTAACCCCCTGCCTGGACCCTCTCCAGTCCTCACTGAGGAGCCTTTGGGTGTGAGGCCACGGAGCACCGGAGCCCGGGTGTGGGATGAAGTTGGGGGCTCAGGGGGTCAGAGGAAGAGGAGGAGGGGTGCCTTCCATCGGGTCAAGGCTAAGGGGAATGTGTGTGAATGTGTTTATTTGTGAGCCTTGTGAGAGTGTGTTTGTGACGGCGGGTTTGCGTTGTGTCTCCAAGTGTCTGTGAGTGACGTTGTGTAAGATGGCATGCTTGTAGGTGTGTATTTGTAAGTGTTTGCATGTATGTGAATCTGTGTGTGATTGTGCGTATGTGAGTGTGTGTGTGCCCACCAGCCCCCTAGCCCTGCAGGCCCCGCCTTCCAGGGACCATCTGTTTCCAATTAGCAGCATCACGATTGGGAGAAGGCCTGTCCTGGGGCAGCTCCCGAGCCCCGGGTGGGCCAGCTCAGGCCCCCAGTTCTGCTCCATCGGAGCCCAGGCCGCCCCGGCCAGCATGCTTTCACAGCAACTGGGGCAGCCACACAAAGAGCCCTCTTTCCTGCCACCGGCTGCTGGAGCCTGGGTCCCCCCCGCCCCAGATCATAAACCTGCCCATGAAGACATTCAGAAATAGTTCAGCTGCACTCACACAGGCATGTGCAAAGGCTGGAATTCCATTTGCTGTGAAGTTCTATTTTATTTTCCTTGGAGGGGGAGTGAGGGGGAGAGGAGTCCTGACCTAATTTGTTCTGGGGCGAAACATGGTATTTCACGCAGAGGTTTCCACCTGTACGCAAACCCTGGCTTGATGCTGGTGGATTCCACACGCGCGTGTCCACCTGCCTGAACCTGCACAGATATGCCCTACACGGCTCGGGAGCACACGCGGTTAAAGCCAGGCCCCCAAATGCTGCTCTCAATGAAACCGGATTTCTAATTAACCTGCTGTAGTTCATGCGCACGCTATCTAGCATATATTAGGCACTTAATATAAACTGGTTGAATGACTAAATCAAAATTAGATTTAAAAAGTGATCTAGTACTGAGAAGAGGTTGGAAATAAGTAGTGTGTGTAAGATTCTAGACCACAAGCAAAGGCATGGGCTCAGAGACCTCTGGGTAACCCAGGGGCCTGGCATGGAATGTTCCAGCAATATTTACCCTCCTTCAAGTTTCTTCTTCTAACCGCCTCCCCCCGTTTCTCAAGGCTTCTTTTGAGATGGTGGGAGCCCTCTGGGTTCTAATTATAGTCGCAGAGACCAGAGCTGGTGTGAATGCCGCCTTTCCGCAGGACCTGGGCTTCCAGATCGGCTGCATAGAGCGGCTTACCGTGACCAGGTGGGGAAAGCAAGGTCCGGGGCAGAGACTCGGGAGGACGCCCCGGCCAGGCCGGGCTCAGGCCAGGCCGCAGCTCTCTCAGAAGGAAGCTATTTCACCCCAAGGCATGGATTTGGGTATTTTTGTTCTGGGGTCCTTATATAGCTGCTTTTGTAACTTGGAGACAATATCCACAGGGACTGTGTTAATGCAGGTTAAGAGAAAGGATATTTTTAATAAGAAAAGAGAAAAACCATTTGAAAGCCCCACAATTTCAGTAGTCTAGCGACATAATTTCAAGGAAAGTGAATATGTGATTAAAACATCTTGATTACCAAAACCGATCAGAGGAGGCCTGGCCAAAAGTAGAGTGGGCGCCGCCGGAGCCCATCCCGGCTGCTGCAAACCTCGGCGGCCGGGCGCGGGCGCGGGTCCGGGCGCGGGGCGCAGGCACCGCTGGGCGCTCAGGCGTTGGGGTTGGTACTCATGAGCTCCACGTCGGCGTCCACCATCTCCCTCACCAGCTCCTGCGGGGAGGACGCGAGCGCTGGTAAGACGGGAGCGTCTGGCCCCCTCCCGGGGCGCCCCCTCCACCTCCACCTCCACCGCGGCGCTTGCAGCGGCCGGCGCCCCCTCCCGGGCCCTCCTCGCCCTCCCTCCCGGGGCGCCTAGCCACCGCGTCCCCTCCCCGGGCCCGGACCGGAGCGGCCGGGAGACGCACTCACATCGAAGGCGACCCGGGGCTTCCAGCTGAGCTTCTGCTTGGCTTTGGTGCAGTCTCCCTGCAGAAAGTCCTGCGGGGCGGGGACGGAGCACACGGGCGGGCGGTCGGCGGCGGCCAACAGGCTCCCGGGTCCCCCGCGGGACCCGGGGTCCCCGGGAGCACACGCGGTTAAAGCCAGGCCCCCAAATGCTGCTCTCAATGAAACCGGATTTCTAATTACCCTGATGTAGTTCATCTCCCGGGTCCCCCCCGCGGGCCCGGGGTCCCTGCCCGCCGCCGCCATCGCGTCCCGCCGGCCTCAGTGACCTTCTTTTCCGCCTCGTGTTGTCAGGGACGCCGCCCCGAGAGCCGTGTCGGACTCGCGCTCGTCTCACGGAGCGGAGGGGGGATGCGCCCTCCGCCCCTCCCCTGCTGTGCGCGCCCTCCCCCTCCCACCGCTCCCATCCTCCCCCCCACCCCGTCTCTCCCCCCCTCCCCTCCCGGGCGCCCCGCTCCCGCGCAGCCCCGCGCCCTGCACACCCACGCGCGCGGGAAGAGGCGCGTCTCTCCGAGGGGCCCCTCCTTGCTGACCAGGCGCTGCCAGCCCTCGGCTGCCTGCTCCGTCCGTTCTCTCCCTTCCTCAGAAATGCTGATCTGGACCCCCTCACCCCACCCCCCGCGAAGGAGCGGCCCCCGCACTCGCACTCGGGGCTCCTCTACCCCCGCAGCCCCTTCCCCGCCGCCCGGCTCCAACGGCGGCCCATGTGCTCACTCGTGAGTTTCTCATCCCAGCTGACACGACCTTATCAAAATATAAAAACACATAAAAAAGGACGAGATGACTCAAGTAGTAGCCGCTAGGCCTCCCAGCGCAGGGAGGGAGCTGCAAACCGCCAAGGCCTCCCGGTTTCCCTCCATTGAAGAGACTTCCTGGGAAGGAAACCAGAAGAGCGTCAAGTGTTGCCGCATCCCAGCCCTGCCGCTTGAACAGGTCCTGAGGACGCATGGAGGCGAGCAAGAGGGATGAGAATTTCAAGATGATTCCAAAAGGAAAGGGAGACGAGAAGGAGGAAGGAAAGAAAGAAGAGAAAGGAAAGAAAAAGACTTCGAAATAGACCAAGCTGGGGGTAAGATGAACAGTTGGCCCCTCCAGATGCAAACGTGTTCCTCCAACGGTACACGAGACGGGAACCCTCAAACGGAGGCCAGCGAAGGCTGCCTGGACCCAGGCGGGACCCTGCACACCGCACGCACCCCAGGAAGACACCATCTCTGAGCCACACGGAACACTGAAGAACAGCCTAAAAACCACGGCAACAAGGAGAGTAACGTGCTCAACCTGTAACTGAAGGCTTCTGCCCCACGTCCTCCCCAGGCTCCCGGAAGGTGGATGGAGATGGCGAAGGCCCAGGGGCGGGCAGGACCCGCTCTGCCCACCCGGCCCTGGCCCAGCCCCCGGCTCACGTCCGCTAAGGCGTCTGGATCCACTTCTGCACCGTTTGCCTGAAATCTGCTCCAACACGGCCCATCCAGCTGCTCTCCTCCTCCACCACCCAGCCTCACATTTTAGGCTGGAATAAATCAAGTTCCCAAAGGCACTGCGTTTCGCTGAAGGGCTGACTTCCTCTCCAGCATTAATAATAGTCAAACAAGTTATTTCTGCTGGCCTTAAAAGTCCATAGGCAGAGTCTTCAGGAAAAGTAAGACGCAAATATTACTAATTAGCAGTTTAACACAGTGCTACATGGAGCTGGAAATACAAGTGGAAAAACAAGTGAATTTATTTTTCTCTCCTTTCCCTAAATAAACTTGTGTAGACTTCAGCGATACCTCTGTTCAACTCTGAGAGTCACACAAAGATATGCATTCTTTTTCCCCAGAGGGAGCTGTGAAACGTGGCATGAGGAAGCAACAGGGCCCCTCAGTTCCACAGCGGTCACGGTCACGGTCACGGCTTGAAGGAGCAGGGCCGCTGTTCCCTTCCCACACCTGCCGTGAGGTCACCGGTTCTGCAGAGGGTGTGAGCCGGGCTCTAAACTCCTGGTTAGCAGAACCCGAAGAACCGGTGCCATTTCAAATGGCCTCAGTAGGCTTGGAAAGGGTGCTTTTGCATTGTAACTTGGTTTCCTGTATTTTTCTACAAGCAGCTCTTAATCTAAAAACAAGTAGGGAACTATAATTAAGGAAGAAGAAAAATGGCTTTCAAAAGCTCAGAAACAGACGTTGCTACTGTGCAAGGATTTCATTGAAACCAGAGATGCACCAGTGAAACTTCCCAGTGTAGTTCTGAGCCCAACTCCTACATTCCAGCTGAGCAGCTACCTTTCACCTTCTAGCGAGGCTCTGTCTCCCTCAAATTTGATTAGACCGAGACACCTTGTGAAGGAAAAGGATGAGGTTCCAGTAAAACGAAACGGTGGCTCTGGACGCCAGCTGCTCCAAGCTGACATCTAGCCCAGCCCCTGGGCTTGCGCCCCAATCCACGTGTAGGGAAAGACGAAGGACGTCCCAGCTTGTTTTACCCTTAGCCCCTCCCGAAGGGCTTTCGTACTTCTCCCCAGTGTGTCCTTTAGGGAACCGGTTTGGGGCGCAGCAGTGGAGGTGCACGTGGCCGGCCTGCGGGGGAAGGAGGCTGGGAGCTGTGCTCTCCCAGGGCCACTCCCAGTACTCCCTGCCACTTCTCACAAACCCTCTCCACTAGGGTGTGGTCAGCTCCAAGGACGGGCGAGGAAGACGTTCATCTGTTCTGTTCTTTTCTTCTCTTCTGACCGTTCAGTTCCTTCTTTATTTATAGGCTTAAAGCCTCGGTATGACAACAGGGGCCAAAGCTGAATGAAAGTGATGATTTTATGTACAGTTTCCCAAGCGCACGTCGTGCGCTGGGTGGTCTGGACCTTTCCTTTAAAAGAGAGACGATAAAGCTCTGGGGAAAATATGAAGCATTTCCACGGGAAGATGACGTTTCCCGAACTCTGGCTCCTGGTGTCCTCCCCGTTTCCACAGGTGTTCCTTAGGTGAGTTTCAGCCTGTGATTTATTCTTGTCAGATTCAATTAGGGTTAGCTGAGCATTTTACAGCAGCAAAGCAGCACGAGCAGGGAAGACGTGTGTGTCCAGACGCCCCGCCCCTTCATGGTCCGAGGGCTCCAGGGCGCCTGATGACTCGGGTGGCCTTCAGGGCTTGTCCAGCCAGCAACCCTGAAGCCCGGGGGCCGGTGGTCAGAGTGGCAAACCCCAGCAGGTAGGAAGGCGTGTTTTGCTGCAGTAATTTTTCCGGCTTTCCTGGCTTCTGTTCTTGTTATAGTGAAGTGATAAAGGGCCAGACCAGATCCTGGAAAAGTCATTAGGCCAGTTCCTAAGCCCACAGTAGTTAACGCAAAACCCAGGAAAGCAGGGCCCATGCTGTGTCATTGTCTTACACTCTCACTACAGTCTTCTGGGCACCATTTCATCCTCATCAAGATAACAACACACCTTTAATAACACCGGTTAGATTTCTTCCCTTCCCCCAATCTTACTTTCCTTTGGTCATTATTTAGCACATTAAATCCCTTTGATACTCAGCCACTTCCCTGAAAATCACTGTGGTGAAAGCTGTTAAGCAGATGCTATCACATTTCTTTTCAAAGTTCATAGTCTCATTTCTTTTTCTCACTCTTTCACTGCGGTTACATTCGGAAAAATTTAATTTTTTTTTTTTTTTTTTTTTTTTTTTTGCCACGCTGCACGGCTTACAGAATCTTAGTTCCCTGACCAGGGATCGAACCCTCACCCTCGGCAATGAAAGCACGGAGTCCTAACCACTAGACCGCCAGAGAATTCCCAGGAAAATGTTAATACTAAGATTAACATTAATATTAGTTTCAAGTGATGTATTTCCTCCACAGGCCTGCCTGTAAGTTTTGCAAAGGGCATCTGTTTAGGTGGAGAAACATTCTGAGAGTGTGAGCTCTTTTGGCAGGATGCTGTTAAATTTCTAAAGTGCATACTGAAAGATCTGGACTCGAGTGACATAAATAAGGAGAAGGGCACAGACGACCAGGACGACAGAAGCCCTGCTTAAACATCTTCAAGGATTTAAGACTCGGATTGTGAGCGCTGCTCCGTATTCATCGCTTTCCTTCCACTTTTCTTAAAAAAGCAAAATTGAGGAATAGCTGAGGTTCCAAGGGAATAAAAGAATGCCAGTGAATTTGGTTCTTGATGTCACTTGATGCTAATGCCTTCCTCTTGGGGGAAATGCTCCTTTTTCGAAAGACAGAACTGCTAACAACAACACAGTCAATGGGAAAACCTGTAAAGCTGCACGGACCGTCCCAGTCACGGGTGGAGATGCGCAGCTGACAGTCGGTGAGAACGGGAAAAAACAAACAACAAAGTCTGGATGTTCCCCCAGAAAGTCTGCAGTTGAGTCTGTTTCTGTCGGGCAGGTTAAACTCTTCATGTTCACATTTATGTCCTTTGATTGAAACCTTCCCAAAGAGGCAGCGAGCCCAGAGCAGTTCGCACCGCGGCAGCCTGAGTGAGGGTGCCCGGCGCGGCCCCCCCCGCCCCCTTCGCCTGCTGCACGTCAGCACCAGGGAAGCTGAAGCCCGGCCTCTCCTCTAATGACAGCGGCGATAAGAGACGAGAAGAAAACGGCCGTCTGGTCTGCTCAGGAAGCGGCCTCAGAGGGGCTGTCTGTCAGCGGGGCTGCCGTCGGGGGAGAACAATGCTGGGCTCTCCCCCGGGGAAGTGCAGTCCGTCAGTACCGGCTCCACCGGCCACTGACCGTGGGGACAAAGTGGCAGAGGGAGCCGAGTGAGCAGCCCGTCCTGGGCGGCCGGGACGCGGGCAGGACAGGCGCACTGTGCCCTGGATGCTGGCACCCCTGCCAGTGGCCTCGCATGTGAGCCTCGGGACGTGCTGTCGGGACCCCAGGGGGGCGGGAGGTGCCCGAGGGGATCTCCAGGACGCTTCCCCGGCCCCCCCCCCCCCGCCGCTGATCCCATGTTTCTGGGCTGGGGACCACTCACTTCCAATTGGTAGAATTTGTCATTTGGAACCAGCAGCTACTAAGAGCTACCAAACCAAGGGGGGAGAAATACATCCGCCTCCGAGCGTACCCCAGACACAGATGAAGTCTATCCGGCACAGCAGAGCTTTCTGAAAAAGTGAATGAGAGCACTGTCTTCCCTAGGTGTCCACTTGTAAATCTGTACATAAAGCCTACGGTGGGGAAAAAAAAAAAAAGCATTCACTTTATAAAGGGAGAACCCGATTAACGGCATTTATAGTGCAGCCTACATAGAGGTGCATCTTTTTTCATTTGTATTTTGAAAATATGATTAGCAGAAAAAGACAAATGTAGTTAGGGAAAAGGGAAGAAATACAGACACACAATTATACAGGGAAATACAGGACGAAACACACCAATTTCCTTTTAAATAGAGCTTTAAAAATATCCTGGGGAAAGTCCTTTCAGGCAGACGTGCTCGGGAGGAGCGGAGACGAGGACAGGTGCCTTCCCGCGTGGAGCGGGCACGTGCCCCACACCCAGGCCGGCTTCTGTCCTGGCCGTCAGCCCCAGGCTCCCGTCCCCGTTCCCGGGACAGAGAAGCAGGCCCCGGGGACGCCCCAGCCTTCTGCACTGGCCGGCCCCTGGGCCTCCGGGGCCTGTCCGGCTCACCCAGGCTCAGCCTGCGTGGGCTGGGCAGAGGAGAGTGTTTCTCGAAGCTGCCCCAGGAGGTTTGGGGGCTGTGGAAGCACAGGTGGGTGTGTCATGGGTTGCTCTAAATAAAATAAGCCAATAAGGTTTGGGGGTGCAGCCTGGCAGCACACATACTTCCGAGGTGCCACCTTCCTGCGCCTGGCCTGCATCTGTAACTGAACCGCAGCGCTCATTTCTCTGTTAGCTTTATTCCTTGATCTGCGGTGCTCATGGGAGCATCAGCCCAGGGGAAGCTCGACTAAGTCCTGTAACTGGGGCCTCTGGATTCTGATTCCTTCCCTGATGGTCACTCTGACCAGCTGATACGGGGCTGACTTGCAGTGGCAATGCAGGGCTGGTTAATGAAAGGGAGATAAGATTGTTGGTGACCTCAGCATCCCGGGCTTCAAAGCCAGCACCGTCTTTGTCGGAAATTACTGGTTACTGTTAATAACTGGATCTAGGGTGTAAATATTACCCAGGCTAGTAGGAGGTGACACAAACCCCGCGGAAAGGAGATAAAGCTCCTTTAAGTGGACCGATTAAAGAGGGTTGTCACACAGTTGGCTGGTGGCCCTCTGGAGCACGAGGCCGGGCCGCTCTTCCTTTGACACTTAGTACTTTCTACCCTCCAAGCACTGCACATACACCAGCTCATGAAACCTCCCGACAATCAAAATGCAACTCAAGAGATCTTGTATCTGCTTCAGGTGGCCTCTTTCCTAGGGATGAAAGACCTGCAAAGCACCTGCAAGGCACCTGTGGGGCGAAGGCACGGCTCCGTGTGCACTCACCTATAGCCTGATGCCCCCTCACCCAGGGGGGCCGACTCAGGCCACCCGTGACCGCCACACGCACAAGGGGAAGGCGATTTCCTTTCTAGTTGTTAGATTACTCGGTCCCTTAGAAATCTGCCCGCACCCTCACCCCCGCCTTTGAACATTAGTACTAAAGAACATTGTAAGTAATATGGATGCTTCTGTGACACGGATGGGATATTTTTTCCTTTGGGGTTTTTCTCAGCTTGTATAGTACATCAGGTCACTCAAACTCAAGAAACCTCACTTCAATAATCCATCCATCCATCCTTCCTTCCTTCCTCCCTCCCTCCCTCCCTCCCTTCCTTTTCCCCAACCAAAACAGAAATGACATGACGGTCATTCAAACATACATTCCCTCAGTAACTTCTTAAGGCATGCTAAGGCTAACCAGGCCACTGACAGCATCCAAATTCTTGCTTTTTGGTTGCTTCTCTGGGAAGCTTCACATTTGAGGAAAAATTAAGACGACTGCTATGACGTTTGTTAGTACGGTTTTTGAGAGACATGGGGAAAGATGAGTATGAAGACGAATCTTTAGGTTTTCTACGATTCTATCTGTCCATTCATTTGGTTTCCTGTCAATAGTGGGTTTACCAGGCTGTGGCGTAGCTACACTACCCGGTTACCGGGTGTATTTTCTTTTCTATCTCTGTAAGAGAGACAGAATCCCATTCCCGAACACGGCTATAGAGATACTTAAACCAAACAACTTGACGAACGTCACAAACCCATCTAGTGGCCGCGCGCTGGGCCAGAAGCCAGCACTCACAACACCCAGTAGGACAAGCCCTCCCCAGAAAGCACTGCAAACAACATGCTTTGTGGACGTTCATTTGAGTGGCAAAGAGGCCTCTGAAGAATGAAGACTAAACCAAGTGGAAACATCAACGCGTTCCAGTGCTGGGTGACAAGACGGCCAGAGCAGGGAACACTTACGGTCCAGCGTGCGTGAGGCTTCTGGACCCCGCAAGCTAACTGAAGGTGGTGGAAATGAGACTGTTGGTTACAAGGGAAAGGGGTCGACAGGGAAGGTGCTGCAGGACCCTGCGGCGGGGGAGGGGGGGGGAGGCCTTACACCGAGGGTGTGTCCGGTACGTGAGGGTGTGCATTTGTCAAAGCGGGTTCAGATCCGCGCGTTTCACTGCACACACATTTTATCTCAGTAACAGAAGCTCCTTAGACGCTGACAGCACAGACACCACTGGGGAGACCTGGCTTCATCTGTGGCTCAACCACTGAGCTGTGTTGCCTTGGGGAGTTCTCAATGCTTCTGAGCCTCAGGTTTTAAATCTGTGAAATGGGGAAACACGGCCCACCAGGCAAGGTTGCTGTGAGGATTCACGGTTACACGTGGAAAGCAGCTGGCACCATTTCTAGTTCATCATGACAGCAGGCTGGCTAGTGTTGCTTTTATCACCAAGGTGGAGGGAAAGCAATTCTTTTCATATCTTGTAGTAACATCAAGGATGAAAATGTAATCTTCTAAAGTGGGCTGTCTTATAATTTTTCTTTTATAGTTATGTCGCTTTTACCTTGCACCCTAACCTAACTTCTGTTTCTAGATCATCATGTTTTGAATAATGCTAACAGACTTGGTATTCTGTTTTTCCGCAATTACTGTAATCATTTCACATGCTCTTGACTATTGCCAAACCTTTACGGCCTTAGACGCTGGGGAAGCAGCATTGGACTAGACAAGGCCTGTCATGAGCTTCTGTTTCAGCAGGAGGGACGGTCCAGAGGACAGCAGACGTGAATAAGCCCGTCTCAGCCACAGGGAGTTCAGGGCAGAAGGCTGAAGGGGAGGGGAGCTTGAAAACCAGTGGCAGGCCCTTCTTGAAGCGGTGACGTTTATCAGAGACTTGACTGATGAGAAAAAGCATCACATGAAGCTGTGGGGTAGCAGGGTCCTTCGGGGATCGAGGGAAGGCCACTGAGTCTGGACAGGGTGACGAGGTGGTTGGAGCCCAGAGGAGCTTGGCAATCACACTGGCCCCCGGGGTAATTCCCATCACGGGACCCAGGACCTTCGCAGCAGAGCCATGTTGTCACACAACTTTATCCTGTAGTCACTGATGGTCCCTTAGAGCACCTGCAGCCCGTGGGCCACAGCTATAAACTGGCCACCTCAGCCTGATGTAGTCTGAAAGTCTGATTTTCTGATGCCAATGTAATTTTTGAAAGTAAGTGTGGGATTGACTTCTAGCTCCATGTTTTACAAGGGTGGGTGAGTTATTTTTGCCCAGAATGCTCCAACTCTCACACACAACCCCCCTCCCTCCTAAAGATCTGCCACTCTTTGTTGTGCTTGGGTCACTCAGCCTGGAAACATCGGGCCGCTCTTGAAGGGATGAGGTCTGGGCACCTGCCCTTGAGAGGCAGGACCGTGCCCAGCGGGCCTGCAGGACACAGCGCCCACGGGGCCTGCCGGGGCAGAGGGCAGCGCCTGCTGTGTGTGCAAGGAAGGGCTGACCCTCTTCTGGTCCAGCAAGGACACCGTGGACCTCCTGAGGGCTGCCTGCCCTTCGTCTCCTCCTGCAAGAGTGGGTCCCTGCCGGTGTTGGGCGCAGCTTGAGCTCCCCTGCGGCCACGGCCCCTCTTCTGCCCCATAAGGTCTCGAGAGGATGGGACACGGCACCTAAACCTGCTTGAGTTTTTTTTTTTTTTTTTTACGAAATCCTGTGTGTGTGTGTGTGTGTGTGTGTGTGTGTGTGTGTTACGTGAAGGTCCACACACCTGCAGAGAAAGAACCTGCTTTACTTTTAAGATTTGTGCACCTTATCAGCCTCCGACTGAGTCCAGAGTCTGGCTTTGCTTGGAGCCCGGGGCGGCTTTGAGCACGGGCTCGGCTGGGTGTCTCCGACCTCACCGTGGCCGCCGAGCGGGGTGAGAGCGGCTGGAGACCAGGGGAGGCCAGGGGACGGTGGCCAGGCAGGTGGCGGGGGACGGTGGCGGCCAGGACCAGGCGTAGCGGTGACGCAGGAAGCGGGTGAAGCGGGGCCCACTTTGGAGGAGCAGGCAGAGGACTGGCCGGGGGACAGAGGGGTGGGAGAGCATTCACGGAGGACACCGGGACTGCGGCCCCAGTGAGAACCTCTTCGCGGCGTTCAGAGACTCGTGGGAACTGAGCGCTGCCAGCAAAGTACGAGAGTCACATTTTATCACGACCCCTCGGCCGTTAGATGTTGTCCTCTTTTCAGGGAAACCTCTTGTTTTCATGATTATGAGACAGAGACCCTTCCAAAGGATTCCTTCTGTAGAATTACCTGCGGTCTCCTCTGTCATTCCGTGGACACACTGTCTTGTTTTGAATCTTGATTTGATGCCAAACCTCTCAGCGGAGGAAGTCTGGTGAACCCCGTGTGGGAGGGAGGCCCCTCAGCTCCATCCATGCCCCCCCAGCGGGCAGCCTGGCCGTGCCTGACCGAGCAGGGAAAGGGTTAAGCCAGCTGCGTCCACGGCGTCCTGCCGACACGTCCCCTTCAGCCTGCGGCTGCTGCACAACAAAGCACGAGGGGGCCTTTCACATGACATCATAAAAGCCTGATTTATCACCAGCCACCAAACAACTAGAAAATCATAACATCCTTTCAGGAAAATGCAGTGGAAAATAATCAGGCTGACTTGATGGAAGCTTTGGAGGGGACTCCAAGTGCGAGAGGCCGCCCAGCAACCCTTGGCAGGTGCTGCGCGTGTGGCCAGGGCGGCCGACGCCATCGAGGCTGGGGTCCGAGCTGTGCGCTGCCCATGACCGAGCGTGGCTTTCGTGTCCACAGATACAAGAGCTTGGGTCACACTCTGCCAGCTCAGCTGAGATAACAGTCCAGTGCGTGTGAACGTCTTCTGGAAGTGACAGCTGTACGCAGACATGAGGAGTTACCGGTCACAGAAATGTAGGCACCACCCCGCGTCACGTGACCCCCACCTGCTCCTTCCCAGGACGCTGCCCTTCGTTCCGTGTCATGTTTCCAAAGTGTGTGCCCGTCTAAGATGCGTCACCATCCTTAACAACCCAGGGGCCAAGAGACGACGCAGAGGAGACACCGGAAGCACCCCAGGAAATGCAGGGCTGGCCGCCTCCTGCCCCCAGGAGTTGGTCCCAGGGACGTCTGCGCCTCCGAGCGGTTCCTCGCGCTCGATAATTGGATAAAACCACGGAGCAGGAGCGCGGCTTCTCTGACAGGCATGATGCGTCTGCAGACAAACCGGAAAGGGGGCAGAGGCCGACGAGAGCCTCCGGTGGTTCCAGGGCTCCGGCCACAGCAATTCCACACGGCCCGCTGGCACCAACAGGGGCCCGCCTCGGCCAGGAGACGCCAACTCTGAAGGCCCTGGGGCTCTGGGGTGAGGGGGGACCGACAGGGCCAGTCTGGGGCGGAAGCTGGGCAGGAACGCAGCCCTGGACTCGTCAGAGCGACTTTCACTTGGTTTTGCTGCTTCCCCTCAGGTGTGCAGCGCGGACTCTTTGCAGGATCACAGGTGCACCGAGCAGATGCCCAGAGAAGGTTCCTGAAAGGCTGGGCTCCGTGCGGCCCCGCGAAGAGGAGAGGCCCCGGGCGGGAGGTGCTCAGGCCAGCCCCGACCCGTCAGCCTGCAGAGGGGCCTCCGGGCACCTGGGGCCGCCCCGCCCCGACGGCCGCCCACCCCGGCCCGAGCCCCCAGAGCCTGCGGCGAACGGGGATGCCGTGGACGTGGACGGGGCAGAGGAAGGCCAGACAAAGCTGGCCCTGTGCCCGGCTCTGGGACCGGAGCCCCGCTCCGTGAAGGAGGCGGCGGTGGGACAGCGGTGTCAAGGTCCCGCCCGAGCCCCTGCTCACGCCCCAAGGACGGCCGGCGCCCGCCCGGTACCACGGGCCACCCTGCACCTCCTCGCTGCAGCCCTCCCCGTGAACGGCGGCCTCGGCGGAGCCCCGAGCTCTGCCCCGGACTGGAGCCGCACGAGGGGCAGGGGACGTGGCGCGGGGGCAGCGGCCCGGCCCCCGGCCCGGCGAGCTCCACGCAGGGGCCGCACGCGCACGGGCTGACCGTGCTGGGGCGGGAACCGGGCTCCAGACGGTCCGCAGGGCAGCACCCTGGACGCCGGGGAGCCCGTCCAGCACGGCCGCCCCGGCCGCAGCGCGGGTGCTCGGGGACTGCGTCGCGCCCGGCCGCTGCGGCCACACGTGGGCACTCACCCCAGGGCCCCCGCCCCGGAGCCTCCATCCCCCACCGCACGACCTCTCGGGCTCAGCCGAGGCTGCAGAGTCACGTTCCGCAGACCAGGAAACCGAGGCTTGGTCACAAAGTTAGTGAGTAGGGGGCGGGGGCGAGCTTCAGACTCTGGCTGCTTTGCTCCCCAACCCTCGATCGCAACCCTAAATCGAGCGAAAGCCCCACGTGGGCAGGAACTGGATCTCGGCCACGGGCGGGACCGCGCAGTGCGTGGCGGGGGCTTCCCGGACACGGGCCTCCCCGCCCCGAGGTCTCCTGCGCGGCCCTGCTTTTCTCCGTCGGGGTCCCTGCAGCCGACCCGGAGTCTGTAAGGACTCTACCGTCCGCCCCCAGGGGTGAGCACCGGGACGGCCAGCACAGAGCGGGCGCTCAGCAAGGCTCTGCTTCGTGGATCAGGAATGTTTACAGCCAAGGTCAGTACTTTCCCCCATTTCCCCCAAGAAACACACCTGCCCCCCTTCCCGCTGCGTTGTCACCATCACCCCTGCCGCCCCCAGTCTAAAGTCACGGCGACTGTGACTGCCTCTTCCGCCCACATGTTCTTCCCCCTAACCTCTCCCAGAACTTCGGCTGGGGTCCCCTTTTCTCAGCCCTCAGGCCACGCGCACTTGTGTGACGACAGCCCTCCACAGACCCGCCCGGCCCCGCTCCAGGGCCCCCCTCTCCCTGGGGTGCTGTTCCTTCCCCCAGACAGAAATCTCCATTGTTTGCCAAGCCATTCCTTCCTAGAAGGCCGGCTCTCCATGTGGACCTACCCCCTCCCACCCGTCCCCCAAGGACACGCACCCTCCCAGAGCGCCCCATCCTGGGAGCGCAGGGGTTGGGCGCCTGTCGCGCCCCCCAGGGAAAGGAACTCTGTCGAGTCTCTTCCGCCCTGATCACAGCCTGGTACGGGTGCTGCTCACAGCGACTGCGCAAGAGAGAGGTGCTGGAAGGGTGACTGTGCTCCGTGTCTTAAGCTCTCTCCCCGCATTTGCTGAGGACGGGCCTGGAGCTCTGTAGTGGGGGCGGTGCTTTAGCGTCGCCTCTCTTTTCGGGATTTCCCTGGGCTGTTCGTTAGCAGTGACAACATAAGCAGCGTGGTTATTCCGGGGAGAAGAGGACCAGAGGGAGCTGTTTTAGGTGGAATTTCACGTCTCTGACGTGTCTGCACATTTCAGCGTCCACCCCGACCGCAAGAAAACCTTTCTCTGCAATGCGGTGCTTCTGAGTCGCTTACATATTTCAAGCTGCCTGCGGAGTGGCATTCAGCAACGTGGGAGGTTCCGTGGGTTATTTTATGTCACTGTTGAGGGCTGCTCCATGATGTACGGCTTCAGTTCACAGCCAGCAACACAGTGTTACTGATTTTATACGGGAAAAGCCTAGAACAAGCATCTGTTTGGCTAAACCCGTGTTCCTTGCTATTACAGCGAAGAACAGCTTCGAACACATGCTAAGAGTTTCCAGTTGAATTCTCCTCTCTTCCTTTATTGCCTCCTCAATGAAAAGGCAGACTTGTTTTGCATGGAGAATCATAAGGTCTTTTAGTTTCGCAATACCTTAATTCATGGGTAGTCGAGCTAATCACCACTCCCAAATGATGAAACATCGAAACCATTAACAATTTTACATGAAAGCGTTTTCGTAAAATAGCTGCATTTTACAGGTCTACGTGTAGACATGCTGTGGAAATCGCTGGCTGCTGCCTGTGTGTTGAATTTTCCTGCCGGCCCTGATGGAGGCCTTGCTGATAAAGGACCTAAAATATGAATAGTCTTCTCAGAGCTCTTCTCTGAATTTATTGCTCTAAATTTCCAGCTAAAAGGGCTGTAAAGGCAACACTCTACAAAATCAGAAATAAAGAGGTCATGCGCTTAATTTTAAGGCATCCTTTTAAAATGCAGAAATGTAAATACAATTCTTATTTTGCTTCAAGTGTTGACTTATAATACTGTCTACGAAATACCATTCATATGCCTGGTTTCAGGTTTTGCCACAGGGCTGGGCCTCCCGGGGTGGGAGGTGTGCACCCTTCAACCCTCAGGGTCCTGACCCGCAGTGGGCCTGTGACGGCCCCTCAGGAGCAGGTGTAGGGGGAGAGGAGCCTGCCGCTCCGTGGGGCTCGTACTGTCGTACGACTCATCTCAGCCCAGGTCCCAAGGATGCATCGTTGGCTTCTTAACAGACGGGAGAACTCAGTCTCAGAGGTCAATTCAGGGGTCAGAATAGCTGATAATTCTCAGTCTCTAAATTTAACAATTACGCCCCCAACATGGAACCCGGTGGGACGCTGTGCACGCAGCCTCCCATGGAACATGGTCAATAACAGTTTTCAGTTTTCCTAATAACACAGCCCTTCAGCTACGATTCCCAGAGGAATGAAATCCTGTCACTGCATCTTGTAACACGAAAGCGTGTTGCACAAGGTGCAGATGCAACCAACCCAGATGTTCCTGCCTCAGTGACCACATTTCCCTGGTGCGCGGCCAAAGGGCATCTCTTCCTTTGGGCTCATCCCCACCCGGTCTCAGACAAAGGCCACTTCCCCGGGTGATTCTCCCCAACCACCTCTTCTTGAAAAGTTTATTGCATCCTTCTCTATAAAGACATTTTCATGTTGTTTCAAAGATACCCCTTAGATACCATGGTCCTAACGGCTCTTTAAGAAAATTGTTCTAACATGTCTTGTTTCTTTGCGCAGGTGACCAGTTCCTGGTTTCATAAGAGTTTTCCAAGCTCATCTTTCAGAGAGCCCTAAAGCACAGAATGGCCTTTCCGGCCTGTCTCCTGGCCCATGACCCTGACTCTCACCTTATGGAAAGGGCCCTGCTGTCTGGACCCTTCCCCACCCCCTGCCCAGCAACGGCTCCCGTGGCCCCAGCGTCCGCGGGGCTGCAAGGCGCCTCTGAGGCCGTAGCCTCTGCCCCACCCCGCGGCTCACTCTGCGGACACTGGTGTCACCCACATCAGGACCACACTGGCAGCACCGAGGGCACTAACCGTGGCCGTGGCCCCTCGCCCAGCATAGGCGTGAAGGCCGGACCCCACTCTGCCTCCTCAGCTCTCCTCTGCGGCACTCAAGGGTCCCGCCTGTGCCGAGGACACACCAGCGACACACGTTAGTCTCTTTCTTTCTTTTTTTTTTTAATAGGGAGCATTTTCGTTCTTCTTTTTTTTTTTTAATTTTATTTATTTATTTTATTTATTTATTTATTTATTTAAATGGGACTTTTTATAGTAATAGCAGCCTAAATTACAGTGATTGCAGTGAGCTAGAAGGGCATATGTGAGAATATATATATATTTTTTTATAAATTTATTTATTTATTTATTTTTGGCTGTGTTGGGTCTTCGTTTCTGTGCGAGGGCTTTCTCTAGTTGCGGCGAGCGGGGGCCACTCTTCATCGCGGTGCGCGGGCCTCTCACTATCGCGGCCTCTCTTGTTGCGGAGCACAGGCTCCAGACGCGCAGGCTCAGTAGTTGTGGCCCACGGGCCTAGCTGCTCCGCGGCATGTGGGATCTTCCCAGACCAGGGCTCGAACCCGCACGCCCTGCATTGGCAGGCAGATTCTCAACCACTGCGCCACCAGGGAAGCCCAGTCTCTTTCTTTAAATGGAAGAGGCTCCTTGAGGCGCTGGCCCTTCCGAGTGTCTGCCCAGACGGCCTGTTCCAGTGGCACCCAGGACATGGGCGACATGCCCCCGGCATCGTGACCAGGCAGAGCCAGGAATACTCAGGAGACTCTGGCCACTTTTTGTTGCATTTTAATTACTAAGTAGGATAAAATGTACATCCAGAGAGGAAAAGCCCTCTTAACTCATTGTCTCTTGACTAAATGTTTTAAAGAACTGCGAGAGTCTTGTTATACTGGAAAAAAAAAAAAGGAACACACGAACGGAACAGAAAAATGCCCCACGGCTGTGCCGTGCCCTCAGGGGCAGGCCCAGCTGCAGCGCCTGGGCAGGGCCAGGTCAGCAGGGGGGACTGGGAGCCACGTGCCTGCGCCCCTTGCGGATGCAATCCAGGCCTGGCCTGGCAGGGCAGGGTCCCCTCAGAGCGGCGTCTGAATAGTTCTGGCCGTGCTGGGTTCCACCACCTTTCTCAGCGCTCACGCCCCTAGATCTGGTCAGGCAGGGAGCCTGCCCCAGCACGTAGGCAGCGGCCCACACTCACCCCTGGCCTGCTCCCGCCACGTCTGCGCTCACACCTGTCCTGCAGGTTAGGGCGCTCAGCGACAGGTTCAGGAGGCCGGGCTGACGGAGGCCCCTGAGCACCGCTGTCCTGACCACCCTCACACCCACGCGGCCCCGGGTGGCATTTCCAGTCCTTGCAGTTGAGGGACCGAAAAGGGAAAGAGACGTTCTCCTGAGATGCTCCGGGAGCTCAATTCCTGGTTCCTGGGTCACCAAGGCTCTAACTATGCCGTGTGCACAACTGCTTTAAGTGCAAGGACCGACCTGGGCGCCGGGGGCCGCAGACTACAGCACACTGGGGTCTCACCCGAGGTCACCCATCCCCCATCTCTGACCTTGCAGAGCACGGACACAGACGTGGGCCTTTAGTCAGGGTCACACGGGCGTGACTGTCAGCATCCCCATTTCCGGGGTGACCCTTCAGGGTCTACTGACTGGTCTTTAGCAGGCAGCCCTGCTCTGCCTCACGCAGGCGGGGTGGCGGGGGGGAACTGAGTGAGATACGGTGTCAGGAAGTCTGCAGACCTGGCCACCTGGTAACGACAGTGTCCATCCTTCTCCCCGTCCTACACACGTCACTGCACAAATGCCCTTTCTCCCAAGCACACATCAGCGAAACCCTGGGCTGTACCACCTCACACTCACCTGCTGTCCTCTGCATGGGACTTATCACGTTCTCCTTGCTGACAGCGTCCCAGAGCCCAGAAACGTCTGTCAGCTCAGACACCATCGAGGGCCTCCTTCTGTCCACATTCCACTGCTTGTCCTTGCCCTGCGTGTTGGATGTGTACAGCTACGCGCGCACACACACACACACACACACACACACACGTGCATGCACGTGCTGCCCTGGCCTTCTCCCCACACTTGGCCAGGTCACTGGCTCTGGCTAAGCATCCGCTCCATCTCTCGGGTTTGTGTGTCTTACTCTATAGCCTTCCAGTTCACCTCCGGTCACCCAGCTCACAGACCCACTGCATTCTCAGCTCCCCTGCCTCTCCTGTGCCTTCAGGTGGGTCTCCTGGGGGTCCTGGTGCTAGTCAGATGCGGTTTCCTCCTCTGACCCTCAAGGCATCACCCCGATGCCCTCAACTGGTGTCAGTTCTCATCTCTGTTCTGACTCATTCATATAATTTGCTTATCATTCAGCTTGGACTGTAGTCCACTCTAGGAAAAAAGATTAATTTTTCCTTTTCTCCATGAACAAAGATGGTGCTGTGCTTACAATGGGACTTCAAAAACAAGTGCAGGGATTCCCTGGTGGCACAGTGGTTAAGAATCCACCTGCCAATGCAGGGGACATGGGTTCAAGCCCTGGTCCGGGAAGATCCCACATGCCGCGGAGCAACTAAGTCCGTGCACCACAACTACTGAGCCTGAGCTCTAGAGCTCACGAGCCACAACTACTGAGCCTGCGAGCCACAACACTGAAGCCCGTGTGCCTAGAGCCTGTGCTCCTCAACAAGAGAAGCCACCGCAATGAGAAGCCCGCGCACCGCAACGAAGAGTAGCCCCCACTCGCCACAACTAGAGAAAGCCCGCACACAGCAACAAAGACCCAACGCAGCCAAAAAAATAAATAAATAAAAAATTTAAATATATTTAAAAAAAAACAAGTGCAAAAGATACACGTATATGGAAAGACATCTCATGTTCATGGATTAGAAGAGTTAATGTGCTAAGAGGACAATGCTACTCAAAGTCATCTACACATCCGGTGCAACCCCTATTAAAACTCCAGTAGATTTTTTTTTCCTTTGCAGAAATAAGAATCCATCCTAAAATTCATATGAAATCTCAAGGGCCTGGGAATAGACGACAGAATCTTAAAAAAGAAAAAGTTGGAAAGAGTTTGAAATCACTTCCTGATTTCAAAACCTATTACTAAAGCTATGATAGTCAAAGCTGTGTGTTTCTGGCATAAAGACAGATGAATAAACCAACAGGATAGAACACAGATCCCAGAAATAAACCCTTGTATACATGGTCAAAAGATAAAACTGCTAGAAGAAAACATGAGGGAAAAGTTTTATGACATTGGATCTGGCAATTATTTCTTGATATGTCACCAGAAACACAAGCAATAAAATTAATAATAGATAAACTGGACTACCTCAAAAACTAAAACTTCTGTATATCAAAGGACACAATGAACAGGGTGAAAATACAACCTACTGAATGGGAGAAAATATGTGAAAACGATGTATCTGATAAGGGATTAATATCCAGAATAAAGAACTCCCCAAACTTAATAACAATAAAACAAACATCCTGATTGAAAAATGGACAAATGACTTGAATAGACATTTCTTCAAAGAAGACATAAAAATAGGCAATAAGCAAATGAAAAGATGTTCAACATTGCTAACAAATATGGAAACACAGATCAAAACCACAACAAGATACCACTTCACACCCATTCGGATGGTTACTTTAAAAAAAATAAACAACAAGAGTTGGCGAGGATGTGGGGAAACTAGAACCCTTGCACCCTGTTGGTGGCAACGTAAAATGGTGCAGTCACTATGGAGAACAGTATGGAGACTCCTCGAAAAACACAGAATTAATATATGATCCAGCAATTCTACTTCTGGGTACCTATCCAGAAGAACTGCACCCTGTTGGTGGCAACGTAAAATGGTACAGTCACTACGGAGACTCCTCGAAAAACACAGAATTAATATATGATCCAGCAATTCTACTTCTGGGTACCTATCCAAAAGAATTGAAAGCAAGGTCTTGAACAGACATTTGGACACCCATGTTCACAGCAGCATTATTCACAACAGGCAAAAGGTGGAAGCAACGCAAGTGCCCATCGACAGATGATGGATGAACAAAACACGGTCCATACACACAATGGAACATTATTCAGTCTTAAACAGGAAGGAAATCCTGACACAGGCTATACAACATGGATGGACTCTGAGGACATTGTGCTCGGTGAAATAAGCCAGACACAAAAGGAAAAACAGTACACGATTCCACCCACGTGAGGTCCCTCAGGGAATCAGATTCATAGAGACAGAAAGTAGGAGGGTGGGCCCAGGGGCCGGGGGAGGGAGTGAGGAATTATTGTTTAATGGAGACAGGGTTTCGGTTTTGAGAGAGTAAAGAGTTCTAGAGAGGATGGTGGTGATGGTTGTACAACACTGTGAACGTAGTTAATGCCACTGGCCTGTACACCTGAAAATGGTTAACGTGGCAAATTTAATGTACATTTTACCACAATAAAAAACTCCATGAGTACTCAACTTGAAAATAAATGCATCACTTCTGTACTGAACCACTAACTCTCCTTTGTCTTTGGAAAGGTGTCACACCACAGCCAGTTCTCTAGGTGGTATCTGAGCCTTAATTTTTGTGTGCTTCGCATCCAGTACAGTGCTGTTTACACCACGAGACTCAACACACTGAACTTAGAAAAAGGAGCAGGGATGAATGTAAGGATTCCGGTTATTCTGTCAAATTTCTAAAGCTAACTCATCCAACTATTTCATGTTCAACTGACATATATTGGTATCCTTTTTAAGTGAAGAATTTTCCCATTTATGTAAAATATTTACATTATATATATATTTTTTAAGGTTGAAAGCCCTTAACATTTTAAATACAAAACTAGAAAGAAGAGTAAAATGATGTCCGTTTATATGGCCCGAGAGCTTTCTATCTGGCCATGCGTATGAGGTCTCGGTGAACTACAATTTTGGAGCCAGGGTCACATCTTCATGTCCAGCCACGGGTTCCCTGGCGAGGGAGCAATCTGTCCAATCACGATCACAGCCACCAGGGCGGTTTGGAGTCTGTGCTGAGGCTCCTCAGGAGAAACGGGTATGGGGGTGCCGTGGAGGGACCATGTGAGGGGGCACAGCACGTGCCTCCCTGAAGCCACACTGACGTCCTGCACCAGGCCCATCACAGAGAAGGGTCTGGTTTCGGTGGGTGTGAGCATCTTCGATCTATGAGAGCCTCGGGTCACCCACCATGGGACTGCGGGAGACTGAATGTTTAAAAATGCAGAATTCACTCTTTCATCCAATGGCAGCTGTCATCATGTAAAGGTGGACAGGCTTGCATGGCCTCCCTCGCCATGGAGCGTGTGACAGCTGTCCCAGCCTGGGCGGACTTCCGGCATCACTGGTCCTCCTCAACCCCGTGTCAGGCTTCCCGTTTGCCATGGTGAACTTGGGCCAGCCTTGGGGAGCGCGCAAGCACTTGAAAAATGCATTGTGACGCAGGAAACCAAAGCAAAAAAAATGATTGTAACTGGAATGTCCATTTTTTAAAAACAGTAACATTAATTTTAAAGCCACCTTGTTTCCCTATAGGTTAGCATGGGCTCAGGCCTCCTTAAACCCGGGCTGCACGTGGCGAGCCCGGATAAGCTGAGAGGGCGCTGTGCACTGGGCCCCAGGCCGCCACGCGGGTGGGTGGCGCTGTCCCCACCCCAGGGACCCGCCGTGCCCCTGACGCAGGTCTTAACTAGCACCTCGGAGGACACGCAAAGCCACCCACCCGCGTGCTGACAGGCTCAAGGGGCCTGACGGGACTGGAATGACTTTTTTACGGTAAAGCCTAGGACTTGAGCTACAGGAGTTTGAAAATCTTCATACGAAACTGGAAAAGGTGGGGCTCATGGAGTGTTAGGCTTACGGCACCCAACACCGAGGAAAACGAAATCGTCCCCCACTGCCCAGAAGAGGAAGGGCCGTCGCAGCCTCGGGGACCCTGAACACACCGTGGATAGTGTGTGTTTCTCCAGAAAAGCAGAGGACGCGGTGGTGACGAGGGGCGCATCTGGCAGAAGAAAGGCGGGTGAGAGAGACCGGTGGGAATCACCCCTTGGTGAGAGTTGCCGGCGGGGGGCGTGCAGAGGCTGGCCGTGGACTCCTCCTGTGCCGGGTCTTGGCCACCGGCTACCTGAGTTCCACCCGCCTGTTGGTTGGGTCTGTGAGATGCAGGCAACACGACATCACAGAAGATGACGGCAAATCTAAAACCCAGCGACACGCGGGAGCTCGGGGCGCGGGGGGCGCGGGAGAGGCCGGGGCCTGGGGGCTGCGGAAGGAGAGCAGAGCTGGTCCGCAGCCGTTCAGGGAGCACCCGGCGGGGAAGGGCTTCAGCTGAGCCCGTCACCCGCGGGAGGCCCAGGAGCGGCCTCGGTCCCGGGGAAGAGGGGCCGGGCCGGGAGAGGGCGGGCCCGGCCCTCGGGGATGTTGGTGGCACGTTCTCAGGCCGCTCGCGGGAGTATTGGAAGATAAACATTCGCGTGGATCACAAATGTCTTCTCCACAGCTGATGTTAACTTAGGTGCTGTCATGAAACCCAGGCAAATGCCTCGATTTAAGAAAAAAAAGATGAATTGGAAAAAAAAAAAAGAAAAAGGTAGTTCCCTGGCGGTCCAGCGGCTGGGACTTGGCGCTGTTACTGCGGGCCCCGGGTTCAGTCCCCGGCTGGGAACGAAGATCCTGCAAGCCTCTCGGTGCGGCAGGAAAAAAGAAGGAGGAACTGAAAGAAATCATCCCAACACTTGCCCCGTTGACTGATGACAACGCAAGTTTAGGGATTACTCCCAAGGAGCGTTTTGTGCCCTGAGCTGGCAAGATGAGGAGGGCAGCCAGCCGGGAGGAACGACGCTTGTTGAACCACTGACTGGTAACGAGGATTCAGAAGCACACCTTTTCAGAGCTTACGAATCCTCGGGAGGGGATGGACAGAATGAGGGTGTAGATTTGCATCTGTTTATTTTACGACATCGTAAGAGATACGACCGTGTCCCTTCATATGACGTTTCCTTCTAGGATATCCTTTGGGGAGGTGTAAAACCTAAAGTAGCATTTTTTATGCCACAGAACTCCCTGCTCAGAGATGGTTTTTAAGGCCATATGGTAGCTTTTCTGGAGCGTGCCCTGGCGGAGGAGAGCGAGGGAAGCCCACGTGGGCGCCTCTGGAATCCTGCTGGGAAGCCTGGGGAGCGAGGGGCTCGGGCGTGGAGGCGTGCAGGTGGGGCACGGGGAAGCAGGGGGTCGGCCCAGAAAAGGCGGCCCTTTAGGAACCCAGCCCGGTCTAAACTGGGGACCCCTCAGAGCACCTCGTCTTGTTTCGCTGTATCTGAAACCCTCAGGGCGTCCTGGGGCAGCAGGAAGCCACGCTGCTCTCCCTGCAGCCGCACGGCCCCGCAGTCTGTCCGGCAGCCAGACGATGCTTCTGGGCGCGGTGGTTGCTGGGAACCAGCGGGACCCCTCGGCTCCGACAACGGGCTGCAGGGCCCGAGGGGACCGCCGTGGCCTTGTCCCCACTCTCCCTGCGCCAGGCCGCCGGCCCCCGGCTGCTCCCTCAGCTGGCCAAGCACACACCTGCCTCAGCGCCTGGGCCCCTCGGACGTCCTTCCTCCGAAGGTCACTTCCGGCACGGCCCGCGCAGACCCTCACTACTGCAGAGGCCTCCCGGCCGAATCTCCTGCTTTATCCTTCACAGCACACGTGTCCCCGGCCTGTCCTCCGTCACGGGCTGTGTCGCCCATCAGGACGCAAGTGCCCCTGGGCCTAGAGCAGAGCTGCGCACACTGCCAGCACCCAGAGAGAATTTGGGGGATAAACGCTCCGTATCCGCATGTACCGCCTGTTATAGCTTCTTTGACAATAATAAGGCTAAATGCTGCTTACAAAAAAAAAAAAAGGATCCCAGTACAGTTTTTACTTTGGTGATTCTTTCTATCAAATTAACTCTGAAATGTTACCTGTTCTTACTCCAAAAAACCCACTCTGGATCCTTAACCATTTGTTTTTATGATCCAGAATCTGCTCTTCGCTACTTGAACCTTCTCTCAACCTTTGGTCAAAACCAAGAGAGGCTGGGCCGGCCTGTTGGCCACAGAGATTTCTAAGTCCTGCGTGCACCTCCTTTCTTCCCAGGCACCCCCCAAGCTCCCCCTGCCACCCCTCCTCACTCACACAGAGCCTGGGGTCTTCTCCCCACTGGAAAGGGGTCATCTCCCCTGAGAAGAGCCTTAGATGAGCAAGTGTCCCCTTCCCCCTAGGAGGCTCCCTCCACCGTGTCTGACCCAACCTCTGCATTCACAACCCGGACCATCAGTGGTCGACAGTGATCCTCTCTTGAGTCTGAGCAGGAGGACCGGAGGGGATGTGACGTGTGGCTCGGGCGGTGCTGTGCTGGAGGTCTGAGCCGCACGTAGCTACTCCCCGGTCAGCTGCAGGCCCGGCCTAACCGTTAGAACATTGCTAATGTTTAATGTGTAAGCATAATACTTAATTTGAAAAATCCAAGTGTAGCAGTAAAAAGGCTGCACGTACGGGTAGAGATGTCTTTACCTCACTGATATGGAAAGTATGGGGCAGTAAAAACACTTTGAAATAGAAGTTAAAATAGTCCTAACTTTAGCATTGACGTTTCACTCCAGTGGGGTTCACCAGAATCGCTTACACACGACACGTGTGCTGCATAAATACGTGTGTCTGTCCACGGACAGCTGGCGTTCCACGTCTGTGACTCACAGAGTCTGTAGTTGGGACTTTATCTTTTCCCACGGTGTTCAAAGGTGGCTTATGCTTTTAAGGACGCACAGCGTATAGTCACAATTACTTTAAAGGGTTTCAATTCCATGTGCAGCAGAAGTAATGGGCCAGCCTAGGAACTGACTATGATAATGACAATTAATATAAAAGGGAAAGGGACGCAGACCCTGGGCTTGTTAGGGCAAGAGGAGAAAAGCTTATCTTAGGCTCACTTTATACACTCTTTCTCCCATTTTTCTTCTCGGGTCAGAATGAGTCCCTGATAGGGATGGTACGGGACAGTTTTGCTGCTGTTCTGGGGTCCTGCCTGGTCTTCCTCTTTCCCTGGGACCAGAGCAGAGGGCCTCCTGTCCTCTCCTGGGCTTTACGGATGGTCACTGGGTTGAGATGGGGCAGAGGGAAGCGACAGGTGATGAAGGGGGCAGAGTTTGTACCTGTGTCTGCCCCACCTGACGGCTGCCACCTGAGAAAAACAGAACTTTTGCACATTTAATCATGTCTTAAGTGTGATGAGGAAGTGCGCTGTCTGAAAAAGATCCCACTGAGCTAAAATAAGCTCATAAAAACCATCCTTATCTAGTTGTTTGGTATGTTTGGGTTTGTTATATCAAGTTGAGTTAGATAATGGGTAGAATATTTCCTTCTGGGGAGCTTGTTTCAAATTTCAGTGACCTAGAGGATCTAAACTTGACCCCGTCACATTAACAGGTGTCAGCCAAATGGACCACAGACAGGGGTGACAGCGACCCTTCCATTCAGGTGGGCTTGCGTCCACGTGGATCCCTTCTGACCTCGTAGGATGTGGGGGTGAGGATGTGGCAGGTAAGTGGGTCGGCACCTGTCCCGTATTATGGCTGAAGAAACAAAGGCTCTGGGAGCCCCCGAAGGCCAGGCAGCTGTGAGGTCCTGGAACTGGGAGCCTCCACGCCTGCCTCTCCTCCCGCAGCCCCTGTGTTTTGAGCTGTGCATCTGCTGGGCTCCCCTCCAGTTGGTCCTGAAGCTGCACCAAGACCAAGAACACCGTCCACGATTGTGGAGAAATAGGGCAAAAGTGAAGCGTCAGAGACCCGCCCCTTCTCCCGCTCTTTGGCCTGACTGCACTGGGAGGGGACCCTCCGCCATCACTTACCTGAGTGTGGTCTACCCACCTGTCGAGGTTGAAAAGAGGTTCCTGCAAATTTAAGAAGTTATACAGACACTCAGAGACCCAAAGGCTAAGTGAAGAGGACTTCAAAAGACCCCGAGCGGCACGAGTTTATCCCCACACCACTAGCTTTTCATGTGGGACTGGGACCGTTGAGTAGTCACAGAATGCCAGGACCCTGGGGCTGGGGTCCCATCTGAGTTGGACCCTCGCCGGGGGAGCGGTGGGGGGGTCACCCCTGTAGCGTCTACAGCTCCCCGAGGTCACAGTGTCCTGGTACCTTGGCACGAAGTGAGCTCACTGGATGACGGCGGAATCAGGAACTAAGCTCACCTCTGACACCACGAGCCTGGCCGCTGCACAGCCGTTCAGGGAGCACCCGGTGGGGAAGGGCTTCAGCTGAGCCCGTCACCCGCGGGGTCCAGCAGGTCAGAGCCCAGCGGGACGGGGACGCACCGGAGCCCGGGCGCGGCTGTGCCCAAACGGGCCCTGCCGTTGGCTCGGCAAGGATGCTGGCCGTGTGGGGGGGTCAGCGGCATGTGGAGGCAGAGCGGAGGACGCCAGTCTGCTCCACGAACTGCTAGGTGGCCCGACCCAGGGCGCTCGGCCTGCCACTCTGCCTAATCTATCTGGAACCATAATTCAAGAATGAGATTGCCCTGGGTTTTCTCCTCCCACCATTAAATTCCATTCAATCATAAGAGGCAAAATGCAGTCACGCTCAAGAGCCAGATGTTATCACTACAGACCTTCCTTTATAAACCGCCGTGAAACCTGAGCGCTTGATGAGCCCAGCTAAGCAGCTGCCCCTCTGACCCGACTGCATTACACTGGCCCCATCAATTCAGGCTTCAGTGTAAACACCGCTTCCCAGGGCCCCTCGTGAAGCCGGCGGTGAGGAGCAGCTGACAGAGACTAAACATTTTTTAACAGCAATCTTGTCCTACAACACCGAGGGGATTTGCCGGGTATCTGGGGCTTTATAAAACCATATGAACATGCTGAAAGAATTAAAACCCTTTAAAGACGAAAAATTGATGGTGACAGTCCTTTCTGAAGACCGGTGGGTGTGACTGGGTGGCAGAGTTGGTCTGACACACTTTTGTAGTTTTTCGAGTGACACACTTGTATTACGTTTTTCTTCTTTCTCAGATGTTTACTCTGAGGTGGCCATTTCAATGAAAAATGAAAAAATGCGTCCCTCTGACCAGTAACTTGGACAGTTTAAGAGGATCGAACATAGTCATTGTACTGCTTAGGTTTCTCCTGATGAAGCGTGGGGTCCTTTCCCCGTTCAGACCCCGAGGCAATGTTCCCGAATCTCCCCGACTCCGCTCGAGGCTGATGCTTTGGGGAAGCCGGGTCCCTACGTGAGCCCCAGACAAACGAGGCAGTGACCACGACCCTGTCATTTATTTACTAACATTACAAATGGACGAAACTTGGATTTCTGTATGATGCAAGAATATATTTACGATTTGTAAGTAAATATGCTTCCATGTAAGGTTATTTCAAAAGGGAAGACCAACCTTGGAAATAGCTGTCTAATGTCTTTTTCACTTTGTATAAAAACAGTACTTAGTCACTTTTTGGCTTAACTTCCAAATAAGGAGGATACTGTCACTTTTTGTTAAAATACTAAAATAGTATGTTGGTAAGCAAATAAATGTATGATTATAAGATTTCTAAACCCTAATAGAGTACTTTGAAAAATATGTTATCAAAAAGATTTAACAACATCTTTAAATCGTAAATTGGAAAAAAAAAATAGGCAGAAAATGTGGATATTTTCAGAGACATGGGGGGAAGGAAAGGAAGCACAAACATCACATCAGAACATTTTCCACTGAAGGTAAAAAAATACCGTCGACTTAGAAATAGGTGTTTTGGAATATACGTTGCTTTTCACAACACATCATCTGAGTTTTGCCAAATCACAAGCACTGGGGTGTCTCTCAGGACAACAAAGCCAGGAGGTAACAGGGATTCCCATACCATACTGAACTTCACGTCCACCGGGATTAGTGACGGAGCGCACGCGTGTCTAACTCTGTGAAGGAGACTCTCCACCTGAAAACCCAACGCCGAGGCCTAAGGAAACGTCCGGCGTGGAGGGTGGGCTGGCAGCTGCCCGAGCCTCTTCAGGGCGGCCCGCTCATCTCAGTGTCACCTTCGCGTCACCTCGGAGACGGCGGCCCAGGCCCTGCAGGCTCCAGGGGTCTGGCCCTGTGCTCCCCAGGTGCAGGCTCTCTCTGGGACACAGAGTCTATACATCTTTAAGGCTCTTCCCATCTTTCCGATCAGTATTTGTTTCGAGAGAAAAACGACTTTGTGAGTAATAACCACCTTCTTAAGTAAAAAGAAACAACGTGCGTTGTGTGTTTTGCTGTTTAAATGACCTCAATGAGCTCAGGAAGCCTCCACATAGAAGCTCCGCCAAGGGCCATCAGAGCCCGTCCAGTGACGGCAGGTGGCCGCCAGGAGGCTGGCCCCCAAGAGGCCTGGGGGCTCCTCAGGAGTGCCCGCCCAGCACTACAAAGCCTCTTCAGGCCCATCAAGCCCCTGGAGGATCACACGTCCACCCATCGGGGCTGGGGGGCCGGGAGAGGGAGTGCAAGGTTGACGTGAGGCCCAGAGGCAAGAAGCAGGCTCTGCGTTCAACTCCCAGGACCACACTTTTCTCGCTTCGATTTGAAAACGCTATTTCAGAAAGAAGGGCTTCTGTGGGCTCTTCCCACCCGAACTGGGGCTTTGGGAAACTTGCTGGTAGTCACAGGAACCTTTCCCACTTCACGTAACACGCGTTGGAAGGTGGGATTTGTCAGTTTCTGAGACATCACGGCTGGTAACTGATGCGGTGTTTCCCTTAATTAATGAGCAGGTCAGTCATCTAAATGGAACTGGTTTATCCAGACAGGAACAAGACAGACAAAAAGTACCTCAATATGAAAAGCCGTAATATTCTCCGAGTTGGTTTTATAATTAAAAGGACATTTACAACGAGGAAAACTAAGTAGACACAGATTCTGGAAACATAATCTTCCCAAGGTAACAACAGCTCAGTAGTAGTGCAGAGATAATCATCTCCTGACGTCTTCTGTCTTCAGCTGTATTTTTAGTTTTCACTCTGCATTCCATGGTTCCAAAAGCCGAAGTCATCTGCAGGTCAAACCATGGCCCGGGGTGAGTACCTCACACTTCTTAACAAAATGCATCTTCGTTCTGAAACAGAAAACTCTTGCTCTGAGGCTGGATTCAAGGAGCCACGCCTCTTACAAGCTCTCCACCTTCCCTCCTCCGGTGCGGGGCGGGGTGCGGGGCGGCCAGGCGGCACACTTTGCTCAGTTTTCCTGTCACCGTGTAGCTGCAGGGCTTTTCGAAATTCTAGACAATGAAGCTCATTTCCATGCTGCTCACCTCCCAGCAAGCGCGGGCCTCCAGGAGGCTGGAGTGCACAGACGGGGCAAAGATCTGATGGCCGCATCCTGCAAACCACAGGCCGTGCTGTCACCAAAGCCCTGAACTGACCCCTTCCCAGCCCCCCAGGCCCTGTGGGGAGGCCAGGCCTGGCGGGGGCTCCCCCAGTCCTGCAGGAGACATGGCCACGCCAGTGCCTTGGGGGAGGCTACCCCAGCCTCCGCGCCCCGTTCAGAGGAAGCACCAGCCGAAGGCAGCTTTCCCGCCCACGGCTCTTCCGTGAAGCAACAGGGTGACCAGGAGGGATCAGGCCGAGATCACCGCCAACAGCCCAAGCTCCCCGGAGGGCGGCTCCGGGTGCTGGGCTCACAGTCACGGATGTAAGCCACTGAGAAGGTAAACGGAAACTTGGGATGAATGGCATCGTCCCGATGATTTAAGAGGCGAGCATGTCATGCTTCCCCAAATACGTACAGATTAAAAATAGGCAAAATCACACATCCAACACCAGCACACGCTTCCTCTTTGTATTTCTTTTTTTAAATAAATTTATTTATTTTTGGCTGCGTTGGGTCTTCATTGCTGCACGCAGGCTTCTCACTGCAGTGGCTCCTCTTGTAGCGGAGCACGGGCTCTAGGCGCGAGGGCTTCAGTAGTTGTGGCTCGTGGGCTCATTAGTTGTGGCTCGCAGGCTCTAGAGTGCAGGCTCAGTAGTTGTGGCGCGTGGGCTTAGTTGCTCTGCAGCCCGTGGGATCTTCCCAGACCAGGGCTCGAACCCGTGTCCCCTGCATTGGCAGGCAGATTCTTAACCACTGCACCACCAGGGAAGCCCCCCTCTTTGTATTTCTCCAAAAGAGTGTTCTGTCCTGGGTTAGCCAATGCCCAGTCCCACCCAGTACAATCACACCCGGGTCTGGCTTCAGGAACGACGGGTGTCAGAGGTGCTGGCCCTCTGAAGCCATTGCTGTGTTACGTTTTCCGACGTGATAAAGCCATGCGGTGCCCACGTCACACTGAACGGATGGGACAGCAGATGGGAAGGGCAGGGGGTGGACAGGCCTGGGGGCGGTGGGGGGAGGATGGAGGGGTGGTGATGGAGCGGTCCCAGAGCACCGATGGGGGCCTGGGTGTGTGTGCGCGTCTGTGTGCCTGTGTGGGCCCATGCGTATGCACACGCACAGACATAAAGAGACCTAGAGTTTTGCGGGATTCTTTCAGTAGGGAGATAATTCTCAGCAATGAAAGTCTCTCTGAAATGGCCGGTTTCATGTCTAGCGTTCTCTGTCACTATTTCAGTCTTTAAGATTAATGTAAAATTAGAGACATTTCCCAATGACTGGTCTCCTTAGTCAGCAAAATCAGATGGGGAGAGAGAATTCAGAGATTGGTCTCGAGGGTCCCGGGAAACAGCAGACGCAAAGGCTGCACCTGGGAGTAGAGAGAGGACCTATCTGGCCACCAGACTGAGCGTCTCCCAGAGGGACCAGGCCCCTCACCGGGCACGGAACGGCGGCTGGATTTCTTCACGGTCTCCACGCGTCTCACGCACGTTCTTCGGCCCCACCTCCCATCCTGCCGGTGGGCAGCCAGGGGTCTCAGGCTGGCATCCCTCCTGGGCGTGTCGGGAAGACAGAAGGTGCTGGCTCTGCAGCCCCCCACGCCCAGCCGGACACCTCAGCGGGATTCGGAACGCACCACCCCGTCCCTAATTCCCCAGTTTTAAACACAGCATGAAACAAACCATTGATCAGCCCACAGTAGCTGGCAGAGGATCAAGCAGGCCCACCATGGCATGAGCTCTGGCAAAACAGATGAGGTTTGGGATTCGGAGGGCCTCTCCAGTTTCCGGCCATGGCCAGCATCCTGGCGTCGACACCGTCCCAGGCGTTTGGGCTGCTCCCCTCGGGGGGCGCACAGCTCCACAGCTCCCGAGACGGCAGGGCGGGTGCCAGGGCCGCGCCGGTCCCCTCTCCCCGCCCCACCGCCTTCTCGGTTCGATAAAGATCCACTTTTCTTCCTTTGACTTCTCTTCAGCTGCGTGTCCAAGGGCCTTTCTTAAAGTAGGCTTTCTCTTTTTAGAGCAGTTTTATCTTCACAGCAAAATGACACAGGAGGTACAGGGAGCCCCAGCGAGCCCCACTCCCCAGGCCCTGTGCAACCCACCCTGCTAACACGAGCTCAGAACAGCATCCTTGCGGCAACGAAAGGACCGAACCGATACACTGACTCAAGTCCGTACTTGACACTGGGCTCCGCTCTGTTGTACCATCTTCTGGGTTCTGACAAACGTACAATGTCACATATGCACCATCACAGGACTGTACAGAATAGTTCTGCTGCCTTGAAAACAACCTGTACTCCACCTATTATACCCTCCCCCTCTCCCCTTTAATCCCTGGGAACCACTGATCTTTTCACCATCTCTGTAGTTTTGCCTTTTCTAGGATGTCATACAGTTGGAATGGTACAGTGAGTAGCCTTTTCAGATTGGCTTCTTTCATGGCATATTATGCATTTAAGGTTTCTCCTTAATGGTGACTTGTGGCTTGAGAGCTCATTTCTTCTTGGCACTGAATAATATTCCGTTGTCTGGGTGGACCATGATTTATCCATTCACCTACTGGAGACGTCTTGCTTCCAGTTTTTGATGATGATTAATACATTTGCTATAAACAGTCACATGCAGCTTTTATGTGGACAAAAGTTAGGTAAATACCTAGCAGTGGGACTGCTGGATTCTATGCTAAGATTATATTTAGCTTTTTAAGAAACTGCAAACGTTCCTCCAAAGTGGCTGCACCATTTTGTTTTCCCAGCAGCAATGAAAGAGGGACCCTGTTGCTCCACATCCTTGTCAGCCTTTGGTGTTCTGGATTTTCAATATTCTAACAGGTGTGCAGTGGTGCCTCATTATGGTTTTAACTTCCCTAATGACATAAGACGTGGAGCATCTTTTCATGTGCTTATTGGCCATCCGTGTATCTTCTTTGGTAAGGTGTCTGTTTAGACCTTTTGCCCATTTTTAAATTGGGTTGTTCATTTTCTTATTGTTGAATTTTCAGAGTTCTTTGTATATTTTGGATACCAGTCCTTTATCAGATATGAGTTTTGCAAACATTTTTCTCAAAGCTTGTGGCTTCTTTTTTCCTTTACAGTATCTTTCACAAAGCACAAGTTTTTAATCCTAATGATGTCTCACTTATGAACTGTTTTTTTCATGGGCTGTGCTTCTGGTGTTTTAACTAAAAACTCCAAAGTCACTAGATAATCTAGACTTTCTCCTATATTATCTTCCAAAAGTTTCTTAGTTTTCCATTCTACATTTAGGTCTATGATCCATTTTGACCTAATTTTTGTGAAGGGTGTAAGGTCTGTGTCTAGATTCTTTTTTTTTTTTTTTGCATGTGGACATCCAGTTGTTTCCATACCATTTGCTGAAAAGACTGTCCTTTCTCCACTGAAACGCCTTTGCTCCTTTGTCAAAGGCTATCTGACTGTGTTTGGGAGGGTCTGTTCCATGGGTCTATTTGTCTGTTCTTTTGCTGACATCACGCTGTCTTGATCACTGAAGTAGTGACAGCTCTCTGACTTTGTTCTTCTTCAGTGTCGTGGTAGCTTTTCTGGGGGGTTTGCCTTTCCGTATAAACTTCAGAATCACTTTGTCAACGTCCACAAATATATCCTACAATATTTTCCTTCTTTATGAAGAACTTGTTCTAACTTCATTTTTTTACAAGGTAAGTCTACTGGTGATAAATTTCCTTAATTTCTATTTGTTTGAGAAAGTCTTTATTTCTCCTTTGCTTTTGAAGGATAATTTCACTACACACAAAATTCTGGGTTGTTTTTTTTTTTCTTTCAACCCTTTAAAAATTTCACTTCACTCTCTTATTGCTTGCACGGTTGCTAAAGAGAAGTCTGATATAATTCTTACCCTTGTTCCTCTATAGATATGGTGGGTCTTTTCCCTCTGGCTTCTTTCAAGATTTTTTCATTGTCTTTTACTTTCTGTACTTTGAATATGACATACCCAACCATAAATGTTTTGGTATTTATTTTGTTTGGAGTTCTCTGAGCTTCCTGAATCAGTGGTTTGGTGTCTATCATTAACTGTGGAAACTTCTCAGCCATTTTTACTTCAAATATTTCTTCTATTCTTTTCTCTCTTCCTTCTCATCCTGGTATTTCCATTATGTGTATGTGATACCTTTTGTAATTGTCCCACAATTCTTAGATATTCTGTTCCAGTTTTTTGCATTCTTCTTTCTCGTTCTTTTAAGTTTTGGAAGTTTCTTTTGACGTATCTTCAGGCTCACTGATTCTTTCCTCAGGCATGTCTAGTCTACTGATGAGCCCATCAAAGGCATTCTTCATTTCTGTTACAGAGTTTTTGATTTCTAGCATTTCCTTTTAATCCTTTCTTAGAGTTCCCATCTCTCTGCTTGCATTACCCATCTGTTTTTGCATGGTGTCCACTTTTTCCGTTACAGCCCTTGGCATGTTAATCATAGCTATTTTAATTTAAAGTCTGATAATTCCCAAATCTCTTCCATATCTGAGACTGGTCTGATGCTTGCTTTGTCTCTTCAGACTGTGTTTTTCACCTTCTAGCATGTCTTGTAGCTGAAAGCTGGGCTTGATATATTGGATAAAAGGAACTAAGGTAAAAGGGTCTTCAGTGCGAGGTCTTGTGTTTACCTGGCTAGGAGGTAGGCTGTGTTTATCGTCTGATGTAGCTGGAGGTGCCAGAGGCCAAAATTTCCTCCAGGGTCCTTGTGTTTTTGTTTCCCTGTTTCCCTTTGGGTTTCCCTAGAGACTCCTTCTTAAATAGGGTCTGAACCTTGCAGTTTCTTGTGTAATTACACAGGAGGCTGCTGATGTGGTGTAAGTGTGAGAGAAGGGAAATACTGCATAATCCTACAATGACGTCTCATTCTGTTACTGGGTCTGTGTCCCTGGCTGTGACCTTCACAGCCGCTTCTCAGTTTTCTGCTCCATCTTCAGGGAGACGAGGGGGCTCGAGGGGGTGGAGGTTTGCTTCCCCCACATTGGTCAGGCCTGGGACAGAGCTTCCCTGGAGGGAAGGGACCAGAGGGCTCTGGACACATTCCAGACTGGTTACTTTCCTCATCCCCCGGCAAAGGCGTGAAGTGACTTCTCTCCTCCTTCACCCCGGGAACCAGCAGCGCTCCTGGAGATAAAAGTCATGGATGCGGGGCCCTGAATGCTGGGCCCTAAGAGTTTTGACCTCTCAAGAGTCCATGCTCAGCCTCTAGCAACCAGCCAATCACTCTCTGTGCGTGAGGCCAGCCCAGTGGGAGGTTCTACTCACGCTAGCTCTGCATTCACCTCTCTCTCCGATCTGGGGGCAGCGTTTTGCCCTCAGTGCTCCGATGGGTCTAAGAAGAGCTGGGGACTTTCAGCTGGTGCAGCTCGTTTCCTTCTTGTGAGGACACGTGTACACGTCGGAGGGAAACCAGAAGTGAGTTCCATGGACTTTCATTTTTCTCCCCAACTAAATGCAACTCAGATCAAACACGGGAAGGTAACACATAAGGCAGGGACAGTGGTAAAAACCAGATAGGTAGAACATTTTAACTGAAGACTCCTTCAGAGGTGAGAAGATTAAAATAGATTTTAAAATTATTTTTCCACATGACATATTTATAAATTCCTGTAAGGAGGGATTTCCCTGTTCCAAAATATACCTCCAGGCATTTCTTTTGGTTATTTAAACTTATCATAAAAAATCACTTAAAATATTTTCATTTACACAAGCAATGGAATACAAGCCCAGTTGCCGTGTCACTAAACACTACGAGGGTTTCATTATTTGTTTAAAACAAGAATCCACCGCAGCACTTTCTAACACCTGGAACATGGCGGCCAAGTAACACATTCTCTTAGTGAGATCTGTTTACCACCCTAGGCAAAGCTGTTTTCCAAAAGATGTACACAGCCCCAAGGTGTGCATGCACACACACGCACACACTCACTGCACACTGGCTGGGGCTCTCATGTCCGGAGCAGCCGGGCCTCTGTCCTGACGCCTGGACACACGCATCTCAGAGGAGCAGCGCCTGAGTGAAGCACCCCTTTGCACTGGGTCCAAACCCGCAGGTGAGAGCCTGGGACACCTTCCTCCACTGAAGCTCACGGACCACTCCGAGCCATGGGTGGGTGGGAAAGAACTTTAAAGTATAAATAGAGCCCCAGACAATGACTATATTACCTTAGAGGTGACAATAGCATGAAATAATTTAGGTCAGCTGATGCCAGAGCCGAGAGGCTGAACCTTGACCCTGATGGTCACCAGGTCAGGCCAGGGTGCCCTCGGTATGGCTGCTGGTCTGTTCAGGTCTGCTCTTTGCTCCCCAGACTTGCTGATATGGGCCCTACAGGGAGTTTAAGGCCCATGAATGGCCCTTGGGGTAATGACGGACCCTTTGGATGAACCCTCGTCTGCACGTGCCGTGCTCTCCAGGCCTGCGGGGCACCTCCGGGGGTGAGTCTGGCCACTGCGTGTTGCCACAGTTCACTGTGTCCCATATTTTGATAACGTACAGAGTGTTTTATTGCAGTCAAATAATATCTTGAGCTCTCACAACAGCAAACTGCAGGGACTTCAAAGGGATTCCAGTCCAACTGGAACCATCACTACAAAACAAATGGTAGCTTTATTGTTAGCCAGACCGCAAAGGGGCAGAGACGGTGCCAAAGTAAATGCTCTTGAAATCTCCTCTATGTATTATCTTTGAACAATTAACTGGTCTCCTGGAGACAAGGGGAAAAAAAAGGAAAGAAAACAAAATAAAAGATTGACAATGGAATATATTGTTCTTGGATGTGTGGTATGGATAAACCGTAGTCGTGATGCACAAATACTTGTTGAATTGATCATTCATTTCAGCTAGTCCGTAACTGCACGCATGAGGCCGGTGCCGGGGACTGAAATCAGACTCACTTTACAGATTACACCTTCGGCGGGTTGCAGAGCAGAGGTCCCCCTGCCTATGAGACCCTAGTGTCCCTCACCACAGGCTGTTCATCAGACCATCGTCACCGTCACCAGGTCACCAGAGGTGACCTTTACTCATGAAGCATTTCTCTGTGGCGAATTCTCAACTTGTGGGCCCTTCGCCACCCTGACTTCTTCCCGAAGCCTCCAAAGTGACAAGACGTGGCTCTGGGCGGCCAGCTGTGTGGGCAGGACAGAAAGGCACTGAGTTGCAGTGACCACACCGGGGCCTGGCCCATATCAGGACTGAAATGTTGGGGATCCCAACCCCAGATACTGGAGTCCCTCGGTCTGCGATAGGCATTGTCTTCTTAAACCTTCTGTCTTCCGAGGTGCTGTATAGCCCGAGGCTGGCAAGATGCCAGCTCTGATTCTGACTGTGGCTCTGTTTCTTCCGTTGGGAACGGCGGCTGTCTTCTGCCCCTACGTCCCCCGCCCCCCAGGAGCTGAGCCAGAACGAAATGTCACCTCGATATGGTCCGCTGAGGTCGTCACATTAAAGGCACAGTGAATTCCAGGGGCAACGCCGGAGCCGTCAGAAGCACCAAACAGTCGCCCACAATCGGCCTTGCTCAGAGAGCTCCTGGCCCCAAACTATGGAACTCGGTCTGCAAGGACGTCTGCTGCGGGGAGCCCAGGCGTGCTTGTCACTCTGACACTGATACAAGCGACCTGAAAGGCTGCTTCTCATGACAATCGCCCTGGGTGAGGCTTCCTGGAGAAAAGTCCCACAAGTGGACTGGACACCATTTAACGCTTGGTCTGTTCTGTCTGACAGTTCACACTCACTGCTGCCTCCTGAGGGGGGCCGGGGGTTGAAAAGGAGAGAAGCAAAACACACACAGACACACACATGCACACACATACACACGCACACGCACACACAGACACATACACATGCACACACGCAGACACACATGCACACACACACCCTGGGGAGGTGATGGGCACAGGGCGTGTGTCAACGCAGGCAGGAATGTGTGCGCACTTGCCTCATGGCCGTGTCCTGCCACCCGGACAGGCCAGCACTTGTCGCAAAGTGACAAGGCTTCTGCTTGACAGACACGCATGACGGCACACTGCAGGGTCTGTCACATTGTTGGAAGAATCCCTCAGTCTGCAGGTGGTTGTGTTGGAGCACGCAGGGCTCTGAAGGGGCTGGGAGAAATCAGCCCTGTGCGTGCGGAATCGAGGCTCCCGGGTCCCCACTCAGGACCAAGGCCATGGCTCTGAGGATGGCGGGGGGTGCCCGGCCCACCTGGCAGGGCTTCCTGCAGGCTCGGGGACCAGTCAGGCCTACCCGCCTTCTTGGTCTTCCTGGACATCTCCATAAAGGGCTGCAGTTGAGTGAAGAATGCTATGAATCTGATTTTCAAGAATCCATTTAGCATATTCACGTGGAAATATCTTCTTCTGATTTTAATGGAAGGATTGTGGGATTTAAACTTGGAAGAGCCCGCTCCACATCCTGGACCCTCACTTACAGGGGCCCAGCCTTCACTGTTTGGTATGGGCTTATGACAGCTCTGGGCTTATGAAATGTTCTCTTCTAAAACTGCGATGCTTTCTAAACATTGACAATTCACCTTCCCAAGCACATGCAGTTGTGAGAAATTTGATGGGATTCATTTATGTATTTGCTAATTTATTCTAAGACAAATACAAAGAAAAGAGAAAAAGCAGTCGATGTCCAGAAAGATCTTGGCGCACTTTGTAACGTTACCCACTTAGGAAAACAGCAGCACTGTTTCAGGGCCCAGCAAGGTCTCCTCCTCTGCCCCCAAGGACGGGGGAAGCATATGAAAATGTCTTGATAAGCTGGCTTTGGCGAATAAAAGCTTTAGACATGAGAGGTGTTTTCATCTCACCTGTGCTTTCCCTAAATTCGTTTTCATTTAACTAAAAAGTTCCTTTGCATAGTCCAACTTTGTATTCACAACCCACTAGATGAAGTCCTAGGCTCTTGGCTTTTGAAGCGTAACTGGTCATATTTCACCTGTCCTAAAATCCCCTAGATTAGCAACACAAGTTCTTCTAGCTTTAGGAACGGTATATTTAAGAACAGCTTCAACAGACCTGGTTCCGTGTAAATGGAGTCCACCATCTCTTAGCTACATGCCTCACACGAGGCACGCGATCTCGTCACGCCTCAGTTTCCTCATTTGTAACATGAGAATAGTAACCATAATACCTTATTTATAGTGTCGCTGAGGAGTGACTGAAACAACATATGAACACCAGGATGTGGAGCAACCGGAACTCTCGGACACCCCTGCCGGGAAGGCAAAAGGGCAGAGCATCCTTGGAAAACAGTTCAGCAGTGTCTTAAAAAGTTAAAAATACACTTCCCATGTGAGCCAGCAACCCCACTCACAAGTATTTACCTGACAGAAATAAACACGTGTCCACACAGACCTTGTACGTGAACGTTTGTAGCAGCAACATTCACATCTGTCCCGAAGGAAACATCCTGGTGACCTTCAGCTGCTGATGTACCCACAGGACGGGGTGCGACCCAGTGACACACGGCCCACAGACACGGAGAACGTGGTGGATCTCGGCCGCTGTCGTGTGAAAGAAGCCAAACACAAGACTCCAAATGAAAGACTCCCTTTCTATGACATTCAGAAAAGAAAAGGCTAAAGTGGCCAAAAAAGGTGGCAGAGGGACTCTGCAAAGGGGCAGGAGAGAACTAGCTCTCCGGGGTGACAGAAACGTTCTTGGTGACGGTCACACAGCTATGTCTGTCGCCAAAACTCGTCACATTGGAACTGAGAGTGAGTGATTTTTTACTTCTAATAAAGTGCACCTCATTAAAGCTGGGAGGAGGGCAAGTGTGGTACCTGGCCCCAAGCAAACTGTTATGTCTCCCCCTTTAGTTGTCACTTAGAATTACAACGCTGTCCTAGCTGTGTTAATGCTGCCTGTCACCCAAGCCACACTGACCTGACCTCAGGCTTAAGTGCTGCTTTTCCGCTTCAAGTCCTTCTGACACAAGATTGCCCCTTTTTTACTACTTACCTACCCCCCTGCCACAAGGCAGTGAGATTTTAAATAGTACGCAGGCGTGCCAAGTGTATCACTCTTGTCTTCAACTAGTACCACGGCGCTACAGGAGCACCCATGGCCCGCCGAGGTTCAATCGCGGATGCAGAACCGCGGGTACGGGAACCGCGGAGATGGGGACGGACTCTAAGTTATGCTCGATTTCCGACTGCACAGGGGCTCGGCGCCCTTAGCCCCAGTGTTGTTCAAGGGTCAACTGTATACGGATAGTACAGTTCTTTGTTTGCTAAGTGACTAGTAATAAGGTAAAAAAACCCGCCAGAAACCTATTTAATCTTAGAAAGTAGTTAAAAGGCCAGTGAGGCTATATTCCTCCCCTCTCCTTATGTTCCCAGAGCGCACTGAAGCTCACGCTTCCACGCTCAGGAGACAGCCTCCCTCCCCAGGGCCGCTGCCCTCCGCCCTGCCGTGGGACTCTCCCCACTGCCTGGAGTGGGGCAGGTGCGGGGCACCCGCGTCCAACAGGAGGAACCAACCAAAGAAGGTGAAAGGGAGGAGAGGGCACAGAAGTGGGGATCTTAGGCTCAGGGTGAAGAAAAGTTATGGTTGTTTCACTCAACATTTCTTGGGGTTACTAATCAATAATGTTTTGTAACATCACATGCCGGCGCCTTCTTTGGCACACACCCGAAGCCTAATTTCTCTTTCCCGTTCTGGGTGATGGAGCCATAAGGCAGAGGGCAGAGTCAGGCTCTGAGACAAAGCGCTGGCTGCACCCTGGGCATGCGGGCTGGCTCTTGATGACGGTGGGCTGGTCAGTGGTGGGGGGAGGGGGGCTGGTGGCAGAATGGGGGCCTGTCACTCTAATCCCAAGCCGGTTCTGGCTGGGGCCATGGCCCGAGGGGGGGAGCAGAGCCCGGCGACCGACCTCGGGCCCCGCGCTCTGAAGCCTGAGATGACGCCCTTCTTCCCCGCACAGCAGTGTGGAACGTTCGGTGGGTGTTCTGACTTGTCTGGTTCCCAGAGGAGGAGGAATCCTGCCAAATATTTGTAATCTATGCTGCTGTATGCAGTCAGGGAAGCCACACCCAGAAGCCAGTGCATGGCTGCAGAATGAAAGCGCTCCTGCTCGAAGGCCAGATGGAAACGTCGGTGCAGGGGAGGAAGCCGGAGAGCCTGGGCCTGCGTTCTCTGCGAGACGTTTTCTCCTTAGGCTCCAGTAGACGTGCACCTCTCTCTACCCTCTCTGAATAATCACTGTATTCTTCTCTGTGAGTGTGGTCATTGCAGACAATATTTGCATCTCTTCAAAGCAGCTAGGTAGATAGGTCCTGATTCATTTGTATTTATGTCAAGAGCCAAAAGGGACTGCACTGATCTGCGAATGGCCGTCTCTCTTCCTCTGAGTAAAGCACTTTGCCGTGTTTGCTAAGGCAGCACTGGGTGAACGCTGGGAGGGATGATGGGAGTTGACCTTGGGGCTGGGCTCCTCTGCGTTTCAGGGCTGGCGTCACTATCCAGAAGGGTTCAAACCACTCACCATCTGAGGAATCAGTAAGATAAGAACTAAACACATTAAGGGATCATCCCAGGATGCAAGACAGTTTTTTTTTTTAAATTAATTAATTAATTTATTTATGGCTGTGCTGGGTCTTCGTTTCTGTGCGAGGGCTTTCTCTAGTTGCGGCGAGCGGGGGCCACTCTTCATCGCGGTGCGCGGGCCTCTCACTATCGCGGCCTCTCTTGTTGTGGAGCACAGGCTCCAGACGCGCAGGCTCAGTAGTTGTGGCTCATGGACCCAGTTGCTCCGCGGCATGTGGGATCTTCCCAGACCAGGGCTCGAACCCGTGTCCCCTTCATTGGCAGGCAGATTCTCAACCACTGCGCCACCAGGGAAGCCCAAGACAGTATTTTTAATGAGTTTTTTTTTAAGTTAGTAAAGCTGAAACTTATTTTTTTATAGTCAGATAATAGCTACCAGCAGCGCCATCTGTTGAAACACTGCAAAACTCCATTTCCTCCGTCCCAAGGAATAGCTACTTTAAGTAAAGAAAGAGAAAAATGTTTGGGATCAAGGGCAGAACTGGAAGTTTATGGGGTTTAGTCCATTTAGTCCCCAGTTTCAGGCAAAATCACAGCTACTATTACTTCCGAGACGAGAGGAAAAGGCTGCGTGGAAAGCCCTCACCTCACCAGCACCCTCCCCGCCTGCCTGAGGACACAGTCCCTCCCACCACGGAGAATCACGTGCTCAGGCCTCGCCCCCAGGCCTGCTCGGCTGGGGACGGTGGGAACACGCAGACAGGGTCTCTTGCTTCTCAGGACGACTGGGTGTCAGGGCTGGAGGGGCCCAGGCGCCCACCCTGCAGGAAAGGGGACAGGGCCCGGGCTCCAGGTCTGGACCTTGCCCAAGGTCAGACAGGCGGTGAGTATCAAGGTCACGACCGGAATTCAGGCCCCAGGTGTTCTGAATTTCAGCCCACACCTCCTTGCATTGCACTGCAGGCCTGCCCCTCCATGGTGAGCAGGGGCTGGAATCAACTCATCTGTCCACCAGGCAGCCTGGGGGCAACTGGGTCAGGTGCGGGCCAGGCGCTCGGGAGACAGAGGCAGTGGACGGGGCCGCAGCGTGGGCTGCTGCTTAGTCGAGGTTCCTGGGACAGAGCGACACGGACACGGGGACCAAGGGCGGGAGGGAGCCAGTCCTGCTCTCCAGCTCCCTGGTGGCCTGGTCTGTGTGTCCCTGGGGAGCCTGAAGGGTCAGGAGGTGAAGGGCTGGGAGGGCCAGGGGCCTAGCTCAGTGAGGCGGGCGAGGGCAGATCACGGGGAGCCTTGGGGGCTATGGGCGGACTTGGGGTTCCATTCTGAGTAGGTGGAGGAGGTGGAGCCCCGGGGAGGGCTCAAGGGAGCAGTCACGTGATCTCGCTTCGCATCAAGTGTCGCTCTGGCTGTTGTCCTGAGACCGGGCCGGAGGGGCAGGAGTGGAGTGCCTGAGGATGCCCAGGGGTTCCCGGCAGAGAGCACGTGGCTCGGCGGGAGGAGGTGGCGGGGCCGGGTTCTGGGTACACGTTTCCACGTAAAGCAGAGTGAACGGCCTTTGCTGATGGAGGAGAAGCGGGTGCGAGAGAAAGAGAGGCTTCAGCACAAACCACCACCACGTGTCAGCTGTACTACACCACACGTCGGAGGTGTACACAGATTTGGGGGGTAGTGTTTTTTCCAACTTCGGGTATCCACCCAAGGAACACGAATTTATTAAAAAAACCTCAGCTCTCCGTATACACACATGACGGGACGTCATGATACGACTTTGACAAACTGCCACTTGCCCTGGAGATCACCTACAGCCAACGCTGGAGAACCCGTATTTCTACGGTTGCTGCTGTTAGTTGACTTTCGTATAAAACGGTCTTGCTCTGAGGGCTGCGTGGAGAAATGAAGCTCCCTCATCAGCACCAGGGGCCGTCACAGGCTGAGCAGCTCACGCCAGATACGTGTCTGGAACCACTGAGGACACCCAGGAGGAACGGCTGGCGTGGGCCCGCGTGTCACCCGGGCTGGGCTGGCTGCAAACACGGACAGGTGTGCCCTCCACGTCCCCCTCTCACGGGGCTCTGCCCTACGCCCAGCCACTGCACACATGAGCGAGAGCCCGAAAGATCACCTAAGTGCAGGCCTCTGACACGACTCTGCGATGAGCTCTTGAAAGCTTTCACTGGTGATGAGAAAGTGATTTCTACTGTCTGAATGAACTGTCTCTTGACTAACGTCATCCAGCAGTGGAGCAGTCAGGGACGCGCCCCCTGAGTCACAGCCGGCATGGAACAGAAGGGAAGTGTGACTGAAAAACTACACCCACCACTCTGAATCAGAGACGTTATTACCACCTTGTGATACAGACACTGGGTATTGGGAGTAAACATGTTTCTGGCAACCTGGGCAGGTGAACTTGTAAGTCCCGCATCCAGCCCAGCACCGCCGACATGCAAATCTCCTTCCTTTTCCTCTTCTATTTCATTCCCAGGGTTTCTGTCCCTTGTGCCTTTCCACAGCCTACAAGCTACCGGAACTCGGGATCTGTACGCTCCAGTGTCCTGCCGCTAGGGGCTTCCTAAACGCCCTCTGAAAAACTAATACAGTTAAATTAGAGCCAGGATCTCCTTAAGTCAGGTGGACCCTACCTGGCCTAATGAATGAATACTCAAGGCTTCACTGCACAGAGGACAGAGGGAAAATGGGCAGGAATGAACAGAACAAGACCAGTAAGAAGACGGCTTTTGTTAAGCAAAGTGAAACAGTTGCACACTTACATATACAAACGTTTCTTCTAAAGGAATCACCTTGAAGCCTCCTGTTGCTTACAGCGGCCTTGGTTCAAAATATTTACTCCTGGAGCATCTACAGGGCAGGTCAGGGAACCCGATCTACGTGCTTTGCTTTAACAACTTTCTAAGGCTCATAATTCACATGTACAAAGACCTGCGTCCTTATCTCTGTCCCATGTGTGTCACATGTCCTATAACACGTTCTCCTTGTCCCTGGTTTGTGCTATTTGATTATGAGGCCCCTCTGTGCTGTTTTCTCCCTGTTTCTTGCGCTTGGGGTTTGCTGAGCTTTTCGGATCTGTGTGTTTATAGTTTTCATGAAATTTGGAAAAATTTTATCCATCATCTCTTCATGCACCTCTTCTGTTCTCCCCTCTTTGCCGGGTCCCCGATTACGTGTACATTTGGGCACTTGAAGTTGTCCCACAGAACTGACACTCTGTTCATTTTCTGGAAAATTCTTTTTTTGTGTCTCATCTCACATGGTCTCCACTGAGCTCTTCCTTGGCAGTGCAGTCGACCCTTTATTCCATCCGATGTCATTTTCGCATTGGACGCGGCAGATTTCATCTCTACGAGTCCAACCGTCTTCTTTATATCTTCCCTCTAACTTTTTTAACATATGGAGCAGGGTTCTAAAAATGGGCTTAATGCCCCCTGCCACTAATTTCAACATCTGGGTCAGTTCTAGGTTGGTTTCGATAGATTCTTTTCCTCTTCATTATGGGACATATTTTCCTGCTTCTTTGCAAACCTGGTGATTTTGGGTTGGATTCCATCCATTGTGAAATTCACCTTGCTGAGGCAGTTAATATTTCTACGTTGTTACAAATACTCTTGAACTTTATTCTGGGACACAGTTAACTTACCTGGAAACAGTGTGGTCCTTTTGGATCTTCCTTTTAAGGTCTGTTAGGCAGGTCTGGAGCAGCGCCCAAGGCAGGGCCAATAAATCCCCACTACAGAGGCAAGACCCTCGGACACGCCAGCCAACGCCTGTGGACAGTGCCCTTTTCCAGCCCGGCTGGAGGGAGCAGGCTGTGCCTGGCCTTGTGCGCACGTCTGGTGCTCCAACCCTTTTGGGTGGTTCTTCCCAGCCTCGGGTCGTTTCCTCACACGCGTGTGCTGGTCAGTTCTCCCCTGCACACGCCGGGGGCCGTCTGAGCAGCTCTGTCCTCAGTCCTCCTGCCTGCCGGCCTCCCTGAGCTCTCATCTCTGTCCTCGAGACCCAGGGAGTCCGCCGGCCCCTACCGACCCTGTCCCCTTGCTGTGCCTTGGAAGCCCTCGCAGGGCAGTGAGCCGGGCACGTCAGGGGCTCACTTCACTTGTTTCCCGTTCCTCAGGGTCACGGTCCTTGCTGCCTGACGCCCGGTGCACCGAGAGCCATTTTCCCATGTTTTGTGTTTTTGTTTTGCTTGTTCTGGACAGGAGGGAAAGTCTGGTCCCTGTTGCTCCTTCTGTTCCGGATGTGGGCACCCCCCATGCCTAGTTTTATTATCACTTGGCATGGCCATCAGCCGGACGAGGGTGGCTCTGGATGGCTTTTGACTGCTTCAGAGAACATCACACAAAATTGCGGTGGATAAAGTTCTGTCAGCAGCAAGCACAGCCACGGGTTGGCTTCCCGTTCATCATTAACTGAGCAGGTACTACATGCCCCACAAGTGGGCTGTGTTTATGCCCACGATCTCATTTTAATCTTTGTAACAACTTTACACAGTAAACACTATGGTTCCCCTTCTAAGTATAAAGAAACTGAGACTTGCCCGAGGCAATGTAGCTGGTTAGCGACGGGGGAGAGCTGAAAGCCAGCTCCTCTGAAGCCCAAGCCTGTGCTCTACTCATTGCTCTCCCAAGTGTACTAACAAGAAGGCCACGGGCCACCAGAAATGTCTGGGAACAAGGACGGGATCATGAAAACACGTAAGTGTGCGTGACGGCCTGAAAATGCAGAATGACAACAATTACCCTGTTTCACTGATTCTAAGGGGTCGCTGGCTGAAAGGGGCACCATTACATCCCCAAGAAAGAAAAACCCTGCCCATTAAATTATGACATAGTGTTTTAAATCTTCAAATTAAATTTTAAATGTTAAAAAAATCATTTTAAGATCGTTAAAATTAAAATTTTAACAAAAAAAAATTTAAGTATAACTGAAAGACTCAGATTTAATGTTCTTTAGGGTCATATACAGTCATCTGGATCTCAATATTAGAGTTGTTAAAGTTTTACAAAATGCATGTTAAAATCACTTAATTAGTGCAGTGTCAGTTACTGGTACCTACTACCTGCCATTGCTGCATTGACCCAACAACACTAAGAGGGCGGCCTCACAGTCTGCACTGCGGGGAAACTGAGGCTCAGAGAGGTCGGTGGCACGTCCAAGGTCACACAGCTGGCAAACAGTGGTGCCGGGTTTTGTTATTTCTACCTGATATGCTTGTTTGAAATAAATCCATCTTACTACATTATGTGTTTTCCTGCTGGCACGTCAGCCCTGTGTACGTGTGCATGGGTGTGTCGGCACACAGGTGTCGCCAGGGGGCCGAGGGAGGGAGCCAGGTGTAGAGACGGACAGCCGTGGAGACAGGGTCAGTGAGCGTGGGCAGGGTGAAATGTCTCATCCGCCCACAACCCAGTGAGTGAGCAACTATGCCACAGATATTACATACACTCAGAAAAGCCTGAAGATTATTTACTGTGGCAGTAAACCAGCTTTTAAATTAGAACATACATCTGTTCAAATGAAAAACATCTATTGCCTCTGTAGATTCCTACTTAGTTTGAGTGTGTTAAAGACACACAAGCTCTGCTTGGTGAGCACAAGTGTCGAAGCTGCTGGATCAGAGGACGCCCCTCCAACCACCCCGCAGGGAGGATCCACTCGGGGGCACCACTTCTTTTGGTTCCCTTGTTACTTCTGTCCATAGAAAGCTTCACACTTCTTTCTATGAATAAATGTAAAAACCCCAAACTGGACTTCCCTGGTGGCGCAGTGGTTAAGAATCCACCTGCCAATGCAGGGGACACGGGTTCGAGCCCTGGTCCGGGAAGATCCCACATGCCATGGAGCAACTAAGCCCGTGCGCCACAACTATTGAGTCTGTGCTCTAGAGCCCGCGAGCCACAACTACTGAGCCCACGTGCCACAACTACTGAAGCCCGCACACCTAGAGCCCGTGCTCCACAACAAGAGAAGCCACAGCAATGAGAAGCCCGCGCACCGCAACGAAGAGTAGCCCCCACTCGCCGCAACTAGAGAAAGCCCGTGCAGCAATGAAGACCCAATGCAGCCATAAATAAATAAATAACTAAATAAATTTATTTTAAAAACCCAAAAAACCCCAAACTCTCCTGAAGGTAAAAGTGAGGGGTTGGCCACTCACTGTGAAGGACAAGGGTAGCGACCACGAAGCCTCCAGAGACCGCCAGTCCGTGGGAGAAGAGCAGGAAGGTGGGCCGCTGTGTGGCAGCCTCGCTTCTGCTACGGGCTACAACTTCCACAGGGAGTTACCTCAGACACCAACGGATCTCTGCGCCTCCTGCAAAAACGCTGAACCCATGAAGGCTTTGAAATAGCACAGAACATAACTCCCTTTGGGACCTCACATCAGTAATATTCTCCCCCAAATCACAGATGTGTTAATGCAGAGACTGCTAAAATCCCGGCCCAGCAGTGGGATGTTTTTAATACGAACGTCTCAATTACGTTTCCGATTTCAGAAGAATAAGAGGCTGAGCTTTGCAGGCAGGTATCACTCAAGTCCCAGGAGCCCCTGCTTCTCCCAGGCGGCCCAGAAACACAGGGTAGCACGTGCACAGCCCTTCCTGTGGAAGGACGTACCGGAGCCACTCTGGACGCGTCTGGGAAGCCGAGTCAATGTCCGAGGCGGCTAGGTACCCCCAGTCTGCCCAGAATGTCCCCTGTTTCAGCATTACAAGAACCCCCTCAGTTCTGCACCAACTAGGCTGGCTGGTCACCCTATCAATCAGACTCAAGTAGGAATAAAACAGAAAACCTAAAACCGACTTCTTATAAGTTATTCCTAAACACAAAACAGTGCAACAACCGGGACCTCTGCAGCCCTGCGTTCTAAGCCAGTGGTTCTCAAAGTGTGGTCCCCAGACAAACAGCACCAGTAGCACCTACGAACATGTTAGAGAAACAAGGGTGGAGACCCCAGGCCAGAGCCGGTGCGTCACACTTTGGGGACGAGGCCCAGGAATCTGGGTGTTAAGAAGCCCTCTGTGTGCTTCTGATGTGCCAGCAAGTTTGAGGACCTCTGTTCTGGTCTAGACGGTAAGTAGGTGGCAGACGAGATGCCAAGTAAGACGAAAACGGGAAAGCTCACGAGAGAGAGCTCTTCCCTCGTAAGTTATCACTTACGTCCACTTCTGATGACTCAAGGTGACCTGGGAAAACCCTGCGACCCCAGGTCTCCAAAAAGTAACACACTGAGAAGAAGGGCGTCTTCAGGGGCAGTTCACACGTGTCACACCTTCCACGGCCACATGTGAATCCTATTTACGCTCGAAAAAGGAAAGGGTGCAGGAGAGGGGCTCCTCCCGGGCCCAGTGCACCAGAGCCCAGCTCCCTCTCCCCGGCTGGTGCTCCGGGCATGGCTCCAGTCACGGCAGCCTCCCGGGACCTGAGAGCCCTGGCCGGCGCCTGGACCTAGGAGACCGCGTCCTGCAGCTCTGCGTCTGCACGCGCACACACGCACGTACGGGCACTGCAGGGTCTGCACCAGACACGCGTATGCAGTGTCCCTGGAGCGGGTGGGCAACCCCTGGGGAGTCAGAACTCAGATCGCCTCGGCGCAAACTCGCTTCCCCAAGATGCCCCCCGCCCGTGCGTGCGTCACGAGGGGCCCCCTCCCTGCAAGCAAGTTCAGCAGAGGCTCTCTGCAGTTTCCAGAAAGAGCTGAGTATTTTGTGGTGGCTTCTTTTATCTCTGGGGACCTGGCTTATTAGAAAAGTGCACAAAATCACTGACCTCCTGATGGTCAGGAGGTGAGCAGACTCAGGACTGCTGCTCTGAGGCCAGCGGATGGGTCAAGATGGACGAGGAGGTGCCACCAGCGGGCACGTCTGGCGGGGGAAGGGCAGGGGCTGCACTCCAGGCCCGGGGCACGAGGGCGCGGCCTGGGGACGCGGGGAGGGGCCCCGGTTTCCTCCGCTGCAGGGGTGCCTACTTCCTCAGGAAGAGCTGGAGGGGTTACTCCTCAGGATGGTGAAAGCTGTCTTGTCACCTGGCCAAAGGGAAATTCCAAGAGCCACTGGGAATCGCGGGCACACACCCACCACAGCTGGGACACGGAGGGTGACGACCCCCAACCTCCGTTTTCACACAGAACCGCGTGTGCAGCTCAGCGGCAGGGCCTTCAAAACCATTAATCCCATGTGCGCCACAGGCTTCACCAACTCTAACTTAATCTCCAGGTGTTACTAAAAAGCACACACCCAGGCTGTGCTGGTGAGAGAAGGACGGACATCGCCATCGAGGAATCAGCCGGGGAAGAAACGAACAGGAGACGGTGTATCAGGCTGGAAAAACGAGCTTGGGAGTTCATGTTTTAGAAATGGAAAGAAAAATAAAGGAAATGGGAGCAGGGGAAAGGACAGGACACCACAGGCATGGGGTGAAAGGACCCAGGGAGGGCCCGGGGCAGCCGGGAGGGTCTCCGGGAAGGGCTGGAGCTGGGAGGTGGGCTGGAGGGGCCGCAGAACAAACCCCCCCAGAGGCCGGTTTCCACGCAGCCCGCGGGCCTTCTCATGGCTCCGGGGCGTGGGGCTGGCTGCTCCCAGAGGCCTCAGACCGCGTCCCCGCCACTTCCAGCTTCTGGAGCCGCCCACGTTCCCGGGCTGCTGGCCCTTCCTCACATCACAGGGACCCGCCACCTCCCTCTTCAGGTCCCTCATGATGACAGCTGGGGCCCACCCAGAGGTCCAGGGGCACCTCCTGTCTCACGACCCTGAACTCGATCACCTTCAAAGTGCCTTTGCCGCCACAGGTCCCAGGACTGGTACAGACACGTGTTCAGGAGACCCCATCCTGTCTGCTGCACAGACTGGGGGTGACACAGCTTCAGCACAGGGTCCTCTGCTGATGGAAACCTGACCCGAAGTTAGATCCTTCTGCGTGCTTTCCTACAAGGGAGGCCATCAAATGCATAAACTTCCCCCGAAACTGGATCTCCTGGTTTATCTATTTTGTCCATCTCTTCAAGACTCTCCTTGGGAAGCTAGCGTTTAATTTGAAATACTTTGTATTTGACAATGTGGCAGAAGTTTTACCATGTACAGAAGTGCAGGAAAGAGAGTGTTTCTTTAAGGAAACGTCTTCGTACTCCTACTGATTTATCTGAATATGATATTTCTTTCATCATGTAAGAAAACTTCTCACTTTTATTCTCAACTACTCTTGAAAGGTTTTATTTTTATTCTGAATTTAATTGCTGTGTTTGCTGGAAAAAATCAGCAACCCTTTCATTTCTTTTTCATATATTCAGAAAAGTCACCAGAAGAAAATTGAAAACTAAAAATTGGATGTTCAGAGCAAACGGAGCTCCCTGTGTCACTAGCAGCTCCAGGGTTGGCGGGAGGCAGGGGGGCATGGAGGGGGGGAAGTCTGGAGTAAGCGTCATAAACTACCAATTATTAGTTTGCCCCTTGGAGGGGGGAGCAGATCTACAATCGTTCGGCTCCTACGCACTCTGAACAGGGTCAGAAGCTGCATAGGAAGGACCCTGCAGCACATTTCTGATTCTCACGTGTGGCTAGAAAGGCTGAGTTAAAGACACCCTGTATCAGGGACGCTGGTCTGAGGAGGAACACTGCAACATCACAGCACAGCAGCGTCTGTGTTCGCTGCTCTGAAGATCTGAGCTCCTCTGCGTGACAAACATCTGGCATGGCAGGCAGAGGTGCTGGCGGGAAACTCGCCGCGGCCCGTCCTGTCCCCCTGTGGTCACTGGACTCCAGGCACCTACATGTCCTGGACACAAAACTCCATCCCAGCCCTGTCTGAAATCTGAGACCATTTCTGTACTTGAAAAGATGACTGAGACACAGTGACAGGAGGCAAGGAGAGAGGTCGGCCTCATCTTCTCCTGTCCAGAAGTCAGAATAGCCAAGTACACCGCCAGGAAAACTGGCCGCGGCCCTGTACAGGTAGGGCGCACGCGGGAGGGGCCCAGGGGCGCCTGCTTCGGGAAGCTCCATGGGACCGACAGTGCAGCAACTGCGACGCCCCTCCCCACACTCACTGCCCCCTTCCGTGTCCCCCCCAATCCCCCCCTCCCCATCCTGGACAGCGGGTCCATCGCTCTATCCAAAAGGGCGAACTATGCCACGCTCCGGGTTAGAACTACCCAACGGACCCAATTCTTCACATAAATTGTGTCTATTATTCAAAAGCGCAGGTGACCCTCCTTTCGTTTTGAACGTCTCGGCGTTTTCGGCCCACAGAGGATGACGTACACGGGAGGGCAGTCCCGTCCTCCACCCTCGCAGGCCCAAACAGCACTGCCGGCTGCAGGTCCCCCAGCACCGAGGCGACTTCCAAACCTAAAGACAGGCCTGTGCCATTTCAGGATAAATGTTCAAATTTAGGAGAAATGAATCATATGTCATTTTCTCATACGTTCTTTGTGATGACAAAACTAAAAATAGAATAATTTATTCCATTCTATTTTCTTACATTAGGCCATCAGAGCTAAGGGGCTGGGCAGAAGTCTTCTCATTTTAAAATTATATATAAATACTAATTATAAGTAACGAATAAAGTTATTGATAAATAAGTGTCTTCCTTTCCATATCTCTATAAATGTTTCTTCCTTTTCTGCAAGCTTAAATTCCTTAAAGTGAATTATTTTTGCTTGCTGATGACGGGCATGACAAATAACTGTATTTGCGGCAAAACGTGTTCCGATTCAAAGAGAAACAGTTCTTCCAAAGTGGCTAAAAGCTGATTCCCAACATAGGAGTTTGCCTTTTCGTGGGATGTGATGTTATGAGACCTCAGATGTCCAGATGCTGAGATGGGGCGTGACAGGCCCTTCTTCCTGGACACGGCTCTCTGGGCGTCACGGGAACCGGACCCCACATGGGACCGGGGAGATTCTGGAGAAAGCTGCCGCGGTCCGCGTGGTCACAGCCGTTTCTCAGCAGTGGCCGACACAAGCCCAGATCCCGTCCACTAGAGGAGCCCGGCCTGACTCTGTCAGACAGCCGAGCGCCTGGGCTTCCCCACGGGCAGTGCTGTTGGGTCGGGTCTGCTCCGGAACTTGGTTTTCAGATCCACGTTAAGGACTCGAAGTATCACAGTTCTCTTCTTTTCTTCACCTTTGACACAGGCTTCTTGTACAAATGCGTTCAAGCCCACGGTCATCCCACACAAGCGATGGGTTTCTGGATGTCGCTGCGCCTGACTTCCTAAGGCTCCGTCGACCGCGCTGATCACCTGTCATTCGTCTGCCACGATGACAGGATTCGGCAGACACGACCGCCAGACCAGACACAGCTCTCGACCCTAACAAGGGGACACATCTGCCAAGGGGACAAGTTCAGCTCTGACACCCAGGCTTCCCACCCCTCGTTCTCACTGGAGGCCCTGTGGGAACGCTGGCCTCTCTCCTCTGAGGTCTGTGGCAATCATGCTCCTTTTTTCCCACTCTCAGGTGAAGAATGCCCACCAGTGAACACTGGGGGAAGCCCCCCTGCAGGCTGACCATCAGAGCACAGCCGAGGTCAACCTCTGGGCTGCACGAGCCTGGGACTTCCACCCGCTGCTCTCTCACCTGTGCGGCTGCGATCATCCTGCTTGTACATTTTTCAGTACTGCTTTTTTCACTCAGCATCTCAGCTCAAACTTTTTCCTTGGTTATTCCACGGTCTGAATGAAGGCAGCCTTCAACGGCTTCATTGCATTGTGTCCACTTGAAGCTTTGTGCACAATTATCCTGCATGATTGGACACCGGGGTCCACAGTCTCTGAACCCCGAGAACGTAACGTTAGGGGCAAACGTTCAGGTCCGTAGCTCAGGGAGGGCGAGGAGGCATTTGGCATCTCTTACTAGTTCCTGGCTTATAACTTTCCAAAGTCTCTTGCTGTCAACAGAACTGGGCATGGAAACATTTATAACTGGTGGTTTGTGGATAAGAGAGTAGTATTTTAGCAGTTAAGTGAATCTCAAGTTTCAGTACCTCTCAAATGTTGTTTACCCAAAATTTCAATATTATTATTGGTTGGGAAGAGGAGGAATTAAAAGTACATCCCCATGTGCCGCCAGAACCACATCTCTGCTAACCATGCTTTTACGTGACTTGAAGAAAGCAAAGCCCAGTCACAAGGTTTCGAGGTCAAAACACGGGCTGAACAGACTGTGATCTTAAAAAGCACCTGTCTTCCTGCCCACCTGCTGCGTCAAGGATTCTGGGTCTCAGAAGCGGGGGAAGATGCTCGAGGACACGTAGCCGAGAGGAGTCAGGAGCGGACGGCTTCCTGGGGCCTCTCTTCCTGACCTCACAGGAGGCACCACACGCCGGCCACGCAAGGCTGCCTCTGTCCTTCCCCACTGCCCACTCGAAGCGCCCGGAACTGGGACTCAGAACGTGCACCTCCACCGAGAAACAACTCTACCTGCAGTCACGAGGTGTGCCTAAAGTATTTTGATTCGCATTTTAGACGTGTTACTGGGAAAACAGGCTTTGGTTGGTCAGGGCTGGTCCCCCATATCACTTAAAACATGCTTTCTGGGAGGAAAATCCGTTACTGCACTAAGGACATCATAAGACGGGCTGCACCCTCCCTACGCACACAGGTAAATAAACTTCTTAAACATTTCCTAGAATCAGGAAATGTATAAGCAATTGAAGTGAGAATAAACAAATCCATTCTCATCCGCTTTTAATGGCACAGTGAGGAACCGTCCAGAAGCACTGAGGGGGAAGGCCCGGTGCTCACCCGTCAGGCCTGGAGGCCACGGCCATGAGCCACCGGCCCACCAGGCCTGGACGCATGGGAACAGAGGTGGCATCTCGCGAGCCTCGGGGCCGGGAAGCCTGTAACTGCAGATGCCGGGCGCTCCCAGTGACCATCCAGGCTGCTCAGAGAAGGAAAGGCAGGTAAGAGGGGGAGTCTGAGGAGGGGGCCCGCAGTGGGGGCCCCTGTGGTCCACACACAACAGGGCGCAGGGTGGGCAGAGCTGAAGTGAGGTGTGACATTAACAGCGAGGCAGTTTAGGTGTAAAGACCGTTCTCCATGGGGAGGAAGCCCCATGGCATCAGATAAGGGCGATAAAGTGGCTCCGACTGTGGGAAAAGCAGGCTTGGTTTTCCCTCAAACTATGCCTGCTGTAAACTCCGCTAGAATACTCCTTTTCAGTTAAATCTAGTAACTACTCTAGGAATCCCGAGGGCACGTTGAAGAAGGACCGGACGGCCAGGTGGGCCCGTGGGGCCGTGAGAACATCCCGGGAGCCCAGGGAAGAGCCCGGGTACCTGAGGAAGCAAGAGGCCACGGCGCTCACCTCCTCCTGGGTTGCATCTCACAGCTGGGAGGACCAGCAGCTCTGCTCAGAAAGACTCATCTACAAGGTAAGTACAACGTGGGCCAGCCCCTCCCGGAAAGGACAGGTGACAGGGTGTGCAACGCGCTCCAGCAGGGCCGCTGTGACCCCTGGGCGGCCCGTACGCGGCTCACAGGCTCAGCCCTGCAGCGGATGGTCGGGTCTGTGTCCTCTGATCCCACCTCCCCACTGCCCCCATAAGCTGCCCTCGCACAGGCTTGAGATGCTGCTTCCATCAGAGGAAAAGGGAGAAGGAGGGACTGATCAGCAATCTGTGCTGTAACCAGGCTTTAGAGCTGGGACGGAGGGTTTGGAGTCTGGGGGAAGGAAAAAGTCGCTCCTCTCAGCGGAAGTGGTCTTTCGCTGAAACCTGCCCAGCTCGACGGGGCCCAGGCCCTCCAGAGTGAGGAGATGGCACATCGCACCACAGCTTCTGGCTCCACCGTGGAATTATCCCTGGAAACAGTCAGTAAACTTACCTGCGTATATAAGAAGATAACATAAAACCCACACAAGCTCACAAGGTAAATGACTTCTGATCTTAAAAGATCGTTTTTACGTCGCCCGAGTCCCCAGAGTCTGAGCCCGTGCTCAGCGGCAGGTATCCCGGGACTCACCGCCTGTCAACGCGTCCCCGCAGCGGCTGGGCTCTCACCTCCTCGCCTTCAAGTCGACTTTGTCTCTAAACCCTGCTGATACCCCGCCCCTCCCGCAAGACAGGGAGAGACATCTGCGTGCACAGGCCTGACAAGCTGATCCGCATCACGGCTGAGACCACAGCAGATACATCACCAACCTGGGAGAGGCAATCCATCAAACTGATGGATCCAACCCCCGACACGGCGAGCTGATGCTCGAATCCCTCCTCTGCATCTATCTGTGGGGTTCCCTTGCTCAGTCATCAGACACTCAATGGCCACGCGCTCTGTACCCTGCACGGAATCAACAGGTCGTGGTCCCACAGCCCTTCAGCCACCAGAGAACTGAGCATCCACCACAAAGCATCCAAAACGTACGACTGCATAGACACGGCCCACGTTGACCCAGAGCTTCCTGAAGATGGGTCAGAAGACCAATGCTATCTGGGCACAGAATCTTGACTTTCAAACTTCCACTGTCAATTTAACTTTAATCGGTAAATGATCTTTTGAAGTTGCCAAGTTCAGTGTGTGGGTCCTATGAATCTCCTCCCTGGGGGGTGAGAGCTCTCCATGGTCTGTGGGGTAGGGAAAGCCGTCTCGCTTTTCCACAGCGCCCACTGCATTTGTGGGGGGCTTAGCTACAGATGCGTGAGGAGACGGCTACACATCATCAGTTTCTACAAAGTTCTAATCACTCAAAATGGGCATTTAGAAAATAAAACCCTATAAAGAATACTGGAGCCAAGCGAAAACTTGGGACCAGAGAGGAAAGGGCAGACTGGGCCGTTCAGTTTGACTTTCTCAGAGTGAAGACTGGGAAGGATCGATGCTTCCCTAAAATTACATAAAAAATTGTTGTATTCGAGCACTTTTCCCCTGGGGAGAATCAGCTTCCACGTGCTTCTCCACGAGGCTGAAACCAAAAGCGGGCATGGGGGACACAGCCTCTGAGTGCAGACCCGGCGCGTGGCTGTCCCGTCCCTGCAGGTCCGGAGCCCCCAGACCACCCGCAGCTGCTCTGAGATGAGCCCTCACAGACAGGTAACTTCTGGGCAGCCTTCTGGAGACTGCAGGGCACCCGGCCTGAGCCCTGCAGGCCAGGCGGCCCGCAGCCGCGCACACCTGCCACCCCTACCTGGGCACAGACCTGACTGTTACGTGGTCTCCGGTCACTTCCCTAAGGACACACAGACACTCGCACACCCACGACGGTGCTGACCTTTATCCCGGAAGGAGAGCATCGCTGGGAAGCACGTGGAGAAAACCATTCGGCCACTGTTTGCGCTGAACCCGCCCCACACACAGCCTGCACGTTTGGGGTATTCCTCGCCATTTTCACACATTCAGTCCACCTCGCTTATCTCTGTGCGTTGGGTCTGTCTTCACCCGAGACTTCGGCCACCGACGCACCCTGGGCTCCACCCCTTAGGTGCCTTGGGGAAGTTGGAAAGTTCTTCGGTGGGACCCCATGCAGTGTGCCGGCCGCACAGGACCAGCTGGGTGGAGGGGTGCTAACAGGGCTTCACAAATGCCATCCTGAGCGTCCAGGGAGACAGGATGTGCCAGCCGGCAGGCATCCGCTGACGAGTCACCCACAGCAGGTGCCCTGCAAACCTGCGCCCGTCCCTCCCCCACCTGAGTGCCGGCGGACACCTGACACGTGTCCTCTGTTTTAACTTCCAGGGCCGGGACCGACTCTGATTCTCTCCGACACCCAGAAACGGACTCTAGGACCGAGACAGGCACCTCCAAGAGGGGAGGGGCTCGGGGCTCCCGGCGGACGCAGCGGGTGCTGACTAACGCAGGCAGGTGAATCCAGAGTCCGCTCTGAGGGGTTTCCTTTGATAACAATTGCAGCAGTTTACACTAATATGGTATCTTTGGTCGTGAGATCTCAAGCTGCTTCACACACGCTAAGCTCCCTTCCCAGTACTTTTGTGTAGTTTAGCACGGTCATCCTTCATTCAGAAGACGGGGAAACGGATGCTGAGTCAGGGGAACGTGAAGATGAAGCCAAAGGCGCCACTTTCAAACGCCGCCTTCTATCTTAACCCCTATGTATCTGACCCCAGTGTTTCCCCTCGCTGTTTCCTTTTGATGAATAAACTAAAACCACTGCCAGTGGTTTACATGAACAATACCTGCAAAAACCACACCCTGACCTACTGTCTACGTGATGGTCAGGGCACAAAATGTCACACAGACAGAAGATGCAGGAGAAATAATGACATCGTCGACTCACGTTTAAAATAAATATACACTTTACTTTTGAGCCTGGGATACAGACCATAAAGTATAAGGGTATCAGAAATAAAGTCCAGCTGCCTGGAAAAATTATAAAGATGAGGAAGGAAGACAGAAAAGAGGTTGAATTACTTAAAAAAATAGAGCAACGTCATGAAAAATGCAGACAAGGAAAGGAGAGTATTTCTAGTAGGCAGTGGATGGTTTGGTTTGGATTTCAGCAGAGGCTGGGGACAGAACAACCTAAACGTTATTTAGCCAGGGTCGGGGAGGGCAGCCGAGGAGCGGGGCACCTGAGTCAGGAAGACTGACGTCAACCTAAGCGTGTGTGCAAAGGTGTTCCTGCTGAAGAAAGCCGAAAGCCACGGCCGTGGGGTCTGTGTTTGCCCCAGAGCAATGAAGCTGTGAACACAAGACTATGTAGGATCCAGACTCGGATGTGAGGCAGCTGGACGGGAAGAAACGTGACCTCGGTGGACACTCCCACTGGACAGGCAAAGGCTTTGTTTCATGTTTAGCCAGACAAACCCGATGTCAGGAGGGAAGTGCCGGCCTTTTGGTAAATATGTTAAAGAAACCAACAGTTAGCCCCGTGGCCTTGGCCACCGCTGTCCTGATGGGACAAGCCGTCCTGGCTTCACTGCAGTGGGTGCTGAGCTGCCCTCACACCCTCGGGGCTGGGGTGTGGTCGCCCAGCACCACGCAGTGACCGGGCCAGGCTCTCGCCGCCCACCCCAGGGCTGTTTGTCCCTGTCCCCACCCCTGGCTGCTCGGCCTCCCTGAGCGCCGGGGGAGGAGACGATGCCAAGGGAGCGGCCGCCACCCCACCTGTAGGGCAGCTGCCAGGGGCTGGTTCACGAACAGAGCATGTCATATTCACCAACCCGAGGACAGACCACATCCAAGGGCATGCAGGCCACGTCCACGGGCCCAGAACAGGCTCCGTGTCCACAGGCATGCAGGCCACGTCCACGGGCCCCAGAAAATAGGCTCCGCGGTCACGGGCATGCAGGCCACGTCCACGGGCCCCAGAACAGGCTCCGCGTCCATGGGCATGCAGGCCACGTCCACGGGCCCCAGAACAGGCTCCGCGTCCATGGGCATGCAGGCCACGTCCACGGGCCCAGAACAGGCTCCGCGTCCATGGGCATGCAGGCCACGTCCACGGGCCCCAGAACAAACGCCACATCCACGGGCAGGCCGGCCACGTCCACGGATGAGCCAGGCTGTGAGAACGGCTCCTCTCTCACCTCAGCAGGTGGCACTCGGCACAAGGACCTCAGAGGAAAATCACAACTGTTCTGACCCACATTCTCTCTCTTTTGTTTTTCCTATTGATCTGATCCACAAGCCGTTAGAATTCTGATTTCTTCACACTGTCACTGTAACTTAACATTTTTAGCAAGAGAGCCATCCTCAATCAGGTCACTCCTCTTCATGTGGGAAATGTAACAGTAATAAAAACTGTATTTTGGATACCTGTTTTGGACAGCATATCCAAAGCCTACTTCAATACATTTGACTGAAAGTTTTACCAAAATAGGTGCACAAAGAGGAAGACACTGCAAGCCTAACCTTCCAAAACTAAAACTAAATCGAATATTTCTGTTCAACATCTTAACATGCCTTAGAGAAAACTCGACATATTCCCCCAAGTTCAACTGTGGTTTTAGAGGATCACAGTTGCCTCATTTCCTCTGCTGACCTATTTTCCAAAAATAATAGAAACAATCTGCATTTAAAATGTACCGTGCCTTTCTAATATCACTCTGCATAGAATTAATTTCACTCTCAACAAAAATCCCTGAAAAATAGGGAGACATTTCATTATAAAGTCGAAGAATATGTAAAAAAATGAATAAAAGCGTATTTAGATTGATCTTCTTGGAACGACCGTTAAGGACCCATGTTTATGAGATTAACAAATCCCTGTCTTCGGAGAGCAGGGTCCTCCCTGTTCCCGACATTGCCCGAGAATCACAACAGCTGCGAACTGTTTAAGAGTCAGTCTCCACCAAGAACCTTGTTTGACTGACTTCACGGAACTGGTTAAGGGGACGCCTCAGAGTGTGACTGGTCAGTGGTCAGAAGACACCTGTCAAAGGACAGGCGGGTGATCTCAGAGGCAGAGGGACTCTGTAGGGCTTCAGGATGACTCCTGGATGGTTGTGAAACTCACAACAGCAAGAGCAGGAAGGAAGGAAAAGAGGTCAAAATGCAGGAAGAAGAAGAGGGTGAGAAGAGAGGGGAGGAGGGCCGAGCGCTGCCCAGACAGCGGAGGGTGCACCGCGGGGGAGCCTGGAAGGGGCCCCGGCGCCAGCATCCCCACGGGGCCGGCGTCTCCACGGGAGACCTCGTGGTCCCTGCACCACGTCTCCGCAGTGCCACTGCTTCATCCCCAACCCGGAACGCTCTCTGGGTCTCTTTTTAAGCCACAAATCTCCCCCAGATCCTACTGTTCTCGTGCCCTCACCTGGCGCTCCCTCAGACGTATGTGTGGTTGGACCTTGTCTGTGGTGGCCCAGGTGCACGTTCACTGTGTCTTTTGAGGGTGTGTCTGAAACTTTAAACTGACAGTTAACTAGAATCTTCCAACTCTTCCTCCTCCTCAAGGTGATTAATAATGTGTTTTCCACACAGCAGGAGACACTGTGGTCCAGCAACGGGTCAAAGTGATTAATTCAGTATTTTCTCCCAGTAGAGCCCTCTCCAGAAGGAGCCCAGCTCTGTCAATGCCTTGATTTTAGTCCCGTGAAACTCAGTTCAGCTTCTGACCTCTGGAACCGTAAGATAACGCGTTTGTGCAGTTTTCAGCTGCTCTGTGATCGTTTGTTGCAGCAGCAATAGGAAACCAACATAGATTTTCGGCTGTAAAAGTGATGTCCAGCTGCCTCTGAGAAGCAAGCACAGAGACGGGTTTTCGCGGGAAGATTTCTGCGGGAGGAGGAGGATGAGGGGGCAGGGAAGTGACAGATGGCGGCTGGTCTCTAGCCCGTCAGTGATACCGAAGTTCCGGGGGTCGCCCTGGAACGTGCTGGATCCCGGGGCCTGGAACAGCCTCTGGGAACAGACTTTCGCAGAATCTGAGGGGAAACCCACCTCCTCACCTTTCACCAGGACCGTCGGCTCCACCATAGGATCAAGAAGCAGAGCTGGCCGCGCTAAGCAGCAAATGGCCTTTTCTGCCCGAAGATTTCGGGGCCAAAACTAAAGACATGTTGAAAAACACGAAAACATCAGGAGCTGAAGAGCTTGAGGAAGGCTTTCAGATGTCTTCTGATAACTAATGGCTTCACAGGCCTGTACGATGCTGCTGACGGCGATAATTACAATGATGACAGTAATGAAAGCACCTTACACTCAGACGAGCCTTCCACCCTTACGAACCAAGATGCTTCGCCTCCCGCCTTCCAGGGCACGTCAGTTTGGAACTAGGTCTCTGCTTATCCCTGAAACGCAGTTTGCCTGAGCTGAGGCAGGAATCGCCTTCCAGTTCATGTCAACTCTCTGGCATCAGCCCTTTAAGCCCCTGAGGAACCTCGAAGGCAGGCGCTCGTGATGGAGGGTGGGGAACACGTTGGTCTGGCCCCGCGGCTCTCGGACACGAATGCTTAATATATGAATTCTTAACCAATCTCCTCAGACCGAGTTTCTGAGACTGACCTCCTGCATCCAAAGCTGCCTGGCCGGGGACCAGCTCCGGCTCACGACCCCCCGCCCCAAATGCCCCTCTCAGGGCCTCAACTCGCCTCACGGACACGTAGCCCCAAACCCGACTGCCTTCCTCTACACCAGGCCACCGGCGCCCCGAGGCCCTGAGGCCCCTGCCCCGCGAAGGGAGTCCTGTCCCCGGGTCCCCGACGGGGAGACGGCACCCCAGTTCCCACCACCTGCGCGTCACCACCCGATCTGGTCCCTGACCCTGTGCCCTCCATCTCTGCAGCGTCATGGCGCCTGTCACTGTTCTTCTGGCCGCCACCGCCTGGTCCAGTGAGCGCCCCACTGCTCCTGCCCTGGCGTGGCCTGCAGCTGCCGAGCCGACCCTCCCCTGGGGGAGACTCGCTGCCGGCTGAGGACCTTCCCTCACCCACCTGCTACAAGGACTCACTTCCACAGCAGGAATTCAATAAACACTCCTCCTGAATTAAATCTCTAAGGCCTCAACCCTATAGGGATACTCTATATGTGCTGATATACCTTCCGAGAAGCTGAAGGTAAATAAGAATTATATTTTAAATGTATGTGATGAATGCACTAAAGGATTCCTGCAACGAATCCTAAAAACTGCAGAATCTTTTAGTACCTGGGCACTGGCCCGTTTCTTAGTTTAGGGCTGCACTACAAAATGCACAAAGCGGACCTGGCTGTTAGGTACAGCGCCTGCTTGGAACAGCGGCTGAGCGGAGCCGGGTGTTCACCAGCAGGCCAGGCACATCAGGTGTGACTGTGCAGGAGGCCCAGCAGAGCTGCCGAGTTCGGAAGCAAGACCATCAGCTGTGGGGAGCAGCTCGGAGGCTTCCGACCACGGCAGTCAAGTGAGCGCTCAACTGTGCCAGCAGATGTGCCGGTGAGTGAAGAGACCAGTCTGCCCTGAGCCAGGGGTGTGGAAGCGAAGCCAGAGGAGGCCTCGAGGGAAGAGAAAGGCCGGTGCAGACAGACAGGGACGGAGCTCTGGGGGACCCAGAATAGCTAGTGTCCACAAGTGAACACTGTGCTAGGAAAGACAATCAAACTTGCTAAGGAATTATGAGCCTTGTCGGACGCATAGAGCAGAACAGGTGGAAGAAGGAAACACAGATAGTGTTATCTATGAAATCTCCATGAAAAGCCTTCTGAATTACAGTTATTTCAGAAGATAATTATGGCTTGATAGAACGGGAACAGCACTGCTGATTTAAGAAACAAACAGCAAATAGGGATTCCTAAAATTCTGGAATACAGATGTCAGTGGCCGGAGATGTGAGTGAAGAGAGAGTGGCTGGTCGCATCTCCGGGAGGAATTCTCTCCTGTGAGTGACCAGAGCCCCTGCAGGTAGCGGCTGAGCTCGGGAACAGATTGCTCTTCCTAAAGAAAGTAGCTGCAGAGGCTACAACACATTTCCAAGATGTTGGAATTTATGTTGTAGATGTCAAGAGGTCATTACTATGATTACAAATGAGGATAGTCATTACCTGCTCAGCTTTTCTGGAACAAAGGTACAGATTTTATAGGAATTCCCTATTGGTACAAGGAATGAAAGCATCTACATTAAGGCTACCGGGGAGATTTTTGGATGCAAACAAAAAAAATTTTTTTTTAATATAAGGGAAGGTATATAGTTATGTATGTTCACCAAGGTATTTAAGTCTTTAACGGCATCATTCTAATCTGGATCTAATCATAAACCCTTCAAGGAAAAACAGGAGGAAGTCGGGGGCATTACGGTCGGGACACAATTATTATTTCATTAGACGTAAACGCTCTTGAGGGGACAGGAGCCGAGGGAAGAGCCCAGGCTTTAGGAGGAATGTCACCCACCCTGGGGGTTCTGTACGGGGTCTTGTGAAGCACGGAGGCCGCACTGTGGAACAGCTGAGACTCAACTGGAGAGACTGAAACTACAGCTCTCTCGGTTAAGTTCAAGGAAGGAAAAGGGCAGGAAAGGCCAGCGCGATTAAGGAGGGATAGAAAGATTAGTACGAGGAGCCGAAGAGGGAGGCTTACAAAACATAAACAGTGATTTCGAGATATAAACTATTTATAAAATACAAGCAGTGAGAAGTTCAGAGAATAATTACAAAAGAGGAAGCATTGTGACAGCATTCCACGCCGTTGCGCTCGGGCAGTTATAAAAGCAGAGAACGCTGGGCCTGCAAGTTGACGCTTACAGAATAAGGAGCCCGGCCTCTCCTCTTCCAGGTCCCGGAGCAGAGAGAGGGGCTCGCCCTTCACTGCTGTGTCTGCCCCTCCTCCGCCTGGCCCCCACCATCCAGACGAGGAACAAAGGAAAGCAGGGGCATAGGGGTGGGATTAGAGCCCTGGAGGTCAGAAGGATCCTGACCGGGAGAGATGGGCGCTTCTGGCAGAGCTGGAGGAGACGGATCCGCGGGGAAGGGAGGGTCCAGTTTCCTGCTAAGGGCAGGGACGTGTGCGAGGGGGTGAGAACAGCTACGGGGGAAGAAGGGACCGTTTCAAGACCCCCAGTGTCCAGGGATGGCGCTGGGCGAAGCTCTAAGTGGTATTTATACAAGTCCTCTGCTGACAGATCAGATTCCTGAGGTCTGGAAAGTGTTACCCAGCATTATTCTAAACAGGGCTATGAGATAGAACAAGCAATTATGGGCCATTTAACTTAACATCATTTACAGAAAAATATTAGGAAAAGTTTGCAGAGGGGACAACTCAACGAGCATATGGTAATTTGATTAGAAACAGGCCACATGTTTTTACTGAAGGAAGGTGTTGCTTTAACTAGCTTGTTGGCCTTCTTTGAAGTTACTGCTTTCCCAGCTCTAGATTTTAACTCAGGAATTTTTTCTAATATCTATAAAGAATGCGAATAAACATTAAGTATCTAAGCAAAGAAAGCAAAAACCAATCACAGCAGAGGACATTAGAAATACAATGGCAAGAAAATCGAATGTTAAAGACAAATAATACAGCAAGGAAAAACTTAGCTCCGTCACCCAGTAGAGTTTAAATCAAGACATTTTTCATGGAAAATAGGTGATTTCAATTTCGGTCTGTTAATGTGTTTCCCATGCCACTTCCTAAAATGCTCTGCAGAAAAAAGGCAATTTTTTTGTTTGTTTCACTGAAAAAAAAAAAAAAATCTTAGCTTTTTTTTTTTTCTTTTTAAGTGAACTGAACATTTGGCGTCATTAAATTTGGTACATTAGGATGAATACTTCCTAATCCAACCTTTGTGAATTTTCCAAGTTAAAAATTCTCAAACAAAAAAGAAGACATCTTCGTTATTTTAAATTAAGTAATAGGTCAATGTTAATTTTCTCCTATTTACATGACAATTCCATACCACTGAATAGCTACTGAATCTTCAGAAAGGATAAATAAAAATCAAGATAAAACAAGAATAAAAAAATCAGAGTACCTATTAGTGTTTGCTAGAAGCCCTGATTATACCATGTTATTGACTTTTTAGTGGTTAATACATACACTTCACCAGTGATGTCCTTCTACTTTTCAAAAGGCACTCGACTTGAGTAACTGACCTATTCCTCTCCACACTCTCCACGAGGGCCGCATGTGTCTGCCTCGTCCATGCTGAATTCTTAGGGTCTAACACAGGGTTTGGTAAACATCTGCTGAATGAATGAATAACTAACAATAACAGCATCAATACTGGTATTTTACCACGTGCCAGACACTGCTCTAATGAGCGCTTTGTGTAAGTGACTCTCTTAATTCTCCAGCAATTCTTTGAAAGAAGTTTGACTATTAATCCCATCTTTAAAGACAGCCAAACAGAGGCACTGAGAAGTAACACGCCTGAGATCACACATCTGGTAACTCAGGCCGTCTGGCCTTAAGCCCAACCCCGCTTCTTCCCTGCACACAAATGCACCGATGCCAGGGCTCTGCATACATGTACAGGCAGAGAAAACGCCAGAGGGGACAGAGGTACAGGACCCAAGTATTCGTGTTGCCATCACCAATGCTGGGATTCAGGGGCAATGGGAAATGTAAAGTCCAATTTCCAGGATGAAGCCCCCCACAGCAGTAAAACTCCTAAACATTCAAGGGAAGCCCAGAGGTGTCCAGAGAGGGAACCAGAACATGGGACTCCGCTCAGCTCAACTGCATGCCAGAGTCCTAAGCTCAGAACAAAAACTTTCAGGACTTTCCACTCTGGAGCAGAAGCAGGACCAAAGATTTTGTGGCGACAAAATCAACGAGGGAAAGGCTTTCGGCTGGGAGGTCTGCTCTGTACAGAATCACTGGCAGCCTCTTTGGGGTCAGCGCTGGCCTGTGCTGCGTAAACAGCCTGCCTTGGTCTGAATCTCATTCAGAAAACAATGTAAATCTTTATCTCCCTTTAGTCTTGCTTTAGAATACCGGTGTTCTATGACCTGCTTTTTCTCCCCAAATTTTCTTTATGGCATTTTTTATCTTTCCATCATTCTGGACCCACTGGACTCTAAGAAGATCTAGTTTATGCGTTTGTCTCTGGGGTGTCCTAGGTGCTGAAGACACAGGATGAGAGCTGATCAGGAGAACAAGCTTTTCTAGAAAGCGAGGAAGGATGAGAAGGAGGCTGTGGTACTTGGAAGATGGACTTGACCACAGAAAAGGGAAGGACACAGCTGGACACGGAGAATTACACGTCTCCCCACATCGAGTGCTTCTCAGGCCTCGTGCCAGCGACCCCCTGGGTGTGCTGTTTACGGCACAGACCCAAGTGCAAGCTCGCGGGCGGGCTCCAGGTCTCATCCCCTTTCACCTGGAGGAACACCGTCACCCCCGAGGCAACTCCAGGTAAGGCTGTGAAGCCGATCCAAGTTCTGGGAAAACTGCTGTTCTGAGGAATGAGGTGAAAAGTTTAGGCTCACCACACAAGAAGGCTTGCCCGACAGAGCCCTGTGCTGAGTGGAGTGGACAAAATTACCGCAGGCTTCAAAATCCAAGACCAGAGGCAGTAAAGGGGATCCGGGTGGTGGGGAGAGCTCGATGGGTGAGAGAAGAGCCTAGGAAAGAGGAGGGCACCCTCACGTTCAAACACCTTTTGTGCAAACAGAGTCGCAGAACAGGTACGACAGGGCCACTGGCCAGAACAAAAGGACGGAGCCTCGCCAGGAAAGAGGGTCCACAGGGACTTCAAGAACCGTCTCGTGAGCCCAAGGGTCCTTATCAACCCCACACGGTGCCCAAGGAAGGCTGACAGACAAGCTGTTCTTAACGACCTCCTAGCTTTGGAAACGAGAAGGGCCACGGTGAAGTTGTTACAGGGGTTGACGGTTGGCTCCGTCCGTTTTCCACTCTGAGATGACAGTTTTCATTCGCGAGCACAGAAAAAAAGCTGCCTGTTTATGTCCCAGGAAAACGAGAGCCCGTGGCCCATCTGTGGGCCCGCTGGGAGGCTCCACAGCCGGGTCTCCTTGCTGTGTCAGCAGGAGCGTGCTGGTGTCCCCTCCCTGGGACCCGCACATCCTCTGCTGGCCACACCCACCCCCATCAGCACCATTGTTCACTGTGTGTCAAAGACCGGCCCCGCCCGGGCCAGGACAATGCAGCCTCCACAGCCCCAGTCGCCAAGCACTGCTGATTTCCTTTCCTTTTTATTCGCTCCTGTGAGTAAGAGCGCATGAAATGAAGTGTTTTCTTTTGTTTGAAACAAGACAGTTTGAAGGGTGATTACCGGTGACAGGTTCACTTTCGATCTTTCTTCACCGTGGCTTTTCTGATCTCAGAAAGTTGTACAGCACATAGGAATTCGGTTCAAACACAGGTAAAACAGGTTCCAGGATTCTATTTTCAGGGTTAATATACATTTCGTTCGGGAACCACCACGTTTGAACATTTCTCTCTGAAGCTGCTGCTTTCTATCACCTTTAGGTACCTTTAAAACGTTGAGTTTTGTCACCACAGTGAACGTGGCCCACATTTAAGTGACAACACCAAGCTAGAAGTTCTTATAAATCTAGGAAAGGAGCATGTTATGCTCAAACAACCTGTAGGTCATTTCTTTATACAGGAACTTCTTTTCATTTTTTTGTATTTTAAAATTTAGTATTTGATTAAGTATTATTACAGATTGGGACGGTAAGAAACATTAGTAATTAGTGGCTAGTCGTGTTTTTAAAAATACTAAAGTAAATATCAGGTGGAGAAAGGAGCATCGATAAAATTGAAAGACAAACGGCAAACTGCAGGGTGAGGGGCAGGGGTCAGAGAAATGCCTATGTCAACAAGGGGGATTCTTTCACCCCTCAAATTAATAGATAATGCGTGTTCAGTCATTCAATAAAAGTCTGAATATATACAGGAACTTCTGTATTTAGAAATTTATGTGTTTATCCACCCATCCACCAACAATCATTAAGCACTGAGTTTATCATCTAAGATAGTAAAAAAGGTCCTTCTCCTCAAAGAGTTTGGAGAAACTCTTTGGAGAAAAACACGTAAACAGATGAGTATAGTAAATTATAATAAGTGTTATAATATAGTTCTGTATAGCATATAATGTATCAACAGATACAAAGGAAAAAGTAGAAAGTTCAGTGGTGGTAGTATGTCGGCCAGAAAAGGATTCACAACCAGGACAGTACTTGAGCTGAGGCTTAAAAAGTGTGCAGGGCTTAACACCGCTCAGGTTTTTGCGTGTGTATGTGAGTGCATGTGTGTGCATGTGTGAGTGCGTGTGAATGTGTGTGTATGTATGTGTATGTGTGTGTATGAGTACGTGTGTGTAAGTGTATGTGAGAGTGTGCATGTGAGTGTACGTGAGCATGCGTGAGTGCATATGAGTGTGTTTTTGTGGGTGTGTGTGAGTGCGTGTGTGTGTGTGTGTGTACGTGAGCGTGTGCACTGGGATCTCCAGACCCTGCGGGTCATGGGGGGCCTTGGAAGGCAGACGTCCTGCAGGTACCGGGGCTCAGCCATCAATCAGGCCACTACCTTGATGGGATCTGCCTTTGATCTGAGCCTCCATTTCTGAAACCAGCTCTTTCCCTGGGTGTGTGTTACCCTGTTTTCCTTTCTACAGCAATGCATTTTGTGGCGAGAATAACACCCCAAGTTCAATTCCCCGGGCTCTGGTTTGGGGAACGCGAACTGCGGGACGACAGAGAGCCCGGGGCAGAGCCGGGAAGCGTGGCTGCAATGTTCAGTTAGTGTCTTCCCAGCCAGCGGCCGGGGGTGGCCCTGCCGCCAGGGCCGAGACTCTTACCACTTCCGTTGGCCGGTAGTACTTGAGATCCACGGTCACGTGAACTTTGCCGGTCTCCTTGCACCTGCCCACCTCGTTTTCATTCTCTCCTTCCCACCTGGAAAGGAGACAAAGAGCTGATCAGTCCCAACCTGCTTGGGAGCATCAGGCCAGGCTGCCGGGCAGCGTGGCTTCTCCCTGCAGGAGCCAGAAGCTCATTAACTCAGGAAACACAGGCCGGCGCTTAACCGTGTTATGAGGGCAACAGCGGTTCTAAAGCCTTTCCAGATCTATGTCAAAAGGGCAGGCCTTTTCCTTCCTCTTTAAGGAAAAAATCATGGTATGTTCAGAAGTGAGACCTCAGAAATGAACAGATTAGCCAGAATAAGGAATTGGGCAAGTTGGTTACTTGACTGTGTGAATTACAGGTGCCATTGAAGATGGACATTAAATGTTGATCGTGGTTGTATTTTGGACATAGGCTGGGTATCAGAGACTTAAACTGGTCTCACAAGCTTTATTTCTGATCAACCCCTCAAATGTTCTATCCTCAATTCACTTTTTGATAGCATAAGGATAATATTTCATTGTTGGAGGAGCAATCAGTTTATGAGCACGCTGGATTTGCCAACGTACTAAAGGCAAATATGAAAAACATCCCACAACACAGAGAGAATTACAGCATAATATGTTGAACAACAAAAAAAAACGTACAACTGGCATTTTCCATGACTTTTATATTAATGACTCAAAAAAGGGTGTTTGGTAATTTACTTATTTGGTTTAATTTCTTACCCTTGCCTAGACTTATTTGGCAGGATCAGAGCTAAGTTTTTGGAGCATTCACCTGGATATGGTGGGTGGATGTTTTAGAGTATGCCGACTAAAAGTGCTGTAAAACGGGAAAGGCTGAGGGGCTGGTGAGCCCTGTCATCTCTGATGGATGAAGACCAAACCTTGGCCAATATCCACAGTAAGGGAGAATATTTGGTAAAGTTATGATTTTTAAAAATTGCCTATCTAATTCTAAAGTTGGTTGTTTTAGTGGAACCTCTCTCTGGTGACGCTTTCATCAACAGTAAAGGATATCTGTTTCTCAGGAGCGCGTTTTAGTTTTATTTTTGTTCACATTTCACGCTCGCGAAGAGAAACAAGCTCCGCACACGCCTTCCTGATGGCACCTGCACGGAGCCAGAGGGTCTAGAAGCACGTTTTGCTGTTTCTTCCAGCTGCGGCTCGGCATGTAATCTGCGATGGGTCAGGCTGACGTGGGGACACGGACACACGTGACACCGCCCGTCGTGGTGGTGAGTCTGAACGGAGGCCACAAGCTGGAGGAATGGTGATTCAGACCCACGTATTTACAATGAATCTTTCTGAAACCACACACGTAGCCACATACATATATAAGTCGACGAGGCCTCGGGAAAGGCGTCCCCTGACCGGGGTCACGTGTGGCACAGGGAACGTGGCAAAGCTGGTCGCGTCTCCAGACCAGGGGCTGGCGGACTGTTTCTGTAAAGCGCCAGACGCTGACGAGCTCAGCTTTGCCATCACGCGAGGCTCTGCTAAGTATTCTTCCTCATTCGCTGCCTCCTCCTTCTCTTCCTCATTGTCATCTTTTTAAGAAAATTTTTAACTACCCTTTAAAACAGTGAAAGCATCCTTGGAGGACAGTAAAAACATCCTTGGCTGGGGTCTGGCCTGCAGACCGCAGTTGCCCCCCTGCTTTAGGCGATGAGTTACTGACACGTCCTCGCCCTTGACCCCAGGAAAGCATCCGGTTCCGGTCCACACCAGCAGGCTGACGGCCGGCTCGGCGGGACCTTCCCCGACTGCTATGGACTCTCTTGGGCTGCCCTGCAGCCTTGGGCCAACACTGGCATCTGTAACAGCAGCTGAAGCGGGAAAAGACGGGCAAGAACCTGCACTAGAAGTGAGTTGACGCCGTGCAGGCACCTGCAGGCCGCGCTGCCCACATGCAGGCCGCTCTGCCTCTGCCTGATGCTGCCAGGCGGCCTGCACGCGCGTCCACGGCCACGGCCGTCTCTCAGGGCACGGCGCTGCCCTACGATGAATATGGCTGTGCTGAACAGCCAACTGTCCCCAAGGGAAGGGCTCAGAGCAGGACAGAGGTGGCAGAAACCGCTTTCTAATTTGCACTAGGTCTGCAAGAGGGCAATAAGCAAGAGTTTCGGCCAAGGGCCAGAAAGCATGGTTACAACAATACACAGAACACTTGTGTTAACCAGTAAAAGGTAAGAGCTAACTTGTCCTAACAGGTAGTGTTATGACTCAAAGCAGAGCTGCAATGTTCATGAAATGACAGTGGCCTGACAGGAGGTAGGGGATTCAGCTAATTAACAGGAGTTACTACCCGCTAATTCAGCTCAACAGCTCACTGAGCAGGGATCCAGTATAATCCAGATTTGAAAATAAATTGTTGGCTCCTAATAAGCATTAAATAGCAATAGAAAGCACTGAAGAATCTAGCACAATAAGTCAAGATGAGGCGCTATTAAACTCTCCCCAACCAGGAATCCCTCTAAGGAGCAAGCAAAGCCAAGTGAGCAGCCGAAGGCAAGTCGGGGACGTCACAGAAGCAGGCAGGGATTATTTTTATATTTTATTTTATATTCTATTTTTTATTTTATTATTATTTTTTTAATTTAATTGTATTGTATTTTTTTTAATTTTTTAAATTTTACTTAATTTATTTTTATTTTATTTTATTTTTTTTAAAGAGCGCAGGGATTATTTTAAGGAGCACTACTTGACGAGGGCCCACACACAGAGTCGGGAGGCCACCAGCGGCTACGATGTGCTGGTGACGGGCACAGGGCGCCCTGGGAGTGTCAGCAGGTCCTGGGCGAGGACGGTGCTGGCACACACTTCTGTTCCTTCCCCGGACCCCCTGCAAAAACGAACACGCTGACAAGGGCTGAACGACAGGAGAGACGAGAAGACCCAAGTTCTGGGAGCCGGAGAGGAGACGGACGAGTGTTAAAGGACTGGGCAGAGGCCCCAGAAAACAGACCTGCAAGCTGGCAGTGGGGAAGCTGAGCATGGGTCCACTTGGCCCCCGGGGAAGCCCAGATACTCGGGACAGGGGGTTGATTAAACTCCCCCGGAAGCAGCCCAATGTCCAATCCCCTCCCAGGGTTGGCATCACTGGGCAGTGGCCTCACCCTCCGTCCTGAAGAAGGCGGCAGGATTGAAGGCCACTGGGCCCTGCGAGCGTGCGGCCACCACACGGAGAAGAGGAAAGGTAAGTGGATTGTACGCTGAACGCCCAGCCTCCTCTGCCCTGAGGGGGTGCTGGGGTCAGGCTGGTCCCGTTCCAGGGAGGAGGCTGGGGACTCTCCTCTGGGTTCAGATTCTCCAACTAAACGGCCTCCAGAGCTCCCAGAGCACCCAAGAGCCCCCAAGCTCTATGTCCTCAAAAACCCCAATCAGCTCTTTAGGCCCCCACTTGTAAACATGATCAGAAAACCGAGGATTACCAGACACACATACGAAGACAGAAATCACAGCAGACAAGCTGAAAAACAGCAACTTGGAGGACACAAACAGGGAAGATAATTAAAAACAGAACAAAACAACCAAAAACTCACACACATCACTGCTAATATCTTCAGAGAGACAAGGGAAGATATCAAAGAAACAAAAATAAGATACTGAATAAAAAAGGACAATTTGAAAAAAAAGATTTAGAAATTGAAAAAATTCAGAAATTAAGAATTCAAGAGAAGATTTTGAAGACAGAAATGAGGAAATCTCCCAAAAAGTAGAGCAAAAAGATGTAGATATGAAAAAGGAAGATAAGATAAATCAGAAGATGGCCTCAAGAGGTCAGTATAATAGGATTTCCAGAAAGAGAGTAAAGAAAATAATTATCTTAAAATATATGAAGAAAATTGATCAGAAGAGATGAACATGCATTTCCAGACTGAAAGGGTCCCACAGAGCACGCAGATACCATCTCACGGAGTTTCAGAACACGGGGACGGGGAGGAGGTCCCCGGGAGCTCAAGGGGATGGGAGTGGCCCAGAGTGGCCCCTGGGCTGCCACAGCAACACTCAAAGTAAAGGCAATGGAGCAACGTCTTCAAAGTTCCGAAGGAAAGTTATTTCCAACCAAGAAATGTACATTGGCCACCTTGTTAATTGAGGGCAGGATAGAGACATTTTCAGATATGCTTGGTCAAAAAATATTTGCTTCCCATGCACCATTCTCAGGAAACTAATTTAGGTTTGGCTTCACCAAACCACAGAATTTTAAAAAGATGTCAGAAAATCGGGGATGACAACCATGCACCCGGTCCAGGTGGGATCAGGCCGGAAGGATCTAGAAGGGCTGCTGCAGGCGACGTGCCCGAGGGTAACCCACCGGCCCGAGCACCTTCAGGGAAGACGGAGGGGAAGTGAGTGACAAATGCACGGAGAAGGAAGCAAAGACAATTGTGAGGTCTATGGTAAGCAAGGGACACCTGTTCAGAAAGGAAGAAGGAAGTTTCTTCCTTCTTCTTCAGGTTTGAAACGCAGACCGTAGGTCTCCAGGCGCTCAGTGTCCCACTTCGCTTCCCTTAATAAGAATCATTGGTACTAAATAAGCGGCTCCAGCTGTTACGCTGAATGAACGAATAACCAATTACAACAAAAAGGGTGAAATTCAAATCCCTGCTCCCGCGGTTCCAGAAGAAGGCTGTTCCCGTGACTCGCTGGAGGGCAGGCTTCCACACCAGGACCCCCTCCTCGCGCAGCCCACCGATGCGGCACAGTCTGCGCCTTCATGGGGAAGCGGTCTGGGGGCTGAGCGGGTGGCAGAAGGCAGCACGGGAAGGGCTCCCCCCCACGAGGCGGGAGAGAGCAGACCGTGTCCTCCGACAAGGGCGCTGCATCCTATGGGGCCCCCCCGCAACGCGGCTTTCAGTAAGAGTTGTCCATTGGTCAGTATTTCCTCTGCTTTCTTCTTTTTCACCAGTATCACTGGAAACTACTAAACAGAGAAGCTCTCCTTTCAAACTGTCCTCTCTCACGCTTTATCTGTAGGAAATCCGACGGGTGTGATTAACTCACTGGACAGAGCCTTGTGGCGTCAAGCCTAATGAGGCCTAATGAGACTGGCTCAAGAGATCAAATGAAAGACCAGAGACCACGGTCCTCAGCTGTGCGGTGACAGCGGCTTCTAAGACAGCCTCCGCGTTCCTGCACTGCCTTTACGCGGCTCTTATCTGCCTGCTTTATTTGTATTTATTTTAACTCAGGTGGGGTGTCCTATCCACCCCCAAAGAATGTGGGTGAAGTTTCTCCTGCTTTACAGCATGAAGCGAACTGTACGGTGGCCTGACCAGGGGCCCGCGTTGGGGAGGTGGCGATTTCGGGAGCAGAGCCCCACTCTGTCTGAGCCCCATCACAGTTCAGGGCTGTCTGCCCCCTGCACCTCCTCTCTGGCCCCGCTTCATCCCTCATTTCCCTCCTCCCACCTCCCACAAATCCTCAGCTAGCGCCTAAAAGTGCCAGGCGCTGAGCCGAGCCGGGTGCTGAGGACGTGGGCCTCTGTCCTTAAAGGGCTCGAGGCCTGGCGGCCACACAGGATGCATGTGCATGGCAGTAGAAGGCAGACGGGGGCTGTCAGAGGAGCAGGCGGGCACCTGGCAGGATGGCCGGGGCAGGGTGGTGGCCTCAGGGAGGCCTCTAAGCTGAGACCCGGCGGGTGAGCGGGCGGCAGGTGTGCGTGTCTCTCGCTGCACCCGAGGTGGCCAGGCTGTTCCAGCCCAGTTTTCAGCCTGCCCGCTGCCCACAGCCAGGTTACTAACGCTCCTCTGCGCCTGTTCTCATGCCGTTCCACCCACTTGGAAGGCTCTCCCTCCCCTGAACTCCCAGCCACGGCTCCCACTTTGGCCAAAGGCCCGCTTAACTCCACTTTCCTGACGACATCACTCCAAACCTCCATCACGGGGCTGTTCTTTCAAAACTGATGTGATAAATTTGCACAATACCATCATCTATTTGTATATATTTGTACATAATGAGTTCTTATTATCACCTAACTAGAACCTACACTTCTCAAGAGCAAGGAAGTGTCTTGGTTCTCTTAGATGATTTTGGCTGTGAGAAAAAAAAGAAAATGTGCAGAGAGCACGTGTATGGAGCGCCTGCTCTGTCTTCAGTACAACGCCCCCCGTTCCATTAGGTAACTTACAGAGGCAGCAGTTATTCTGAGGATCTAATGGATCCTTAGTTAAAGAACTTAACTGACCTGCTACCCAGTGAATTGCATCAACCGTACATGAAATGGAACAAGGGTTGCCCCAGCCTCCAAGACACAAATAGCATCAGGGCTCACGTCAGACCTACACACGCTGCTAACACAAAAACCTGTCGCTTGAATTAAAGTTCACATCCCTTCAGGCTGTTATACTTCGGGGTTTTTTAATGGGTTAAAACCCCAAGTATCTTAGAAGTTCATAAATATAAAATGATAGTAGGGGGACTTCCCTGGTGGCACAGTGGTTGAGAATCCGCCTGCCAATGCAGGGGACACGGGTTCGAGCCCTGGTCCAGGAAGATCCCACATGCCGCGGAGCAACTAAGCCCGTGAGCCACAACTACTGGGCCTGTGCTCTAGAGCCCGCGAGCCACAACTACTGAGCCCGCGCGCCTAGAGCCCGTGCTCTGCAGCAAGAGAAGCCACCGCAATGAGAGGCACGTGCACCGCAACGAAGAGTAGCCCCCGCTCACTGCAACTAGGGAAAGCCCGCACACAGCAACGAGGACCCAACACAGCCAAAAGTAAATAAATAAACAAACAAATAAATAAATAAATTTATTTTTAAAAAATGATAGTAGGGCTTAGACTTCCCAGTGGCGGGAGAGATTCTGTCTCAGCAGTGAGTGGAAGCTGGTAGGGAGGGTCTAGTCTCTACACAGACATTTCTGAAGGCCTGGGTCTGGTCAGAGCGTCTCCACCAAGTTCTCACGGTGCTGACACCCAGCTTCTCAAGAGGACTGATTCTCCCAGCTCCACGGAAGATGCAAGTGATGATATTTCTACCCCTCCGTGTCAGAGGTTCCACTCAACTTGCTTAGACGGTATGGGCATCAGACAAGTAGTAAGCAAGCTGTCAGGTGGGGCTGCAGCTCCGGGGGCTCAGAGGGGGAGAGTCTGAAGAGACGTGGCCGAGGATGGCACACCTAAACACATGTAAATGTACGGAACCTTCCGGAGGAAAACACGCAGAGCCACAGGGACTTCCCTTCTCCCGACTCCCGCCCAGCCCAAGCAGAGCTGCAAAGTACGTCCTGGGGAAACTCTGTTCGTCAAAAACGACTGACCAGAAGGATGTGCTTTTCTCCAAAAGCAACTGGACACAGTCAAGGCTCAGGACGTTCTCCAGGATCGCCTCACAGCAGACACGCCAGCCGTGGGACACAAGCTCACACCCGGGGCCTCGACATCCAGCCACGGGACACGGGCTCACACTTGGAGCCTAGACACTCAGCCTCGGGACACAGGCTCACGCCCAGAGCGTAGACACCCAGCCTCTGGACACGGGCTCACGCCCAGGGCGTAGACACCCTCCCCCCGCCCCCCTCCTTAGGTGCCCTCCGGGCAGCCTCCAGGCCCAAGGGCCAGAAATCCCACCCACCAGGAAACAGTCCCCAATTAGGGGAAGAACGTGCACAAATACAAAATGCTTGTTATCTCAGCCAGGAGGCGTTTAGAAATGAGTTTCTTTTTCAACGTATAATAACGTTTGCCCTTGTTGTTTTGACTGAAAATGTAGATACGATACCACAAACTATGATAAATATTTCCAATGGCTAAACATCTCCCCAGCAGCAGACGGTGGTTCTCACATGGTTGCAGGCTATTTCTACAACTCTCTTCTCAAAATTTAACAAGATTAATGACAGAAAATTAGTCAAGACAAGTATTGGCCTGTTTGGTTTATGCATCACTTCAGCTATAGGAGAAAAGCACTTCCTTTTCACATTACTTAGTGATAAGTTGATGGGAAAGTGAAACGCAAAGCCTAACACTGACAACAACCCTGACAACACAAACTCCTCCAAAAACACACGTGCACACACACACACATACACACACACACGTACACCTACATACACACATACACAGATACACATACACACATAGACACATACACACACATACACACCCGTACACCTAGATACACATACACACATACACAGAGATACACATACACACACACACATACACATACACACACATACACATAGATACACATACACAGACACACATACACACACATACACCTAGAAACACATGCACACATATACATAGATACACATACACAGACACACATACACACGTACACCTACACACACATACACAGATACACATACACACATAGACACACATAGACACACACACACACACACATACACCTACATACACACATACACAGATACACATACACACAGACACACATAGACACATACACACACGTACCCCTAGATACACATGCACACATACACATAGATACACATACACATACACACATACACATACACACAGACACACATACACAGATACACACACAGATACACACACATGTACACATAGATACACATACATACACATACACACATATACACACATACACAGATACACATACACACACATACACACAGATACACATAGATACACATACACACATACACACACACGTACACATAGATACACATACACAGATACACATACACACATACACACACAGATACACATACACACACGTACACACAGATACACATACACACACATATACACATACACACACGTACACATAGATACACACACACACACACACAAAGATACACACACAGACACACACACACCGGGATGTTCTGGGAAGAAAATATTTGTTGTCATAAGGGTGCCTTCTCAATGTAAACAACCAAATGGGAACTTCATTGCCAAACGTGACCTTAAATTTTATCAGGACTGCATGTGGTACTGACCTGCTCCCCTGAGTATCTTCTACTGACCCAAAGTCACATGCATGTGCTGTTTTCCAACAAATTCAAAGCAAAAAATCACTCAGTGATGTCAAAGACTTAAGAGCAGACATTTGTGCCAATTCTAAATGTATAGATGGCAACCCATTTTTCAAGTCTTTTCAGTGAAAATTTCAACAGATATTTTCAAAAACAGTAGAAGAAATGGAAAGTGACAGCAGATAGTAAACAGCTAACGTGAGACTCTTACAGATACTGACTGGTGTGCCGTATGACAGGAAAGCCATATGATAGGAGGTTACAGAGAAAATCCAGGAACTCAGAGAAAATACCTACAACCTTCCTTTGAGCTCACAAAGCAGAGCAGGCAGGAACTCCGAGAGGGCAGAGGGCCTCCTGTCTTAACTGACAGCACTGCAGTCGCCGACCCCGTGGACATGCAGCCCTCCCCAGGCCTCTCCGGCTTCCTGGGGTAGGAAGAGTGGCGCCCCTTCAGCTGTCACCACCCTGGGAGCATGGTCCCTGCTACCCCGACATGGGGGACTTGGGGTGACCAGGGGCCTTCCGGGCAGGACTCAGCAGACAGGCTGGCTGTGGACACCCACCGGGTCTCAGTGACCAGGCTGCAGACCCCGAAGGACGGGGGGGGATTTGCTTCCGGTGACAGAGCGGAGGCCCGAACTGCACGGAGGGAAAATTATCCTGGAAGGATCCTCCCGTCTCGCTGTTTCATCACAACCTGGGCTCTCGAACGCTCACGAGCCGGGCCTTGGCTTCTCCTGTCTCTGTGTTCTGGTCGGGCTTCCTTCCACGGGCTCGCAGGCCTCAGCCCAGTTCGCTAAGTTGTGTGCTTCTGACACACAACCGTCACGTCACGAAGAAAGGATACACGCGAACAGGATGGAAAATGCGGTATGAAGCTTAGACCCGGACCCCCCGCATCAGCGGGCAGCCGTCGAGGGTACAGGGGGACGTGCGTCACGGTGCCTCCAGTGCTGGCGTGAAGCTGAAGGGGGCGCGGCCACGGCAGCCTTCTGGGCTCGCGCTGAACGATCATTCGTGCTACGTGAACATGCTTTCGTCGGCCTAGCCCACCTCTCGCCTTTCTTCTAGAAGTAACATCCCGAGTGGGTGGAGGACCCGTCCACCCCCCACCCCAGCTCAAATTCCCCCGACAACAGGACCAGGCCCAGGAGAAGCCTGGCCACACTCCGGCCTCAGTGCCTGGTCTGCAGGTGGTCACGGGCCCAGCCGAACCGGCCAGGGTCCTTCGTGTCCCCCTGGCTACGCCAAGGTCAGCTGTAGTCCCTTAAAGACAAAAGACCTCTGACTACTAGAAATGTTCATTCTTCTCTCCCCTTCCTAACATAGACACTCTGATTATGCTTACACGGCTTTGCTTTATTAGCATGGATACCTCACGCATTGAAAAAAATAAGAATTTATATATATCATCCCTCACAACTTTTGGAGCTTAAGAGAATAACAAAATGTCATGCTTTATCCCTTAAGAAAACACAAACAAAAAGTGTACTTATTTTTAGAAAATAAGATGTGAAATTGCCTCTACTATAGAGTGAAGGGTATTCATTTCCCCTTCCCCTGTAGTCTTCATTCTAATAAAAATGTTGGGGGATTACTTAAAAAGCAACATAAATTCTATATAAAAAGATATTTATCTATATAAAAAAGATACTAAAAAAGAGCTCAATCCCGACACAAGCGATCCACAATACATTTGTAAATCCACAAAAGAATATGAATAATTTTCTTGAAACATGAAATATCTTCTTTAAAAATGAAAGAGGGCATAGAGATAGTCTAGATGACTAAATTGCCTTGCAAAGATTATTTTATATCCTCCTGCTTTTTGTTTTTACTTAATGCGCCAACTCCCAGCATTGCATTTAAAATGAAAATGCCTACGTGTTTGCCTTCCTATTCTTTATCTTCTCTAATGAATATAATTAGTCTCCTTCACAATGTTTTTATGCAAAACAAATTTATAAGTCAGGTAGTTAAGTAAGGAAGAAAATGCAGGTGAATGAAAAATGACATAGAAGGTGATTCTAATTGAAATTTTGCTCCTCACGTTACAATTTGGAAGCAAAATCACCTAAAGGCTACTACAAACAAGGACATTGGTCTTGGGTTTACGGACTTCCACCTTCTCTTGGGACTTAAGCATCAAATGTTTTAAAATGCCACGTGTTACAGGAAAGCATGTGAAATGTTTCCCAAAAGATGAGCTCTTGGACCTTCTCCAATTTCCAATGCTATTTTTGACAGACTGCTATTATAATTTTTGAAGTAAACAAACTACTGTATAAATTAAGTTGTTGGAAGAACTTGACTCCTGCAGAACTGGGGGGACTGAGTCGCCATCGATTCTGGGATGACCCACGTGCTCCCCGGGCTCAGAGGGGACCAACATCATCAAAGCCTGGGCTCTCATCTCATATCAGAGACCAGGCCTCCAGACACCCTAGCTGTGCACCTTGGAGATCCCCATCATCTCCTGGTCGATCTCTTTCAGACCGTAGGGAAGAAGAACGGGAGGTACTCCTCCAGCTTTTCAGACCTCTACATCTCCCCGAGAGCATTCCCAAAGTCACTGATGGCAGGAGTGGGGCGTCCAGAGAACTCTTTTTATCTCAGTTTATCAGATGATAAATTAGGTCCAATTCCTATTAAATTCAACTAGCATTTAAGCGATCCCTGGAGGCGTGAGGGCAGAAGGAAAGAGGAGGGAAGGAACTAAATCAGCTGCAGGTGCTCACTGGATGACAGTTCTCATGGGAAAACCTGGAAATTTTAGGTTTTTTCATTTTCCAGCAATCTGCCCCTACTCCCATCCTGCATGCCACACAAACCCTAAAATCAAACTCTCAACATCTAAAAATTCTTTTTCCATTATTGATTCATGTAAATGTTGATTCATTTAGCAAATGTCTGCCACTGTGCTGGGCAGAATGCAAGGTTCAGAAAGGACCCAAAGCAGATTCTGCCTTAAGGAGAGAACTGTCCAGTCCACCACGGAAGGCAAAGTCACAGGTGACTACGATCAAGGTCCAAAGGGGGAAGGGCTTGGACGTGGTGACTGTCAGGCTCATTTCGAACTTGAGGTCCTACGACTGTCCCAGGCTTTGCTACTCAGAGTGTGGTCCAGGCACAAGCAGCCCCTGCATCACTGGGTATCCTGTTAGAAATTCGGAACCTCAGGCCCCGCCCAGACCTACTGATTCCAAATCTGCATTTTAACAAGATCCCCAAGTGATTCACAGCACCTTAGCGTTTGAGAACTTCTGCTCAACAGGAGACAGATGCAGCCAAAAGGTGTCCTAATTCTGACAAAACTGCGGATTACTTCCCAGAGAGGAGGAGAGGTCTCTATGCAACCAGAGCAGGGCACCTGGGCCGTTCCTCCCTCAACTACCTCTCTGCTAAGCGTCTCCCTTACGTTCCTTCTGGTCACATAAGCACGAGATGCTGGTGTGACTTTACTTTTTTGGGTCCCCAAACATATCATCAGTTGCCCAATCTTACTGTTTTCACATTTTATTTGTCCCTTGTATTCACTGTTGACAAATGTCATTTTCCATCAAGTACCCATTTCATCATTAATAGCAAACACACAGAGCTTGCGATGCACCAGGTCCTGCTTTAGGAGCTTCACAAATGTTAACACATTTAACCTTCACCCCGACCCTGTGCGGCAGGGACCCTTACCACCCCCCTTTCACAGATGAGACAATGGAGGCGCTGAGGGTAACTGACTCCCCGGGAAAGCTGCAGAGCTGGGGTTCAAACTCAGGGCATGCGGCACTGCGGCTGTGCTTTTATACCTCACACGATATTATGCCACACTGTGTGCAGAGAAGGACATGACCGAGTCATGAAGGAGAGAAATTAAATCAGCATCCTTGGGGAAAGAAGTGCGTGCCCCGAAGGCCTAGAGGCTCAATACTATCCTCGGCCTTCCAGGCTTTGCTCCATCTCAGTGTGTTTTCTTTGCTCGTTTCTGCCTGGTGTCTGACTGTGCAGAAACCGTTCCCAAGAAGGACTCGCCGGCCCTGTCAAAAGTCACAGCTGCACCGGGGACGGCGGGGACGGGACCCGGGAGCAGCCGTGACTACCCTGCTTGTCCTCCAGCTGAGATCGGTATGCGGCTCATGGGGCCGAGAGAAGATCCAGGGGAAGGAAATTGGAAAAAAAACAAACAACGGAACATGACTTGCAGACAGCATTCATAAAGCCATCATGATTTCATTATCTGGCCCTGAGAAGGAATTCTGCATTTTCAGACACACTGTGAGGAACGTGCGATGTACGCATTCTGTTCCCACAAGCCCAGCGATGCAGGTACGGGGCACGCAGGTGGGAGCTGCCACCGACAGAAGACTCAGACAAGAGGGGCAAAGCAAGACCTTTAGTTCATCTGGGACCTCAGCACCTCATGCCCGTGTCTCTTTTTGGAAGAATTCAGGAAAAGGGTTCAATTTCACCAAAATTTTATATAGCGCTCAAAGGCAATGTTTAATATACCACTAAAAGCTTGACTTGTGGTTTAGTTTGTCATTTGAAACAAAATGAAGGTCACTGCCTGAAATTTGGAGTAGATTTTAGTGAAACTGACTCCAGGGCTTTACCGCGCCTTCCCTTCGGATGGAGAAGTGGGAAGAGGGGCGGGCTCAGACCCACCAGGAAGCTGCTACTCAGTTTTGAAGGACAGAACAACACTCCCAGCGGGTAATCCACACAACTCTGTTGTTTGTGTAGGATTCTAACATACAGTAAGCTTGGAAAGTGCTGGGTTAAACAAAGTTAAACAGATTCCTTACTGGTGATTCTCTAAGAGGGGTTAAAATATTCAATATTCTCCAAATGAACTAGACATGGAATGCCTTTCTAAGACATTTCCTTTTTAAAGAATTCTCAGTTTGTGAAAGACTGTGCTAGATATTAAAAAAAAAAAAAAAGGTATTAGCCCATGGGACTACCTACGGACAGAAGGACAGAAGGATGACCTGGTGACTGAAAACAACACATCGTCTCCAGAGTGGGAGAATGACCAAGTTTCATACACTTATCAAAAGAGAGTCTTGTTTGGGGATTCATTTGTAAGACTACCCCAGACTAACTTCAAAAAATTGTGTGTAAGTTGACGTCTTACTACAAAAGCATGTAAGTTCATTATAGAACATTTGGATATAGAGAAATGTATTCAGTAGAACACTAAAGGTCACACATAATTCTGCCATGTAGAAATTGCCATTTAAAAATTTTTGTGTGTTTTCTTCTAATCTTTTGTATGCATATTTTTAGGGACTTTAGATCAGCCAACAGATCCTGTTTTTTTTCACTTAATATTGTCATAATCATATTTCATGTTATTCAAATTTCTCCTCAGCATTATTTTTAATAGCTGTATGATAACAGTTGATCAAACTCACTTGAATATCCTTGATGATGGGCACCTAAGTTCTTTTTTGATTCCTTTTATTGAAAAATCAACTATATTGAGGTATAATTTACAAACAAAATGTGTCACAAGTGCATAATTTGATGAGTTTTGAAAGATGCGTGCACTCATGCAGACACCACTGCGATCCAGATATCAGACATTCCCCCCCCTCCCCCCCCCCGCCACAGATGCCCTCTCCTTCTCCCAGTCGCTCTCCCATCACGCTCAGATTCCTATCAGCACCAGTCACCCTTTCCTAGAGCATCGCATGGGTGGAATTACACAGTCCGTGCTCTCCCTCCAAGTGTGCCAGGTGTCCACTCCTTTTCACGAGTGAGCAGTATTCCTCGTGCGGACACATCATCCGCCAGCTGATTAGACACTGGGGGAGCTAACGCTTTATGAGGACTAAAGCTGTTATGCATATTCATGGATAAGTCTCTATGTGGACATACATCTTCATTTTTCTTTGGTAAATGTCTAGGAAAATCACTGGTCACGTAGTAAATATAGACCTGGTTTTATAAGAAAGCCAAAGTGTTTTCTGAACTATTCATACTTCCGTTAGTGATGCATGAGCGTTCCGGTTGTCCCAGCATCCTCAGTAATACTTGGCTCTGTTGAGTTTTTCCATTTTGCCGTTCCAAAGGGAGTGCAGTGGTATCACACTGTCGTTTGAACGTGCATTTCCTAGATGATGATCTCACTGAGCATCTTTTCATGTGCTAAGTGGCCATTTGTGGAATTCCTAGTGTGAAGTGTCTCTTCAGACATCTGGCCCATTTTTTAAATTGAATTATTTGTCTTCTTTCTTTTGAGTTACGGGAGATCTTTGCATGTTCTAGATATAAGTCCTTTGTCAGATGCAAATATTACATTCATTTTCTCCCAGACCAGTGTTTGCCTTTTCCTTTTCTTAGTGGTCACTTTCAAAGTAGAGGCTTTTAATCATGACATTCATTTTGTCATTTTTTTCTTTTATGGTTCTTGCTTTTGGTGTCCTAAGAAATCCTTGCCTTTGCCCCCAATTGATCTAAACATTTAAGGCAAACACACACAAAACAAAAAGCCATAGAGAATGATAAATTGAACTACATGAAAATGTAAAACTTTGGTATTTGCAAGGCACTGTTAAGAAACCGAAAAGGCAAGTCATGGGCTGAGAGAGTATATCTGCAAAACATAAAAACTCTCGTAACTCAGGAACAGAAAACAACCTCAGACGTTTTTCCCTGCCCCAAAGTTGCAAAGCTTTTCTCCCATGTTTTCATCTAACAGTTTTCGATTTCCACTCTTGCATTTATACCTCTGCTCCATTTCAACTAATTTTGTATGCGGTATGACACTCGGGTTGAGATTCACTTTTTTTACCCCATATGGCTATTCCTGATTCCAGCACCATTTGCTGTAAAGACTATCCTTCTCCAATTAATTACCTTGACAAGTTTGTAAAAATTCAATTGTCTATATAAGTGTGTGTCTATTTCTGAGCTTTATAGTCTGTTCCCTCGATCTGTAAATCTGTCCTTACATCAACATCATGCAGATTAAGCATTAAAAGAAATCTGAAAATCAGAGAGTAAGTGTTCTCCAGCTTTGATCTTCTTTTTCAAAATGATTCTAGATCCTTTGCATTTCCACATAAATTTTAGAATCAGCCTGCCAATTTCTACCAAAAAAAAAAAAAAAAGCTTGTGATTTTGTTCAGGAATGTACTGAATCTACAGATTAATTTGAAGAGAACTGGCATCTTATCAAGTCCTCCAATCCAAGAACATGGTGTATCTCTCCATTTATTTAGGGCTTTTTTGATTTCTCTCACCTATGTCTTTTAGATTTTGGTGTACAGATCTTTTGTGTATTTTATTAAGTTCACCCTATTTCATTTTTCTGATTCTATTGTAAGTGATAATGTGCTTTTTTAAAAATTTCAATTTCCAGTTGTTCAATGGCAGTACATAGAAACACAATTGACTTCTATATATAGACCTTGTATCACGTGATGTTGCTAAATGCACTTGTTAGTTTTAGTAGCTTTTTGGGTAGATTACTTAGGTTTTCCATGTACTACATCACGCTATCTGTGAATAAGACAGATATGCATCTTCCTTTCATTTCTTTTTGTTTTTTTCTTTTGGCTAGGATCCAGGACAATGTTGAAAAGGTTTGATAAAAGCAGACATCCTTGCCCTGAGCCTCATTTTTAGGAGAAAATTATTCAGTCTCTCAACATTAAGTATAATGTTAACTGTTGGTTTTTCTCAGAGGTCATTTATCAGCTTGAGGAAATTTCCTTCTATTCCTAGTGTGTTGAAAGTTTTATTTTATTTTATTTTATTTTTTAATAATAGTTGTTAAATTTCGTCAAATGCCTTTTTCTGCCTCTGTTGAAAAAAATCATATGGCTTCTCTTTTGTTTTCTTAATATGGTGAATTACACTGATTTTCAAATGTTAAACCAACCTTGCATTTCTAGAATACATCCCACTTGGTCATGGTGTACCAACTTTTTATATATTGATAGATTCAATTTGCTAATATTTTGTCAGTACTTTTATGTTTCTTTGTTCTCGTGGAATACTAGTCAGTATCTTTCTTTTCATGTAACATTTTTATTTTTAGCATCAGGGTAATGCTGGCCTCATCAAATGAGTTCGGAAGTGTTCTCTCTTCTGAGTGAGTATAGAAAGGGTATTATTTTCTTTCTTAAATGTATAAAATTCAGTTTCTTTAACAGACATAGAACTACTAAGATTTATACATATTTTGAAGTCAGTTTTGGCAATTTGTGTCTTTCATGAAATTTGCCCATTTCCTCTAACTTGAAAAAGTCATCGGCAAAAAGCTGTTCATAATATTTTCTTACTATTCTGTTCATGTCTGGAGGATCAGTACTGATGTTCCCTCTTTTATTTCTACTACATATAATTTCTGTCTTCTCTTTTTTTCCTGGATAGAGGTTTATCCAGGTTTTGGTTGCACTGATTCTCTCCATTGTTTTCCTGTTTTCTACTTCATTGATCTCTGTTTTTATCTTTATTATATCCTTCTTTCTGTTTGCATTGGGTTTAATTTGTTCTTCTTTGTCTAGCTTCTTAAAATGGAAGCTTGGATAACTGGTTTGGGCTCTTTCTTCTTTTTTAATGTTAGTATTCAAAGCCACAAATTTCTCTTCAAGCATTGCTTTGGCAGTATCCCACACATTTCGATATGCTGTTTTCATTTTCATTTAATTCAAAATATATTCTAATTTCCCTTGTGATTTCTTTTTAAACCTGTGAGTTATTTAGAAGTGTGTTGGGTGGTAAGCTCTAGAAATGTCAATTAGGTCAAGTAAGTTTACTATGTTGTTGAGGTCTTCTGTATCCTCAGATATTTTCTGTCTACTCGTTCTGTCAGTTACGAAGAAAGGAGTGTCGAAGTACACAAGCATAAAGTTCATTTGTCTTTTTTTCCTATCAGTTCTGTCAGTATTTTGAAGTATCTATAACTGGGTGTAGATACGTTAAAAAGTATTACATTTAGAAGTATTATGTGTTCATGAAGAATCAACCCTTTAAAATTATGAAATGACTCTTTATTCCTTCTAATTAAATGAAGTCTATTTTGTCTCATATAAATATAGCCACTCCAGTTTCCTTATGGTTAGTGTTTGGACGTTTTATTTTTTCATCTTTTTACTTTTAAACTATCTATGTGTTTATATATAAAGTGTGTCTCTTGTAGACAGCATATTGCTTTTTTTTTTAATCAAGTCCAACTATATCACCCTTTTAATTAGAGTATTTAGAGCATTTACAATGGATGTAATTATCAATATAGTTATTATTTGTTTTCTATCTGTTCCATCTGTTGTTTGTTCACACTCCCTCTTCTCCTGCTTTCTTTTAGGTGAGTATTTTTTAGGATTGCATTTTGACTCCACTATTGGCTTATGGCTATTTTTCATTGTGTTTTGTTTTAGTAGTTTCTCTAGAGTGTGCAGTACATACTTTAACTAATTGCAGTCTGTCTTCAAGTAATATCATACCAATTCCCAGCTGGTGTAAGAAGCTTTACAGTAATGATGCACTGCTTCCACCCTGTCCCCACTCTTTGTGCTACTGTTGTTATACAATTTATTTACATACGTATTAGAAACCTCATAATGTATTGTCATTATTTTTACTTTCAACATGAGTCAATTACCTTCCAAAGAAATTTTAAAACGAGGGGAAAACTTTTATATTTTCCCACATTTTGGCTATTTCTCTTGCTCTTCATTCTTCCGTATAGATCCAAGCTTCAAACTAGTATCATTTTCCTTCCGTCTAAATGATTGCTGGCGATGGACCATCTCAGCCTTTGTTTGTCTGGAAAGTCTTTAATTCGCCTCCATTTCTGAGATGGTTTCCTCGGGTACAGAACTCGAGGTTTAGGTTGCTTCCCGTAGTTTAAAGATGTTGCTCCAAGGTCTTCTTGCCTTGCATAGTTTCTGATAACAAAACTTTCCTATATTTGTTCCTCTGCAAATAATTCTATTTTTTCTCTGGCTGCTTTAATTTTTTTCTCTTTAGCATTTATTTTCAGTAATTTGGGAAATTTTTGGCTGTTATTTAATTCTTTTCCTGTGCCCTCCCCGCTTTTCCCCCAATACTCTGATTACACATATATTAGATTGTCTGATTTTATCTCACAGGTTAATCAAATCAAACTCTGTTCTTTTTTTTTTTTTTTTTTCCTACAGTCTTTTTCTTCCTGTGCTTCATCTTCGGTCATTTCTAGTATTATGTCTATAAGTTTACTCGGTTTTTTTCTGCAGTACCTAATCTATTTCTCAGTGCCAACAGTGAGCTTTTCATTTCAGATACTTAATTTTTCATCTTTAAAAGTTCCATTTGGCTCTTTAAAAAATAAATATATTTCCTTATCTCTCCTCACTATACTCATGATTTTCTTAAAATACTTGACATAGTTATAATAGCTATTTTACCTTCTTTATGCACTCATACCATCATCTTTTTTATTCCTCAGTCTGTTTTTATTGATGGATTTTCCCCTTGGTTTTTGGTCACATTTTCCTCCTTCATGACAGTCCTACTAATTTTTGGTTGAATGCTGAACATTAAGAACTAAGGAAACAATCCCATTTACCATTGCAACAAAAAGAAAAAAATACCTAGGAATAAACCTACCTAAGGAGGTAAAAGACCTATATGCAGAAAACTATAAGAAAGTGATGAAAGAAATCAAAGATGACACAAACAGATGGAGAGATATACCATGTTCTTGGACTGGAAGAATCAATATTGTGAAAATGACAAAACTACCCAAAGCAATCTACAGATTCAATGTAATCTATCAAATTACCAATGGCATTCTTCACAGAACTGGAACAAAAAATTTTACAATTTGTATGGAAACACAAAAGACCTTGAATAGCAAAAGCAATCTTGAAAAGAAAAACGGAGCTGGAGGAATCAGGCTCCCCAACTTCAAACTATACAACAAAGCTACAGTAATCAAGACAGTGTGGTACTGACACCAAAAGAGAAATACAGATCAATGGAACAGGATATAAAGTCCAGAGATAAACCCATGCACATATGGTCACCTTATCTTTGACAGAGGAGGCAAGAATATACAATGGAGAAAAGACAGCCTCTTCAATAAGTGATGCTGGTAAAACTGCACAGCTACATGTAAAAGAATGAAATTAGAACACTCCCTAACACCATATACAAAAATAAACTCAAAATGGATTAAAGACCTAAATGTAAGGCCAGTCACTATAAAACTCTTAGAGGAAAACGTAGGCAGAACACTCTTTGACATAAATCGCAGCAAGGCCTTTTTTGACCCACCGCCTAGAGTAATGAGAATAAAAACAAAAATAAACAATGGGCGCTAATTAAACTTAAAAAGCTTTTGCACAGCAAAGTAAACCATAAACAAGAAGAAAAGACAACCCTCAGAATAGGAGAAAATATTTGCAAACGAAGCAACAGACAAAGGATTAATCTCCAAAATGTACAAACAGCTCACACAGCTCAATATCAAAAAAACAAACCACGCAATCAAAACATGGGCAGAAGACCTAAATAGACATTTCTCCAAAGAAGACATACAGATGGCCAACAAACAGATGAAAAGACTCAACATCACTAATTATTAGAGAAATGCAAATCAAAACTACAATGAGGTATCACCTCACACCAGTCAGAGTGGCCATCATCAAAAAAATCCACAAACAGGACTTCCCTGGTGGCACAGTGGTTAAGAACCTGCCTGCCAATGCAGGGAACACGGGTTCGAGCCCTGGTCCGGGAAGATCCCACATGCCACGGAGCAACTAGGCCTGTGAGCCACAACTACTGAGCCTGCGCGTCTGGAGCCTGTCCTCCGCAACAAGAGAGGCCACGATAGCGAGTGGCCCCCGCTTGCCGCAACTAGAAAAAGCCCTCGCACAGAAACGAAGACCCAACACAGCCAAAAATAAGTAAATAAATTAAAACAATAAAAATAAAAAAATAATAAAATAAAAACAATATTATTAAAAAAAAAAAAGAAATAGAGACACAGACGTAGAGGACAAATGTATGGATACCAATGGGGAAGGGCGGGGGGGTGGGATGAACTGGGAGACTGGGATGGACATATATACACTATTGATACTCTGTATAAAAGAGATAACTAATGAGAACCTACTGTATAGCACAGGGTACTCTACTCAATGCTCTGTGGTGACCTAAATGAGAAGGAAATCCAGAAAAGGGGACCTATGTATACGTATGGCTGACTCACTTTGCTGTACAGTAGAAACTAACACAACATTGTAAAGCAACTTACACGCCAATAAAAATCAAAAGAAAAAAAAACTTTATGCTTTTGAGTCTAGATTTTACTGTATTCCTTTGAAGAACACTGGGCTTTGCAATGGTCAAAGGCTAAGTTATTTGTATCCAGTTTGATCCCTTTGAAGTTTGTGTTTAAGCTTTGTTAGCCTGGGTCTAGAGCAGCCTTTACTCTGGGGATCAGTCCCATCACTGAGGCACAGCCCTTCTGGAATCTTACTTCATCCTCTGAGTGAGGATGGTCACTGAGTGAGAACGAGGTCTCTCCATTACGGCTGAAGCTCATGTGCCTCCCAAGCTTGGGAACGCTCTAAGAAACCTTCAATTCCACCTCCCGGGCAGTTCCTCATCCAAGCTTGTGGAATGTCTTCTTAATATTCAGTAAGGACTCAGTGGGATCCTTATGCACGTTTTGGGAACTCTTTTTCTTTGCAGATCATCACACCTTTCTAGAACTCGGCTCCACAACATCCAGGTGCCTCAGACTCTCTGAATTCTGACCTCTACCTCCTCAGCTTTCAGCAAACGGTTGTTCTCTGTTGAAGTTCCTCTTCCACGCTCCCTGGTGGAGACCATGTCTCCAGGAGAGCCAGGTGATTGCAGGGCTCACCTCACTTGTTCCTTTTCTACCAGGGATCGCGGTCCTGCACTGCCCATTGCCCAAACAGTGTTTTATATATTTCATATAGTTTCCTAGTTTTTCAAGATAGAAGGTTTAACCTGATTTCTATTATTCCATCATAGCTAGAAATGGAAGTCCTTTCTTACATTTTAAAAGGGAATCTTGGAAAAATGTCTGAAAGATCTTCAAAAAGTTCAACACAGAATTACCATATGACCCAGAAATTCCACTCCTAAGTTTATAACCCAAAGAACTGAAAGCAGGGAGGGACTGAAACACATATTTGTATACGCGTGTTCACAGCAGCTTCATTCACAACAGCCAGAAGGTGGGGGCCACCCAGGTGTTAACGGATGATGGACAAGCTACACGTGGTCCATCCACACAATGGAATATTACTCAGCCTTAAAAAGGAGTGAAATGCTGACACAGGATATAACAGGGCTGGAACCTGAGGACATCAGGCTCAGCGAAATAAGCCAGTCACAGAGGGACAGATATTGTGTGATTCCATTGATATGAGGTCCCTGGAGTCATCAAATTCAGAGACAGAAAGTAGAGTGGTGGCTGCCAGGGGCTGGGGAAGGGGGAGGGGAGTTAGGGTTTAATGGGAACAGAGTTTCAGTTGGGGGAGAAGAAAGAGTTCCGTGGATGGATGGTGGTGATGGTTGCCCAACACTGTGAATATACTTAATGCCACTGAACTGCATGTCTAAAAATTATTAAAATGGTAAATTTTATGTTATATATATTTTATCTCAATAAAACAATCACCAAAAAAGAATCTTCCATCTGTAGTGAAGGATTTCCCCCAAATCTTTCAAATATTCCAATAAAAATCTGACTTCAAAATTTGTGTAATGCAACAAGTAGATGTAGTGTGTGGATCATTTTGGTATAAAGGGGAGCGCTGGCCCAATTGCAAGACTCAAGTGAGATCTGCAGATTAGACAGTACTCACTTATCAGTGCGATTTCCTGACTTTGATGGCTGCATTGCATTCATGTTCGACAACGTCTCTGTTTATAGGAAATACACACAAAAGTCCAGGGGGATGGGGCCTACTCTCAATGGTTCAGAGAAAAGAATTATGCTGGTCATGTATTTGAAACTTTCCTGTAAGTTTCTATGGTTTCAAAAATTTAAAATATAAAGTGAAAGTATTGAAAAAAGTTTGTGTAACGTTATCACATTGATCTGTTAATAGCAATTAGCAACAGTAAAGTCCTAGTAAACTGAGTATAAACCATGATACAAAATTTAAAGTTAAAAAGTAAAAACCTTAAAAACGTATTTAAAAATTAAGAAATTTTTAAAAAACTGAGTTAGATGGTGACAAACATTTGACTTTCACTATAACTGGGACCAAGCCCCTGCTTCACGCTTTACAAGAGCAAAGGGGAAAAAAGACAAAATGCAGGCAGAGTAGCGAGCAAATGTCTGACAAACGTCCGTCAGTCATACTCACACGATGGTTTTTCCGATGTGCAGAAACGACTTCTCCACGAACTCCCGGACGCTGTGCACCTCCCCCGTGGCTATGACAAAGTCCTCGGGTTCATCGTTCTGCAGCATCAACCACATGGCCTAGAAAGAGAGGCAGAGCCACGTGAAAGCTGCACCCAGCTGCCCCTCGGGAACTATCATGTCACCAACGCACACCACCGGACAGGCACAGGGCTAACAGGTAAACCGAGGCACACAAAAACTCTCAGGAGTTTATCTGAGCACACGTTGATTCCAAAGGTGTTCAGGAGGTTCCCCACGCAGGGACGGGGCGGGCAAGGCTTTTACAGAGGAGAAGCGAAGCGAAACAGGGCAAAGCAATTATTTGATTATCTGGGAAGCCGGGTGAGCTGCTGGTGAAGTTTCACTTCCTCGGATTCTGGTGCAGTGACTCTGGCTACCAAGGGCTAACGGCCTCCTTGTTTAGATGCTTTAACCTGTGTAGCCAGACAGTGACGACGAATCTGATCCACTATCCTAACCACGGCAGTCGTGGTTCTCCAACTCTAAAGTGCGGCAGAATCATCTGGGGACCTCTGGGTACAGCCCAGGTGCACAAGCTGGGCAGCTGTTGCAGCACCTCTGTCTGCAGCAGCCCAGGTGAGACGCACGCAGCAGGACCTTGGACTACAGCTCACAGGTATGAGATGTTGAAGAGCGTCTGCACCGAATAACCTTTTCATAGGATATTTAAGAATCATGGAAGGAAGGCAAGAAAACATCATTTAAGGACAGGTGTCTATCCTCCAAAGTAGGACCAAATTTCTTAACGGTAAAGTTGGAAATTTACCACTGCGGTGACATGGTAAAGCAAAATATTCAACAATCCTTAATGGAAAAACAATCATATAACGAACGGCACTTTTAAAAAGTTATCTGGCAGTGAAGACATCTGCGCAGAGTTAAGGTTTCAGTAGCTGTGTTTGAAGGTCAGGGGCTCGGTGGGTGCGTCTCGCAGATGGGCTTTTTCAAGGAGGGCTGGAAGCCTAGCTGCATGTAAAAGACCCAAAACACGGCCCCAAAACTCAGCTCAGATGGCTCTCACCGTAGCAGCCAGGCCTAGAGTTTCTATAGCTTGGAGCCACACACTGATTTTAAAGATTTTGTTTATACAGACAGAAGATGAAGATTTTACAAAAGTAAGTATAGCTGGTATCTGACAGCAGTCTCTTTAGGAAAAAAACCTAAGACAAAAAAAAAAACAAACCACAACTCAATGTAATAACCTATAATGAAAAGGATCTGAAAAAGAATATACACATGTATATACACGTATACACGTATAACTTAATCACTCTGCTGTACATCTAAAACTAACACATTATAAATCAACTATATATCTCAATAAAAAGTCTTTTAAAAATCATTTTTTTTCATCACTCACACCCACTTTTCAAAATAAAATAGGTGAAAGCAATAGTCACCTCATTAGAACACAATCCCCAATATTATGTGCATTGAACTCTTGTTCTAACATTTATAGAAAACTATTGGTTGGTGTCTCCCTAGCTGCTGTTGGATAAGCTGAAACATAGGTTTCTGAGATCAATGGAGCAGCTTATTTTCGTTTAGAAAACACAATCAGCAAAGTTTAATTCTTCTTTATTCATTTCAATTTATGGCAGCCTTCTAAAAAATAAAAACGCGCACATTTCTCCTGTACTCGAAGTTTTTTCTTGTGAATATTTTGTATTTTGGTCTATTTCCAGATTGTTTTAAATTGTATTTTTGTCCTACAGAAGACAAGGCTTTCGGCGATTTCACAGGCCTTGGAGATGCGGCCCACGGGTGGGACTCTGGAAGCAGACCCAGGTCAGGGACATGCTGAGACGCATCGGACGAAATCGTCCTGGCAGGAGAGGGGTTTGTTCACATTCATGAAAGAGCTGCAGTTTTGTTTTGCATTAAGAGATTATAGTTGATGAATTTATTTATAACACTTGAAAATTTTTACATGAATTATATTAATAATAAAGCTTGATCAGTTCTAAAAAGGCACAAAATGCAAGCTGTCCTCTTCATCGGGATGGTGCGTGCGGCCCCAAGTGTCAGACCCTGGGCCAGCGCCCTTGGCTGTTCAGCTCCTCAAAGGTGCCCTGGTCGTGGGCACCAGCAGAGGCGAGAGGCCCCTCTTGGTGTCCGCGTCCTGCAGGTATCCACCCAGCCTGGAATACCCTCCTCCTCTGCCTGGGAACCCTCCAGCCTGGGCCCTGGCATGGCCTGTGTCTCTCCGGGTTTCCCTGGGACGATGGCACAGCACACCGGCTATACTGGCCCGAGCTGCCCTTTGGGCACCTCCCCAACTAAGCTGACCCTCTCACGGGCTGCGTGCACACACACACACACACACACACACACACACACACACACACATTTTGGCTTTCTTCAAAATGCTTCCAAAGTTTTTAGGAAAAATTAAATTATGCTTCTGGCTAGAATTTCTATCTGAACGTTTTTCTGAGGGATTAGTGTATGTACTTAAGGGTGTTTTACTTGAATTTCCATTCTAAAAATAACATTTCAAATAGGTCTTTCAGGACTGCTCAGCTTATTTTATTTCTTTTAAACACTATGTTGGGCTGGAACGGTTTTGAAAAAATCATATTTTTAATCATGTGAAAGAAAGCAAGGGCTGCTAAAAATAAAAGGAGAAAACATGATGACTGGTTGAGGGTGGATGCCCTGAGACACCGGCACCAGCTCCCTGGCGCTCGGTCCATCCCCACCGGGAATCTGGGCATGCAGGAGGCCCTCACTTTCACCACAGTGAGTGCCAAGAATCTGCCCTTTTCTTTTCCAACCGACCATCCGCGGCCTTTGACCTACCAATTTCTAGGCATTTCCTTTAAAGTTCATACTGTCCCAGACTCCAGCCTGGGAATGGGAGGGAAAGGATATACAGCTCCAGATTTATTTGTTATTACTGAATAGTTTACTGGTTTTAAAACGCAGAGGGAAAGGCTTTGTTTGAATTTCCACTGAGCACAGTGAATCGTCTCTGACTGGTAAACGAAGACCGGTGACACTCCAGATCAGAAGATGAACAAGTCTGTGCTCTGCGGTGATCGTGGGTTAGTAATCTGCCACCGAGCCGGGGCTGGGCAGCCCACCGCGATGCTCCGTCGTGTCCAGCACAAAGGCCCCTGTGTGGGAAGCGCCCAGGCCGGCACCTCCTCACACAGCTGCACACGCTGATCTGGTCCATTTCTTCCCTGATGGATGGCACGGCCGAGGCAAAGGTTCACCTCCCCTCACCTTCCTGTTCACATGCGGGACATGTGACCCGTGACTTGGCCGGCCACCCCTGTGCTCAAGTCCCCACCCAGCTCCGGCTTCCGGTGCAGAAACGCTCCTGAGGTGACAGGTTTCAGGCGTCTGCACTCTGGGCCCGTCACTCCCGGAATGAGGGGCCCCATAAGGATACGACTGACTTACCCACCTCCTCACACACTTATTTACCTCTGCCCTGACCTGATCACCAGTGCAAACGAAAACATCGCCTGCTTTTTATTTTTTAATCCATCCCACAGGGAGGAAAGACAAGCAGTTAAGGAATGTACCAAGGCTTGGGATTCTTCAACATCAAAATGTCCCTTGACGGCAAATGGACAGCGCAGCTCTCCAACCATGTCCCATGTTCACCTTGCTTTTAAGGCATATAAAGTCCAGGCGGAACCCGACTCCATGTCGCTGACGCTTGAAGGCCAAGTCTAGGTGGTTATAAGTATCCGCTCCATTTGGACATGTGCTCTCTTGTAACTATACAGTGAATCTATCTGTTTTACAAATCTAATTTAGAGAAGCCAAAATAAAACTTTCATTTAAAAAATTCCCCACCCCACCAAAAATATTCCCCTCCCACACCTGCTCTTCGGCCGTACAGATCACGAACGCGGAAGTCACAGTGGAGGGGCCTCCTCTCTCCTGGATTCGGGAGCTTGCAGTGGCTCCCAGCTGGACCAGTGGTGGAGAACAGCCAAAGTGCATCACCACAGCCGACTAGCTAGCCTTGATTCCACGCGTGCCTTTCGGGCTGTGATGTGTGTTTGTCTTGAAAACCTGGATTCGACAATTGCTTCCACCTTGCCATTAACCTCCGGCTCAGTATCCAAGCCACGGACACTTATTAACTGAGCTGTCATCCATGAATAACGAGATTTGTTAATCAAGGTTATGTTTAACTATGTTTATTTGACTGCTGCCTTTTCAGCCCTGTGCTTTTGTGCTTTACGGGCTACTGTCATAAAAATAATCTAAACATATACACGTACATAAATATATACACATATATATGTATAAAAACAGGGGAGAAATTCTATGAGATAATTCTAATAAAAATCAGAGGCATTTGAACAAATGGAGATTAAAATTCCCCATAAAGGATTCTAAGTGTGGAACTGTTCACATACATTTTCTTTAAGCTCTGTTCAGTAGCTGTTTTCATCATGATAGCCTGGTGTTTTCAGTTTGAATCAGGACTTCAAGGAGTCCTGGGCTAGGCTGGGCCTTATTCTTCGTGGGACGCACATAGTTCGGGCGGGTTAACCTGGGGGAGTACCCCTTACTCTGACATAGTTGGGAAACAGGTACTAAATGACTAACAAACACGACTGTATTGAGAAAATCATCTAGCATAAAATCAAAACCTCAATCTATTAATTTCTTCACGGGTAAAAATACTGTTGTTTGTGAATTCCTTTGATTAGGGGTCTTTTAGACATTTTAAAAGTACAAAGTTACTGGACAGGAAAAAAATCGTTAGATGATACATTTTAAAAAACACCAAAAATAATAAAACAAATTTAGCAGGCTATCTAGCTCTTGCTATTAACATATCATTCAACATTGATACCAATGCACTGAAAGAGGCCAGACCTACACTTGCCCTGCCCTGCCCTTTTGTTCCAGCCGGGTCCACCAAGCTACGAAGTCCGAGGCTGGGGGTAACAACATACAGCCTGAAAGCTCTAGTCCTCTGGGAGTCCCTCTGACCCAGTTTTCTGGAACACCATCTGCTGTCTCCGTATGCAGAGTCAGGTAACGTAGTTATTTATTGATCTCTGCGTACATTTTATCTCTTCCATGCTTCCACGCGCTCCTTTTCTCTTCCAGGCATGCCAGTTATGCATGTGTTGTATCTCTCTTCTTCTGTGTTCAGGTCTGTTACTTGCTGCCCCATCATATTTATCCTTGTTCTCTTCCATATTATTTTATGTGATTTCCTCCTGCTTGTTCACCTGATTGTTTCTAATAACACTTATTTAAATTTTTCTTGCTAATGTGACTTCAACCTCTGGAATGATTTTCTCTCTCTTGTCCATGTCTTTACTGACTACTTCTAGCTTAACTCCTTCATTTATTTCCTTTAAGTCCAGGGTCTGCAAACGTTTTCTTAAAGGGCCAGAGAGTAAATACTTTAGGCTTTCGAATACTTTAGGCTGTAACACAGCCACTCAGCTCTGCCGCTGGAGCACAAAGCGGCCACAGACAACACAGCAAGAGGTGGGTGCAGCTGTGCTGTTTACAAAACCAGCGACTGGCCCACGGACTCTAATCTGCCCACCTCGGCTTCTGGCAAATGGAACCAAACGGCGCTGCCTGTAAGCTTCTCTGAATCCGTGGTACTTCCCTTTGCTGCTACTCCTTATGACCCGTATGTGCTGTTGGTCTATCTCGTTTCGGTCCTTGTCCCCCCCTTGCAGCCCTCTCCCCAGGCCCACTCACCTTTCCCATTATTATTCCTGTTTGAATGAGGCTGCATATTTGCTGTGGAACGGTATGAAGAGGAGCAGGAAAGTGCAGGGCGGGCCTGCAGCTCCATTTCAAAGTCCTCCCAAAACCCCCTCTCCAAAACCATGACCCTCTCTGCCCCGGGACACGGCTGCCCTCATTTCCCGGCACTGGGCTGGTGACTGTGGCCCCCAAGCAGCCCGAGCCCGATCAGCCTGCACTGCCCCTCAGCCAGGAGGCCGGGCCCCGACAGTGAAACCGGGGTCCCTCCTGCCGTCCTGCAGGAAAGGGTGGGCATCGATAAAGACATCGTCCAGCCCTATGGAACGTCATTTTGTGGGACTTTTAGGACTGGAAGTTAATCTGAGCAAATTCTACCGCCAGACATGTGTGCCCAGCACAACATGCTCTGAGTGAGCACGTGAAGATGGGATGTACCCAAGGTTATGTGACCACGTAAACAATGCAGGGAAGAACCAGAAGGGAAAATGCACATACAAACAAAGGATGCCGCTTCATCAGCCATCTCGAAACTCTGGCTTAAACCTTTTTACTGCTCAGGACCCTGAGTTCAGAACCCGGGAGGACGGCTCCTCCCTGCTTCCCGGGCTGCTGGCCGAGATGGCCTCCCGCACAGGCTGGGCCCTCCGTGCTGGGCCGCCCCCCAGCCCTCCTCCCTGTGCCCTGTCCCCGCAGCCTCTCACCCAGTCTGGCCCAGCTTCCTTAGGAAACAGAAGCTGCAAGGCCTCCTAAAGCCGCGGGAGGCCCCGCCGTGCCCCTCCGTGGGCTACTGTGGCAGGCACAGCCCAAATCCAGACAAAGGGGAGCCCCCCCACCATGAGAAAAGCAGTAAAGTCGCACTGTGACAGGGCATTTAGGATGGGCGGGCAGTCCTGTGATGACTGTTTCAATACAGCAATGAAATCCCTACGTTTGCCTTCCATAGACGCACTGTTGCCTCTGCTGTAGTGTCCCCGCACATCTCTGCCTACCGCGCACCGTGCAGTGATGGCCAGGCTGACACAAGCTCGGGGACGCACACCTGGCACACGGGCCGCGACACCATGACTGTCACAACGCGCTTCCCAGAAGTGCTGCTTCCTGGATCCCAGCCGCCTACCCCTTCCAGGTGCTTCCAACACCTGCTCCCACTCGCATGCCCGGCCAGCCACCCAGACTTCGCTCCTGGCTCAGCGGGGGCCGGGGAGGAGCTCCGGCTGCACAGCAGAAGTGACTCCACGCCCACGGCCGGCCACCTGCCCGCCACTCCCGGCTCGTGGCTCCCGGCCCAGGGCTGCCTCAACTCACCCTGGGGAAACAGCTCTGACTTCACTGTGACCTTCCCCTCACAGCCGTCCTGACCCCCCGGTTCTGCGTCTCGTGTGACTCTGACCTCAGGGATCCAGCTTCTGGGCTGGTCCTGGGCTCCCCTGAGTGACAGGTCTGAGCCTCGCCACGGACCTCCGGGTTCCAGTGCTGATAACCATCGTTACCGGTAACTAACCCCGATAAACACATCACACTATGTGCATTAAGGGAAACGCAGACGGGACTTTACAAGCTAAGGTTCCCTAAAACGGAACTGCCCCACAGAAATGCAAGGCAAGCCACACATATAACTTAACATTTTCTATTAGCCACATTAAAAAAGGAAAAGGAAAAGGTAGAGCTAACTTTAATGCTTTAAAAGCCAATATATGCAGTACACTGTCGTTTCAATAGAGAATATTATCAAGGTATTTTACACTGTTTTCCTATGCACTGAGCCTTGGAAGCCCCGTGCACGTCCTGTGTTCACAGCACATCTCAGCTCACCAGGGCGCCCCTTGCGTGCCCACGAACACAGGAGGCTGGCGGGCACTCACGGGGCAGCCGGGCCACGGAGCCGCCCTGCGGAGGGAGAAGGGCCGCCTCTCGTCCCGCCGCTCAACCTGCAGGGCTCCGTGGAGACGGCCTGCTCACCCCGGGACACAGCTGGCGGGATCTTCCCCTCCCCTCCCTCCGTCCTCGCTGTCTCCACCACCCGACTTCTCCTGCAGTGACTGCATCGGTGATGCCAACTGGAAGACAGACCTCGAAAAGTGGTCTAACCAGCTCCCAGTTTATGACCGTCTGACTTCTGAACGCCTGTCTCATTCGTGTACAAGTGGGCAGTGACACCACACCCCTGCCTCCCAGTGGGAACAGCGGGGAGCAAAGACCCAGAGAGACACTTACGGGCACGATGACAGCAGGGCTCAGGGAGCAGGCAGGGGCGCTGGAGTCTGTGCTTCAGAGTCTCCTGGGAGGTTAACACACAGATCGCGGGCCTCCTCCAGCCCCAGCGAGGCCGACTCAGTAGGCCTGGGTGAGGCCTGAAAATCTGCACTTCTAGCAGGTTCCAGGGCAAAGCTGATGCTGCTGGTCTGGGGACCACACCGAGAACCAGCGCGTGCTGTGGGCCTCAGACCTGGAGTCAGACCACCCGGCTTAAACCCCGGCTCCAGGAGTCACTGGGTAACTTCTGGAAAGTTCCTTAATCTTCCAGGGCCTCAGAAAAATGAGAATAATGGCACCAACTTCATAGGGTCGTTTTTAGGATTAAATTAGCTAATATATGAAAAGTGCCTGGAACACTGCCTGGGACAGAGTAAGCGCTCAAGGACTATTATTTATCATGATGATGATGACGGTGATTACGTAGCTGGAGAGGGTTCCTGGCACCTGGGAGAACCTAGTTCATCTCCAGGACCAAAGTCCTGCGTCCATACATGGCACGCAGAGTGAAAGGGTGGAGTGAATTTAATCCCCATTCTGTAAGTCAGAGCCACAGACTTTCATAGTTGGAAGGGACCTCAGAGATGCTGTCATTCAATTCAACTCATAAAAAGGCGGGGAAGCAGCTGAAACCAGAGAGGTTATGTGATCTGGCTGAAGTCACACAGCTAGTTTGGCCGGAGGTGGGACGAGAGCCTCAATCCCGTTCCGTTTTCTTTTCTCTGCATTACACTCCCATGCATCTTCCTGTGGAAATACTGCTATTATAAATGGTCGTTAGGAACAGCTGCGTGGACTTCTGCGGACCAGCCCGGGGACCTGACCTATCGGTCAGCAAGTATTTACGGAAGCCCACGAAGTGCCAGGCACTGGGAGGGTGGCAGGTGGGGGCAGACACGGGAGGTGCTGCGCCTGGCTTAGGGACACCCACCTTTTACACAGGAAAAAGGCTCTAACAGTCCAGCATTTGACTTAAGGAGGAACTTCTGAGACATAAACTCCAGGGAGCCTCCAGGAGACATCAGGCGTGGGAGCTTCCTACAACCTCCGTCCCAAGCAGGCCCACCCACCCCCAGCTTGAGCTGCAGGCGTGCGGCCAGGGCTACACTCAGCCAGGGGCCCATCCCAGTGCCTCCCCTCCCCCAGTCCCGTATCAAGGATGGACACAGACATATTCTGGGCCAGTCGGGGTCTCAAAAAAGCCTGTGATCAGAGGCCCAGAGACTGAATGCGCAGGATGGCCCTGGGCACCGGAGATGGAGATGCCTGACTGTCCTGGGGGGTGGTCAGCGCCCTGCTGAGGCCGCGGGGAGGCCTGAGGCAGAAGGAGCACCGCAGAGCCCAGGGCAGGACACCTGCTGGGCGAGAGGTGGGGAGGGCGGGACCCCAGGCCTGGGGGGAGCGAGGGGCAGGCGCCCGGCGCACGGCAAGCGACTCCACCGCCCCGGCCTGGGAAGCGCCCCACCGCCCCCTGGGATGACTCCTTTTCCACCTGCATTTCTTCGAGCTGGTTTCTGCTCCCTGTGCCACAAGCTCGGAGGAAGACAGCTGGGGACCAGTCCCTGCCTGGGGCGGGCGGGCAGCCATGCATCAGCGCCGAGAAGGCAGGTCCAAGGGGTGAGGCAGCACCCGGGCCCCAGAATCCTCAGGGAGGAGGGAGGAACGCCACGTCCCCGAGCCAGCCGGGACCAAGGGGCGACCGCTGACCGCTGGCCGGAGCGGGGAGACGGCGGGCACACCTCGCGGCGGGGGGGCTCTGAGAATCCTCACCCGTCTGCCCCTTAACCCACGAGCGCGGTGCCTGCCCGTCCAGCATCCCTGAGGACCTCGGCCCGGCACACGCCGCATCCCTGCAACCAGGGAACTGGTGCCCATTCAACGCATTCACTGAAACTCATTTCAAACGTGTTTCACCACAGCATCCTGATTCACAAAAGTCAGGATTTCAATTTAAAAGTCACTCTCCCCTCCATACTCTCAAAACTACGCTTGAATAGATTTAGATTTAATCATTCTGCCTTTAATTTCTGGTTGCTAAATACAAGAACACCCCAACATAAACACTACGTAAGCTTTGATCTTCTGGGAGGTTAAGTTGCTCTTTTTAACCTGGTCTTGCCCATGAGTGTAAAGTTTCTGTTATCATAATTATTTCCTAGATGCTGACTCAGTAGTGTCCTTGATTGAGAGAGATGGGAAGGGAAGCTAGTTCTATTTAAGAAAACATTTCTTGTAGCAGTAATATTTGAGCCTAGTGACACGGGAGGAGAGAAATTCCACTACATACAAGAAAACCAGTAATTTACAGACTACATCCCCTCCACACTGCTGAAAATTAAACAAAAAGCTCCTTTATGTTCTCCAAATTAAAAAAAAAAATCAAGAGAGCTCCTAAAAGTTTGATTATTTTAAAAACACATAGATAGTGACAGGAGATTTTTCTTTTTGAGTCTTTATAACTTTAGATGAAATTTAGAAAATCAGGCCTTTGATAAATTGAATTAATATTTTCAAAATAGTTAACATATCAAGTCTTTAAATATTCTAAAATGCCCCCCCCCACCAAAAAAAAGAAAAAAACAACCAAACAAAAACTTTAGAGAAGCTTAACTCAAATTGCTAGACTCTGGAGAATAAACCTTTATTTTTTGGTGACTAAAATTTTCTGTAGTCTGACAAGTACCAATGACTGCTCAAGTCCCACGATTAAGAATAAAAAGCTGTCTAGTCCTGTGAAAAACCAGAAGCGGTTCTCCCGGCAAATGCTGACGGTCAAGGGCTGAGGGGCGTCTTTTCTGTTAACACAACACAACATCTTCACATGCATCTCACAAGAATGAACAATGTCTTCACTGTCCTCCTGAACACTAATTTAGGGTTGTATTTTTTTGCTGTGTCAATGAGTGTCAAAATATTGTTCTTCTAATACATGAAAGCATTTGCATGGAGCTTTATGACTGATCTTTAGATGTTAGCCAGAGGCAAAATAAAACAGAGACACTCCAGTTGGGAAATCTCCCTAGCAATGAAAAGCAAGAGTCTTTAACATATTCTGCCTTTCTGCCAATTTTTTTTTTTCCAACTGCACAATGGTTTATTTACCCCGCAATTGGTGAAATTAAAAGTAATATCGGACACAACAAAACTGTACTTCAACAGTAAGACCCAAAGGATTCCATTTCCCTGAAAATGAAACAGAAAGTTTTCAAGGAGGAAGACAGAAACTCCAAGAGGAAATTCTAAGAGCCTGACATGAATTAATATACAAACCATATCAACCGATTACAGAAAAGCCAAGAAACACTGTGCATTTCAACTATGAACGGAGAAACTTTTTCTAAGTCATGCATTTCTGCATCATCTCATCCTTAGATGCTCAATGGCCTACAACTATCTGCATTTATCCCAGTTATTAAGAAAAACAGGGCCATCACATTTCCTGTCCCTCCAGAGTTGAAGAGCCCACAGCCAGGCATCTGATGGGTTTTCCATTCTGTTCTTTCCCTCCTTCCTACTAACTATTGGGCCATGGTGGTTCTGACGGAAAAGACACCGTGTCCTGTCACAGAGGCGCTGGTCCGGCTGATGGGTTACACGCTAGGAAGCTGAGGGTTGGGCCCAGCTGCTGTCCGGGCAGAGCAGTCCTGCAGCTCGGTGCCAGGACAGGCCCAGCGAAGGCCACGCTTGCACCACAGAAACCAGACCAGCCTTTCGAGTCAAGTGTCGGCTTGCAGACAAGTAACTTCATCAGCTCTGAAACAACCGCCACAATGTTCTTATTGATCACGAAGGCTCGTGACGCAAGACTTGGCAGGGAGGGGATCTGCGCTGGTTCCCTCGGCCCAACTTTCCGAGAAGAAGGGCGCTTGGGGTGGTGTTTACGGAAGACAGATGTTACTCAGTGATTGATGCGAACCTTCCTGGGAAGGTGTGCACCGTGCTGGGACTTCGGGATGAACTGCGCCTGCTCGACATTCATGGACGTGCTAGCATTTTCACTGCACTGCACTTACCAAGGGGAAAGGGTGCTTAGAAAGCTGACAACTGATAACATCTCAAAGCTAAATCTGAAGTGATCTGCTAGATTTTTTTTCTTTTCTGTGAGACACTAGGTAATGCTGATAATTTTGTTTTTAAATCAATGTTGTTGATTTAAGAACAGCTATTGAACACTTGCTCCAAAAATCATACATTAATTTAAGAGGCTAGTAATTTTCAGGCAGGAATACGTGTGCAGGCAGAATATTTAGTGTCCTTTTACTGCTCTTGCAAATAAGCCAGTGTGACGATCACACTTTCTGTTCAATCCACACCGAATCTCCAGTTCCCATTTCTACGAAATTCCTTCTAAAATCACAGAGGGACAGATAAAGTGGCAAGGGGACACACAGGGAGGTGCTGCTGGACCAGAGCCACCGGGCCGACCCCAGACCGGACAGCAGATAAGGAGCCCTTCCCACCCGGCCCTCCACCGTCGGCCAGAGCGAAGCCTCGTAAGAAAAATGAAGAAGAACAAATTCAGTTCAGAGTCCAGTGAAAGGATCACACAAGTGGGCTGAAGCATCAGTGAACTAAGTCTCCAAGGAAGTCAGCTCTCCCCGGACAGGGAGAGAAATCCCGTGTCTCCCCACGGGTAGCCCCACAGGACTGGCGGGCGGGGGCTGAGCCCGGGGTTGGGGGGCTCCGATGGCAGCTGCCCCGCTGCCCCTGCCCCCGGCACGTGTGCCTCTGCATGACTGACTCCAGGACACAAAGGGCGGAAAGAGAAGCAAGCTCATGCCTCTCATGGAAGCTTTGGGCTGGGGACAGCGTGGCATCCCAGCCGGGATGGCGCAGGGCCACCTCCCAGGCGACCAGAACGGGCAGCTCAGTCCCACGAGTCACCTTTGTCTCTGACTCCGCGTTAGGTTAGGACCTCTGAGAAAAGGGATGAGTTTGGGGCGTTTGCCTCTAAGAGCGAACTGTGTCCCCTAGTTGGGGAAACCGCGTCACCCGCTGGGCCCCTGACCTGCTTTAGCGGAGACGCCCCTCTTGGCGGCCCGTCCGGAGGGTCCAGGGGGAGCAGGGCCAGCACCCAGCTGATGCCAACTCCTCCTGCTGCTAGAAGTGGAGGGTGAGGACGAAGGAGCAAAGGAAAAAGAGTGAAAACACCGACCTTGCTCCCAGCGGTACCGGGCGCTGGCAGGCGAGCAACCTTTCTGTGATCAGCCGTCACCTTTTTACAAGGTGGGGCAACTCCATAAGCTGAGCCTGTGGTGTGAGACCCACACACCCACCGCCCCCAGAAGGCAGGACCAGAAGGCCTCACACGGTGATGCGTCTTCCCAAGTGAAGTGTTTTACAGGAAAACGGGCCATCAAGGACAGTCTCAAGGTTATGTAGTGAAAAGAACGCGGACAGAAGCCCTAAGACTCTGGGCCTATCACGCCAGGTAAGTCACTCGCTTCACGCCTGGTTTTCTCGCACGTCACAGGGTTTAGGGATCCTATTAGAGCATCTCTTGAAAGTGCTTTGTGATCTACAAAACGTTACTGCTATTACAAGGGATAATATTATTAGAGAAAATGCCTGGCTAATGCTGAAGAGATCAGTGATCCGTAACGATCACCAAGCTACAACGTGATAATTCCACAGCCTGTTATCACTCTTAACACGAAAACACAGCATTTTTCAGAGCACTAATTCTTGAAAAAAAATGTGTTTTAGAACAGAAATCTGCAATTTCAACATTTCCATCCTTAAGAATTTCTGATTCCTTGTCCAAAGCAGGTCGGTTATATGCAAGTTTTGAAAGAGTATAAAAATCCTGGTAGGGATTTCCCTGGTGGCACAGTAGTTAAGAATCCGCCTGCCAATGCAGGGGACACGGGTTCGAGCCCTGGTCCAGGAAGATCCCACATGCCGCGGAGCAACAAAGCCCGTGCGCCACAACTACTGAGCCTGCACTCTAGAGCCCACGAGCCACAACTACTGAGCCTGTGCGCCACAACTACTGAGCCTGCGCTCTAGAGCCCGTGCTCCGCAACAAGAGAAGCCACCCCAACGAGAAGCCTGTGCACCGCAACGAGGAGTAGCCCCCGCTCACTGCAACTAGAGAAAGCCCATGTGCTACGAAGACCCAACGCAGCCTAAAATAAATAAATAAAATAAAACATTTTTTAAAATCCTGGTAATTTATATATTTGTCTTCTATGTGGGTTTCTGCTATTTCAGGAAAATAAATCTGTGCTATACAGGTGGATATTTCAGGGGAGCTTGAACTCATTTCTTCTAGATAGTTAGCTTCATTCATTATTGTTCGTGTTCCTTGGTGTTATACTGTTCCTAAATAGTCAACAGTTGTTGATAGAAAAACAGATGTTCTTCCAACATTTCTCAAGGAAGTAGAAAAGCCCATAAATAGAGCCTGAACTGAGGCGTGATCGGAAGATTTCAACTAATGAAATCTTGAAACAAACAAACCTTTTAAAACAAATCAGTTAACTGGAGAGCGTGCTTTTTGGGACCGGATTCTAACTTCAGTATAACAAGAAGTCTAATGCCATCCTTCATTCAACAGCATTGTCCTAATTAGTTTGGTCTAAATGTCTGCACACTTTACTGTTTATTTTGGCGTAAAGAGCGCCCACCTCCACCACCTCTCCTCCTGGGGGCGGAGGTGTCACCAGGGAGGTTGGGTGGGAACAGAACCCACGAAGAGGCCGCATGAAGGCAGGGCTCTGAGAAACCCCTCCAACCAGAGACGACGGCCCTACACAGCGTGCCAGAGAGGGGATCAAGGTGGAGCCCCAAGAAATGTTCACTGGCCATTGTTTTCATGGAAATAATCAGAAGGATTTCCCTAACGTTTCTCATTAATTTTACCGTCTTATTTTACAGATGGAGAAACTGAGAAGGGCTGGGGAATGACCTTCCAAAGGTCACGACTACAGAACGAGGAAAAGAAGGCAGGTTTCCGGACCCTGGGGCCGGTTTCCACCCGGTCCACCCCGTCTGGATGCAACGGCAGGAGCTCAGGTTTGATAAGCGGCTGCCTGAAGACACCCCCTGTGCCAGCCTCTCCAGCACCCATGACACCCCCAGGGTGGGGAGGCGCAGGCCCTGCACCCCCCAGGCACACGCCGGCCTAGGACACAGCCAGGACGTGAGGGGCTCACGCAGGCACGTCCCAGGCTCAACGTGGGACCCTCTTCCTTTCCCAGTTTCCAGCCTGAATGTCAAGGGGTCCTCCGAGACGCCCCCGGGGTCTCCCTATTAACGACTCTCTCCGGACGTCCAGTGCACACGTCCTCCGTCACAGGGGTCAGACCGGCCCACAGACTCGCTGCGCTTTATGAAGATGATGGAGATGGGGGCGGGGTGATTATCTGAAGGATCCTTGCCTTTACAAAGGGAACCTCTACACAGAACCTGAGGGTTTGTGACACACAGCCCCTCTGAGGGCAGCAACATGTTTGATTCCAGGATTAATTCTGTTTGACAGAGACACTAGGTTAAGTTAGGAAACCTAAGCTACTATGTCTTGAATCATTGGAAACTGAAAAGTAGCAAAGATCACAGAACTTTCGAGAGTTGGGAAATTTGTTACAGGTTTTGGAGATAAGGAAACCGGGCTCCATCGAGACATTCCAGATGGCGAGACACGGGCCTGGTGCTGGGGCCCACGTCCATCTTCCAGGCCAGCCGCCTCTCCAGGTCACCATGTAGGAGGCAAAGGGCCCTGAGAATCACAATGTAGGTCAGTGAAGAAATGAGTGTAATATTTAAGAATCTGCTCTTACACAAAAAGCAGGAAGGACTTTCCGGTGAGCAAGGTACTTTACTTTGAAAAGTGGTTTCTCTTTTTTAACACAGCACTGAAGAGGCCAAGACAGCTTCACAACTGCAGTGCCTTCAGGGGCCGCGGCTGGGTTCACCCCTGGTGGCCTGCAGAGGACATTCCCTTGCAGAAGCGGCTGTGAGCACCTGCGGGCAGAAGACGGTCCCCGTACGGGGGTGTGGAAGGAGCCTCGCCAGGTCTTCTGGTTATATCAGAGAAGTTGTACATCTGAAATGCTGAAAGCTGAGAGTTTTGTTTAAAAAAAAAAAAAAACTCTCAAATTTTAACTGTTAGCTAATAAAGAAAAGAAAATTTTAAATATCGCCTGGACTAAACAAAGCATAGCCGTGGCCCAGCTCCGATGCAGGCGGTAAGGACCCCAACAGGAGGATCTGTTCTTGAGGATCCCACTTGGGTGTCAGGTCAAGCAGGACCCTTCAGACTCTCCTCACGTGGCCCCTACCAGGCACGCTGAACCTCACTCACTTCACAGGAAAACAAGGGGCGAGACAGGAAATGTGGCTTCTCGGTTTGTTTACAGTATAGAATACTCTTCTTTCCCACTTCTTCTGAAATCCTTCATATAGGAAATGTAAACCACAAAGAGGATATAATTTTAAAACCAGAAAGATATTTTCCAACACCCCTTTGCCCCAAATTTCATTAAATGCACAAGAGAAAACATCCTTTGTACGATAGCTCATATCATTACAAAGTAATTAGTCGCAGAGGTCCTATAAAAAACCCACCACCCACCACCCTTCAATTTCAGTCACCGAAAATCAGGGAATTCATTATTTGGGGACTAAAAATACCAATGCATCTCATTTAAATTGGCGGTTAAGCAAAAAGACAAGCAAAATCCGGCCCTGCTTCCCCAGGTTCTTCCCGCCTTTGTGAACGTACTTCAGACAGCAAACGACAAAGACGGACAGTCCTGTCCTGGGCCTCCCCCGGCTCCGGAGGGCCACCTCTCCTGGCCCCCCGACTGACCTTCCCGTGCAGCCAGACGGGCTGACAGAGACGTCAGGCAAGTGCTGAAAGGGGACTCGAGCATCTGGCGGCGAGTCTGGAGCAAGTTTCGCTGCAAACTCTCTGGGGGCTGCCGCACTCCAGTTTCTCAGGAATGCTGCATGCCCCTCGTCCCTCTCGGAGAGGTCAGGGAAGCCTGTGACACCCCCGAGGGCACGGCCGGACTAAATTAGCATGAGATAACTTGGACTCTCTTCCAAACATGAAAATACAAGGGACGGAATTTCATTAAAAGCAGAAGACGACGTGATCCAAGTTAATCCCGGCTCTAAGCTGCTGTAGAAACCGGTGTTTACGTTCCACGCTCCTCCATGGGACAGAGGTCACCGGCAACCACGCCGGCCACGCCAAGTGGCCAACGTGACCTCGGCTGATGGAACCTTAGTTTCACAACGAAGCTAAAAAGTGGGTTTGGGGGTGTTAAAATAAGTATTCAGCCTATTTATGTGTGACTCTACGAAGCAGTAAGATCCCGAGGTCAAAAATAAACATTTCAGTACTTCAACCTTTCAATATCTTTTAAATCAGGAAACAGGAAACTTTAATAGGTAACATGAGTCATTAACCGTATGTAAGTGTGTAAACATGGGAATATCTAGTGTCAATTTAGTAAGGCGTATAATGTCAGAGAGTGCTTTCTATTATACCTACAAATATTTGAAAGAACACATTGTAAATATTTAGAATGATAGTATAATGAATGAGATATGTGCAAAACGTGCAAGGATGACATTTCATCATCTGCTTCTAGAAAATTTAATCGGAAGGATAGCTCTAAAGAAAGTCTCAGTGTATCCTGTCAATAATATATGACCAAAAATGTATTAAAAAATTCAAACTTGGATGCTTATTTTGGAGCCCTTCTACTTCAGCCAAGGAAGGGCTACGCTTACTAATTCTTTGAGGAATGAATGTTTCTCATTAGCTACTATACCATCATGGAAAGTATTCGCTTTGATTTAAAAACACTTCTGTTTCTTTCAAATAGTCATAATTTGTGAAAATTGGCACTTTATTATAAACTATCATTCATCTATTGACATTTTGCAGACTAAAAGTTATGCTGTGCACTTTTAAACATTTTTGTGCACTTTTAGACATTTTTCACTTCGCACTCCTTCTGACATTCCTTGACTTTATTGTAAAAGATGAAAGGTGTACAAGGATAAGCCCTGGATGAGGGACAGTGGCTTACTTTGTCTGATTCTACTACACGTTACGGCAAAGTACTCAGTGATACAAATTATTTGCTAGAACATTATACTTTAGCTTATGTACTGGTGTGAATATGTCCTAGGAGAGTCCTGTTTTGACGTTGTGATTCTCGGTAACCTGCCCCCGATGACTTCACAACGACGGATGCTAACGGGACACACACAACAGTTACAGAGGCAGAGATGAAGCAGCCAGTGTGGCAGCAGACGGGGGTGTCACGTGTGAGGAAATAACACTCCTGGATGTAAAAGCTGGGTTGAGAAACTCTCTCTGAGCTGGAGGAAACAAAATATTTTAACCTGTGAAGGGGGAGCTGTATTCAGACTGAAGTGTGAACAGACGGCACAGGGAACGCAGTGACGGACCAACGGACGCGGTAATTCCCTGCGGTTTTTCACCCATCGTGGGCCTTTTCAGATGCCTGGTGGGGCTCAGTGAGATCCGCGGCCCCAGGACTGAGCCGTGATTTAGCCAATTGGAATACTGAAACCCAAGTGTCAACCTCATTACTTTTAAGCTCTAACAAACCAAATTTGATTAGCTCAGACATGAAATGTTGATATCCTTTAGGTAACACAGAGTTTAAGCCTAACTTTCTAACGATTTCTATCTTTTGTTATGAAGGCTAAATAAAATCTTAAGATTTGGGGCTGTTTAATTTTTGAAGGCAGTGATTATTAACTTTATTGGGGTCATGAACCCCACTGAGGATCTGAGGAAAAATGAGGAGGGTGCCTTCTTCCCTGAAAAGCACACACACGTGAGCCTGCACATGGCACGTTTTTGCCCAAGGTTTTAAGGGATTCACAGACGTCCTGGAAAGGCTGTCTTTGGACACTGGGTTAGACATTTTTGATTCACAGAGATAACACTGAAATCTTCGCTCATCTTCCACTCGCTCGCGCTTCTGTGTAGGCCACGTCTGCGGAAGGCCAGTTAAGGCCGGTGCTAAAAGCCGAGTGGGACGCCAGGAAAGACAGGGTGCAGTCCCTGCAGCGGAGGCGCTGGTGCAAAGCAAAGCAGACCCAGCTGAGACTGCCCCACTGTCCGCACGGCCACCCACAGCTCTCCCAGGACCGCAGCTTCCTTGTCTGGGGCTCGGGCCCTCGGACGGTGACCCCAGTTCTGGGACCGAGACAATGGAGTGGACAGTGCTTTCTTTGTAAACGGCAAACACTGTACAAATGTTAGCTGTCGGTTTTATGAAGTCAAACTTGCCTTCCTGTTTTGAGAGGCAGCCAGTGGGCAGGAAAGCAAAAATTATACCAGGAAAGTGAAAGTGAAGAGGAGGAGAATTAATCACAAGAAGTGTCCATAATGGTCTTCTTAATGAGGGGAGAAGATCATTTAACCAAAAGCATCCAATCAACGGTTTTGAAAAGTTTTTTAAATGATGATCCTTTAAAAAATAAAGCTGCCAAGGCAATAAAGTGCTGGCTAGAGCTTGTAGCATAGGGCTTTGACTTACTTAATGCATTCTTTATTGGTTCACAAGATACATAAATAAAATACACTGAAATTAAATAAATATAGTAAATAAAAGGTTTATAAGACAGTTACTTTTGAAACTCACTGATTTCTTACACCTTACGTGCTAAAACACCTGCCCCACCCTGGGACTCAAACAATCTATTCTTTTGGAGCTAAGATATCTAAGCTTGAAAATACGATTACTCTAGAGCCCGTCAGCTGCAAGACCGTCAGACCCCATATCCCACGGAGGACGGCGCCTTTTTCTCCCAACTTAGGATGGAGAGACCGTAAGGAGAGCCTGGACATTGGACAGACCCGGGCTAGAATCCCAGCTCTGCTACCTAATGCCTGGGATGATGGACAAGTCACTTCAACTGTAAAATGAGGGTAACAAGGCCTCTTTTGTAGACTTTAAACAAATAAATGAGAAAATGAGTATAAAGTGCCTATAACAATGGTTGGCACATAGGATTAGGTCAATAAAATGGTAGCTGCCATTAATTCGCACTAATGATGCCATTCACTAAGTAAATGAGGTGCAAATGTGCCCCAGCTACAGCACTACATGCTTTGTAAAACACCCTCACAATCTGTCATCCGATCCTCACAATAAACTTGGAGTTAATCAGCGCGCACTATGGTTTCCCTTTCACCCACGAGAGCACAACGGATGAAAGATGTTAACTGATTTGCCAAAGTCATACAGCAGCAGACACGAAGTGGCCCAGTGGAGACTGTCCATCCTACAGCACCTGGTGTGTCCAGCCAGCAGGGCATCCTGTGTCACCAGCATCCACTGGTCCAGCACAAGCTATTAACACTGTAGATATTCAAGAAAGGAAAAAGAGAAGCGCTATCTGGGGGGTGTGAACATATAATCAGGAGGCAACCAGTCTCAAGAGAAACTGGAGAGCATAGGAAAGAAACGGGTGATAGGGTAAAGCCTGTGGTCCTCCTGAGGGTGGGTCACACAGACCCTAAGAGTGACGTCTGTGAAAACAGCACAACAGTGTGTCAAGGACACGCAGCCCTTGGTAATCTCCAGCATCTCAGCTATTTTCAGTTACTGCTACAAAGAAAATACAGTGGGAAATGACAACAAACCGAAGACCACAACCAAAACCCATGCTCTTTTTTTTTTTTTTACTCCTGAGGGTGGGGCAAGGAAGGACTAAGCTAAGGAAAGAGTGAAATCTGTTCTTCACAAGTGGGAAGCACTTAGTGTATGTAGAGCAGTTCTGGTGGACACAACTGCCCCAGTCCTTTCGTTCCACCTCCAGCAAGAAAACAAGGCCTCCAAGTTGAACTTCTGAATCTGAGCGTCAATAAGAGAAGATGCCTTTCCAATATGAAGAGGTCTTCGAAGAATTTCAGTGCTCGAGTACTGGGACTGCATCCTTAGAGGCAAACACTTTACAGATCACATTTAGCTCTTAAATGAAAGCAGCTCAAGCAGAGACTCAGAGGACAGAGACCTCCCTGGGCACAGCAGAACCTGCCAGCATGTGCACGGTCGCCCAGACTGACTTCCCGAAGGACTGTCCATCACTGGGATTTGTTTACAGCAACTTTGAAAATAGGGTGGTGACTGTGGGGAGAGACTGATGGGGAGGAATCGGCCGGGGATTATTACGCTACCAGAGAGAAAACTGAAAATGAAAAGACGCAAATATTCTTTGTTTCTTCTCAACTTCTCTGCAGGTGTCAGCTTGTTAGCAACTGGTTTCTGGAAGGAGGCTTTACTGGAAACATTACCCCTATGTTCTGTTGGATATTCCTCCTGTTTAAGCTGGGATGTATGTTTCAGAGCAAAATATAAGGTAAAGAGATCACACAGGGACGCTTTGATCACCACAACCTGGGGCTTCTTGGTGAATGGCAGTGACTGCAAGCCCCTATCTGCAAGCATGAGGCTCATGGGCGGGGTTAAAGCACATGGCCGAGAGGATTTCCGCTGTCTCTCTGGGTGATGGAGAAATGCAGGGGAAGTTCAAGGGGAAAAACAGAGCATGGACTTGATAGTTTACATACAGTCAGGGCAGTTAGAAAACACTGAGGGTCCACTATTTCAGCTTCAAGATAAGTATACTATTTGAGAGAAAATCTAAGTTATTTGGGTTAACCAAGGACTTTCTCAACAGCTACGGTGGTCCTTGGAAAGCATTAGCATCTACTGAAGTAATAATTCCTCAGATGGAACTCTGTGCTTTTAACGAGATGATGAAGACAGGCCTGTCCGTGGCTCAGAGTGGTTAGGGCTCCGCTGAGTCAGACGTGGGACGTCAAATACCAGTTGGCGTTAAACCATCTCACAAAAGGGCTCTGGGTGCCTCAGGACCACACAGGTGAAGACGGGGCCACCGCTCGGCTGAGTGTGTGACCGCAGAGGCAAGTCTGAGTTACCTGCTGCGACAGCTTCACAGCTTCACGGGCAGGAGAGCGAGCGCTGCACTCAGGGGGGGCCAGCCGTAGACTGGGAACTTGCGGCCAGCAGGTGACGCTGCTGGGGGCTGGCCCAGGTCTCAGCTCCTGGTGTCTGATGTGTGAGTTCTAAGTGGCCAATTCCTCTTGAGAGAGTGTGGGAAAGAAACTCCATTGAGGTAGTCACAGGTTGTTCCAAAAATGTCAAGATTTTAGTCTCCTTGGAATGGATTTAGAAGATTTTAACATGTAAGGGTGCAGCTTGTTCTAATGAAATATCAAATCCATTAATAGTTTGTTTCTTACAGTTCAAATATTTATGATTAGGTCAAAAGTTCAAACCACTCTACTACATGACGCGTGTTTGAAAAATAGGAACTAAGCTGAGTTTTTGAATAGTAGCTTCAATTTAAAGCACAGAAATGCCTACCACTATTCAAAAATCAACATCAGAATAGCGTAAAAATTAATGAAAGGAAATCTTGAAAGAAGAAAGTCATGGCCATTGCTGTTTCTTGCAAAATTCCCAAAGGGCACTGGCTATATCGGAGGCAAGGCCTTATAAATGTATGAATCAAAACCATAAGAATTCCGCTTCCCTCTCTCTCTCTGAGCTGCACTGTGAATACAGATACGGCTGCAGAATACAGGACAGTATATCATCTGGTGAGGAGAGATAGACCGTCTCCTAAACGGCTTGTGCCTCATCACTCCGGTGTCACAGGGTGAACCTCCCCGTCTCGGGCAAATCGCATCCTTGCTGTACAGCATCTATCACGAGGGCTTTCTGGGTACGAGGAGGATACAGAGTAATGAGTTGATGTGAGATATGGGGTAGATCCCACAAGCCAGACAGGCAGGCTCGCAGATGAATTATGAGGCTGATTCCTTCACAGCTGCAGAGAGTTTTCAGATTTTGTAAAACAAAACATGATGCAATCTCTCACTAGGCTATTAAAGTGGATTAGGGCCCATCAGCATCCCCACATGATGACTGTGTGTAAATGTGCAGACACAGAAAAACACGGGCATAAAAACACACACTCTGTCCTTCTGTCTCACCAAAAATCTAGGAAAGATGTCTCAAACTACGGCTCACATTGAAAACACATGTGCAGCAAGCTACAGTTCAGAAAAGCCTGGTAACTCATGTCAGGGTTACCACTTGAAACCACTTGACCCAAACTAAAAAAGGAAAAGCTTCCAAAGTTTTCCTTTGTGCTTATAAAGAAGCACATTTCCCTATTTAATTATTGTAGTTACCTTTACCAGCCACTCTGACTGAATCACAGACGTACAGAATTTTAGAGCTGCACGAGACCCACGATGACCTTCAACGACGGAAAGGGAACCAAGTTTCAGAGTTGAAGTTAGAGCCGCGAGTCAGAGGCAAAGTCAGGACTTACTAAGGAGGCATTTCCGGAAGCCGGCAGGTGCCTGCGCATCCCTGGAGGCGGGGGCAGGGCCCCGGGGACGTCCACTCAGTGGCCTCTTGCCTTTGGCTTCTTCCCCAGGACACGTCTTGTGGATACAACTACTTAATTAAAACCCATAACACCTAATGTGATTATGAAAATAAATAAGATAACTCAGGGACCCAAGCCTTCAAGAGACGAGGTGGAGAGTCTGCTCGCAGGCGGGGGGCGGGGGGAGGGCGGTGTGCGGGCGGCCTTGGGAGGACCCCAGGGCCATGTTGCCGTCTGCATCTTCTTCTGTCACACAAGGGCCTCCTGCCCACCCAAGTTCACCTCTGGAGACCTTGGGAGGGCCGAGACTGCGTAAGTGTTGACAACACAACACGAGAGTGACAACACGACCCGGCCCTCTCCTGCCACCGCTAGATACCATCCTAACACCTACGCGAATCAAAGCATCTACGAGCGCGAGCGCGGCACCCACGCTGGACGGGAGGGACTCAAACCCGCCACGCTCCAAAGCCTCCTCCGTCTCCTGGCCCGCAGGCCCCAGACACACCCTTCTTTGAAGCCTGCACCTACAGAGCCATTCACGGGCCAGCCCAACGCCCTGCTGGGAACCCAGGGACAGGGGGAGGGGGGCCTGGTCATGAGTCTCCCTGTGGCCCAGGCCTCCTTTCTGTAGAAACGTGTGTCACTCTTCTCCAGGATACAGACATGCTCTGATACAATTTTCAAAGACAGATGTTTGTTTCTAACTGTCGGGTATTTTTTCTTCAAATTTTCTCAGTTTTCTAAAGTGGATGTTTACTCTTTCCTGTCTTTACAGTAGACAAGGGGACCTGGGAGACCGGAGGGGGGTTTACAGTGGTTTTCCTGCACGATGCAGCGTGTGTTTCGCCACCTCCCTTGCCAGGCGTGTCCAGGCCTTTGCGTTGCCACCGTCCTGGAACCACAGGGGCAGCCAGGGAAGCAAACGGCTGGACTCAGAGGCCAGAACCTCCATCAGTCTGTGAACTGACAACCAGGTACAATCGGGACTTGACGACACAGCACGATCAAGAAGATACAGTCACGGGAGGGCAGTGAAGAAGCACCATTTCTCTATTTCCTCTGAGTTTTAAAGTCACAGGGCAGCCACTGCCCTTCTTGAAGCCAATTTTGTTAAAACAGGTAAATTCCCATTGAAACCTGAGGTGCTCCTGCAGGTACGGGGGCCTACAAGGCGCTGAGCAGTCTCAGGTCCTGACGCTCACGTGTGATCTGTGGCCACGGCTTCACCTGGGAGTCACCTGGCTCTCAGGCTCCAGCTCAGACCCACAATCACAGGCTGCATGCAAATCCCCAGAGCGCTGCTCTAGCTCTTTTCTACCTGGGCACTCAACGCCCACCTCCCCCCATCCGCCACCCTGGAGCCCGTCATGACGGGAGACCATCCAGGAGAGGGTGAAGACAGGCTCTCCTGCATCAAGGGCTCCCAGGCTCGGGGGTCGCGGCTCGAGCTCATCAGCCGAGGAAGCAGCAACACCGAGCATGGGCAGGTGGCCACCTGGCAGGTGCCAGAAAACCACCAGTGTGAAAACAGCGGCTGAGACACAGGATCTGGTCACCCCTCACCCAGGACGGCCTGACGATAGCAGAGCCCATCACTGGCAAGCCCCCAGCAGGTGCCAGGCCCCGTGCGGTCCACAGCCGTCCCGGCCCGCACGGCGCGTCCACACAGGCTGCTGCACTCCTTTCTGCCGGCAGGAGCGAGGCTGGACGCGCCCCTGTACTAGCACCGCACGGCTCCTGAGGAGCTGGGCATCCGCCCGCCGTCCGCCAACAACTCCACACTGCTTCCTACGGCGCAGGCTGCTAGGGACATCGTGAAGCTTTGGAAACATTCTGATGCGGCAATTCCAGGAAGAAAAATAATCTGCACGCTTTTCTGTTTTATATTATTTCTGTATTTCTTTTTGACGTCGTTCCAAACTTATTGCTGAAGGCTGAGGTCGCCTTGTTTGGGGAACTTTAAATACACACACACACACACACACACACACACACATCTACATACACACACACGCACACGTGCGCACACACACATATGCACACGCACAAATACACATAGTAGCAACTCCACGTGGGAGACCTTACTTCAACAGCAGGTGTTACACCATCAGTCTTAGGGATTTCCTAAGATCGCAGTAACATGAATATATCTAGGAAAGGGGCACGTACAGCAAGTATGTGCTCCCTCAATGCAGTGGGAGCTCCAGCAGCCCTGCGGACGGGACAGGACTGGAGCTGAATGAGGCGCTCCCTGGGCGAAGGTCACAGTGTAGCGCACTCTCTCTCTGGGGGGGGCAGGGGAGGATGGCACGGACAGCAAGAAGGTATAAGATGCCTTCCTCATTTAAAACACAAACTGGTCTCTTCAGGCAGCTCACCGTGAATAACGAACCAGGGAATTAAAAGCTTTAAACCTGTTAAAGAAGCAATATTAAGTTTGGTATAAATATAGCTGAAATAATCCAGACAGTTTTATGACCTTACACCCCAAATAAAGGTGAAATGCTGAATTCTTTCCCTGGAAATAGTGGTAAACACAGCTAACAGATGGAAGAGCTGAATGGAAATTTCAATAAAGAAGGCCACAAAGAAGCATTTGTAAGCTCAGGGGTGCACGCTTTAAAAAAAGAAGCTGAAAAATGGAACTTTGTTTTATTTTGATAGAGTGCCAACACAGTACTGCATTCCTTAAAGAGCGAATAAAGGCTTGAGTTAGACTGGCCTTCTCAACACCTCTCGAAAAGCCCCCTTGGGTCTCATTTTGCTGGGATGACTATTTATATGACAGGTAAGGGAATAATTTTGCTGGATTCAGTTACACCCGGGCCTCTGTGACCCCCAGGTCAGAAGAGCAGAGGCAGAAGTGACAACACAGATAATTGCCTGTTTAGGGTGATGGAGCAGTGACTGAAGCCCAGATTATAACACCTGAAAGATAAATGGTCTGGCGTGAGGTGCAGGGGGGCAGAGGCGAGGGGCCGGGCAGCGCAGTGCCCAGTGGCCGGACTCTGGATTCCGCAGGGAGGGGCACGTTTCCTGACCTGGAACTCACTCCAGCCTGACTGTTCCAGCATCTCAAATAGGTTAGTTTGTAAAACATGCCATAAAACAGAAACTCAGCCCAACGTCCCAAACTGCAGGATTAGAGTAACATTAGTTAACGTGGCCCTCCATTAATTTTCACCGTAACCTCTGCAGGCCGAGACCTGCCCCAGATCCATTATTTTTGTCTGTCACTGGAGGGAACTTTCCCTTCCTGCCAGCCAGGAAAAAGCCTGCTGACGTCCGCAGTTCAGACCTCAGTGCGCGGACCGCGGCCTGACCGCTGTGGGCCAGGCCTGCACCAGCTCCTCTGACAGGACTTGGCCCCGTAGGTTTTCTTTATTTTTTTTTTCCTCTAAGGCAGAAAAATGGCTGGAAATGTTTTCCAAGCCCGACAGCCCCTGCCCTCCCGGTTCAGGTTGCCTATTGCCGCGCCTGCCCCTTCCTTCTCGAGGGGTTGCTGAGGCCGCCCAGGCTGCTCCCTGGACCAGGCCTGGCCACGCCGTTCACAGGCCGGGCCAGCCCTTCTCTGGCCGGTCTCCCTGGCGGCCACTGCCTTTCTGCCCTGGGCCCACGATGCCACCTGACGGGAACCTTCAGGATGGGTGTCTCCTGTCCAGGGCTCCCCTCCGACCCAGGGCCCCACTCCTCAGCCCCGGGGACGGTCTCCTGACCGATGGACCCCTGCTCCGGAGCTGGACAGCTACCTCTAGGTGAATCCACGTGTCTGGTGGGCTAGGGCCTGGGACTCTCCCCAGACCTTCTTCCTCCAAATCCCTCCAAAATTGACCAAAGAGCCATGAGCGACTTGAGAAGATTATGACTTGGAAGGAAACTTGGTGACCCAGGCCACAACTTTCCAGGAGAGACAGTGCACTTGACGCTCCCTATGGGGACACCGTGCGATGATGTGCACCATCTTGTGAAGAGTGTCCTGTGACAGCAGGTGTCCTGGAGATGCTCCCCCAGCCCCCATGGAAGAGTCCTGTGTCGGTATCAGCACAAGCGCGGTTCCATCCCGTGTGCCGGCCCGTCCCTCGAATCGATAGAGGGAAAATACGTTACTGAGCGTCGCAGGTGAATCAGGCTGACGGAGCCTCCGTCGCGATTGCTGCTCCGGCTGAGTTCGGTCTCCTGAGGACCCTTCCCACCGAAGGGCCCCTCTAGCCACACACAGACCCCCGCCCTGCGGGACAGCTGGCGATGGGCTCTGGGGGGGGCACGCTGAGCACACCCCCCCATTTGTAGCCGATCGCTGACACGGGTGAAGAGAGACATTCTGGGAACTGCACCTGAGGATGTAAAGCTTTGTTTTCTAAGCAGTCACTTCCGACCCTCTGGGAATGTGTGACACTGGGCGAATCCCTTCCTGCTCTGAGGCCCAGTTTCCTCGTCTGTAAAATGAGGATGAGACATGGGGTAGCCCAGGGGTCTCATCAGGATTCAATGTCATTACTAAGCCTGGTGGGACGCAGAGACTAGATCCCACGTGTGGCAACACCTGCTGCTAGTCGAATAGCTTCCAAGGCGGGAAAGGTGGCCCCGCGGCTCCCTGGGGGTGGTCGGCACCGGCCGGGCGCGCGGTGCACAAAGGCCTGTGCCCCTCTGCCTCCGAGCTCCCGTGACACTCAGCCCACCCGCCTCCTCCACCAGGCACCGGGAGCCTGGACCACCACACAGACCATCCTGCCTGCCTTCCGGCTCCCCAGCCTGTGGGCCGGGGGCCTCTCCACCGCCTGCTTGGCAAGAGGGGGCAATGCTGGACGCCAGGCCCAGGGAGAGGGCAGCCCCCCACCCCAGGAAGCTCCGCCCGCTTCCTCTTCCGCGAGGACCAGCACGGCTCACCACCTCTCCAGGCCACACGTCGCACGTGTGTTACAACAGCTCCAGTGTCTGAGGGATGTCAGTCTCAGAGAAGGACCTGCCTTTTCCTTCTGCCTTGTTCTACACCAAGGGGACTTTCCTTTTAACTGGGGCGGCTGGATTGCACCCCGAGATTTACGAGTCCAAGTCCACACAGAGGTCGGACGTGGTACGGACGTGATGACGCAGCATCTTTTTTTTTTTCTCATGTATAAATTTAATACCATGATATGAAGCAACCAAGCTTTAAATTTTAAAAACTAAACCAGATTCTTCTTCTTCTTTCAGATCTCATTATACACACAATTGGAGTCTGAAGAATTACCTGCGGGAAGTGAGTTTTTCTCTGTGCTGCACTTGGACAAACCTGCCCTGTGCTGTCAGATCCCTGCGTCTGTAAGCACGGACCCAGAGCGGGAGGCCCCCGCTTCGTGGAGGTGGCACAGGACACCTTGCTGGTCGGAGTAGCTCTTGGCTGTGCTTAGGGGACCCCCCTCACAAAGGAGCCCGCCTGCCAGGTCCCTCCGCAGGCGTCCGCGCCAGCTCTGCCCCTGCTGCTAGTGGCCCTGGCCTTCTGCTGTCCCCTGTCACCCTCATCCCAGCCCAGGTCACTCTGTGTGAGACCCGGCTACACCGTCGGTTCGGGGAACACGGCGTGCTGTGGACGTCCTCTGGAACGGACCCTGCTGGCCGTAACTGCCTTTCCTTTCAACTTAGCCCTGAAAGATGAGTCACTGGCTTCCAATACTCTTAATGGTTTATGGAGCCTTTTACAATTTTATAGTATTGTAGGAATAATAATTTAGGAGTAGCATGATCCTTTCAAACCAGCAATTTTTTTTTTTTTTTTTTTTGGCAAAAGTTGATTTTCAGAGAATCCCAGCTGTCCTGAAATACTGATGAGCAGGGTATAAGGGGCCAACTTCAAACACGATCCCGTCCCCACCCCTTGCCGCCAAGGTCAACAGGCTGCACAGCACAGGCTGTTGTACTTGGATCAAAAGGCCCCAGAGCTGGAGGCCTGAAATGCAGCCGATTTTATTACAAGCAAAATTAATTCAATGGAATTCTATTGAAACTGCATGGGAGGGAAGGGAGTTTGGCCTGGTGTAGTCCAGACTCACAGAATTTGGTCCAACTCTCTCATTTATTTCCTTACTCCAGTCTAGCCCCAAAGAAATTTCTAGCAACAGACCTAGTTACATGTATTCAAAAAGCAAGAAGGAAAAACAAAACACCCAAACCTAAGTATGTTCTAAGGGTCACTGTTTCTCGACGCACAGAACCAAACTTAATCATCTTCAACTGAAGCTTCATTATCTTGAGTAAGGTCGATGAGATAATTTCTTTGTCTCACCAGAGGCCACAAAATGCTCCCAAGCCTTAATCTTCTAATGATCTCTTTCAAAGTCTTTGTTAGGACCAGTAAAATCTGAATCTAGAGCAAATGGGACTGTCATGAAACACCAGGACGGTACCACCCACAGAAGGAAGTGCCTGGTGGCCAAATGCCTGATTCTCACAGCTCGCTGATTTTAACTCAATCTTGGTGAAGAGAAATATTAGGAATTGCTAGGAAGTCATGAATACGGGCAAAATTGCACTGTCGATCAAAATGAAATAAAATATTTACAAAACAATGTCACTAAATGCTTACACCGTGCCAGGCGCCACGGACACCCCCCCGCTTGCCTGATTCCCAGAACCCTGTGGCCTGCCCCTCAGAAAGCCGAGGTCAGAGAGGTGACGAGGCTGGGCCACGCGGCTCAGTCTCCCCGACAGCCCCTCCTGCTGGGAGGCTGGCCCCTGAGGCCGGACAGCCGCAGCCTCACGGGACCCTGACGTCTTAAGTGGGGCCCATGTGCGTCCCGAGGGCGAAGGGTGCCTCTCTCCCCACGCACCTCTGGGCTTGACTCGACAGACGTCAGCAGGCACTACATGCTGAGGTCAGGAACCACGCGTCTGAAATGACCCGAGAGGAGGGCACGGTCCCCCAACTCTTTGTAATACAGAATCCGAAGCCAGGTGTGAAATGGAACAAGACGCGCGTTGCATAAAGCTAACGTGTCCTTGTTCCTTACGAAGCACCATGATGCTTCACACCGGTGATGGCAGTCCTGCTGGAAAATGCACAACTTCGGCATCTTAAGAGGTAGCAATTGTGTTACTACCGACAATACGCGAAAGACACAGATGTGAAAACATCAGTACAAGTGACGTGACAGCGCAGCTCACTCATTCATATTACTGAGCTTCAAACACACACACTAAAAGGACACCAGGCTCTTGGTACTTAGTGGCAGAAAAGATGTTAACATGTTAAGGTTAGCTTGGGTGACTTACAAAGTCCTGCCCCTTCCCCCTGGGTCTCTGGCCAGCCCTGGATTTGTGATAATCAGGTAGCTGGTCAGGCTGGATGGGCCAGTCTTTAAAAAACAAAAACCAAAAAAACTTCTCAACTTTAGTCAGGGCCCTGACACCAGTAAAATATTCAGAGGTTCAATCTGCTGTGATAAAAGTTACATCTTGCATGTTACAGGTGGGCTATTTATGACTGCCAATTAAAAAAAATTCTAAGCATAATGATACGAAACAGAGACCAGAAAAGTTCATTTGTAAGTTTTCACAGACCTCCTCCCCCTCCCGGGCCTGAGGATGGCCAGCATCTGTTTGACTTCAGGGCTGTCTGGTCCTGGAAGGAATACTGGCTACAGGAGATGGAGAGGCTGGGACAGAAGGAAAGGTCGGGGGCCAGAGGTGGTGGAAGTTTAGAGCAGAGTCTGGGGCCAAGAGGACGGAGACGTTGGAGGCCTCTGGGCAGAGGCGTACGAGGCACTTCTGGACGCACGGCTTTGCGTCACGTGACTGGTACCCTCTGCCACCTCTTCTAGAGGCTGCAGAAAAGAATAAAGCAACTTTTCAGTGCTTCTGTGGGGTTGGATTTTTACTTCTTTTGGATGTAACTGACCATAGGGCAGCCTAGTTTCCTCCACATTACACGCAAAACAAACTGATTTCATTCTCTGGTCCATCACAGATATGCCTTTCAGATCTGAAAAACAGATCGCGGCAACACACAGATTAAAATGGTGCAACTCTATTTTAAACATCACTACTCAGAAAACATGCAGAAAGAAAAAGACAGTTTTCCAGAGTAGTTTTTCTATAGACGTAATATGTGTTACAGCATAAATTGTTTTTCTAATAAAGCATAAACAATGACTTTTTAGTGTAACAAGGCAAGGATCAAAATAAAAATGTGCCCCAAGAGTACTCCAAAGTCCTAAGAAGCTGACCCATTATCTTCTAGCAGAGACTTATATTAGCCAAACAGGATTAGGAACGTAATTCACGAAGTTCTTTGGCCATAACAAATCCAGATGGTTTATAGTTGAAAAACAGGATTAGAAACATGTTTTTATTTGTACTCAATAAATCTTCAGCATGAAGTATAAAAGAATAAAAATGGAGCTATATATAGAAGGTGGGTTAAGAAAAATTCTAACAAGTAGCAAGAAAAATAGTTTTATCTGATGAAAGTCATGATGTTATACAGTATACAATTGTTAACAGGTTGCATCATTAGGCCTCATTTCCTGGAACAGAGTAATTTAACCATGACCATGGCAACTGAATGCCATGGTGGTATTTGGTAGACCTTTCTTATCCCTGAAGGACAGCACAGAAAAACTATACTATACTCAGAAACGCTTCATTTGAAGTTTTAACAATGTGGATAACACCGTATTCTGGAGACACCAATTTCGCAGAGAATGGCAGAGTATTACTGTAGGGAAAGGGCCCGCGATGCGTCTGGAAGACCAGGCCACGGTGCCCCGTGATGGCTCCAGGGCCCGGGCTCAGGGGATCTACTGCAGACAAACGTGCGGTCGCGATGTCCCAGGACAGCCCTGTGCGCCAGAGAAGCACTGTCACAACAGAGGTCTCCAAAAGCTTCTAGTAGCCGCAGTAAAAAAAGAAATAGGTGAAATGAATTTTAATCATGTATTACTTAATCTAATATATCCAAAGTATTATTATCTTGACTTGTAATTTATATAAACAACTGTTGAGATATTTCACGTTCTGTTTCGTGCTCCTGGAAATCTCGCGTCCAGTTTACATCTACAACAACCTCAGGTCAGACCAGCCCTGCTCCAGGAGCTCAGCAGCCTCGGGTGGCGGGCGGCCGCAGTCCTGGACGGCAAAGTCCAGCACAAAAGAATCCCCTCTCATCCCTGCATTGATTCAGGGACCAAGACCCTTCCACCCTGCAGATCCTTCCATCCCAAGGGGCTCAGAGACCTTTGCTTCCAGCTGGTAGACAGGAAAGCCCGGAAGTGACGGGTCATTCTGCTCTGAAACAGGCTCTGGCCTCCTGGACGCACAGGGCAGCCAGAGACGTCGGTTCGGCCCGAGCAGCCGCCTCCGGGCAACAACTCAGGGGAGGACCTCAGATCTGCAGAAAGCTGGCAGGGTCTCCACCCGCATTGTTTTCTCACGAGCAAAGCAAACCCCGTGTTCCCAACATTCCAGCACTGACTGGGGTCACCAGAGAGGAGGAGACAAAGCCCGCCTTGGATTGGGGTCAGCGGCCAGGCATGAGTGGCTGCAAGGCCAGCACCTTCCCTACTGGTGGGCGGCCGCAGGCTCCCAGCCTGATGGACCTGGAAGCGTCCCGAGCGAGGTGTGAACCCCAGCTGAGCTCCACGCGGCCGCTGTGTCTGACCTAGGCCCCTGGTGGATGTACGGTCACTCTGGCTGAGTAACACGGGCCCCCAAATCTCAGTGGTCTAAACCCGCCACCTCTTACCGCTCCTGAGTTCTCTGGGTCAGCCATGCGGACAGAGCTGCTGTCTGGGGCCTGCGCCCGATGACGCCCAGGCTGGGGCTGGACAGCTGGACCCTGGGGGCAAGCAGGTCAGCTGGGACCTGTGTTCTGTCTCGGCCACTCTGCTCACCGAGCTCTCACGAAGCCCACCCGGCTGGCGAGGGTCTGGGGCGGCAAGCACGGCCGTGACCTGCCACACGGGTGACCTGCTCAGCACCCTGAGCTCCAGAAGGGCTGCTGTCTGCTCAAGACCCAGTCACTCCCACCAAGAGGTAACAACTCCCTTTTGTAAAACACGTTCCTAGCAATGAAGCCCGGAAGGGTGCCGATGAAGGCGGTAAAGGGGCCCAGCAGAGACGGTTCTCAGCCAGGACGCTGAAATATCAGATAAAGAGGGAGATGTTAACACGACAGTGGTTAAGGGGCAAATGCACCCAAACGAGCCACATTTTCAGCGTGACGTTACAGTGTGTCCCAGAGGTCGGTCTAAGGATGTTCAAGGTCGCACTCCGTACCCCACACAGGATGGTATTTTAATAACTCCACAGAAATGGTAAAATAGTGAAGCATCAGGACAGCTCAACTCAGTTCACCAAAGTTCGTTAGGTCAGAGCCCTCAGTGAGGTTGATAAGTGCGATTCAGAAAGAGGGACGCGGCGATGCACTTGGCCGAGAAACGGGGTGAGGGTCCGGCCTGTGGGAGGGGCGTCGGCTGGGGGAGGGGGAGCAGGGCTGGGCTCCGGGCCGGACTCTCAGGACAGCAGAGTCCAGGGGCCGAGGCTTCGGGGCACCCTGGGCTCGGGGTCCACGCGCCGGGCTTCAGGCTACAAACCGAGCCCAGCCCTCGCCGGCAGGTGGGCGCACGAGGGCCCAGGTGCTGCCCACAGCCTGAGCCCTGGGGCCGAGAGCCCTCAGGGCAGTGCCACCCACCCTCCCAGGGGACTGGCTTTTGCTGTGAGTGCAGCAGGTGTGGCACCTCCCCAACAAGACAGCTGCAAATGACATGACTACAATTAAGGAAATCTGTCTGTAATTTGTGGCATTTTCATCATTCTGAAAATCATAATTACTTCAGAAAGAAAGAACAAAAGAATGACTACCAATTACTCAAAAAAAAGAAAAAAAAAAGAAGAAAGAAATCGAGTAAATTGAGTGTTGCGTAGGATGACCAACTACAGATGCCCTGAGATGTCACCAGCCCAGGGACCCACGGCCGTGTGCCCCAGCAAACACAATCCTGCAGTCACTCAGGACTCCCCAAACTCGTTTGTGTCAAAACAAAAGTTTCCCACTTAATAAAATGAAAGGCTGACAGACTCAAACATTTACGGCATGTTTTTTTGGGTATGCCTTAATCTCCCCCTTGGCTAACTTGCCATCATATAAATCAGGCCCTTAAGTTATCATTGTTACAGTAGCAATAAAAATAATAATAAAAGTACTGTGAGGTCAGAAAATGTCAAGAACAGTCAGAAAAATGAGAGAGACATAAAACAAAGTACAAAAGACTAGCTAGAATTCGAAAAACTCAGGTACTGTACCTCCAAGTGTGCTCCAGCAGGAGGAGGCTGCCGCTGCTGGTTTATTGAATGAGTCTCCACATAAATCCCAGCTGCTAACCATGTGATAAGTCCACCTCTGCAAACAAGGGGCCCCATTCTCCACCCGTGCTCAGGCCTGGCTGCCACTAATGGGAATTTCACTTCCAATAAGGGAAAAAACAGATCTCGAGATGTTCTTTTGGATTTATGGTTTGTTTTTTTTTTTTAATCTAAACATTAATTGGCTTAACTCTGTCTTGTACAACAAAATTAACACGTAAAGTCTCTAGGCCCAAATATATAAAAAAGGCAGGAGAGGAAGCCCCAGATGCCTGAAACACTTTTTTTTTTTTTTTTTTAATTAATTAATTTATTTATTTATTTTTGGCTGTGTTGGGTCTTCGTTTCTGTGCGAGGGCTTTCTCTAGTTGTGGCAAGTGGGGGCCACTCTTCATCGCGGTGCGCGGGCCTCTCACTATCGCGGCCTCTGTTGTTGCGGAGCACAGGCTCCAGACGCGCAGGCTCAGTAGTTGTGGCTCACGGGCCTAGTTGCTCCGCGGCATGTGGGATCTTCCCAGCCCAGGGCTCGAACCCGTGTCCCCTGCATTGGCAGGCAGATTCTCAACCACTGCACCACCAGGGAAGCCCTGAAACACTTTTAATGTGGAGCAGGTAGAAAGATTTTCCTGAGTTACCAAAGAGAGAACTTCGACTCTAAGGTAGCAATAAAGCATAAGTCAACTTCACAAGTTTGGAATATTTTTTGTAGGACACGCACTTCTGTAGACCTGGTGACTGAGATTTCTGTGCTGATGCACTGCTGTAAAAGCGACGTGTGCCCAGGGCCCCCGGGGAGCCCAGCCTGGAACGCTCGCCTGCGACCTTGGCAGGTCCTTACACCCTCCCAGGCTCAGCTGCCCAGATGTCAAATTGGAATATTAATGCCCAGAGGTTAGAACGGGCAACAAGAGAAGGCTGGGCCAGCCGGCCCAACGCAGGCGCAGAGGAACCATGAGTCACGAGGCGGGGACCAGCTGGCCACCAGGGCCACGGTCGGGGGGAGGGGAGGCACACAGGTGCAGCGTGTGTCACTGTGGACACCTCCGGCCCTTCAAGGTCTTCACAACCAAAAAGCAGGGCAGGGGCGGGAGCACAGAAATGGGTTCCTTCCTGGGGCTTTTTTGTGGGTTCCTGAGAGGTGTGGGTCAGTTCATTCACAGACATGGGGTCAGCAGAAACGCCTAGAAAATCTGATGGACACGGTAGGCCGTTTCTGACACTCCATCAGCAATGGCGAGGGCAGTGGTGAGGGCGGACAGCAGGGCTGCAGGGGACGGTACCACTTCTTCAGGGAGGAGGATTCCACAGACGCCTCCTCTCGGGCCACACGTCAGGAGTCTGGAAGCCCCACTTGGCTCCAAGGCTCCTGATTCAACTCAGCATCTGTATTTTAGGTCAAATCACATTCAAAAACCGTATGCTTGATTTAATTCACTGCCAGAACCCTGCACTTTCTTTGTCCCCCTCCCCAGTCTGTTAGTGCCACATCGTGACGTCATCCTGATGCCGCCCACCCGGATTCAAGGGCACGGCCCCGACATGACTGCCCTCCCCTCAACGCCAGCCACAGTGTGGGATCCCTCGGCCACTGTAATCCTGACCAACCAGCTACAAATTCAGGGGTTCCCATGACCCCCTCAGATTTGATAATTCATTAGGATGACTCACAAAACTCAGGAAAGCACCGCAGTATGTGAAGGACACAGACCAGGACCAGGCGGGTGGAGGGACACATCGGGGACCCCGGGAGGATTCCAACTTGAAGCTTCCGTGTCCTCAGGACACAAAACCCTCCCACACACGTGTACAGTCACCAGCCAGGCAGCTCCACTGAGCCTTGGTACCCAGAGTTATGACTAGGAGCTCATTACGCACTTGATTAACTGAATTCCTGGCAATGCGGCTGAACTTGATCTCTAGCCCCCTCCTCCCCCCCAGAGGCCAGGAGATGGGCTCTCCAACCCGGCGGGTGGCCAGCCCCATCCTACTAGCTAGTAGCCCACCACGAATAACCAAGATGCCCCTGCACTTAGGAAATTCCAAGGGTTTAGAGCCTCGGTTCCAGCAGTGAGGGACAAAGGCCAGTCAAATTCTCTATTATACAAGTCAAATATAACTGGATAACAAAATGTCCTTAAAACAACTTGCTGTCGGTTACACAGCTAAACTGTGCTTGCATTTAAGAGTGGCATATAATCTCACTCCTGTTTAAATAATAACATACATTTATTAGCTCCTACAATTAAAATGATTTTTGATTCACTCTGATATCTTTTATTATTTTTCCCCTTCTTGTGTCCATATACATTTTTTTTGTCCCTAAGTACATGACATTGCATTTATTGCTGTTGAAGTTCTTATTATTTTTCATGAAATGTTCCCCCCTCACTCTTTCCATGAACAACCTTACCAATCCTATTACTTGCTGACAAATCCAGACATAAACAGCATCACTCCAGCACAACAGCTCAGGAATAATCTCTCAGGGTTTAGGGGATGTCAGACAAGCCCCTTCGTCAAGGAGATGAACCATCAATTAATAATAACAGTAAAAGCCCACACTCACGGAGTGTCCTCAGTGCGTCAGGCACAGCCTGGCAACAACCCAATGGGGTAGAGACTCCGGTTTCCTCTGTTGCACAAACGAGGAAATCGAGATTTAGAGAGATTCAGTGACTGGTCCAAACTCATGAGGAAAGAGGTGGAAGTGGGTTTTAAACTCAGTTGTTTGACACAAGCATCCAACTCTTAACTGCCATTGACTTATTTACCTGTTTTAATGGAGACAAGGCAAGTTATCCATGAAATTTCCAAGTTTTTCAAAATATCAAGGTTTTCAGTAGTTATAGTTAGAACTGAAATTAAATTTGAGTTTTCTTCTATATCTGAATATAACCAGGAACACGTACGTGGTTTTAAACAAATGTCAATTCGCTGACAACCATCCTGATGCTTGGGGATTAAGCGTGAGGAAGGCTGTCTGCTCACACCCGCTGGCTCCCTCACCTCTAGTGGTCGCTGAATAACGTCCCCAAAGATGTCCACGCCCCGATCCCCTAACCTGTGAGCATGCGACCTGACACAGCTCAAGTGATGCAGATGTGCGTAAGGGTCCCGAGGAGGGGAGGCTGTGCTGGTTACCGGGGCGACCAGTGTGAGCGCGAGGTCCTCGTAAGGGAAGCAGCGGGATGAGAGAAGGCACAGGACGGAGTGCTGTGAGGTGACGTGGCGAAGGGGCACAAGCTGAGGAATGCAGGTGCCTCCAGGAGCTGGAAAGGCAGGGCACAGCGCCTCCCAGAGCCCCCAGGAGGAAGACCGCTCGGCCGGCTCCTTGATTTCAGCCCGTGCGACCCATGCAGACTCTTGACCTGACCTATCAGGTAAGTTGGTGTTTGTCTTAGTCTGCTTGGGCTGCCACAACAAAATACCGCAGACTCGGTGTTCAACAACAGACAGTGATTTTCATACAGGTCCAGAGGCTGGAAGTCTGCGGTCAGAGCACGTTCAGCTCCTGGCCCGCAGACAGCCGCCTTCTCACTTCTTATACTAACCCCCCATCACGAGGGGCCCACCTCATGAGCTTCTCTAAATCCAATTATCTCCCAAAGGCGTCACCTCTAAATGTCACTTCGCTGGCTGGGGGGGTGGGTCACAGTCCTGTCCACAGCAGTGCCGTTCTGAGCCATGAAGTCTGGTGATTTGTATCAACAGCTGCAAGAAACTAGTATACTTCTTTCCCTGATAAATGATACTAATATCTTACTATACTAACTACAGTTAATAATACTGTATTGTCTATCTGAAGTTAAGAGAGATCTTAAAAATTCTCATCACAAGAAAAAAATTGTAACTGTGTGTCATGATGGTCGCTAACTAGACTTAGTGTAATCATTCTGCAAAATATATGCAAATATCAAATCATTATGTTGTACACCTGAAACGAATACAATGCTATGTGTCGATTATATCGCAATTAAAAACAAGAACAGGGCTTCCCTGGTGGTACAGTGGTTGCGAATCTGCCTGCCAATGCACGGGACACGGGTTCGAGCCGTGGTCTGGGAAGATCCCACATGCCGCGGAGCGGCTGGGCCCGTGAGCCATGATTACTGAGCCTGCGTGTCTGGAGCCTGTGCTCCGCAACAAGAGAGGCCACGATAGTGAGAGGCCCGCGCACCGCGATGAAGAGTGGCCCCCGCTTGCCGCAACTAGAGAAAGCCCTCGCACAGAAACTAAGACCCAACACAGCCCCAAAAATTAATTAATTAATTAATTAAAAAAAAAAAAACCAAGAACAACTAAAGTCTTACTTCCTGTTTCTAGAATGTAGGGTGCAGTGGGTACAGTTAGTAAAGATGAAAACTGAGTATGTTTTTAAATTTTACTGCTGTGTACGTCATATAATCAAATTATATTTATTTTAAAATTAGTTTTTAAACTAACCAAAATATTACATGTAGATAATATAAGAAATTAAAAAGTGCTAAAAGACTTTTAATAAAAAACAGTTCCCTCGTTCCCTGCTCCTCCCAACTTGTCAGGCTCTAGGGCCCTTTTCAACACTTGTAACCATTTGGTAAATGATGTGTTTTATTCTTTTATCGCCGGATGAATCCATTTTAGGCCTTAACTATTACCTAGTATAGCAATAGGGGATATTTAGTACATTTACACACTTGTTTACCCTAATTTCCATCTATAATTACTTCTCAATTTTTGGTTAAATCTATACTCATAGTAGCCACTATTAATTTCTAAATAAATATTTTCACTCCTGAATCAACTAGTGGATCACGATTTCAGTTTCTTAAAAATCCCTTCCCTCTCTCTACCATACTTAATAACTGTTGGGTTTTTTTCATTTGATTAGTTTTGCTTATATATGAGTTCTCTCACACCCTTCAACTCTCTGTAAAAATGTAATTCTCCACACCCTCAAACCTGTCAGAGTACTTACCGGTTCCTTTTCATTTTCCACCTGGAGGCACACCTCCTGAAACCTCCACCTTCAATCACTGACTGTTTGCTCTCGACCTTCCTCTGCTGTCACCCTGAGAATGTCCTTCTCCTCTCTTTGTGTTGCATCCCCTACCTCCTGAATCCTATGCCTTCATCTTTCTTGGCTTACCCCCTTGTTTTGGTGGAGAATGTTCTCCAATAGCTTTCTCAGAGCAGTGCATGGAAGATAATTTCTTTTAAAATGATGCATGTTTGAAAATGTCTATAATATTCTGTATAGGTTTAGAATCCCAGATTAAAAATCATTTCCAACATTTAGAAGGCTTTGCTCCTTTGGCTTCTCATTTCTGTGCTGGAACATAATACAATGGCACTTTTACTCCTGCTTTTACTCTGGATCATTTGTAAGAAACCTGCTTGTACTCCTGGAAATTTTAGGGTCTTCTCTTTAATCCCAATGTTGAAGTTTCACCGTAATGGTCTTTGGTGTGGGTCTCTGTTCATTCACCGAGCTGGACACTCATTAAGCTTTTGCAATCTCAAGATTCCTGTGCTTCAGTTCTGGGAAATTTTCTTCAAATAGTCCTTTGATAATTTCCCTCTACTCCCATGATGAAATTCTTATTAGATGGTTTCACTTCTCAGTGCCTTCTCTAGTTCTCGTATATTTCATCTTCATGTGGCTCCAGGGCTAAGTTCTTGATCCAATTTCTCTGTCTACACTTACCCACCAACAGTGATCTTTTCCAGACTCAACAAATGACTTCCTAAGGTTTCCTCGGGGGGGCACATTTTCCTGGGTCATTTTAAATTCCCTGACGTCCCATGTTCAATGGTAGTCTCAGAACCCATGATAACATGACCATGCATTTGTGATGCCCTTCTCTACTCTAGAACGGTTTTAGGAATTTATGAGGCTGTTCTAGGTGTACAGATATGGGTTAAGGAGAGCCTAAGAGTTCCAGCTGCCTTCAGAACAGTTACAGGAAATTCACATACACATAAATTACTATGCTCCTTTAAAGCAGGTCTGAATCAGCATGGGAAATTATGAATGACCTCTTTCCAGAAGTTCATGAAATGAAAGCTGGATGTATGCCCTTAAGATGTCCAAGGACTTGGAGTCTGCTCCTGTGTTAGTAAGTGAGTGTAGGCAAGTCCAGGAGACCTGCATGCTCCTGAGCTGAGCTGGGTGAAGGCTGGGGATGTCTCACATGCACAGGTGACAGACGGAGAACACCGTGAAGGCAGCTCATCTTCTTACTTTAAAACGCCAAAGGGAGTTCAAAGACCCCTGGGGGATAATTACTATCCTTCCCCTCCCTGCTCTGCAGTTACACGGTCACCTGGAACTCTGGGTCTCCCACTCGGCTTAGTACCCTAAATGCGCACAAACTCTCCGTCTCAAGTCTCAGAGATTCTCCCAGATGCTCCAGACTTAAAAGAACAGAAAATGTGACAGTTCAGGGCCGCAGATGAAGAAATGTCGGTACCCAGCACGAGGTATAACATGCTCGGGTCTGGCAGGACGAGGGATCCCCAAGGACAGCAGGAAGTGAAATGATGGAAAGTGCTTGACTGCTTATGTGGGAGTGACTTCGTTTCAAATGGACCCTTCGAAATAAAGGGTGGGGAAGTGAGCGGTTATCCCATGTGGACACGTTTTAATGGGAAGGAAAATGAAAGAAAACAACAAAACCAACAAAATACGGCATTTAGATCTTTACGAGGAATTTATCCACACCTTTTGAAGTGAATTTACAAGCCACGTTTTCAATACCATAACCAACACCTAGTGAGTTCTTTCTTCTTTTACGATAAACCCATGGAGATTCCCACAGTTCAATAATTACATTCCAAATCCTTTTTCTTCATATTTATTTCAACTCTACTTTGAACATTTCTCAACCTATGATATTCTCTAAAAAATCCGTTCATTGAGACAAAACTTGGAAAAGTGCAACACCGTATAAACTGCTGAGGTCATGCAAACATTGGGGTGAACAGACACCCATCTATCGCAAAACTCACGGAGAGGGAATCGTGGTGTTTTGTGGAGGCATATTGTGCGACGCGAGCGCTCGGAGTTTGCTGGTTGAAAGCCTGGGGGGCAGCTGTGGTGCCGAGGGCAGGAGGGCATCAGCTGCTGGGAGCACGGCAGCCCAGGCAGAGTGTGGCCTCGGCCTGACCTCAGAAAGAACAGGGTCGATACACTGCCTGAAGATGATGGAATGAGTGATATCGCCTTCCAAAGTCTATCAACTCTGAATACTGATAGTGGTCCCCAAAGCACTTTATAGATTGATCAAAAGCTACATGTATGTAGTGAAAGGACCCTCGTATGTGTAGATACTGGACATACTTGTCATTCTTACCCCAAGGACATAAAATTCACTTGGAACCTTTGAAAAGGAGATAGACATGTCCTATTCCAGACTAAATGTAGTTAGTTGTTAATAATATCCTAAATGTTCTAAATGAATGCATTTTTATATGCTACCAAAGACTCCGAGGTAGTGACTTTGTTTTTTAGGGAACTCTCAGTTACACCGAAAACCCATGGGGCATCAAAATTACACAAATGCACACAATGTTGGTCTCACTGCTTTCATGACCGTGTGGAATCTAACCTTCCAAATGGCCCCATCTCTTTTTTCTGTATTTATCTTTTAAATCAGCTATTAGAAAGAGGATCTGCATTTCCTCACTGGAGAACAATTAAAAACTGCAGAAAACTTTCAGCCTTAAAAATAATAACCATGAAGTAACAAATGGGAAAATTAGTAGGAACCAAGCCTTGAATTCAAATAAAAGCTGAAGATGATTACATGTAGACATGAAGTCCACGTGGAATCCTTCAAGAGTAGAATGAGCTTTGCAATGTAAGGATCCTGTAAATAGATGTTCATCCATGTTAATAGTCATTCACATTGTATTACACCCAATTTAAACAGCTCTTTGCTCTAAAGCTATGTAGGAAACATTTGCAATGTGACCCTAAAGAAACACTCAGATGAGTGTTGATAATTCATCATAAGTACATCATGTGCATTTACGGTGGCCAGTGAAGCCAGGACAGGAGGAAGTCAGGGCCTGGCCAGTTCCCTTCTTTCCACCAGAAGTTAGCAGGAGGTCTATAGGCGAAGAGAAAGCGTAACCAGTGCTGTGACCTCAGGTGGGAGGTGTTCTTCTTCCAGTGTAAGTACAGGGTGTGTGCACACGTCTCCCAGAGAGGGCTCAGCAGCCGTGCACGGTGGACCCCTGCCACATGCGGGCAGGAAGTCCACCCAGCCTCAAAACTTCTCCCTGAGGCTTACAGAGAACTGGGGTCCCTGGTCATTTTATCTCAAGTATAACATTTGTTATTTTTCATTAAGATAGTGCTCCAAAAAAGAGGACGAAAAAATGAGGATGGTCCAGCTTATAAACTATACTTTTTTTTTTTTACCATGTGTATTTTGAATCACTTGGGGTGCTTTATAAAAATACAAATTCTCAAGCCTGACTTCTGCAGATTGCAATTAGGTAAGTTGGTGAGGGGCCTGGGAGCTTCTAATTTTATAAAGCTCCCTGAGTGCTCTTAACGATCAAGCCATGTTTAGGATTTCAGATTTGATGCTATTTTGGAAAGTTTCCTTGGGATACTAACTTCTCAAATCATAACATTCAAATTTCATGTAAATTTGGAAGACTGAACTATGTATATTTGCTCTTTCAGCAACATAAAAATCTACTGATTTGCTTCTTCATTTCAATTAAAAATAACGAACACAAAATATTAATTTGCTGCATTTTCCATCCGAACACTTACTTTGTTTTAGTAGCAAAAAACTCGAGGAAGCAGAGAATAAGGCTTTCCCCTCCCTGGCACTTAGTAAAACTCTCCTTCCTCAAACCATAGTGATTTTCACTCATTTGATATGTTTGTAGGGGTCCTTTTCCCATTCACTAATAAGAAGTCGGGGAAATGTTATTTCACTTTCGATGAGAAATGTTTATTCAAAAGGCTCAAGAAAGCAGGAAGAATGGTGTCACTATACCCACATCACATGGTGACTAACTCGTAATTCTGCTGTGATAAAGGAGATTTTAAATCTTAGAGCCGACAGGATAAAAGTACAGGTGGACCTGGTAAAAAGAATCCTCTCACATCTCTCTTTAGTTTAGGTAATGGATGTCGTAATAGACTTGTTTCTATCTATGCGACGTTCTATCGGATTATTTTGCGATGTTCTGATTTGGGTGATCATGCAAAGCATGCTGGCAAGTACCTGTCAACACCATCACCACCACCATCAGCATCAGAGTTGCCAACATCTAAACATATTCGCAGTCCGGAGAACTGTAGGTACACTGTGTTTAATCCCCCGCTGGAGTCCTATGAGGTAAGTACTATTATGACGTCCATTTTACAACTGGAGATACTGAAGCACAAAGGAGTGAAGAGACGGTCCCAGGAAGTGGCAGAGCCAGGATCTGAACCCAGGGGTCTGGCTCCTGTGCTGATGCCCTGGCACCACGTGTGCATCATGGACATGGCTCCCGTGGACCACAAGGAAAGCTGTGCCCCCTCCGTGGGATGAGGACAGGCTTGGTCACATGTCAGACCCCTGCTCTTTGATGACAGGCAGGGCACTCTAGCTTTGTTCCAACTCTGTTTCTGACTCATTGTGCGGTATTAACGCTATGAATGTCACAGAGTTATTTCCTGGCTTTACACACACTCAGCAGCACTCCTGGAAAACGCCCTCTTGCAATTCTTTTACAAAGCAGTCAAAGGACAGGAGGTCTTCACACTTGCCCAGTTTTGGTTTCAATCCATTTGTACCAGCTTCAGAAGAACACTCATCCTGTAATTCTAGAAAGTTCAACTGTGGCTGTATATGGAAGGGGCCAATCATGCCCAAATTCTGATTTGAGTTTACTTCTAATTATACAGCCATCAGGCACACACACACACACACACACACACACACCTTAAGAGAAAATTTTTAAGGTTTTAGAAGCTATTATTGAAAGATGCAACCCCACACCACTGTGTTATCATTTTCAAATAAGTGACCGTAACGGGCAACTCTGAAAGAAACCAGATTTTTGAGGATGTATTGAGTCAACTTTCCTGTACTCAGTTCTTCTCAGGAAAGGGCAGAACCTGTAGAACCACTGGGCCTTGTGCAAGCCCATGTGGGAGGTTCTGGAACAACCCCAGCTTTCTGGAAGCTGATCTGTGCGGGAGGAGCGGGGCTGGGGGAGTGGGACTCTCCTTCTGATCAGAAGGGCTCCAGGCTCTCCTCGCAGCCAAGCAGCCCACTGACTCTCCAGGAGCAAGCATCCCTCCTGGCGGGGTACGTGTCTGGGAGCCGTCCAAGCGCCGGTCCCCGAGATGCCAAACAGAGCCAGCACTCTGAGCCCCAGCGCCCGCCTTGCCATCAGGTCCCCCTTCTGGTCGGGCCCGCACGGCTGGGAGAGTGAGAGCCGGCCCTGCTGACACCCACAATGGGGTGTGAGCTGCAGGCCGCGGCACAGACCTGCTGGCTTGAAGACAGGCTCCTGGCTCGTGGGAAGCAGCCTCAGGAATCCAGTGAGGCAGCAGCCGGACGTAAACAGCTCAGAAAGCCCCGATCTGACTTCTGTCCCATGGATGGTGTGCTGGGCCTAGCGAGCACTTCCCAAGCCAGTAAAGAGGCATTTCAATCACCACGGCTTATTTTTAAATATGAACTTTCAAAACCTTTACTCCCAACAATTCCTAGGACATCGTTTAGTTCAAAGATGAGCAAGGGAAGGAACCTGGAGCCAGAGGACGAGGGGGAGGGGCGGGGGAGGGGAGGGGGAAGGGGGAGGTAGTGGAGGGGGAAGGGGGGAGGGAAGGAAGGGGGAGGAGGGGGAGACGGAGTAGGAAACAGGGAGGGGGGAGGGAGGGGTACCCCTCGCCAGGTCCAGGCCCAGAGCCTCCTGGCAGGAGAGTCAAGTCCCTTCCTTCTTGCCCTCAATGTTCAGATAACAAAACAGAGGTTCCCTTTAAAGTGCTGAGTTTCCCAGGATTTAATCCCCAGTGATGGCCTTGTTATTCGGGTCAGACTGCACATGCTGACCAGACCCTGGGCTCCAGCCGGGCAGGGTCTTCACCCAGGATGGGCCTTGACGCGTGACTCCAAGGTGCTTACACTAAGCTCCTTCCCTCCCGTTTTCATTTTCAAATCTGAGAACTCTGATGGGTGCATTTTTAAACAGGAAAACAATAATCAACATATACCCTTATTTTAAGTCTGAAGGTCTTCATTATTGTCCAAGGAGGCGAAGGAAGGCAGGAAAAGAAGACCCTGGTTCTCCTTCCTTCCTTGGTCACGTTCTAGAGCAGAGAGGTGTCACGGAGCCTCACATGGAGAGGAAAAGGACGCAAAGGTGGTCAAGAGAAATGGGGGGGTGGGAGACTGGAAAAGGCAAGTCTCGAATATGTGTGTGTGTGTGCTCTTCATTTAATGCTGTTAGTGTCATTAATGCACAACAGATCTGAAACGGCTGACTTCAGCGTGACATCCCACTAAACTAGACAAACCATCTAGGGGCTCCCTCACTGAACAGACAAGACAACTCACCCCCTGCTGCACACACCTCCCACATGCTTACGTCAGAGAAAGAATGATTTAACGAACTCTCCAAGGGTTAAAGGGTTAAAGCTAGTGGGTCATTCACACCTTGGTGTCCCTTTTTCTTTAATAATTAAAATCACTACTATTCAGGGCTTGTGTTTGGGAAGGAGAGCAGGAGGTGGGGACGCATCACCTGCTCAGGGCCAGCCTGGACCTCTCCCTGTGGCCGCCTGCCTGCCCTCCACCCACCCTGACCGGGCTGCTGGGCGCCGCCCACACGGGGCCTCCGTCTGAAAACCATTCACGCTGAACATGCCAGGTTTTCAAAGTAAAGAAGGTCCAGCTCACGTATATGTGATACAGGGGACTCAAAAGCCTTCAGATTCCCAGAGCCCTGCGTGCGAATCCCAGCAGCTCCACACACCGGGCGTACTGATGCTGGTGAATTCCTCACGGGCTCTGAGCTTCTGTGCACCCATCTGTAACAGCGGATGATAACACAGCCCGTCTCAGGAGGGCTGCTGTGAGGCCTCAAGTAGGTGACGCCACGACGGCGAGCCAGTGCGCTGACGGGCCTGCTAGCACCCGCCACCTCACAGCACCGCCCGGCAGGCATCGGCCCTGGGACACGCGGCTGCAGCCAGGCATGCGCTTCTGCATCTGAATGCACAGGGGCGGCTTGAGCCTCCAAGAACAGTCACCCAGAAGATGTGGAAGCACCAGAGCAAAGCTCCAGGGAGAACTTCTGCAGGACAGAGCTCCGGAATTCCTGAAAGGGGCTGTCCAGTTCAGGGCTGTGGGTGCCACAGATCGTGGCCACGGGCAGCCACCTCACCCTTGCTCGGAGGCCAGCCCACTTCCAGGCACTCTTTGGGACACTCAACCCTGGACCTGGGACCCAGCAATCAGCACAGCCTGCCTGAGGCCAGAGTTCTCTGTATAATGCCCCCATTCTTGGAGACCACGTTGGAATGGCCTTTCAGGAAGGGAGAAATATACTTTCTGGGAGGAAGCTGAGCCCAGTGGCCTTGATGGGGGACGTAGGTATGCATTTCCAGTTTGCTCCTTCGAGTTTGAAAAATGCAAGCTACGCTATTTATACGAGCAAGAATGTTCCCTTGTTGGAGAACACTGCATTCCCAGATTATCGCTGTTCAAGCTGCCAGCCCTGGTAGCTATTCAGTAGGTAAGTAATTAGTAACAGTTTTGTTGGACCACGAATATCAGAGATTCATACCCTTTGCATAGAACCTTAATACAGCAGTAAAGGTTTATAGCTACATAAAGCTGTCCAGCTGGAGTGGAAGCAACCCGCAACATTTTCCATGCAAACCCACACCCATGATGTATTTACTCCCCACCCCACCTTGCTCCCGTGGCAGAGGCAGGGAGAACGAAACAGATGTTTGCACGAGAATTTTCCCAGGGCTCAATTCAAGAAGCTGAACCAGTGCGCCCGCCCGAGCGGATGGGGCGGCCCACACTCCCCCAGAACGACGGTTTAGGGACCCAGGGAGCCTCAGAGAGACCTTTAAAGTTGGGATTCTATCCGTCTGCGACACTAACACTGACCATCACCAGCTTTCAAGAGGGGACAGGGCAGAGCGATCGTATTTTTAGCTCGTTGACGTTTTCAGTGTGTTTATATATATCTCGGAGAAAATACCTCACCCAACGAC